>NC_080028.1:62230692-63430692 GCF_030020395.1 Manis pentadactyla | reverse complement strand
TTTGGTACATGCAACTCCAAGGTCCAGCCATACAGGCTATACTCCAACAACTCCAGGGGTCGCCACTCTCACGCTGTAGTAGGCATGCAGGCAGAGGCCTAGCCTGTATTATGCAGCTGCTTCCTTTTTGATCAGTTGTTATACTGCTTTTTAAAATCATGAAGCTATCTTACAGAAATTATACTGTCTTGTTTCACCTCTTCTTTCGGTCATTTTACAAACTCACTTTAACCTAAACAAAAATAGAGCAAAAACTGCTTACAGGTGAGGTATATGTACCTGTCATCCTTCCATATTCAGTTTTACTTGTTTCTAATGAAATGCTTTCATTAAAAATTAGAATTAGAATATTAAACAAAATTTGCGGTTAAAGTTGATAGAATTACTGTAACATGAATGTAATATTTAACGTACTGTATGACTAAAGTCTTTCTTTGGGCATAGAAATGTCATGCAGTGAGAAAAGATTACTCATTGAGAACTGTAGTCTCTGCTCTCTCCCACTCCCGCCAGGGGAGAAAAACACAAAAGAGGCATTTTAGGCTGTGGGGTTTTATCTCTGGAAGTGGTGTAGCAGATTGCGGTGTATTTTTATGTGTTTTTCTTCATTTTAGAGAACAACCTAATATTTCTATTTGTCTTTTAACGGAAAGTGGACCTTGTAATGTTGTCACTGGATTATCTAAGGCGGTTTGCTTTCAATTAAAGGGCATATAAACTTACATCATAAAGCAAGCAGGAATCTCCAGGTGCAACATCTAAGAGCTAAAGGCACTAAGCAGACAAGCAAAAGGTGATTAAGACTGACAACAAATGTAGGACTTTATTGAAGATTGTAGTTCAAATATTTATTTTTCAAGGTTGTTTAAAAAGTAGGAACTTGTGGCTGTAATACAAAGCAGGGCCAATGTTCTTGCTTGAAGCTGTCATACATTCACGGAAAAGTCATAATTTTCCCTAAGTTGACTTACATATGTGTGTTTACATTAGTGTGAGGGAAGAGTGGGGAAATACAGTGTTAGTGACCTTTCAGGTTTTGGGATTATGCCTGCAAGTGTGTCATTGCCTCTCAGTATAAATTAACAGTAATTTTTTGGAACATTTTGGACAAGAGCTTTTAAAGAGAAGGCAGACTTCTAGGGAACATTTTTGATACTGTTTCTTTTCTGTCTCTTTCACAATTGGGTTCTTACCTTTCCAAGCTGTGGTACTGTAGCTTAGGTAGCTGAGTTGAAAAAGAGTTTTCTATTTATGGAGGGCTTTATTCCATATACCACCAAAAGTCCCCTCACTTTCTGTTCTTTAGTTATGTGTTTACTATTTGGGGGGCCCATGAACCAGCCACCTAAGGACATGCTTCCCCACTTGGTCCTCATTTCCATCTCCCACCACCACTCACGTAATGCCTTCTGTAATAGTTGTGCAGGACTTTTTGAGTACTACTTGACTGAGATGTCTGAAATAAATGTGAAAGGAGTTTTCGATTTTTCTTTCTGACATCTTTGAGGTAGATAATAGAGAGCTATATCTGTCTTTCATAAATGGTAAAATGGATATAGAATTTGTCTCCACTTTTCATATCACAAGGACCCCACAACATATTTTCAGAGGCTTTGCAGTGAACAATCAGGCATCTTTTCATTTTAGAATCAATTTGAGCTAGATACTCTCAATACAAAGATGAAAAAAGAGGTCTCTGACTCTTAATAGGTATATGCCAAAGAAGCATCTCCAAAGGGGTTCCAAATTTGGATTGGACATTAAGAAGGTCTCCCTGCATGGAAATTGTTAGCTAAGTCAGAAAGTAAGAGGAGGAAAATTGAGGTCAGTAATAATATCTTTAAAAATTAGGTGGTACTTACATCTGAATATTGTAGAATATTCATAGGTGGTAATTACATCTGAATATTCCATTTTGTATATGTACCACATCTTCTTTATCCATTCATCTACTGATGGACACTTAGGTTGTTTCCATTTCTTGGCTATTGTAAATAGTGCTGTGATAAACATAGGGGTTCATCTGTTTTTTTTTAAACTGGGCTGCTGCATTCTTAGGGTAAATTCCTAGAAGTGGAATTCCTGGGTCAAATGGTATTTTCTATTTTGAGCTTTTTGAGGAACCTCCATACTGCTTTCCACAATGGTTGAACTAATTTACATTCCCACCAGCAGTGTAGGAGGATTCCCCTTTCTCCACAACGTCACCAACATTTGTGTATTTTTTAAAACTTCCTAATAAGTGTTGGCGAGGATGTGGAGAAAAGGGAACCCTCCTATATTGTTGGTGGGGATGTCAATTGGTGCAGCCACTGTGGAAAGCAGTATGGAGGTTCTCAGAACTAAAAACAGAAATACCATTTGACCCAGTAATTCCACTCCTAGAAATTTACCCTAAGAAAACAAAATACCTGATTCAGAAAGATGCATGCGCCCCTCTGTTTATTGCTGCATTATTTACAATAGCCAATAGATGGAAGCAACTTGTGTCCATCAATAGGTGATTGGATGAAGAAGAGTTGGTACATACACACAATGGAATATTATTCAGCCATTTAAAAAATCCTGCCATTTGCAACAACATGGATGGATCTAGAGGGTATTATATGCTCAGTGAAATAAGCCAGGTGGAGAAAGATAAATACCACATGGTTTCACTTACTTGTCGAATATAAATACAAAGCAAAAGAGGAAGAACAAAACAGCATTAGGCTCGTAGACACCAAGAAGGGACTAGTGGCTACCAAGGGGAAGGGGTTGGGGTGGATGGATGGGGAAGGGTGAGGGGAATAGAGGGGCACAAAAGTTCTCAATCATAATGTAAGTTGGTCATGGGGATGGTACAGCATGGGTATGGAGAACATAGCCAATGATTCTGTAGCATCTTCCTATGTTGACAGACAGTGGCTGTCATAGTGGGGGCAAGGATTTAACATGGGTAACTGTTGAACCAATATGTGTATACTTAAACCTAATACAAGATTATATATATTTTTTAAAGTACCCATAACATTTAAAAAAAAGCTTCCTAAAATACTTGTTTGGCATTGTGCTAATTCATTCATAACTGACAGTTTGTTAGGATGACAGGTAAGACACGTAAAACTCCATAGCAGCCACATATGTCCAAAAGAGTAACTTTTTGGGGCTCATTGTGTTTCAAAATCCACGTGAACCTGGCTGAGTGGCTTACTAGGCCCAATTTAAACAGTTGATGTGGAGGGTCTGATTGGAAGTACAACTACTACTAGTTCTTTTTTTCCTTCTTTCTTTGTTTTCACTTAATGCCTTGGGTGACATAGGAATCAAATTCTACTTTGAGTATTTGCTAGTATTATCCATAACTTGCAGAACCTTGTTTCATTTCCAGTTAAGGCTACAAAGTTATATTCCATTACTCTCTTTAAAAGAGTCATCGTTATTTTTCTCTAAATATAGAACTATCTGGAGATTGCCCAGTCTCCAGTGTTTTAAACTGATTTTTCTGAATGACACATTTAAAAAATTTTGGTATTATTAATCTACAATTACATGAGGAACATTATGTTTACTAGACTCCCCCCATCACCAAGTCCCCCCCACAAACCCCATTACAGTCACTGTCCATCAGCGTAGTAAGATGCTGTAGAATCATTACTTGTCTTCTCTATGTTGTACAGCACTCCCCATGCCCCATCCCACATTATACATGCTAATCATAAGGCCCCCTTTATTCTCCTCCCCCTTATCCCTCCCTTTCCACCCATTCTCCCCAGTACCTTTCCCTTTGGTAACTGTTAGTCCATACTTGGGTTCTGTGAGTCTGCTGCTGTTTTGCTCCTTCAGTTTTTTCTATGTTCTTATACTCCATGGATGAGTGAAATCATTTGGTACTTGTCTTTCTCCACCTGGCTTATTTCACTGAGCATAATACCCTCTAGCTCCATCCATGTTGTTGCAAATGGTAGGATTTGTTTTCTTCTTATGGCTGAATAATATTCCATTTTGTATATGTACCACATTTTCTTTATCCATTCATCTACTGATGGACACTTAGGTTGCTTCCATTTCTTGGCTATTGTAAATAGTGCTGCAATAAACATAGGGATGCATCTGTCTTTTTCAAACTGGGCTGCTGCATTCTTAGGGTAAATTCCTAGAAGTGGAATTCCTGGGTCAAATGGTATTTCTATTTTCAGCTTTTTGAGGAACCTCCATACTGCTTTCCACAATGGTTGAACTAATTTACATTCCCACCAGCAGTGTAGGAGGGTTCCCCTTTCTCCACAACCTCACCAACATTTGTTGTCTTTGATTGGTGGTGATCCTTACTGGTGTGAGGTGATATCTCACTGTGGTTTTAATTTGCATTTCTCTGATGACTAGTGATGTGGAGTGAATGACACATTTTTAGCCCAATATCAAATGTTTCATTCAGTGGAAGGAACTCAGTAATACCAGGAATAAAATAGTTCAGTTGGAAACGAAAATCATGAGCTGAGAAGGAATATGTGCTTTCTGGTTTCATCAATAAAGCAGAAGATCCACAATATCTGAGGTCAATTTGGCCTTAAGTGTTATGACTTGTGTGTACTGCTGAGTCTGACTTTTTTCCTCTAGTTTAAAGATACAACTTAACTGCATAGAAGACAGTGAATAAACGCTATGTGTGAGTCAGTTGTATCACAAATACCATAGAATAACGAGTACTTTTATGCAAGACAAATCATTATATTTTGTACTCACCGTATAAATGAGTATGACTCTTGGAAGGCCATCTTCTGTGCATTAAAACCTAAATCCAAGCATGAAAAACATTGCTCTTTTAAGCTGTTTTAAGAATACACCACACTTGCCTTTTACTTAGTAATTTGAAAGCGTAAAGATTACCACTCAGTCAAAATCAAAGGAGGGTTTAGAGTATTGCTTGATTGATGAAGCAAATTAAGTCTTGCAAATATTCTTTCCTAGTGATGTAAGCTTTATGAAAAGAACTGGCAGCCGGCAGCCTATGGAAGCTGAACCAGTTAGAGTGATGGAATGCTGGTGAGCTGTTTGCAGTAGTGGAGGCAATTGGCATCTGCTGCCAAGGCCAAAACAGCTTGGCACAACATAGTCACAATTAGGAGACTGCCTGTGGACAGATTTGGCACTTCATGCTCATTGAAATGGAGCTACAAAGAAATAGTTTCAGGAAATAGAGGAGTGTGAATGAATGTGAGTAATGAAAAAAGCTCCTATCTAAAAGGTCTGGATATTAAATTTAGCTCCATTGCTAACTGTGATGCTGACAGGCCATTTCATTTCTCCTTGGCTCTGTTTCCATATGTACAAAATATGGGAATATGTGCACTTACCTCAGGGGTGTTGAGAGATCACATAATAGAAATTATCTTTAAAAAATAATACTTTGAGTTTGGGATCATTTTCCAAAAATTTGAGGACAAAGAGATGCTGCAAAATAATTTGTTTTTGCACAATTTCATTACCATCAGTTGGAGCACTGCCAACAGAAAAACACTGCCTTCTAAATTCATTGGCTCATTCCCGGTGTTGTTAATGCCCAAAATAACAGATGAAACTATCCATTAGCAGATGATCTTAACTTGAGGTTAAGTCAGAAGGGATCAGTGTGAAGATCTTGCCTGCTTCTATTTTCAATTCTGAGGATTCTCAACATGCTAGCTGTGCTACTTTTGTTGTGTAATGGAAGATACAGTCTAAAACTTTATTCAGGACTCAGTTTTCACTTACAGATAGGTCTAGAAAGAGCATCCATTGCTAATTTAAGTGCAGACAGCAGCCAATAATCTAAGCCACTTCCCACATTTTTTTATCAGAGTTCCTTATGAAGGATGTGGCAATATTAAAGTGTACTTACTCTTTCAGGCAGAAGTAATGACCTAATCAGGCAAGAGGACTTTCATAAAGTTTGCATGATCCCCAAACTGGAAGACAATCCTCAGGAAGCATACTTTTTAAGAGAAGGGATTGCTTTTTTCCTTTTAACTATGATTTTACTTTGCTGTAATGAGGCCAAACCTGGTGGGAGCTCTGGTCCCAGTGATGGAAAGATTAAAAACCACAGGATGTAGAGCAAAGGGTAATTGGTAACATTTGCTTCTGGTGATTGGTTTATACACTACTAAATAAAACCAATGTGATTGTGTCGGGGGTGGGGGAATAAAGAGGATGAGTCAAAATAACTAAGAGTTAAAATTCAGAGCTTCCGGTATGTTGCAAATGAGTCTGCTGTGTTAGTATTGACAAAAAGGAAAAGAGTAGTGGCTTAAACAAGATAGAAGTTTCTCTCAAGTAGGTTGACCAGGGCCGACTTATATAGCATCTATTATGATAGAGACCCAGGAAGCTTCTGTCTTACTCTATCCTGTATGACCTCCATTCTCAATGGAGGCTGCCCCATATGGTTCTGCTGGCCTTTTCCTGAACATGTCCAGAGGCTGAAATAGTAGGGGCTGAAATTAAGCCCAGGATCTGCTTATTCCTAGGACACTTAAGTTGGCCTGGAGGAAGGCGTGTGTTTTCTAATTCTAATTTTCTTCTAACAAAGTCTCCAAGTTATATGAGAAGGGTGGGCCTTTTTCTAAATAGCACAACATGGGCAGTGGTCCTGATGATTCCAAATGGCTTTTCCAGTCCCCGCCCTTTGTTCACACACCATTTACTAGGAAGTTAAAAAAAACAAACTTACTCTCTTAAGAGTACTTCCTAGAAGCTGAATATAACCACATCTGCTTTTGTCACATTGTTCAGAACATAGCCACTTGGCCACAGCAAGGGAGGCTGGGAATTGTAGTCTTCATTTTGGGTGGCTATGTGGACAGCAAAGACTCAAAGATGAAGGACAAAATACCTATTTTAGAACAGCTAAACATATTTGCCACACCACCATCACAGTAACCAGACTAGGCATCCCTCATTTTATTGTACTTCACTTTATTGTGTTTTGCAGATACCGCATTATGTTTTACAAATCGCGTTATGGCAACCCTGTGGTGAGCTGGTCTATTGGCACCCTTTTTTCCAGCAGTGTTTGCTCTCTTCAGGTCTCTGTCACATTTCAGTAATTCTTGCAAATATTTTCAGTATTTTTATATTTGTTATGGAGATCGGTGATCTCTGATGTGATGTTACTATTGTAATTGTTTTGGGGCATCACAAATTGCACCCATTTAAGATATGAACTTAATCGACAAATGTATGTGTCCTGATTGTTCTGCTGACTGGCCATTCCCCCATCTCCCTCTCAAGCCTCCCTACTCCCTGAGACACAACAATAATGAAATTAGGCCAATTAATAACTCTACAGTGCCCCCTAAAGTGTTCAAGTGAAAGGAAGAGTGTCGTCTCACTAAGACAAAAGCTAGAAATGAGTAAGCTTAGGGAGGAAGGCATGCCAAAAGCTGAGGTAGGCTGAAAGCTAGTCCTCTTGCACCAAAAGCCAAGTTGTGAATGCAGACAAAAAGTTCTTGAAATTTTAAGTACTACAGTGAACACATGCATGATAAGAGTGTAGTGCTGATAGCAGAAAGTTTGAGTAGTCCAGAGGGAAGATCAAATCAGCCCCAACAGTACCTTGAGCCAAAGCCTAACCCAGAGCAAGGCTCTAACTCTTCAGTTCTATGAGGATGAAAGGGATGAGGAAGCAGCAGAAGACAAGTTTGAAATTAGCAGAGGCTGTTTCATGAGGCTTAAGGAAAGAAGCCATCTTCATAATGTTGAGGTGATGAGTTTCTATTCCTTGATTGTTTGTGTGGCAACAAAGAACTAAAGGGAAAAGACACAGTAGTAAAGCAGAATGAGTTTTATTTGAATATTCTCTAATGAGTCAAGGTAGATAACGGCAGGCTTACTTGCTCTAGGACATAGAGAGTGAAGACTTATGCTTACAGTCTGGAAAATGGGATGGAACAGCAAAGTGCCAAAGACAACATTGAAATTGGCTTAACAGTAAGGAGTCTTTAAAGATAACCACTCCAAGAAAGGGAAGTGTGGGCAACCTTGGAGAAGAGGAGGCTCACCTAAAGGCTGGGACTCTGTCTTTAAAGGCTTTCAAGAAGTGGGCAAAGGTAATAAGGAATAGAGCAGAAATGAATAAAATAGAGAAGAATAAAACAATAGAATCAATGAAAGCAGGAGCTGGTTCTTCGAGAAAATAAAATAGATAAGCCTCTAGCCAGACTTACTAATAGAAAAAGAAACTTTATGCACATAGAATCAGAAATGAGAAAGGAAAAATCACTACGGACACCACAGCAATACAAAGAATTATGAGAGAATACTATGAAAAATTATATGCCAACAAACTGGATAACCTAGAAGAAATGGACAAGTTTCTAGAAAAATAAAACCTCCAAGGCTGACCCAGAAAGAAAAAGAAAATATGAACAGACCAATTACCAACAACGAAATTGAATTGGTAATCAAAAAACTAAGAACAAAACTCCTGAACCATATGGTTTCACAGCTGAATTTTATCAAACATGTAGTAAAGACCTAATACCCATCCTCCTTAAAGTTTTCCAAAAAGTTGAAGAGGCAGGAATACTCCCAAACTTATTCTATGAGGCCATCATCACTCTAATACCAAAACCAGACAAAGACACCACAAAAAAAGAAAATTACAGACCAATATCCCTGATGAACGTAGATGCAAAAATACTCAACAAAATATTAGCAAACCGAATTCGAAAATACATCAAGAGGGTCATACACCATGACCAGGTGGGATTCATCCCAGGGATGCAAGGACGGTACAACATTCAAAAATCCATCAACATCATCCACCACATCAACAAAAAGGACAAAAACCACATGATCATCTCCATAGATGCTGAAAAAGCATTTGACAAAATTCAACATCCATTCATGATAAAAACTCTCAACAAAATGGGCATACAGGGCAAGTACCTCAACATAATAAAGGCCATATATGATAAACCCACAGCTAACATCATACTGAACAGCGAGAGGCTGAAAGCTTTTCCTCTCAGATCGGGAACAAGACAGGGATGCCCACTCTCCCCACTGTTATTCAACGTGGTACTGGAGGTCCTAGCCACGGCAATCAGACAAAACAAAGAAATACAAGGAATCCAGATCGGTAAAGAAGAAGTCAAACTGTCACTATTTGCAGATGACATGATATTGTACATAAAAAACCCTAAAGACTCCACTGCAAAACTACTAGAACTAATATCAGAATTCAGCAAAGTTGCAGGATACAAAATTAACACACAGAAATCTGTAGCTTTCCTATACACTAACAATGAACTAATAGAAAGAGAAATCAAGAAAACAATTCCATTCACAATAGCATCAAAAAGAATAAAACACCTAGGAATAAACCGAATGAAGGAAGTGAAAGACCTATACCCTGAAAACTCCAAGACACTCTTAAGAGAAATTAAAGAGGTCACTAACAAATGGAAACTCATTCCATACTCCTGGCTAGGAAGAATTAATATCGTCAAAATGGCCATCCTGCCCAAAGCAATATACAGATTCGATGCAGTCCCTATCAAATTACCAACAGCATTCTTCAATGAACTGGAACAAATAGTTCAAAAATTCATATGGAACTGTCAAAGACCCCGAATAGCCAACGCAATCCTGAGAAGGAAGAATAAAGTGGGGGGGGGGGATCTCACTCCCCAACTTCAAGCTCTACTAGAAAGGCACAGTAATCAAGACAATTTGGTACTGGCACAAGAACAGAGCCACAGACCAGTGGAACAGAATAGAGACTCTAGACATTAACCCAAACATATATGGCCAATTAATATTTGATAAAGGAGCCATGGACATACAATGGGGAAATGACAGTCTCTTCAACAGATGGTGCTGGCAAAACTGGACAGCTACATGTAAGAGAATGAAACTGGATCACTGTCTAACCCCATACACAAAAGTAAACTCCAAATGGATCAAAGACCTGAATGTAAGTCATGAAACCATAAAACTCTTAGAAAAAAACATAGGCAAAAATCTTATGGACATAAACATGAGTGACTTCTTCATGAACATATCTCCCCGGGCAAGGGAAACAAAGGCAAAAATGAACAAATGGGACTATATCAAGCTGAAAAGCTGTACAGCAAAGGACACCATCAATAGAACAAAAAGGTATCCTACAGTATGGGAGAACATATTCATAAATGACAGATCTGATAAAGGATTGACATCCAAAATATATAAAGAGCTCACACACCTCAACAAACAAAAAGCAAATAATCCAATTAAAAAATGGGCAGAGGAGCTGAATAGACAGTTCTCTAAAGAAGAAATCCAGATGGCCAACAGGCACATGAAAAGATGCTCCACATCACTAATCATCAGAGAAATGCAAATTAAAACCACAATGAGATATCACCTCACACCAGTAAGGATCGCCATCATCGAAAAGACAACAACAAATGTTGGGGAGGTTGTGGAGAAAGGGGAACCCTCCTACACTGCTGGTGGGAATGTAAACTAGTTCAACCATTGTGGAAAGCAGTATGGAGGTTCCTCAGAATGCTCAAAATAGAAATACCATTTGACCCAGGAGTTCCACTTCTAGGAATTTACCCTAAGAATGCAGCACTCCAGTTTGAAAAAGGCAGAGGCACCCCTATGTTTATCACTGCACTGTTCACAATAGCCAAGATATGGAAGCAACCTAAATGTCCATCAGTAGATGAGTGTATAAAGAAGATGTGGTACATATACACAATGGAATATTACGCAGCCATAAGAAAAAAACAGATCCTATCATTCGCAACAGCATGGATGGAGCTAGAGGGTATTATGTTCAGTGAAATAAGTCAAGCGGAGGACAAGTACCAAATGATTTCACTCATAAGTGGAGTATAAGAAGAAAGGAAAACTGAAGGAACAAAACAGCAGCAGAGTCACAGAACCCAAGAATGGACTAATAGTTACCAAAGGGAAAGGGACTGGGGAGGACAGGTGGGAAGGGAGGGATAAGGGCAGGGAAAAAGAAAGAGGGCATTATGATTAGCATGTATAGTGCGTGGGGGACACGGGGAGGGCTGTGCAACACAGAGAAGACAAGTAGTGATTTTACAGCATCTTACTATGCAGATGGACAGTGACTGTGAAGGGGTATGTCGGGGGGACTTGGTGAAGAGGGGAACCTAGTAAACATAATGTTCTTTCTGTAATTGTAGATTAATGATACCAAAAAAAAAAAGGACAAAAATCACAGATCATCTCCATAGATGCTGACTAAGCATTTGACAAAATTCAACATCCATTCATGATAAAAACTCTCAGCAAAATGGGTATACAGGGCAAGTATCTCAACAAAATAAAGGCCATATATGACAAACTCATAGCCAACATCATACTTAACAGAAAGAAGCTTAAAGCTTTTCCTTTAAGATCAGGAACAAGACAAATATGCCCACTCTCCCCACTTTCACTCAACATAGTTCTGGTGGTCCTAGCCATGGCAATCAGACAACACAAAGAAATAAAAGGCATCCAGATTGGCAAGGAAGAATGCAGGATCCCTGTTTCGAAAAGACATATGCACCCCTATGTTTATCTCAGCACTATTTACAATAGCCAAGAATTGGAAGCAACCTAAGTGTCCATCAGTAGATGAATGGATAAAGAAGTTGTGGTACATATACACAATGGAATATTATTCAGCCATAAGAAGAAAACAAATCCTACCATTTGCAACAACATGGATGGAGCTAGAGGGTATTATGATCAGTGAAATAAGCCAGGTGGAGAAAGGCAAGTACCAAATGATTTCACTCATATGTGGAGCATAAGAACAAAGCAAAAACTGAAGGAACAAAACAGCAGCAGATTCACAGAACCCAAGAATGGACTAACGGTTACCAAAGGGAAAGGGACTGCGGACTGTGGGTGGGAAGGGAGGGAGAAGGGGAAAAGGGGCATTACAATTAGCATACATAATGTAGCTGTTTGGGGGGCCACAGGGAAGGCAGTATAGCACAGAAAAGGCAAGTAGTGACTCTATAGCATCTTACTATGCTAATGGACAGTGACTTTAATGGGGTATATGGTGGGGACTTGATAATGGGAATCTAGTAACCACAGTGTTGCTCATGTGATTGTATATTAATGATACCAAAATAAAAAGAGAAGAATGGGACAAAGGTAAAAGGTCGGGGCGTGGGCCTGTCAGGAGGTCTCATCTCATGATTCTCTCTGGTGAGAGACAATACCTCATTGTCTATAGCTACTCCTCTAGGTAATTCTGTAGTACAGACCGTTTGTTCCTCTTTAAGACAGTAGCCTCTCCCAAGTATTGGGGACATACCGGTTAAGACTGCTTGCCTTGCCTTAAGATGAGTCACTGGGTGAATCTAACCTCCAAGCTCTCTTTTAAAACTGGAATCCTAGCCTTAAGATAAATCTCTCCTGTTCTTATTATGCTAATCCTGGCTTTTTTCAGGAAAATGAATCATGGTGCTTGTCCCTTGTCTCTGCCATGTCCCACCTGCATGAGCTGGAGCAAGTCCCCAGTTCAGCCCAGACTTGGATCATGTGGAATGAACCCACACTGCAAAGTGCATGAGTCCTTTCTGGCTTTCTGGATTAGGCTGATTAACTCCCCGAGTTATGGTGGGCCTCACCCCCTTTCCATCCTGCTTCTGTCTGTCTGCTTGACGGTAATGTGAAAGTACAGGTGGTTCAGGAAGTGGTGATTGAGAAGCTGCAGCCACCCTGGTCAGGCAGCGGCAATCAACACTGAGGCAAGACTCACCACCAGCAAAAAGATGATAACTCGCTTAAAAGTTCAGATGATAGCATTTTTAAAGCACAAATTATTTTTAAATTAATTTATATACATTGGCTTTCTTTAAAATGCATAATGCTGTTGCACACTTACATGCTCTGGGAAACCAAGTAATTGATTTGACTCACTCTATTTGATACTTGCTTTGTTGCAGTGGTCTAGAATTGAACCCACAATATCTCTGAGGTGTGCTTGTATGGTATAAGGTTAGTGGCTTCTAATCTCTAAAAAATCATTTCCAATGGTGAAGCACTAAAATTCCTTCCAGTTCTGTAATTCTGTTCTATAAATCTTCAGTTTTGTTTGGAATAGAAAGTAGAAGGCACATTTCCCAGGCTTCGCTGGTCAATGTAGGTTCAGGGATGGACATTTACTTAGTGAGAACTAACACTCAATTGAGACCTTACTCTGTATCAGAGACTGTTCTAAGTGCTTGAGATTTATTAACATTTAAATTCTCTCAACAATCCTATGAGATATTTGTATAATCCCCGTTTTACAGATAAACTGAGTCACTCAGTTACTATCTAAGTAACTTAGTAACTCAACTAAGTCACAGAGAGTAAATAACACATCTAACCTAGGAAGTTGAGCCCTGAGGGCATGCCCTCAATTGGCGACCTAAAATCTAAAGTGAGTGGAGTCGATCCACTGAGAAGCAACGTGGGACCTTTGAGGGAGTTATCAAGAAAGAGGCTCTTTCTTTTTGTTACTAAGCTAGTAGAGTGTAACCTGGAATGGTGGTGGTAGCTCCTTCACCACAGCCCACAGGGAAGTGAGGCCCAAAGGAAAGCAGAGCTGAGAGGTGGAAAGAGGTATATTCGTGGTGGCAACAGAATTTTCTGTGTCTGCAGCCAGTACCCCTGGATAGATCAGGTATTTTAGAATTTTCATTCTCATAAGCTACGCCCCTCACCAGGTTTTAAAAATTGAGCTGAGATTCAGCAGAGGTTCTTGTCCTCTGAGAACACAATAGGCTAACCAAATTCAGCTAGACATTTGCAGGTAGATGCCTGGAGAGCATTAAGTAACATCACTGATTAAGGCAGAAAATGGAGTAAGTTCTTAACAGCTACGTGAGTTAAGCGACTTAAATAGTAACTTTATGTTGAAGTTGAGAGGTATGGAAGAATGGACAGTGAGAGGGTTGCATATTTAGATAAGCAGGGGGTGAGGCTGAGAAGGCTGAAGCTTCAGAGAGAAAAGTAGAGCAATAGTGCTTAAGAACTTTATTTCGGATTCAACACCTGGCTATTTGATCTTGGGAAGGTTCACTTAACTCCTGTAAGTCAACATTTCATTTGTGAAATGAGATAAAATCAAGTGTTTATCTCATCTGAGGTTGTGAGGATAAGATCATACAGGTTAGCTTAAGGATTTAGAATGGTACCTGGGACACTAAATAACAGCATTAGCTAGCCATAGCCCAGATGTGAGATTACAGGAGCAGTGTGAGGGAAGAAGCCTCATAAATGTGGGGTAGGGCAGCCTTTCAGTATAGTAAGAAAAGGCTAGTGGTGGGGGGGTCTAATTACTTGATAAAATTTATGAGAGGAAGACCAGAAGGAAAAGTTGAGACAAAGAAAGTGGAATAATCAAGTAGGTTAGTTATTATATATGCTATTAATATCAAGTTCGTTTGGACCAGTATTTATTTGGCAAAGTTAAGTTCTGATGAAGGTTTGGAAACAAAATGGTGTGATGGGTGGTGACTTGCTTGCAAAGAGATGGAAAGAAAGTGTGGCTTTTATGATTGGAGATTCCCTAGGGTGGGGAATGTACTAAAGAGATTACAATGAACCAGGCCTGTGTTTCTCAGTGTGGTTCAAGATCAACAGCATCAGGAATGTCTGGGAGCTTCCTAGAAATGCAGAATCTCAGGCCCCATCCCAGACCTACTGAATTTGAACCTGTATTTTAGTAAGATCCCTGGATGATTTTATGAATACTAAAACTGCTCCAGGCTAGAGAGAAATGCATGGCTTTTTATTGAATAAACTACAAAAGAATAAGAAATGTGGTCTCATATTACTATAACATCTATTTAAATGGAATATAATGGCTATAAGTTGCATTTAAATCTTTTAAGTGCTCTTGAAATGTAAGTGAATAATAACTCCCTGTTTATTCACAGTAGGGTTGTAGAGTTACTTATTGCTGTGTAACAAATTACCACCAAACTAAGCGGCTTAAAGCATACACCGCAGCCTCTGTGGGGCAGGCATCCAGGAGTGGCTTAGCTGGGTGATTTGGTTTAGGATCTCTTAAGAAGTTATATTAAGCATTGGCTGGGATTGTAGCCGTTCATCTGAGGCTTAACTAGGGCTGAGGGATACTTGCTTGCGGGCCTCAGTTTCTTACCACATGAAAGTCTCCATAGACTGGAACACACATACAGACAGAGAGCACCCAGGAAGGAAGTTGCAAGTCTTTTATGAACTACCATTGGAAATGACATGCCATCACTTCTGCCATATGCCATGGTCACACAGACCGGCCTTGGTACAATGGGAGAGGGGATTACACAAGGCTGTGAATATCAGTGGGTGAGATAATTGAGGGGCCATCTTGGAGCCTGGCTACCACAGTGGTGGAGGGAGCTCCTTTCTCTGAGCCTAGGAGCTCATGAATAGCTGCAAGTGCAGATTGTAAGCTGGGAGCCTCTTCAGTCTCCTTGGGGAGGAGGAGCTGAAACTGTGATGACTTGCAGATGACACACAAGCGTTTAAGCTACTTCATGAGCTACTTCCAAGCAGAAATGGATTTTAGTCCTAAGTGGGTGAGGAAAAAGGGATTATGGTGGCGAAGAACATCTTTTCAGTCAAGACTGCCTTTATATTCCAAAAAATTTGAATGCAGAGCAGTCCCAGCAGTTAATTCATAAACTGTACTATACAATCTTTTTTTATCAGCTATACAATCTTTTTCGAGTTATTATAACAAAGCAACATATCAAGAATTCTCATTTTCCCACTGGAAAATAAAGCTATGTTAATCAGAAACAATGGCATTTGGTCTACTTTAGATCAAAGGCCCCTACATAACCCAGAGGGCCAATTTTATTCCTGTTAAGACAAAAGTCTTGGGTGAAAAGTACAGGTCATTTTTTTTCTTCTTTTTTGTGAACCATTTCCTTATTGTGCTTCCAAGAAACAGCTCAGTGGATAGCAAGATTTGAGCAAATGTTGAACAAGGTCTTTGTCTAGTATGGAATGGAGATTTAAAATTTGAGGAGTTTATCAGATAAGTATCAGATGTACATGAGCTGCAAATCCCTCCAATGAAAATAAAATCTTTTCTATAATTAATATATCTCTGCATCCCATTTTACTCTTGATTTTTACAGTTAATTGGAAAATGAGCTTTGTTGACAGTATACTGTGGGTATTTTATTAACCCCATCTTATAGATGAGCACTCTGAAGACAGGAAGTGAAAAAACTTGCCCAAGGTCACACTACTATTAAGGGTTGGAACTGGGATTTGAACCCAGGCCACCTGGTTTCAGAAGCTGAATGCTCAACCACTATGTTATATTCCTCCTCAAAGTAACTGCTCAATACATATTTACCAAATAATTGAATTAATCTAAATGTGGGCTACACAAATTCTTTCTAGACAAATGTAAACAAAGGACGGAGAAGTTTACAGAGTTATATAAATATTTCTCCTAGTTAATGCCTTAGCTAACATTTTCACTAATTTTTATTTAATTTGAAATAACTTGTCTTCTTTCTGTCTCTGCTAACCCCCTTTTCTCTACACTCATGACAGCTACCCCTCTTTTCCTTTTGTTTTCTCGTCTCCCTTGGTTACAGGTGATAGTTCAGTTCCCCATTAAGACCTAGCTCCTGTGGAAGAATATGGTGGTTCTCAAAATGAGCCTGCATCAGAATCTCCTGGAAGGCAGAGTTAACATACGCATTGCTGGGCTCGCCCCTAGAGTTTCTACTTCTATAGGTCTGGAGGGAGTCCTGTGAGTGTGAATTTCTAACAAGTTCCTAGGGACCATGCTTTGAAAATCACTAATGTAGCTGTGCAAAGAAATGCCTCTGAGACCCAGCTTCACTATTTATTTACTAGGCAAGTGATCAAACTTCTGTTTGATTAAGCCTTTGTACTGCAGCTTTCTCATATACAAAATGGGGATAACAGGACCCGTTGCATAGGCTCGTTCCTAATTAAATGAGATATTGCATATAAAAGTGCCTAACACTGCCTGTCGTGATCAAATCTCCAATAAAGGTTTACTGTTATGAGTTGGCTTTTCCAGACATGCATCCACTTAAATATATATTTAACAATAAAAGAATAAGTTTTTAACAGTTACATTTTTCCTCATTCTTGATACTTCATTCTCAGTAGAGGGAGCTCCATTACTGTCGTCATTCTCCTGTCCTCTCAGCCCACCCGCTAACCTCTAGCGTTCTAGCGGCGTAGGAGTGAGAGATTTTATTGATGAGTTTCGGGGAGGCATCAGGCCTGCTTGGGTAATTCCCCTCCTCTCTTTTTTAAAGTTTGGAGCTAGGCTGTCTGCAGGAACCATCAGCTCTGCTGTTCTACAGAGTAGCTACAGAGGGCCTGGCTCCATGTGGGGAGGCTGTGGTCGCGCAGTGCTGTCTGCGTCTGGGAAGAGAGTACGGCAATCCCTGGAAACGTCACTTGCTGAGGTCTTTAAACCACGTTCTGCAGGATTAAGTGGATTATTAGAAAATGTGGCAGATTGACCCACATCTGCTTTGTTTTCTCTTTTGTTTGTCATTTCTTTAGAACTCAGGCTGAAAGGGAGGATGCTATTGATGGGAACCCTTCAAATCCAACATGAGTCTGAGCTATGTAGTATTTTGACCTTGGCAACTTACTGAGGTTTATATAGGCTGTGTCCCCAGAAGAATGTATATTTCCTACAGGCTGTACTGGTTTTAAACCATGCCTAGGAAATTCAAAAGCTGAGAAAAGATGGGGTCTTTTGGAGAATGTGCCATCACAGAGCTTCCTGGAGGTCAAATCTCCTGTCCCCAGTTGTCCCAAGAAGATACCCCCAAGAGCTGTGGTTGCTTAGGGGAATGGCTTTGTGAAGGTGGGAATAAAACTGCCCAGATAACACAGCTGATGTCCTCCCCTGAGGGGGAAGCCACACTTCCTGGCTGATCACAGACCCTCCTGGTTAAGCCTAAAGGATCGAGTTAAAAGAAGAAAACATAGTGAAGGCACGGGGAGACCTCATATTCCCTCTCCTGATGTTTCCTTCCATGTGGAGGGAGCTTGATTAGAGTAACACTCTGGCAACATTCCAGCCATTCTCTGATTTTCCCTGTAGGCAAGATAAGTGACATTTCTTATTAGAATCTACAAGAAGAATTCAGTCTTTTCTTCCCTCTGTTAGTGCCCTCAAGAAGGTTACATTTGGTTTTGTTCTGTGCTGTTATTTCACAGAAACACACCCCTTTATGGGGAGGTTTGTGGTGGTCCAATGTTTTCTTGACTCAGTGGACAAGTCTGGGTAATTGTCAGATTAAGTAGTAGGAAACCTCTTGCCTGCAGATGAAAAGCCTGATGTCTTTTATCAGCTTTACCAGCACTAAAGGTGATGTTTGACTCCCAGCTGCTTTACTGTTTGTCCTGATTTTCAGCAGGTTTAGAACAAAGGCAGGAAGAAGAGGTTCTATTTATTGAGTCTTTCCAAACTCCAAACAGTAGCTAAACATTTATTGAACACTCATGGAGTACTAAACACTTTGTACATGATCAGTTCCTCGAGATAAGCTATGAGGTGCCTGCTATTATTATCCCCATTTGATTGACGAGGAAATGGCTATTTTGAAGAGTCAGGTAATATGCCCGTGGTCTATTAAAGACAGGCCCGCTAGAATTAGTAATATGCCAACTCCGCGGGTAAATGGAGGCGCTGGCGCTCAGGCATGGAACTGAGCTAGAGCACCACCACTCTCTTTATCCAAATTTCCCTTCTGAGAACAAAAATAGCTGTTAAAAAAAACAAATTAGAGTTTTAGGTAAAAGAAATCCATCTCTTTGAACTCTATGAATTTTATGTAAATACAGACTTCATTTGGGAGGTTGTATAACTAATAGAAACCAGTAAGTAAGAGTAAATAGTGGAAAAATTGATCTGTGGAGGGGCTGGTGATTCATTGTTGTATTTTCCCCAAGCCAGTGGAACTGGGGTTTGGGGGACAGTAGGGAAAAAAGAGCTTATCCAGGCACTTAGGAAAGACACAACAACTGTATTTAGAAATGTTTTGGACAGCAGAGGTAGGCATTTTAGTTGGGGAGGGCTTATTTGTGAGGGACAATAACAACAAAGAGCCCTTCAAATGAGCTCAAGTGAAAAAGGAGGTTCATTGAGAGGCTACAGCAAGCAACTTCATGGACATCTAAGAACAGGACAAAAAGCACAACTAAGCCATCCAGGGAATGGAATGTTCTAGCAAGTCCCATGGGACTGCTGGTTACCTCTTCTATTCTTTTCTGCTAGCTACACCAGTCTTTTGTTTTTCTCTTTAGGGTGGCTTTTTCTGCTTCCCCAAACTAAGCTTGCACATAATTTTGGCTTCTACTGGTGTTCATGCTAGCCAAAATTGTGTTTGATCTTTCATTTTAAGCACCCATCCCATCATCACCTGACTTAGTTAGACTGTCTTAGATTGTCTTTGGAAAGAGTATCTGGTTGATCTGGCTTGAATCAAGGAGAATTTGATAGGGGGTGTGGCTGGGAAGCAATTGCAAATACGGGGCATGCATGGGCTAGACAAATATCTCCAGTCTGTCTTCTTTAGTAAGGAAAATCAAAATTGGTCACATGTATAGAGCAAGCCAATCAAGAGCCCTCAGACTCTTCTAATACATTCTTGTCCATGGTTGCCTGCAGAGGAGGGTGCCCCAGGCTGGTTCCTTAAGCAGAGATAGTCAGGGTTTTGACCAAGTGGCCTTGACTTTCCCCTATCACCACCATCTATTAATTGGATCAGAAGGGGCCATGTGACCCAGAGGTAGCCTATCCATCTGAGTGACTTCTGAAATGATCTAGCCCCCAGAGCCCTGCCCCACAGGGACAATAGTGATCAGTCAAATCCTTTCCCTTCTAGAGCAGGAGTAGAAGATACAGAATGAGGCAAGGCAATGGTAGTAACTGAGGACTTCAAAGTGAAACCTTGGGGCATGATGGGGCTTTGGGGGACAGTGGGCTGAACTCATGAATAGTTCCAAGTTATAAATAGTTAAAGAGAGAAAAGCTACAGAATAGAGGTGGTCAATTAGTAGCAGTTGAAGTGACTGAAGCAAAGGCAGAAAACCTGGGTCACAAGTAGTGAAAGATCTATGAATTTAAGGGGTAACAAGAATGCTCCATTCCTAGAGCAGGATCGAAGGCTTCCAGTTCTCCAACACCATGCTAAGGTCTTACATTTAGGTCTTTAATCACATCAGAGTGGCTAGTATAAAAAAGACAAGTGTTAGCAAGGATATGGAGAAAAGGGGACCCTCATGCGCTGTTGGTGGGAATGTAAACTGGTGCAGTCACTATGGAAAACAGCAAAGAGGTTGCTCAAGAAATTAAAAATGGAATTCTCATACAATCCAGTAATTCCACTTCTGGGTATTTACTGAGGAAAATGAAAATACTAATTTGAAAAGGTATATGCACCCCTATGTTTATTGCAGCATTATTTACCATAGCCAAGATTCGGGAGCAACCTAAGTGTCCATTGACAGATGAATGGATAAAGAAAAGCGGCATATATATGCAATGCAATATTACTCAGCCATAAAAATGAATGAAATCTTGCCATTTGCAACAATAGGGATAGACCTACAGGGTATTATGCTCAGTGAAATAAGTCAGCCAGAGAAGACAAATACCATATGACTCCACTTCTAAAAAACAAACCAAATGAAAACACGAAAACCCAGAAACAGACTCATAAATACAGAGAACAAACTGGTGGTTGCCAGAGGGAAGAAGGATGTGGAGATAGGCGAAACAGGTGAAGGAGTGTTTCTGGTTCTAAATGAACAGGGTGTTGCTAATTTTATTATCTTTAACTACCTTGTTCTCTATTTTTGGCCAAAACGAAATGATCAAGATGTTTTCTATTTTACTTAAGAATGATTTTCTCCAGTAACCGTTGAGAAAAAATTATGTGCAATAACAGCCACCTAATATATTTTTATATTAAAATGTTATTCAAACATTCAAAACAGTTTTAATAGGTGACATATGAGTAGAAGGACTAAAAATGATGAGTTTTATTGATGAAACTGGTTGAATGCTAAAGCAAAGGTAACCCCTTTTTGAAAAAGATGTTAGTTTAAAAGGGGCCTTTCCAGAAAGCCCTTTCTTGAGCTCTGCATCTAAAGTAATATGCCATTTACTCCTGTCATGCTACTCAGCTTAATTTCTTCCATTGTTTCTATCAGATATTTTCTTGTTTACATTTGCTTATTGTCTATATCTCCTTCACAGGAATTCATATTCCAGTCTTTGTTTTGTTAGCTCCATGCATAGAACACTGCAAATAGTAAGCACCCAATATTTGTTGAGTGAATGAATCTATTTTTGAAAATAAAATTGTTAGCCTCTTAGTCTAGGCCAGTCCACTCATTTATGTTCTTTTGATTTGTTTGTTTTACTGTTGTTCTATCTGTCAAGTATTTATCTTTTGTCCTTCTCACTATAGATTTATTTATTTGTGGATGTAATTCCAGTCCTTTTGGTTTACTGTATTATAGTGAAGAGCATTTATCAGACACTTTAATAGAGCAGTGTCTGGTGTGAGGTATAATAGAATTAGGTTTTACTAATAAAGTAATAGAGCTTGTTGATTTTTAAAAAAATTAATGAGAGTGGATTTTTTTCTCCCTCTTTTAAAAAACATTGTATCACCAACTTTGTGTTTTTTTGAGTGGGAGAGAAAGGGATGGGCTGCCAGAACTTGTCCCTAACTTTGGACACCCAAAAACAAGTATGTTAAGAAAGACTGAGATCCATTGCTCTAGAGGCACCTTTTCTATCTGCTGCCTGGGCAAAAAGGAGTGAGATTAAGAGGTGTGGGATTGTCTTAGAGCCCTTGTTTCAGCTAAAGATGAATCAAGTGTGGACTACTCAGTAGGCCATCTTGGATGCCTGGTAATGAGGTTAGGTTGAATCATACAATTATATCTGATAGGTGGGTGGGAAACTCAGTGCCAGCTACCCTGGGGTGTTCAGTAAATATGGGTTGATTTTAGCAATAATGCAGGCCTCCAACCAGCACTTGGTTTCATTTTACAACCTGTACAGAAGAGCAGGAATCACCGCAGAAGCTGGGGGAAGTCTGGCACAAGGCGTTTGAAAAATAATTTCATTTCTTATGTTTTGGGGGATGGGAACTGAGGGGAACAGGGTTTCTTTGTGCTCTGGGAATCACATGTTCTTATGTTTTGGTCCTGATATGGTCATGAATACGTTTTCCTTAGGGGAAGAATTTATAGGAAACTCATGTTCATGTTGAATAATTTTAAAGTCAATTTGCTATTTATTCATTTCTTTCTAATTGTATTTTTTTTTTCTGTTTACATTGTAGAAGAAATAGGTTCTAGCTATGTGTGGATAAAATGAGAGTTCCTGTGGCCAGGATTCTCACCTGGCTGTGGTTGACTAGCTCACTGTACACCTGTGGGCACTACATGGTTGTTGACTCTATAAAAAGAGCTCTGCCCAATGCTCTGGGCATAACACTGTGGCAGGGCTGCAAGGCTGCAGGAGAGCAGAGCAGAGGCTGGAGTGGTGGCAGTGCCAAGGACAGAGGCCCAGAGGACGGCTGTGCGGGACGACTGCAGAAAGGCCCAGAGGATGGCTGTGCGGGGCGACTGTGCAGAGAGGCCCGGAGGACAGCTGTGCAGACAGAGGGGCCTAGAGGCAGAGACGCTAATGCTCGACCTACCACTGGAGAACAAGCTGGGTAATAAACCCTTTCACCCCAAGAACGTTTTGCTGTCAGTTTCTTTGGTCACACTGAATCCATAGTGAACTTACCTGGGGCTTAAACCCATTGGCAAGGCACTATAAAATCCAAACTGTCATTGGGGATAATAAACTTCAGCAAGTCATCAGTCATGACAAAGTGGCTTATCAATTTTATTTAAAGCAGTCCAGGAGTTGGTAAAGATTTTGATTTGTTTTTGTGAGAGATTTATTTCTTAAGATAAGTCCAAAATACACAAAATATTGAAGTGCAAATACTCTGATAGTAAATGTACCTAGATATCAAACATCAAAAACTTTTAGGAGACCATGTTATTTGCCTATGAGCTCAATAAAAACCTTGAATACATCTTGTTTTATAGTCACACATTTTATTACAAATTTATTTTATTTTTGTATTCAATAGAAAAGCAAGTTTGGAATCTATTTACAAGTACTATACATTCACATATATTATATACAGTTAATGAATTTAAAGAAAATGGGCAGAGAAACACAATATACATGGAAGAATATGCCACTGTACATGGTTTATTATCATGGTCCTTAGTGTTACTGAATCTTTACTGTAGTAATAAATACAGTTCTATATTTACACATCTTATAAAACATCTCATAAATGTATTTTTTTTATTCCAAGTTAAAACATCTGATGAAAATAAACATGCTTATATAAAAATAAATCTAACAGTCTTCTGGTTTGGATGTATTGAAGCTAATGTAGTATAATGGAAATTAAAAATTAATTCTTTGACCTTTAGTATTTAATAATTTTGCCTCTTAAAATACCTAACACATGTATTAGATATGGGTTAAGCAGAGAAGTCATGTTCCTGACTTGGGGTGATCTGAAGACAATGCAGCTAAAACCAAGCTAAATAAACAGGATAATATATTACCAAGTCTGTTGAGTCCAGAGTGGTTTCAGACATTGTTGCTAGAATGTGAGAAGTCATGTCAGTGGGTTTAATTTATGTTGTGTCTGTTTTTGATCATTACCTTAAGATGCACCTTAATTCCAATCAACTGATAAAATCTTCTGTGAAAGATGTGTACTCACCCAGAAAAAAAAAATCCCAGGTTGCTTACCATCTTTTCTGGTATGTCCATTGCCGGCAATAGACTTCTCTTGAGTCTGGACACCGAGGAGTTAAAAATGAATTAGACACAGCAAACCCCACCTGTAGATGATTGCCTTCGTGGCAATTTAAGAATTTAAGTTCATTTTCCTTTCAAAATATTTGTAAGCAGTTTTGTTCCACTGAGAGTGTAACCCTCTAATGCTGATAGATAAAATTCAGCATGTCTACAAATGATGTGAATAGAGTGAATTGATAATGCCTTACATTACCCATTCATGGGGGGATTGGGACCTGGAAGGATCCTTTCTGAGGAAAGGCACAGTAGGACTAAAACATCTCCACATGGTCATTAAAATGAAAACCTATTTGTCACAACCATTATTAAGTCATGTAGACCACTTAAAACCCTTATCTTCCTAATAACTCCCAACCACCTTTTAGGGGTTTTCGGGTTTAAACCCCGTTTCATAAGCAAACAGACACCCTCCACCTCCCAGCTGAAATCCACAGAGTGGTGAGCTTAAAAAAATCCACTTGAAATCATGGAGAATCTTTTTGGAACATTTCGACCTGCTTTTTAAAAAATCTAGGCTTCCCTAAATACTGTGGCTGATCTCTCTTTTATCTGAACAAATTATACAAGCAGCATTTAGACTTATTTTTCACTCTACAGTATCAATAGGTTTTCAGCTTTTCATTATTTTTTTTTTTAAGGAATCCAGCTTCAATTCAGCTCTTTTTGGTTACTGCTCTGATGTGCTCAATCTCACATTTTTGGGTTTCCAATTTTTGAAAGCTTTTTCTCTCACATATTAATTAGAGACATGGGACAAATGCCACAGAGGAAAGATGGCAGTTTTCGGTCACTGGATAAGTGGGTGGTGACACCAGATTGGAAGGCAGGTCGTAGGCTATGCTGGTGCTGGTGAAGGTTACTAAGGCTTGGGTTGAGTCACAGGACTGTTTCTCGACATCATCAGAGTTAATAGACAGCAGGCTTGTGGGTTTTGATCTTGTCCACAAGTGGGTTTGCTTTCCCAGGCTGCCCAAATCCTCCTTAAAATGGGGATTGAAGAGGATGTAGAGAAGGGGATTGAGACAGGCAGGGAGGGGGACAATCACCAGAAGGATAAACTTAATTACTTCAGGACTGATAAATGTGAGGTTTAGTAAAGAGGAGAAGGACAAGAAAGCCACAGGGCAGTAGAGGATACAGTTGGTGAAGAGCAACAGAGCGATGTGCTTTACCATAGAACAGTCCCAGATGTTCTCCAGGTCTCCCTTTTCCAAATTGCAGTAGAGCTTGGTGTAGGTAATGGTCATCACGAGGAAGCAAAGGGAATTGAGCAGGACAAGAGCCACCATGTAGCCCGTGGTGCTGGGCTCGCCAAAGGGCAGTGGCAGGCAGAGCGGGGAGGCGCTGAACTCACTGCTGCCCAGCAGGGGCACCGCGGCGATGGTCAGAGCCAGCAGCGTGCAGAGCAAAATGACTGCTTTCAGACTGGAAAAAGCAGTTTTCGTTTCCAATTTTGCAGAGCACTTCACAGAGAACCCACGCTCCAGGGCTGCCAGAGTAAGCAGGAACACAGATGATTCTGAAGCAAAAATGGACAAAAAACCAACAGCTTGGCAACCAGCCCCCTGCTCCCACCACGCACCGTGCTGGGCAAAGCTGCCGAAGGTGAAGGCGTCCATGCCAGCCAGCACAGCGCTGCAGACCCCCATGAGCATGTTCACTGCGGCTATCAGCCCAATCAACAGTTTTATGGAGGAAATGTACAGAGGAGCTCTGAACACCGTTGAGGTCACCAATGCATTGCAGGTGAGTGCCAGGACAGCGACGGTCCACACTCCAATCCGGATCAGCCAGCTACCAAACAGGTATTCACAGAGTTTGAAGGGGCCTGGAAGTCCAAGAAAAAAACACTGGGTAGTAAATGAGGGTTTAACAGTTTTTCCAAATAACTTGTTGATTTCTGTTAGGATGTCAAGAGATAGAGGCCAGTAATTCCCACAGGAACACGGTTCCCCTGTGGTGCCCCTCACTTTCTTAAACCACTGTGGTTACTGTCTCAGAGCTTTCCAGCACTGACTGGGTGAGTCTATCAGGTGCTATGTGTTCAAGCTGTACACAGAAAATAGATATGGGGAATTTAAATCACTTAATTATGGTCTCCCAAATACAGCAGAGCTGGGGCTAGGTAAGAAGCCAGATGTTCTGGGCTTTTCATTATATTTTTTCAGAATGCTTTGAAAAGTTTCTGTAAGCAGAAAAGGAGAATCCTAGGGAAATACTCCATAAAATTGGAAGAGGATGTACAGGTACTATGAACATGCATTTCATGAAAATCACATCTTAGGTTTAGCTTGCCATTTGATGTTTGGGAGCAAGGGACAAACTGTTTATTGAAAATAACATATCAACCCTTCCCAGCTTTTTTTTTTTTTTAACTGGCCCATTCTGTTTCTTGGAATGGGATAAACAAGGAAATGAAGTCAATATATGAAGATATTTTTTACTTATCTGTATAAACTATTGTTTGCTTCAACCAAATAGCTATTTAGGCAAGGCAAAAGAAATCACTTTCAAGCAGTGACTACCTGAAGCTTGACTGTTCAGGCGAAATTGCTAACATCATTTTAAAGATTACATATGCCTCTAACTACAGGCTTGATTCCTTAATTTCCAGCAGTCTGAATCAAAAGATTCCCACAAAAACCCTATTTGTGAATAGAGACCAACTCCAGGGAACAAACATTTATATCTCATATCTCAAAGGTCCCCTTGGGAAAGGACACTGATGAGCCACAAAGATGGCACAGATTTTGTCCTGACGTGTAGCAAAAATGCCACTGTTGGCCTCAGAGCTAATGGTGGGCACTGCTGAGGCAGTTCTGATGCCTTTCTCACCTGGTGAAGGTGAGCACTGCACCGAATGAAGGGCTTTCAGGTCTTCCTCAAAGTCAAGCAGGAAATCTTCAAGATCACGCTCATCTGCAGGAATGAGAAGTCTTGGACTGATTAGTTCTGTCTCTTTTCAGGGGACAAAGCCAGTCCTGGATTGTCGTAGAGACATGAAGTGTCCAAGGGAACATAAGGGCAGACATCCCACTTTTCCCTGAGCCCTGGCTTTCCTGTGAGTCTATTATAAACTTGCCTCTGGATGTTCTCCTCCATCGACTCTGTGACATAGTATTTCAGCAGGACTGGGGGAAGGGAGAGCAGCCCCAGAGTCCTGGTCATGACATCTAAATTCTCTCACTCTGTCCTTGTTCCCTGCAGCTAATCATGGCCCCAAATTGCACTGAGCTAAATTAGAGGTTGTGGGCCTCTCCATTCAGTGGAAGAATCACTTTAACCAATTTTCTAATGCTCAGAAAGCCATAGTGAAAATGTTTTGGGCTGTGCTCTCTGGGCACAAAAGGGAGAATTAGGTACAGTAAGTTTCTGTCTTTTCTGGGGAATTTTGCTTAACAGAGGACAAATCAAGTAAACTGCTTGGTGTTTGGTTTGGCTATCCATGAAAATAGGAGTTTTGTGATCTAACACACTTTCCCAAAGACACTGATTTAATTGGTCTGGTGTGGGGCTAGGGCATCAGCATTTTTTTTTTCAGTTTTTTTATTGAGGTATAGTTGATACACAGTATTATATTGGGTTTAAATATACAGCACAGTGGTTCAACAGTTACACACATTATTAAATCCTCACCCCCAGTAGTGCAGTCAACACAGGAAGATGTTAAAGAATCCTTGGCTATGTTCTCCATGCTGTGCTACTGTCCCCATGACCAGCTTATATTGTGATTGAGATTTTTGTGCCCCTTTATCCCCCTCAGGCTCCCCAGCCACCCACTCCAACCCCTCCACTACCCACCACTTTTCAGTGTTTCTGGGTCTACTGCTGTTTGGTTCATCATCAGCATTTTTAAAGACCTTCTGTGTGATTCCAATATGAGGCCCAGGGTTGAAAACCACTGCCCTTGAAAATCAACTTCATGAAGAGCCTGTCTCTCTTGTTCATTGTGTACCTCTAGAGCCTAGAACAGTGCCTGGAACATATGAGGCACTCTAATTTTTTTTCTTTAGTTAATAAATATATTAGACATTAGGGTGGATGAGGCAGGAACAGCAAAAACTAAAGCAAGAACCAGAACAAGGCACATATTGACGTCTAAAATAAAAAAGCCAAGGTCCAAAATATCAGCTTCTTAAATTGGTACGTGTGTAGGAAGAAATGTTAAGGCAATGTGCAGACTGACTGAATCGTACCTGCTTATGCATTAACAAATCATTAAGGTCCAAAGGAAGAAAAGCTGGTCTGTTTAGGCTCTGTGTGAACTTGCAAAGCTGGCAGGAAGGGAGAGTGGGGCGGCCCAGAGTGCCTCCTCGTTACCACAGGTGTGGCTGAGGTGCATTGCTGTCTATTTAGGTCAGGTCTTACTTCAAGGAAAGCTAAGTGCTTTACAGACATTATCTCATTTCACCTTCCCGACAGATACCCATGTTAGGGATAGGAGGGGGGAATGTTTTAGAATTAGATGGATAAGAAGTTGGATTCTTAAGGCCTTCTGCTGAAATCTGGAGGCATGTAAAATGCCTATATCCTCTGTTCCCCCTGGGCCATAGAATAAAATGAGATTTTATCTTCTGGAGAAAAAAGCTCAGAAGCAAGTTTGGGAAAGGTATCCACAGGGA
This sequence comes from Manis pentadactyla, assembly GCF_030020395.1. Lineage (NCBI taxonomy): Eukaryota > Metazoa > Chordata > Mammalia > Pholidota > Manidae > Manis > Manis pentadactyla. The sequence goes on along the minus strand of NC_080028.1, from coordinate 63,402,150 downwards.
TGAGATGTTTTTTAAAAGTTTATGGAAATACTGGTATCAATATTAATAATTACCCCTGAGGACAATATAGGCTAAGGGGGATCTAATTATAAATAAAAGGACTAGGAATTCACTTACAAAAAAGAGGAAGTTTTAGAAGGAATCCTGAATGAGCTTTCTCTTTCTCTGGGAGTCTTTAAAAAGTGGGATTGGTCCCCAGCTTGCTGGGGTGGTTACTCCAGATGTGTCTGGAGCTCAGATGATGTTTGATGACTTTTCAAGACCCTTCCAGATGCAATTTCATCACCCTGTCATGGCAGGTCTTACCTTGAACTTGAAACATTCCAGCATCTTTCTTATGCAGGTCATCTGTACTGCTGTTGTCACCTTTATCCCACTGATTAGAAGTTTTATAGACATTCTCACACACTCCAAATGTACAGCACTGGTATGCATAAGGCATTTCTATAACCCTTTAATTGAAAAAACCAAACAAAAAACACAGACTTAAAGAAACAGGTTGTTAAATATAGTGTTCATCTTCTACTCAATAATTCTGCCTTTGAATTTTAGCCTTACTTCATAAGCTAAAATACTAATAATGTGCATAAAGATATTCACTGCAGTGCTAATTATAATAACATTGGTGTTATTAAAAATTATTGCTATAAAATGTTAATTGCTGAGGTTGAGTGATGGGTATGTTATACTATTTTCTCTACTTTTGTGCTTGAAAATTTTCATAAAGAAAAGTTAAAAATAACTTAGGAAAACTGTAGCACCACTAAAAAGTGCTTATGGTATGACATAATGTTAAATGACAAAATCATGACATGAGTTTGTGTATGGACTGTGATTCTAACAGTTAAAAATACATTGAACAAAGTCTGGAAGGAAATAACATAAAAGTTGTTTAGGGGATAATTTTAGATTTTTTTTTTCTCTTTTCTACTTTCTGAACTATCTTCTGGGGTTATGGTTTTAAAAGTGGTAGTTAAAAAAAAATATATATATATATACACACTCTTTCAAGGGACTACTTTATTGATAATAAACATAACAGGTTTTAAAGAGCATTACTTCCTCAAAGAAATATTAATTTAGTCCACTTCACAAGCTAGATGAATTAAAAAATGTCAAAAGTAGTACAGTAACATAATGTTGTTTGACTACATGTCCCAGTTTTTACCCCATGGATCAATGGTTTTCGAACTCTTCCCATGAACTCTATGATTCTGGGAGGCATCTCTGAGAAAGAAGGGAAATGTGGTCAGGAAGACACCCTCTCCCCCTTCAGGATTGTCCTAACAATGCCCTAGGGGTGGGGGACTTGAGAGCATGAAATGCAGTTCAAGAGAGTCCCATGACCTCATAAAATTTGAAAACTGCTATCACACGTCTATTATTTCATATGACCACGAACACATCTTATTAGTTTTAATGACAAACTCACTTGAGTTCTGGAAAGTTTTCAGATGATATCAAGCTCTGTAAAGCATAATTTCCTGTTAATTTTAAGTGAGTTAAACCATGTAACCCAGTTACAGGAAAAGACGACAGGCAGTTGGACGAGAGGTCCCTGCAAAACATCAAACAACATTGGTTTTGAGTCCACGTTAGCGTAAAACATCTAGGTTACAAAAGCAGCCTGAAGATTATTAAACGGCTCCATAAAAACTTCTAAGACAGGTCCTTACTCTTACTGGTAAAAGTAACCATTTTGGTTTTCACTTCTGATAACTTCTCTGTTTACAATCAGAATTGCAGGGGGAAAATGTTTTCATCTCATCCAAATTGTAGTTTCTATAGTCCAATCTGTAGTTTCTACAATTTCATCTCATCCAAATTGTAGTTTCTATAGTCAAATTCAAAAGTTTCTAATTTTGCTGGGTGGAGACATCTAAAATCAAATGTAAGGTGCTACATCTAATCTGAAAAACCATAACTGACTGGATGGAGTTAGGACGATGGAGTTAGGTGTAGGGGGAAAACATTGGGGGTTTATTCCCCAACTTCTCTCTGACCAATTCTGTCTTTATTAGACAGGGGAGAAAGGGAGAAGAAGGAGCAAGGGGCAGAAAGAGGAGGAAAAAAAGGGACAGGCAGGTTTCCTGTTACTCAAGATGGCAAACTACAAAATGACAGCCTTTTAGAACTGAATTGACATTTTATTCCATTCCACCTGAGTGCTCAGCAAAAATGGAAAATTTCACCTCAATAATCAGAACCAGCTGTTACCCAGATCTTCAGCTACCCGCGTAAAGGCCCACATGGCGTTGGAGTGGCGGGGGTGTGGGTGACCTCTCTGCAGTGGGGAACACTGGGGCCTGGGTAATCTGTGCAGGCTTCTTCAGCAAAACCCACGTTTTGATTAATTAGATGGCCCCCAATTACTACAAGACATGCTAAAAACAGGCAATGAAATACTCACAGCTTTCTTAGAGATGGCAAAGAAGAAAATGCACTGGGGTGAATAATGGCAATTTTGTTCCAAGCTAAATTCCTATTTAAGAAAAAAAAAAAAGTCAACTGAGAGAATTACATATAAAAAGAAGACTGTGTGAAGTTTTTACCATATATATTCATTCTTCTACCAAAATTTAATTTCCATTCAGGACAGGAGTACTTACCTTATCAAATCATCCTCCACATAAAGATAGTAGAATATAAGATGACAAAAGAGTGAACTGGAATGCAGTCTTGTTTAAATCAGTCAAGAAAAAAATCATTCTGGTGGTTTACTGTAGTTTTTACTCTCTTCTTGCTAAAAAGTTGAGTTTTACATGGTTGTAAAATTTTATAAGGGCATTTTTGAGATGAATGGAGGTAGAGGAGTAGGAAGAGACAGGAACTTCTGAGGCTTTTCCTCTGACAAGCAAGTATATTTTTAAGTTATAAAATGTCCCTGGATATGTAATGAAACTCAGCAAGACTTTCTGAACATTGCCAGGTATGTGAGGCCTTAAAAGAAACACAGAAAACTTAAAAAAAAAAAATCCCCAGTCCAGGAGATGGACATTTAAGTTCTTAACTGGGAAATGAATAAAAAAGAAGCTAATTTATGTTGGAAATAAAATCCTTTGATAACAAAGAAAATCTACAATTTATGGAGAAATAAAATTCACTCAACATACACATGTAGTGAAATGTAGGTAATGTAGCAGGAAAAAGAACTTCATTTCGAAGAAGGAGAAATGAACTTAGAGTTTTTTTAAATGCCTAATGAATAAGGGAACTAAAGTGTAGTCATTTGAGAAAATTGAAAGTGATCAGAGTCAATTTTTCTCTAGCACAGGTAAGTGATTTATTTTTGCATTGCCCTTCCACCCAGTTACCTTGGATAAATGGTATTCGCATAATATTTATATTCTCATTTGAAAGGCTCCCTCACCTGGAGGAAACTGGAAGCCTTTTTATTTTGCCTCTTCCATTGATCTCAGAACAGAAGAGAATTCTAGCTAAGAAGGGAAAGAAAAGGCATGGAAGGAGTGGGAAAGCTAGAAATGGCGGTCGGATAATTCCAGCAAGCTGCTCATAAAGTATGTATCCAGTGAGGGAAGCAAGTCATACCATTTGTCAAAGTTTCTGGCAGCTTCAAGTAGAACCTGGGTGCCCCAGCGAGCTTCACAAAGTGGAGTATCAGGAATGCAGGCCAAGTCTTGCCATGGGGCTTTATGGTGATTTGATTGGGTTTTAGGTAAAAAGGAGAGAATGTGTATGTTCAAAGGACTGTCATTCCACTCCCATTCCTGAGCCTGTTTGGCCTGTGAGGATCCATTCTCACTCCCTGCCTGCTCTGTGTTTGGGGCTGACCCTGCAGGCGCAGCCCCAGGGCTCCATGCTGGTGTACCACAGACTCCCCAGCTGGGTTTTCCATGAAGTCCCCAAGGAGGATGGAGCTGGGCGCCTGTAGTCTGCTTCTTCTCTGGGTTGGAATCTTGTCCCTGGCGGCAGCTGCACACTTTCTCAGCCACGCACCCCCTCTCCATGCCTCAGCTCTTCCTTGATTTTAGAAACACCATTTCCTCCCTGTGTCTCCTCAGCCCCAGTCTTGGCCATGTTGCTGGTTTTCCACACACCCACCCCTTGCTTGCTTCCTGCCAACACCTAGGTAAATGTCTTTTCATTTGAACCATCTTGGGTGAATTCTGTTTCCTGCCAGGACCTTCACTGATATACCCTAAAAAGGATATATACTTGTCCTAATAATGATAATAAGAATTAATAATAATAATCACCACCACCACCACTACGAAACTGTTGAAAAGACACATGGTGTCACTTCTGCTAGGCCAAGTCACCAAACAGGGGCTTACTACCTAAACTTCATTACAGTTGCAACCTCCCCCAGAAAAGCGGTCAGTCAGGGATTTCCTGGTCAGCATCATTGATAAGCTCATCGGTCACATGAGCCTCTCTATCTTCCCTAAAAGAAGAGGTCATCACCCCCTGCTCTTCCCTCTAGGAGAAACTGGCCTTGCCTGAAACAATCCCTTCTTTCCTTTCTGCTAGTAACTCCCCCAACCCCAACCTCCCGTTTGTAAAGACCTTTCATTTTGGATAATTCCTCGGAGCATCTCTCTACCTGCTAGAGGGGATTCTGCCCGATTCACAAATTGCTTAATAAAGCCGATTAGATCTTCAAATTTACTTGGATGCATTTTGTTTTGTTTGTTCACAACGCTGTTGCATGTTTACTATGTGCCAGATATGGTTGTAAGTTTTTTTACATGTATTATAACCCCTAAACAACTCTAAGAGTCAGTTAATGTCATTAGCCCCATTTTACTGGTGAGGAATGAAGCACAGAATATTATGTGAGTTGCTCAAAGTCACAGAGTTGTCCCAGGAGCTAGGATTCAAACCAAGCTGACTTCAGCTTCCTTGACCTTTTGCTCAATACGTGTTTGGAATTCTTAAGGAAATAATGAGAGGCCCCCTGTACTCGACCCAGGGATGAGAAGACGAGAGAGTTCTTGTCATTTTTAGGCAGGGCAGTCTGAGTGTTGGGCCCTGTAGCCAAGAATGTGCAAAGTGCCTCAGAGTGGGGTGCGCTCAAAGGGGGAGATCTTGACTTATGGGTGGGGGCAAGCCAAGAAAGGCAGGCAGGAGTCCATTGGGCAGTAGGAAGAGAAGAAACAGCTGCCTGTGGGCCAGGGAGCCAGGAACTCGTAGGGGAGAGGTAAAGCTGGGCCAGGCAGTTGGAGCCGGATTCTGTGCTGGGAAGTTTAGTATTGAACTTGAGCTTGAAGATAATAGGGAAATAAGATTTTTGAAACAGGGAGGTAATATGCTTAGATTTCTATTTAAGAAAAGTTCTCTTTGGAGAATGAGATGAAAGAGTAAAGACTGATGGTGAGAAGACTGGTCAGGGGGATGATGATGGTGATCCAGTGTGCCTGGTGGAAGAGCTGATGAACTGGGATTGGCAGAGTTTGGTGTGTGAGTGATGTGAGGTCTAAACGGCAGAAGGAATTCAGGGGACTCAGACATGTCACTTTCAGCATCTGTGTCCCATTCTTTTGATATCTTTAGAGGTCAGCCCCTTTATTTATTTGGTAAAAACATTTAAGTACAACTTACAGCAAATTTCAGCGATATAATACAGTATTATCAATTATGTCAGCCTTTTCAAAAAGAACAGACTTTTAGAAACAGCCAGAACTCCAATCTGGTGAATAAGGCAGGTAATGAACTTAGGTAATGTATTTTTGTTTCACATTTACTCAAAAAAGTAAAAGACCATCACAAGCTGATTTAAACCAAAGTAAAGAAAGGGTAACATAAATTCAGAACAAGACAGTTTTCAAGGTAAATTTTTGTGAGAAGATGATTCTTAAAGGTAGATTTAAATTGTTTTGAAGAATGGTATTATTTTTACAAGGGTATGGTCTCTTAAGTATTAAGAAACACTTCAGGAAAGGGAAAGTTCTTAATAAAGTATACCAGAGTTTAAACATTACATATTGTCATCATTCATCAAAATTACCTTTAAATTTAGTTTCAAGATGGAAAAGTTTTAACTGTTTTGCTTGTCACAAAAAATCTGTTACCAAGTTTTGTTTTTATTTTTTTCATTTTTGGTCAATATATGGTGTTTTCAATCATTAAATGGAATTAAATATTTACAACTCTTAGTCATCTGAGCAACAGAAAACATTTTCCACGGCAGCTGTGCTCAACCCTTCGTGTACTCGTTAGAATTCAGATTGTCAGGCCCCACTCCAGAGACTCTAACTGGTAAGGACCTGGAGTCTGCATTTTTTATGGTTGCCTCAGGTGATTCTGAAGCACTTTGAGACACAGGTTGAAAAATCAATTAACCAGGAAATGCGTGCAGGAAGAACTGGGTGGTCATCCCATTTTCATTGGGAAAACAATCTCTGCCAATTCCACACTGTGCACAGAAACACACTTTATAGCTTATTCAACAGCTTGGCCTCCTTCTTTATGGAAGTTTCATGTCTGCTGACTGGCAGAGAGCAGACTGCAAATTTACTGCTTTTGAATTGGTTCCTGGAAATGATCATGAGCAAAATATTTGCCTTTTCATAGCAAATATAAGCACAAAGGTCCAACAATACCAGTGTACAGTGAAAAGAAAATATTAGGGGAAGGCCCCAAAGAGAAAGAAACTGCTCTGTGTGAGGGAAGGCCCAGGGAGGTGGTACTCACAGAGATCGGAGGCTAAGCAAATGCTGGAAAGTGTCAACTTTAATTTCATAGACTGCATTATGACGGAGGTCTCTGAAATGACAGAGTTCCAAAGATTGATCTCAAAGTCACTGGTTTCAGAGATTAATTTTCAGAGAACTTTTACAGAGTCAATACCTGCCCTCAATCAAAGGAACTGTTTTTAAAAATTTTGTTTTGTTTGGAGAACATTGCAATTTATATACTTGAATAGTATTGCCTCTCTTTCAAAGCAGCTAGTTCCTTTGGGTGAATACTAACCATATAAGAAATGCCATCTTCCCCCAAACCCGTTGAGGATTGCCTCTCCTGACTCTACCTTCTGAGCCTTTCTTGTCTCCCTGGAGGGTTTTCAGGAGCATCAAATTCTTACCTTTAAAGATGGATTTTTTCCCCCTCCTTTTAATTGCCCAAAGGCATTCAGAGAAAAATTAAGTGGGGGAGAATAGATGGTTAATATTATTTTGATCAAAATCACAGTATGACTGTAAAGCAGTAAGGCTGATGTTTGGTGGAAGAGGCAGTTTTAAGAGAGGAATTATAAGATATTTCATGCATAAGTGGCATCAATGGCATTTCAGATATGGCAAATGTCGTACCTCCTCTAAAGATGGCTATTGTGAAACAAACATCCCAACAAATTCATGTGTTCCCCATATTTAGAAATAACACCACTCATTGGATATGTAAGCTTAGAAAAATTCCAAAGCTTAAATAAACCCAGTTTGTGATTATACTCCATTCAGAAAAAAGAAAAAGCAAACACATAATAAACAGCTGTACTCATAGTACAATGCCTGGTAAAATAATATTACATACATTTCCTGATTTTATAGCCATCCTATACCGTCACACCTTGCGTGTGTAAGAAAGAAAAGCTTCAAATATCTCTCTCCAGTGACCCCTGGCTAAGCAAAACCATGACCCCTGGAAATGTGAGTTTGGACTCTTGTTTTTTGCTAATTTATTCAGAGACTCTTACAGACTTACATTTTCTGAAGTTTTTGACAGACTGAAAAACTGGGTAAATCTTCTAGCAGGTTGTAAGACAGATCTCTGAAGACCAGAAGGTACAGAAGGGAAAATCTGTTACATTATTAATCATGAGGAAACATGTTTTGCTCTCCCATCCCCTCCAAGATGATAAAATTCCCGAAGGCAGACTCTCGCTTTCCCAGCTCTGACACGGACCAGGTAGTCACAGGCGTTACTGGATTAAGCAATAGATTCAAATGTTTACTGAAATATAACAGTTATACTTCTTTAATTGATTAAAAAATTTTTCGTAATGAATTTATCTATATTTTGTTAGTGATGATCTACAATGTCCTAGCTATTATCTTACTGAAATGAGTACAAATTAAATAAAATAATTGTGCCTCTGTTTCTAAGAGCTGCTGTATCTTTACAGCTAAGGGAATTACTGTTGGTTCTTTTCTAATCAACTGAAAGAAAAAAAACCCCAACAATTCGAAACATAGCACTAACTTTGAAATCAATCACTACAAGAGAGGAAAAAAATCTAAGAAAGCCTTCAGCCCAAACTCAACAAATTACAGAAAAACAAAAACATCTGGACATATTTATAGTATAATATAACTAATCTGAAACAAGCCATGGTAATTTGCAGAAAGTTTAAAAAAAACGAAAGCTGGTAGATAAAGTAACATAGATATTTAGAAAAATCTTGTCTCGTGTTTTGAAACTTACCAGCTAATCGACTAACACATTTTCATGCCTGATTCTAATTCTTAATACCAGGCCACTACCACACAACTCAAAGATCCACACTGCTTCTAAGAGGCTTTAAAATTATTCTAATCTTATAATTGATCACTTTATCCTATATTTATTAACTAAATGGAATTTATATAGAAATATAGTTCATTTACTACACAGATGTATTTCAGATGAAGCTATTTGCAAACACGACTTTGTAGTTTTACTAGAGGTTTGAAAGACCAAACCAGACCAAACAAATAACAAAAAACAAAACCATACCTGACACCTATGCACAAATATGCTTGGTTAACAATATGGTGCATAAATCTGAAAAGTAGTGAATGTAATAAATGGACACATGTATCATGAAAGCTGATAATAATTTGGTTCATTCATGTCCACAGACTTCAACGAGACAAATCCTTCCCATGTACCTCTTAGTAGAGTGTATATCAAATCTTCTACATAAAGACTCAGTGTCATCTTCTCTTACCTTCTACCTAATGATTTTCATGGCTGACATTGATCAAGCACTTCTTATATAAAGACATCATGTTTACAGCTTTCCCTGAATTATTTTATTTAATTCTTGTGGTCACCTTATGAGGGAGACACTGATTATCCATTCCCAACCAATGTGGAATTATTTGCCTAAGATCACCAGCTATTAAGTAGAGAAAGCCACACACAACCAAGTAACTCAAGTGGAGGTGAGCAACATGGGGGCAAAATCACTCATATACAGTGAAATTTCCTCCTGGAACAGGTACTCAGTGAATTATTTGGCCAAAGGGGGGGAGCTCTCTGTTCTGGAAGCTTAACATAAAGTAGACTGGAGCAGAAGTCAGGACCCTGAGTTCTATTCTCAACCTCAATGAATTCGAGCTGGTCCCTCCACTGGCCAAAGCATTGATGTCTTTCCCCGAGCACAGAGCCTTTGCTCTGAACAATTGGCCAGGCAGCCTACCAGTTCCTCTCCTTCAATGAGAAGAACCTGCTTTGCTGATCTTGCAGGGCTGTTGTGAAGAACAAATCAGTATTACAGGTTGAAGTGCTCTGAAAGTGGCAAAATTCTGCTGCTAATGCATCTGTATTCTCCCAGGCTCTTTAAGTTGCAATGGGAAGAAAGGAGAGCTTAAGGAAAGAATAATGGTGTAAGGAAGTGAGAAAGATGATAATAGCCAACAGTGCCTGAGTGCTTACAGTGTTCCAGGTGCTGGTATGAATATTTGACATGTAGTAACTCATTTAATCTTCTAAAGGAAAATTACATGTCTATTTTATAGATTGGGAAATAGAGCCCCAGAAGGGATAAATGACTTGCTCAAGAAACTGTGCAGTACAAACTGTGGGTACAGAGGGAAACTGGATTTGAGTCAGAAAAGCAGACTCAGAGCCTTTGATTTTAACCAATTTGCTGGTCATTCTCTATTTATGCAGTGTGGGGAAAATGGAAGTTCCTATGGCCAGAATCCTCACCTGAACCTGAACTACTTGATGATGTAACTGGCCCGCTGCTGGCTACTGGTTCCACACCCAGAGGCAATAAGCTATGACTGACTGAATCACTATATAAAGAGCTCTGCCCAGTGCTTTGGGTGGAGGCAGAGATGAAGGAGGATTACGGACCTGCAGGCTGTTGAATGAAGACAGAATTCTAGTGCTTGACCTATTGCTGGGAGTACAAGCTGGGTACTCTTTTACCTTAAGAATGTTCCATTGTCATTCCTCAGTCTCACTGAATCCATAGTGAACTTGCCCGGGGCTGAAACCCATTGGCAAGACATGCAGTTCTAGACCTGGGTGGTGTACCATTCACTGTGTGACCTTCATGGAGACAGATGTGACTTAAGCATTGGCCCCTGCTTAGTTATTACAGTATGTGAAATCATAGTCATGTTTCTGAGCCAGTTTCCTCAAGAAGTGAGGATAATTACACCTGTTCTGGGTGTGGTGGGCAGAATTCTAACATGGTCCCCAAGATTTCCACTACCTGATACACATACACTTTTTTCCAGTTACTCAAACTGCCTGTGTTTGAATTTGGACTGTGCTACTTTTCTTCAGTGTGACTTTGACAAATGTACCTAACTTGCCTAATTCTCAGTTTTCTCATCTGTATCTGTACCTCACTGATGAGGTGGACATGGGGCGAAGGAGAGGAGATTTGCCCTATATACCCTCTCTTTATACATGAATGACTGTGTCCAAGGCTATCACGTGTGTTACTGCAACCCCTAATCACCGAGCAACTAAATTCTGAAGTGAAGTGGCGGGCTGGGGACAGGGGAAGGCGGAACTGCCATGGTAGGAGTCCCTTCTCACTTAACATTCATAGAGCTGCCACTTGGTAAAGCTACCCTACAGTGCAATTATGGGTATTCAACTGTCACAGATGTCTCCTGGGTGAGAACAGAGCTGTGACAAGAGAGTAAGGGTCATTTCGTTAAGTTCCAGCAATTCTTCAAAGGATGAAAATAGGGTTGAGTGGAAGAAGATGGCTGAAAATGGAAGGGCTAAACAAGGCTCTTCAAATTCCTATTAACTACTTTTCCTAAGACAGGGGAAAGGCAGAGGGAAAAGCTTCATGTCAGCAGAAATAACACACGCAAGCCACTTAACTGCTAGATGGAACATTAGAACATGGCACCCACAGTTATATCGGGAGAATGTTTGGTCTCCTTTAGAAAGGTTTGTGTGCACTGATGAATTCGTTTTTTATTTTGGCATCCATATTGGGTTTTTAGTTCATTACGTTATTTTTTTTCTGCTTTGCAAAACCTTTAGAGGGGGAAATGAAGTTATCTTGGCTTGTTGATATCCACTTTCTGAAAGGAAGTGTGTGCCAGTTGAAACTCTGACGGGAGACCGTTTGGGACTTGGGAACAAAGGGCACCCTGCCATCATTACCGAGGTCATCAGAAAGCCACTTTCTTGGCCCAAAGCAGGCAAAGAAGGCCTGACCTCCCGGAGACCTGCAAGGAAAGAACTTTCTCCTTTTTTCAAGGATTATTGCAATAATGGCTTCATTTCACCTCTAAATGGAAGTTGCCTGTTTATACAACATTATTGCCTTACTGATACGCACAGCACTTGGAGATTAGGTAACTGATCGCAGACGGTTTGAGGAAGAGATGAGATCTGTGCTCTAGTTAAAGTCCTGTTGAAACACAAAACAGACATAATTCTTTTATTCAGGCATCACACAGTGACATATTTTGATTCACTGACTTTAAAGACTGGTCAGACTTTAAGGGAAGTGCATGTTCTGGGCAAAGTCAAGACCTTTTTGAAGAACTTACAGACTCTCCAGGCTCGCAGTTCCAGTTAAATCAGGAAATTCAGTGATTTGTGAGGCACCATTCAAAGTCCTGAAAGAAGGGGTACAGGAGTATTATTGGGAGAAGATTCTAGAAAGGGGCAATTTTTATTAGCATTTTTCAAAGCACTTCAACTTATATTATTCATTTGGTGTTTACAGTAGTAACCTTGCAAGGAGGATCTGTAAAAGAAAAACTTACAGTGTTCTTAGTTCAGGTAAATGTTGAAAAGCGGATCTTCCAACAAGCTGAATGGGGTTGTCATAGAAATGTCTGAAAAAATCCAAACACCAGGGCTTATGAATACCTGTTCAAAATGTCAACAAATATACTAAGTGTATTTATGTAATTTTGATTGTACTGTATTACATAACATTCCTGATTACTTGGTTTTAGGCGAATGTTGAAAATGTTTTAACTCACATTATGAAGCTTTTGGAAAGCAATCTGTACTATATAAAATTGAAAATATCTGACAGGAAGGCAGATATAAATTAGTAAGGAGAAAGCAAGTGAACTAACTATAGGTATACTTAAAAATCTTCCTCTGCCTCCAACATCTGTGGAATAGCCATTGAGTATGGCAAAGGGGTAATTCAAGGTGCTGGCAATCATATATTAGTTACAGAAAGATGAAGTTTTTATAAGAAGGTTAGATCCTCTGGTCAAATCTTAAACACAAAGGACCCTTTCAGAGGATATTTGCCATTCTGGGTTTCTTGTAACATTAGTTAAAAAAAAAAATTGCTCTAAGAAGTGAGACATCATTAAAACTTTAAAAGCATTTTGTTTCACAGATGTTTTCAATGTAATGGTATTTGAACTGCTGGGTCAATAGAGGTCCACAAATAGATCTTAGCCGAGACAGCCTTCTAGTTCAATGAAATTCAACAGGTATTTATTGGTGTCTACTATGCCCAAAGTATGAAGGTAAGGACTGCAGGGCCTTAGAGACTGTTCATTAAGGATGCTGCCATTGGGTATCTGCTATTTTCTTGGCATTGTGATAGATGCTGGAGGTTTGAAGATTGAGAAAATGTTCCTGCCCTAAAGAAACTTGGAATCAGTCGGGATGGAACAAATACATAAGAGCATATCACTTTCTGCTGATAGAGCACTTTTACATATATAGTTCAACTGATCTACCTGACAGCTTTATAAGGCCCATTGTATAAGTAGTTAGATCCTACTTTTCTCATTTTTGGAGGAAGAAACTGAGGCTCAGACACTTTGGCAAGTTCATTACTTCTCAGAGCTTCAACTTCCTACTTTGAAAATTACCTCTAAACCTTTGCTGTTAGGTTTATGTTTGAATTAAAAGAGCAAATATTTGTGTAATATCTGGCATAATGCCTGGCATATAGTTGTCACTCAACAAACCTAAGTGCCCTTCTGTGATCCTACCCTTTGACCTCTTCTTTTTCCTAGAGCTGAAATATTGGTGTTATGATTTTAAACAATGGAGTTTTCCTCATAATAACACATTGTCCCTATCACACTATATGCATGTATATATATAATCACAGTGTTCCTTATCACACTATATGCATGTATGTATGTAATCGTGTTTATATACAGGTATGTATGTATGCACACTGAGCAGATATGAATACGCATGCTTGTGTACATGTGGATAAAGTGAAGGTTCCTATGGCCAGGATTCTCATCTGGCCCTGGTTGGCTTGCTCAATACACACGTGTGGGCAATAAGTTGTTATTGACTCTATATAAAGAGCCCTGCCCAGTGCTCTAGGCAACATGGTGGCAAGGCTGAAAGGCTGCAGGAGAGCAGAGACTGGAGTGGTGGTAGTGCCTAAAACAGAGACTTTGAGGTGGCTGTGGGGGCAGAGAGGCCCAGAGGCAGAGACCGGCTTGCTGCACGCAGACTCGCTCTCAGTGGATGGGATTCTAGTGCTTGACCTGCCACGGTGGAAATAAAGTTGGGTATAAACCCTTTCACCCCAAGAATGTTCCACTGTCATTTTTCAGTCTCATTGAATCCATAGTGAACTTGCCTGGGGCTGAAACCCATTGGCAAGAGAGCACATAAGGCAGAAGCTCCACAAATACAAGTCAGGAGCTATGGGGTTCTCAGGAGGGAATTCTGTTATGAGACCAAGAAAAACTTCATGTAATGTTATTTGAAATGGGCCCTGGAAGACAGCATTTCAATGAGCTTTGTAGGGGGTAGAATCAGCAGAGCAAAGCAAGTAAAGAGTTTTGTTCTGTGAATACAGTGGGTCTGGGTTAGGGTGTAGGGTAATTGAGGAGAGCTTTGGGGAACTGGTTGGAAGGGTTGGCAGGGTTGGCTTGGGGTGGTATGGGAGGCTGTAAAGGTCAGGGAAAGGAGTTTGCATTTAATATAAATAGACAAAAAAATATATATATATATATAAATTGACAATCCTGAGTGTCTGTTTCACAGCAACATAGTGAAAAGACATGTTATGTTAAAAGAGTGAAGACTCTGCTAGTGGTGGAGGCTGGCAGATGACCCAGGAATGGCTGGTGGCGGTTGGCACGGAAAGAAGTTAGGGACAGGATAGGGACCACAGGGGCAGGATGAGGGCTATGTGACATGGGAAGCACTCGCAGAAACTGGAAATCGGGGGGCGTGGGGTGGGGTGGCAGGGAGAAGAGATGGAGACAGAGGCCAAAGCAAGGAGAGGAGAGTCTCAGGAAGAAGGCTGCCAACACCATCCGACACTGGCTGGAAGCTGCTGCACTTTGGGGGCCTAGGCCTCCCCAAGCAGTATTTGCATATCAAAAGAGCGATAGAAAAAAAAAAAGAGGCCTGCAGGGCAAGGATGGAGACACAAAGGCAATGAATTTGCCAACCTCTTAATATGTAAATACCCTCTAATGAGGACTCATGTTTATTGGCAACCAACTTTAAATCCCTTAGTTTGCCAACAAACTGTCAGAACACTTCAGAAATGATGAGTGGCATTTCCACCCCCTACCCCCATTGTCAGGGTTAATTGGGAGTCCAGCTCATTTGTGACAAATGCTGCATGGCTCCAGAAAGCCTCTCAACCAGTGCGTACAGGAGGAATATCGGCCACGAAGTGTCCCTAGGGTCATGTTCCAGTTGTTCTTACTTTCCTCCTCCATATTCAAGACCCCTCACTCACGGCCTCACGCCAGCACTATGCCCTGGATCTGCCAGGTGTCTTAACTAGAGCCAGCCTAATACATATTTTCATCTTACTGTATATTTACGTATGCTCAATCTTCAGTCTGTGCTAAATGTGAAATGCAGATTCAGTTATATGTTGTGATTGTAACTCTGTTACATCAATGTTCATCTACACCTTCCTAGGACATACGCACCTTTCTAGAATTACAACCTAGCTTGTAATTGTATAAATGTGACTCAATGCTTGGGCTTGATAATAAATGGATACTGAGACTTAGCGTAAAACAGTATTCCCGCCATCCCTCCCACCCCACCAATTTAGGCTGGAGGTTATAGCTGTAAAGGATTCCTATTTGTATATTATAATTTATATTTCTAGGATACTTGGATCCAAGTTCTGAATGACCAGGTGACCTTGACATTGATGCCCTAAAAATCAGTTTTGTTGCTTAGAAACTAGAGGTAAGCAAAAGGATTTCACGGAACTATTTTGAAGTGAGACGGCAAACTGAAGACACGAAGGGTAATCAATGTACGCTGTAGGTTCTAGAGAAAAAGACTCTTTTATGTTATTTCAGCATGCAGGTAAAAACCTGGCAAAACATCCTTATACACAGTTCTCCATATAGATTTTACCTTGAGAGACAAAACTTGGACCAATATAGAATACTCGTTGTATTGTATTTAAAGTGCAACACATATTATATTTCAAGATAGAAAAAAAGAACTGTGGCCACTTACATTGTAATAAGAGAAGGGTTGCCTACAAATGCTTTCTCAGGTATTGACTTGATATTATTGTTATGAAATCCTCTAGAAAGATAGGAAAAACAATTTATAGAAAATAAAACGCAGGGTAAAATCATTTAATAGTCCCTCTCCAGCCCTATTGCAATAATCAGCACCTTTAGTGACTAGAGGATAAGGTTAAAATTCCTCTATGCCCTTTGAAACTTATATGCCCTCACTTACTCTTTAGGAGAAAAATAACCTGGAGGTGTCATCTTGAAAGAGGAATAAAGAATCAGAAAATACTAATTTTCTCTTTATGGAAACTTATGATCTAGTGTTATGAAAAGAAAATCCATATGTTAATATCCAACAGAGCACATTGTGTAACAACTTGAGTTAGAGGGAAACTATCTTTGCAGAGATTACAGTTGCTCCTCCTGACCCCGTTTGAAGCTGAAAGAAGAGAAAAATCAAATTAAGCTACAGTGAAGCAGAAATTTAAGTAATCTCCTTATGAGGATGAAACTTTCTGAACTGAAGGAAGGTGCTCAGTGGGTCTGTAATAACAAACGGATTCTCCTCTGTTCAGTGCTAATGCTGCCTGATTGGTAGAGGGGCAAAGTCAACGGTCTTTGGGTTCTATATGGGCCTGAGGCTGGATGAGGGGAGTGGCAGTCTGGACTGCTGACCACAGACAATGATGACTTCACAGCTGAGCCATGCGTGGGGTTTCCTGAGACAGAACCTTCTAAAGGCTTTTCCTTACAAACAAACCCTGCTGTCTGCCTCTCTTGGCTGTGTGTCTTATTTCTCTCTGCCAGAGAATAGGTTCTGTTTTATTTCCTTTCCAAGTGTTAGAACATTCCTTATAGGCTATTCATACTTCTAGGTACAAAGAAAAGCTAAATTATAGTACATAAAAGACAATATATGTAACATAATAGCCAAAAATTAGCTTTACTTTAGTAAAATCGAGGGTATTTTTTATTAAATAGGAATGAGGAAACATTTAAAGACTGAAATAACGTACATTGAAAGGGTCTACCACTGTACAGGTACATGTATTTTATTCACCCAGTCCTGGACTTATGCAGCATAGAAAAGTTTGTTTTTTGAAATGCTCAGCAAATAACTGAATTCATTACAGTTCTCCACAAATCTGTCATGTATATGGATTTTTGGGGAATATGGCTTAAGAAAAAGTCTGGCTTAGAGAAATATGTATATTTCCTAACACACAAATTAGAGAAACCCACTATAAAAAAAGATTTTCTGAGGCTTGCCAGAGATAGAATCTACATGCAGTGATAGAAAATATGTTTCAAGTGTACTTAATCATTATCTATACGAACTTTAAAAATTTTCTATTAAGTCATATTATGTACAATAAATGTATTTTAAAAATAAGTTCACCAAGGATAGAGTTCTCCCGTTACATTTGTCCTAAGTACTTACAGTTCTTTAAGGTTGGAAAGTGTCCTGATTGCAGTTGGGAATTCATCAAGATTATTATAATTTAAATCTCTGAAAATAAGTAAATAGTATTTTCAGTTTTTCATTTAACAACTCATATATACTACATTTAACAAATCAAGTTAACATGCTATTCCAATGGACCAGTATCAGTGAAAATTCTCATTCCTTCTCTTTGTGGAAAGAGATTTTCTTGGCTTGCTGACCACCATCATTCCCTAAGTATCTGTGTTACAATGGTCATTAGACTGATCGTGAGAAATTTCAGAGTCAAGTCTCAATGGCCTGGGACATTGAAAAGAAGGGAGGGGACATAGAGCAGTGCTATGTCCAAGCCAGAGGCTGATGGCTTGCTGATGTAGCTCTTCATCCAAACATGGCGACTTAGCTTGCGTGTGTGCTCCTTGGGGCTCCTGAATCAAATCAACATTCCCCCCTTCACTCTGACTTTTTCCTCGCATTTCAGAGCCTCGCCTGAGCTGCTTTGTCCCAGACTCCTGTCGAGTGCCTGTGCCCTTCCAGCCTGAGGTCCAGGATGGCAGCCTGCTTCTGGAGAGGTTTATGTGGTGTACAGGGTACTCTGAGGAAGGACATCAGGTCTAGAATCTCCTCAGGGTCACAAAAAATGATTCAAATCAGAAGTATGATGTTTTCCTTGCTCCGTGAGGCAAAGGTCTACATTACCCTTCATGCACAGAGATGGAGTAGCCAGATACTCTAAAATCATTCATTGCTCTTTCTTTATGGCACAAGTGGCTTTTCAATTCCATCAGTCACAGACGCTTTAAAGACTTATTCCACCTTATATCTACATGTTCATATGAAAAAGCAATTGCCTCCTAGTCTCTGGGAATGGCAGAGTTCCCAGATGATGCAGAAAACCTTTTGGTCAGGCAATCAGATGTGGTTAGATTTTCCTCTTTGGAGAAGAATTGCTACTTAATTTTAAGAGAGAGATAATTTGACCAAGTTGAACATGTATCAAGATTCCTACTTGTCTGGCACAAACCATTCTTAAGCTATACTGCAGGCAGGAAACTCATGTCTTTTGTGGACATAAATTTTCTTCCTGTTTGTAAATCTGTCCAGATGCTCTGTTTTGATTAAACAAGGATTGAGTCCTTATAAATTACTTGGATTTCTTGTGAAGGAAAGGAAGAGGTTGGGGTAACCAATTTGCTAATCTTCTGTAGCTCTGGGCAAGGTGAGGGGAGGAGGGACAATGAGACTCACAGGAATTTGCCCCGAAAGGTTGTACACTATGGTATTTATATGCAATCCTGGGTCTTTGCCTGAGATATAGGGGGAAAAAAAAGGCTATTTATGGAAATGCCCATCAAAGCCCATTTTGTTTGTTTTTTGTTCCTGTTGTGTTGAAAGGGACTGGAAGGTGCTTTCCAGTGCTAAGATCCCCTGCCTGGCCCCATGTAGATAAGGGAGAAGTCCTCATTTTCCCAAGCAGCTGATGGGAATGGCGTGCCTATGCCATTAGGTTGACCTTGAAGTTCTGCCTGGACAAGGTCGTTTCTGGCATTGCTTCAGGAGGATGATCCCTCCCTTCTAAGAAGAAACACAGAGCAACTGAAGTAACCCTGGAAGGAGACATGTTAGTGCTCGTCAGCCCGGAGAAGACCACCACCAACAGAGTCCCTCAGGAAACCAGTGGACCCACACCTGGATTAGAAGCTAAATATCCCATGTACAGATCGCTGAGCTGTGTGTGCAGGTGATGTGCGGTTATCTCCTTCTGCAGCCCCGGTCAGGGCCGGCATTGTAGGTTCAGGGGCCCTGTGTGGTATATTGCACTGGAATATTAAAAACACAGACTGGGGGACACAGTTGGACCCACCCTCCTCTCCCAGTACACTTGGGACCCTCACTGCCTGTCACCCCACCCTCCTCACATTCTCTCTCCCTCCACAGGGCAATGAGGAGCAGCTCCTTCTCCAAAGAACTGTTCTTACTGTAGCTCCAAAAGTGGATCTAGGTGGTCAGCTGGCTGGGCTCTATTTTTATTATAGGTACCAGCTCAGAACTGAACTTTTGACCTATTCTTTGGAAGTGGTACATATTGGTAAATGTGGATTTCAGAGTCCAACTACAGAAGGAAGCAAATCCCAGTTATGCTCCTGACTAGATATATCATGTTGGTGAAATAACTTTCTTAGAACCTAAAATGGGCAGTCATAGCTGCTCTCATAGGATGGGTGTAGGATTAATTGAAACAATATGTGCTAAATGCTCAGTGCAGTATTTGGTTATGGATATATCCAATAAACTGTAGCTGGGATTATTTTGAGTTTTTTGAATTGCTTTAGCATGAAGCCTTGGTGTTTGCTAATGAGACGTCAGTTCATCTCAGACTGGAGGGCCCAGCATGGGACTCGTCTGCATTCTCTCATTCAGCAGGGAGGGTTAGACTCATGAAGAGTGAACCTGAGGACAAGACAGAATCAATCCTTGCCAGAGAGTACACATTCCTCAGCGAACAGTCACTGCTCAGCAGAGAACATCTCATTTAGCTTAGAGCGATTTTAATTGATCATTCTTGTTCAATTAAAATAAAATCTCAAGTTTTATTGATAGCTCCGTGTGTGTGTGTAAGAAAAAATGCTACTGTAAATATCTGTTTAAGGCTCAGGCAATTAACCAAACCAAACAGCAAGTTTGACTTTAAGGCTATTTTGATTCCTCCAGAATGTTCATGAAAACACTGAAAAAGGGAAACAAATAAAAGGTCAACTCACAAAGTCTCTAGGCTGTGGAGCCCATCAAAGCATTTCTTTCCCAGGGAGTGGATTCTATTGTTATGGAGATGCCTGCAGGAGGACATTACAGACACAGTCGTGAAGGCACACTACACAGAGAAGTTCCGGCACAACATTTTGATTGCTTAAATCTAAAGAAATGTACATTAAAGAATGCACTAATTATATATAAGAAAATCTTTGTTTAACTTGTTTTTCCAAGAGCTATATGCCCCGCTCACTCTTAGCACGGATGATTCTATGCCATAGAATTCAACAGGCAGTCACAGTTTTACCTTCTGGGTGTGAGATATCGGGGAGTGTATAATATGAGCAGCATGGCCAATTAAAGTAAGTCCAGGTTGGTTAGCATGGCTTTTGGTATGTAGGGTGTTAGGCAGATTCTGGCCATCGTTGAGATAGGGAGGGTGGCGAGAAGGTTCCAGGTGTACTAAGCACATTTTTCTATTAAAGCTGATGGTTTGTTGTGGCTACATTCCCAGGGTGGGGCCACGGGTTAACAAGAAACAATAATTTCAGCCACAAAGAATGGTGATCAGATTTTTTTGGTTGCCCAAGGAGATTAGTATCTTGACACAGTATTAATGTATATAATTATCATCTTTGACTCAATGGTCAGTTAAGTCAGGGCAGTGAGAACAGCTGTGTACATAACTGAAAATTGGACCAAGTCCCAAATGGATTTTTGGAGAATGGGCTTAAGGAAGACAGGGTGAATATGAATAGCTGGATCTCTATAAATTCATTCCCTCTGGTGGAGAAAAAATTAAAGCACATACCCAGCTTCTAGTGGGTCAATAGCATCATCTTTATATGTGAAATTTAGAATAGAAATTTGCTAATAGCACCCAAAACTTCATATCCTTTCAGACTAAGGTTTTTCTTCTATATAAACATAGGTTGGTTTCATGTGAGAGCTATGTGACATTTGTTGAGGATCTTCTACATGCAACATATGAGAAAAGGGGATTGAGGGAAACCTACAAAAATGGATAAATGCTGGCCAGACCTCAAAGGAGTATACAGTGCAAGAGACAGGTGCCTATCAAGAAAACCAGAATGACTGAAGGTGGTGATGGAGCAGGTGGAGGGCACTGGTGGGTGGGCACGGGGCAAGGGGAGAGAGAGTACAGAACAGTCCCTCCAAGTCCCCATGCAGATTGAACTTGCAGACCTCCCTCCATCTGTGTGCTCTTTCCCGAGGTCAGCATTATATTATACATGCAGAGCATATTGCTACATTCTTAGAGAAGTCTGATTATTCTTTATTTATCAAGCTGTTACTTGAGAATATCATTTTGATTTACTTAAAATAGTGAAATCTAGACCCACCAAAAAAGGACATACAAATGAACAGCTCACTCTCAAGGGCCCAGTTTCGCTTTCTTGCCTTGGTAGGGGTTCAAGAGTATTTATTGAATAATAAGAAGGGCATATTTCAATTTGATCTGAATTAAAAATTGTTATCACGAATAAGGAATTTTTATGAACTTCTGTCACAGGACTAACTGTATACAGCGTGGCGATTACCTGTATGATATACAGTGGGCTTCCCTGAGCCGGAGGTCATATTTTACAATCTTTGAATGCCTAGCAGTGCTTGGCTCTTAGCAGGTGCTTGATAAATGTTTAATTCTCTTATACAACTAGAATATTTATGAGTCATTTTGGGGAGGGCTCAGGACTTTTCCTCCTTTTTAAACTGTCCCTATTCAAGGCCTGAAGGGCCAGTACTTTAAGGCCAAGGTCTCTAGTGAATTTAGATACTCATAAAAGAGAAAAGAAATCAATAAAGCTTACAGAACTACCAAGCTGGAGAGGTTTCCAAAGGCATCATCTGGTATGTGGTGTATTTTGTTCAGGGCCAAGGTCATGGCCTGAAGAGCTGATAAACTTCTGAAAGCCTGGACAGGGACTTCTGTCAGGGCGTTGTCATCCAGCCACAGGTGCCGCAGGGAGCGCAGGCCGTTGAAGCAGCTCGGAGGGACATAGCTGATGTGGTTGGCGTCCAGACGCCTGGGGAAGAAAGCAAGCGGGAATGAGAAAGAGAGCAAAAGCCAGGAGCAGATGGGTCTGGCAGGAAGCCCCTCAGTGTGCTGATTAGCAGGAGTGAAGCAGGTTCCCTGGCCCTGGGATCCCCCTGACATCTGGGAGGTGCTCTTCACTCATGAGGGGAGCCTTTGCTTCTTAGGTCCCCTTGGCTATAAAATTCCACGGTGCTAGGATCCCCCCCACCCCCATCCCCAGGCTGTGGGTGACACGCCTCTCATGGCTTCCCCTGAGGCCTGAAGGGTCCACATGAAGCTCTTCAGCTTCCTTTTCTGACACCAGGAGAAAGACACCCTCTCTTCCCCTGTCCCTCTCAAGCCGAACACATGCCTTTGCTTTCCTTGGACTGTCTTGAACATACTAAACATACTAATCTACTAGCTTGTTCAATAAGTGCTGAGGTAAGATTATTTCAGTGTTTGAAAGGTACTGAATAATTTCTAAAGGTCATTAGAGATACGCCTTACGGAGAGAACAGAGGCGACCCCTCTTTTTTTCTTAGCACAGCTCTGAAAAACCTAAAAACTGCTGGCTTTCCTGCTCATCCTAAGCATTTGCATTAGGCAGATGTTTGTTTTTCCTGACATTTTAAACAAATAATAAAATCAACAGCTTTCCCAGCTTTAGCTTCCTTTTCCCACACATCTTTTTTTTTTTTTAATGGGAAACTACATCTAAATATAGGTCTAGGTTGTGAGCTATTGGGCTTCAGAGCCAGCAGAGGGAGTGCAATACATTTATTTTACCCTAATCCAATAGAAACAGTGGCTGTCATGACACTGCCGAACTTGTCTCATTGAAGTGAGACACAATTGGAAAAAAATGGAAATTTTTTCTCAAGTGTGTGATCAATAGAACCACCTTCACTCAGCCGCATCCAACAGCCTTCACTCATTTTTTTCGATCTGTTCTTAGAGTTCACACATTGTTTGCGTTTTCAAAACTAGGATTAAAAAAAAAAGAGGAGTTGTGTTTTCAGCAGTTCATGCATTCAGAAGGATTAGAAAATCACGAGTGGTTTTTGAAAAATGTTTTAGGACGCATTTAAGACTAAACAGAAGCAGGAAGTACACCAGGATCATGAAATACTCCCCTGCGACCCAAATTTAAACAATTTAGAAATGTACTTCTCTGTGGCAGGGAGCTAATCTCTTCGGAAAGCGGCTCCCTCACTCCACTAGGTCCTCTCCTAGTCCTCTGGGAGCAAGTGATGCCTTCAAGGCCTGGAACAGGTTTTTTGATAATAACTGAGATAAGGTCACTTGGAAACAAGCTGTAAGAGTTTGGTGCCAGAGCCCACTCACAGCCGGATTTCCGGTAGAACAACTGTTGTTGAGGGCAGTAGAAACACAGCTTCCAGGCATCTCGGGGTTCCGTCAATAAACGTAGCTAGAAAGGTTTAGAACTCAGCACCATCTCTTCCCTTTTGCTCCAGCAACAGCATGCTCAGCCCATGTTCTCATAAGGTAAGATTTCACCAGGAGATGAGGAGGTGGTTGTTTTTGTTTAACCAGAAGTTAAGTGCGTATGTAAACTCTCCGATGATTGCACTGATTAAAGAGTGAAGACTTTATTTAAATAATATGAACTTCTGCGTTTTAGTTGACATATTGTCTGATCATGCTGCTTATGCACTGAAACTACAGTGGCTTCTAAGGGTCCTGAAAACAGCTGACCTTAAGGTTCAGAGCAAACATGGGGGTGCATTCACAGAAAAGGCTCTCTCGGCTTTGAGTCATAGACTTGTCTTCTTCTATGTTTAAGTTGCTACCAAAGCTTCTGTGGGATCTTGACATGGCCTTGGTATCAATCTCCAACGTTAATAAGTCCATTTCTTTGGATACATGTTTTTTACAAGTGACTTTTTTCCCCAGAAAAAAGAATGTAATTTGATCTCCACACTGTAATCTTAGAGCAGTTTGTTTTCTGAAATGAAATGTGTAAAACAAGGCAGGTCTCCACAGTCCTGACCCTCCAGAGGCTGATACTCCCAGACCCAATGTTCAGATATCCTGAGCGCAGCCCCCAGATGTGCTCTGCCTAAACAGCTTCTCCATTTAAGAAGCTCCCGAGAACTCATACTCCTTCTGAATGCAGTGTTTTGCAGTCCACGTCCACCTGGCTTCAGTAGTCCAAACCTGATTCAGAGAGTGGTATATTGTTCACACTCAGAGGCAGTCTCTGCTTTAATTTTAACAGAAGGTCCCAAGGCTAACCCAGAGTATGGAATTAATTATCCAGCCACTCATACAGGTGGTTCTTACAGAACAAGGTTAAGACTGTGGACAAAGCAGCTGGCAGGGCACAAGTTGTGCCTATTCAGTGAGTAAACAAAGAGCTCATATTATGTCAATGTGGTCCTTTGGGGCAGCTGGACATTTTCTATTCATATGCTTGGAAAATGCAATATTTAAGCAGTGGGGTATAAGAAAAACATCACTACACAGTACACAAAAACACATAAAAAATGTGGTTTTATAATACTATCACAAAAATAACTGCATAATACAGCTCCACATTTGAAATGTTTCCTTGTTACCATTTCTATTTCATGCAGGTCACAAAGGGTTTATGTGTGTGTGTGCATGTGTATGTGTATGTGTGTATGTATAAGGAAGGTCAGAGTTTGTCAATTAGTGCAGACATGTGGGATGAGAAGTCTTGGGTCCAAGTCAGCACAGTAGCTCTATGACTATGGCCAAGTCAATAGGCCTCAGCTTTCACATCTGTAAAAAGGGGATTACACTGCTCTATCTTACAGGAGTCTGGCAGATCATTGTAATAATACTACTGGGGTTGAATTTTTCTCTTGGATGAATTCTTGTAGCTTGAATTTGTGCTGATTTATATGAATTCTTCATAATAATGAGTCACTTTTATTGTTATTGATTTTTTTCATTTTTTATTTTGGTATCATTAATCTACAATTACATGAGGAACTATGTTTACTAGGTTCCCCCCATCACCAAGTCCCCCCCAACAAACCCCATTACAGTCACTGACCATCAGTGTAGTAAGATGCTGTAGAATCACTACTTGTCTTCTCTGTGTTGTACAGCCCTCCCCATCTCCCCCCCACATTATACATCCTAATCATAATGCCCCCTTTCTTCCCCCCGTACCCCCCTATTCCCTCCCTTCCCACCCATCCTCCCCAGTCCCTTTGCCTTTGGTAGCTGTTAGTCCATTCTTGGGTTCTGTGAGTCTGCTGCTGTTTTGCTCCTTCAGTTTTTTCTTTGTTCTTATACTCCACAGATAAGTGAAATCATTTGGTACTTGTCTTTCTCCGCCTGGCTTATTTCACTGAACATAATACCCTCTAGCTCCATCCATGTTGTTGCAAATGGTAGGATTTGTTTTCTTCTTATGGCTGAATAATATTCCATTTTGTATATGTACCACATCTTCTTTATCCATTCATCTACTGATGGACACTTAGGTTGCTTCCATTTCTTGGCTATTGTAAACAGTGCTGCAATAAACATAGAGATGCATCTGTCTTTTTCAAACTGGGCTGCTGCATTCTTAGGGTAAATTCCTAGGAGTCAAATGGTATTTCTATTTTGAGTTTTTTAAGGAACCTCCATACTGCTTTCCACAATGGTTGAACTAATTTACATTCCCACCAGCAGTGTAGGAGGGTTCCCCTTTCTCCACAACCTCGCCAACATTTGTTGTTTGTCTTTTGGATGGTGGTGATCCTTACTGGCGTGAGGTGATATCTCACTGTGGTTTTAATTTGCATTTCTCTGATGACTTGCGATGTGGAGCATCTTTTCATGTGTCTATTGGCCATCTGTATTTCTTCTTTGGAGAACCATCTGTTCAGCTCCTCTGCCCATTTTTAATTGGAATATTTGCTTTTTGTTTGTTGAGGTACATGAGCTCTTTATATACTTTGATGTCAACCCTTTATCAGATCCATTGTTTATGAATATATTCTCCCATACTGTAGGATGCCTTTTGTTCTATTGGTGGTGTCCTTTGCTGTACAGAAGCTTTTCAGCTTGATATAGTCCCACTTGCTCATTTCTGCTTTTGTTTCCCTTGCCCAGGGAGATATGTTCTTGAAGTTCCTCATGTTTATGTCCAAGAGATTTTTGCCTGTTTTTTTCTAAGAGTTTTATGGTTTCATGACTTACATTCAGGTCTTTGATCCATTTTGAATTTGCTTTTGTGTATGGGGTTAGACAATGATCCAGTTTCATTCTCTTACATGTAGCTGTCCAGTTTTGACAACACCAGTGGTTGAAGAGGCTGTCATTTCCCCACTGTAAGTTCATGGCTCCTTTATCGTATATTAATTGACCATATATGTTTGGGTTAATATCTGGAGTCTCTATTCTGTTCCACTGGTCTGTGGGTCTGTTCTTGTGCCAGTACCAAATTGTCTTAATTACTGTGGCTTTGTAGTAGAGCTTGAGGTTGGGAATTGAGATTACCCCCTGCTTTATTCTTCCTTCTCAGGGTTGTTATTATTGTTTTTTAATATTTATGGACTGACTACAGTGTGGGATTTCACCTTGTAATGGAATCTCTTATCCATATCCCAAGAAGATATTAAGCATATGAATTCAATATAAGCACCACAATTGTTTATATGGGAATTTCTGCTTTTATCTATTTCCATCTTACTTACTGATAAACTCAACCAGGAAGAAAAATTATTGCTTTAGACTTAACTCTGAAAAGGTAAAAAAGTTTTTTCCATGTTTGCAGCTTGTGGAGAGAATATTATGGGTTCATTGCAGTGCAGTGACTTAGGGACTAGTCTGATAGATGATGTGCCTCACAGAGCCAAACCTCTGTCTCTCTGGAGTCAGCGCAGAGTGCACAACTCTGATGAGAAATATATTTTTAAGTCAGTTTACATGAAGTTGCTCAGTTTCTCAGAGGTCACCACTGCTGTGAATTTTGTAACAGGGAGATGATCTATCGAATTGGTGGTCTGAAAATTGACTTCTTTGGTTTAATTTTTCTCCATAGAAAACAAAGACCTTTTTGTCAGCAGCACCCTTAGTCTCACAGGTACCACCAGGGTTTGAAATCTGGGGATCATTTTGGAATCTTCCACTGCCTTCCAGCCAGTCATTCACCAAGTTCTCTCCATTTATCTTTATCTCCAGGACTCTTCACTTCCCCTGTCTAGTTAAGTCTCTTCACACATGCATTATTGAAGCAGCCTCTTAGCTGGTCTTTTTAACTTTGGTCTCTTATCTCTTCAATTAATCCAGGCTGGATTGATCTCCCTAAAACTGTGCTCTGTGTCATTGTCCTATTAGGAATCCACAGTCCTTCCACATTACCATTCCTTTCAAACCCAAACTTCCCATTCTGATATTCAAAGCTCACCATCCACCTTATCTAGCCCAACTTGTCTCTTGTTTCTCTGCCCCATTCAAGTCCCTTTTGTAGCTCCTTCCCACGGTACCTCTGGGCTTTGTGTTTATAAGCATCCTCTACCTCCTGCCTATGCAAATCTCATCAGCCCTCTCAGAATTAATATTATGAACCCTGCTTTTGAAGTGTGGAGTTCTCAGCTAAGACAAGAGGAAAGCTAAGTCTTATAGATAGATCAATTCAAAAATCCCTGAAGGAACCTGGGCTCCAACTCTCAAAACAAGAAATAGAAGAGTTTGGAGCCAGGGAGATCAGTGAATGCAGGCTACAGTCAGACGAGGGGAGATGAGCTGATTCTGAGTCACTGTTCAGAACATCACTAGAGTTGAACGCTTCAGTTCAGTTCAGCAAGGCTCAGGTGCTTTCTCTGCAGGTACTCGACCTGGGGCTGGAGATCTAGCAGTAAACCAGGCAGACATGGCCCAACCTGTATGGATCATGTTTTCCAAAGGGTAGTCAGACAGTCAAATCATTACAATGCAGTGTTAGGTCTAGGGAAATGCATGGTAGGTCCTAACCTAAATTTCACTTTTCTTTGCGATCCAGATCTGAATTTCAGGCTATGTTACATCCTACTTAGTTGTTCCTCCTCAAACACACATACTCAAGACCAAACTCATTATCTCCCACCCATACTCTCCCCAGATGTACTCCTCTACCAGGTTTCCTGTCTCAGGCATGGGTTTCATTAAGCACATGGTTGTATAAACCAGAAACTTAGGAATCATCTTTAACACCTCTTCCTTCTTCATTCTTCATAGTCAATTCATTACCAAACACTGGTAATTTCATCTGAATATTTCTCAAATCCACTTCCCTTTCTCCACCTCCATTGCCCCCATCCTGACAAAGCTTCCTGTTCTCTTGTAGGCTATTTGAGTAAAATAGATCTGGTCATGCCTGTTCCTGCCTCAGTCCTCCACTGGAATCCCATTGTTTTCACAATAAAGACTAAAATCCAGGACATTTCTCAAATGGCTTTCTAGGGCTCTGGACCGCATCGGCCTCACTAAGCATATCTTGCATTTCTCGCCACCTCACTTTTTCTGCTTCAGCCACACTTGCCTTGTTTCTGTTCCTTGATGTACCAGCTTCCCCCCATGCAAGGTTTCCACATGTAGTTCCCAGTCTGGAATTCTCCCCTCTTTGTCTAATCAGTCTTACCTTTGGAATAGGGACACGATACCCTTTTCTTACCTACAGGTTCCTCATCAGGAAAGTGGAGACAAGTTCTACCTTACAGGTAGTAAGGGCACAGATAGCCAAGTGCATAGGAACCACTGAAAAACGCAGGCTGGCCCACACCTTAATAAATATTTTTCTTTTCCTCTCTTCAGTTGTTTATTTCTGGCCTGAAGCATTACTTTTCTTTCTTTTTACAGACCTTCACCATCATATGTCTAGAGGTAATACGTGATTCTGCTCCTTTCCCTCCTGCTAGCACATGCTGTTGTGCCCATCCTCTGCAGCTGATTTTTTGAGGAGGCAAGGTAGTATGATGGTAAAATGGGCAGGTTTTGGAGCCAGAAAGGCCAGAGTTCTTATTCCAGATTCACCTCTCCAGCCTGACTCCATTACAAGTCATATGATCTATATAGAAGCCCAGTTAACATCTCTGAGCTTTTTGCTTTCTCTTCACTAAGGAAGGGATAATCTTGGCTCCTACTTCACAAGGTTGCTTTGAGGATGAACTGGGATGATGCAGGTAAAAGTGCTTAATAAATATTGTGGCCCCTGCTTTTATCACCATGGGTATTTAAATGCCATGGGTGTTTCTGGTTTTGCCCTTGCAATGCTTCCATGCTCTACTTTTGACAATTCATCACAGACTCCATCTACCCTGAAAAGGGAGAAACACTCTGCCCCATTCACAATGTGCCTTCCCATAGCTGTCATTACCTTAGCTTCTCCAAAGAGTTTGCTTCCCAAAATTAACCTTCACTTCACATCACAGGACTAATAAAGTTTATTTTACTTCTCATTCCATAACACCCATTTGAGTTATTTATCTATCTGCTATGACCTTCATGTATGTGATTTATCATAGCACTGGCAGATAACCTGATTCAAGAATCTTTCATGCATGAGGTCTTGCACAAAGTATTCACCTTTTTTTCCCCTCATGATTCTGAGAACCATGCTCCAACTGGAGCTCTTTTCTTGTATACATTGTATCGAAAAGGCTTTGCCTTTGAAAATTTTCTTCTAATGTTTAAATGGGGGTGGGGAGGCAAAACTTTTCCTCCTAACAATCTACTGGATGCTGGTTTGCATGTGATTCTATGAAATGAATTCCTAACAGTGTGATAGGAAAAACTCCTGGCTTCTAGAACTTCTAAGTCCACCTTCGTCCCAAGATGTAGCTGGTATGCTGGCACTTTTGTGAAAACAAAACAAAACAACAACAAAAAAACCCCAAAACAAACCAAAACATGGTGCATTTTTATTGTGTATACTTGTAATGCTTTTTCTGGTGACTCTTTTAGTGAAAGCGATAACGTCACTAATACCAAAACCATTGTTTGTTTTTTAAACCTCTCTGAGCCTTTAATCGTATCCTCTTGGTTACCTCACTTTGCTCTCTTTTGGTCTGTGCACACCTCCTCGTCTTCTGTTACTTCCTTCCCCTCCTTTACTCTGGGCCTGATGCCGCATAGGCTCCGGATATCACTCAGAGAAAACTGCTGCTGCTTCTAGTTCTGCCTCGCTTTCAGCTCAGTATGCTGAGCTGCCCCCCTTCCTCCTCACCTCTACCTCTTGCTGATTCTCTCTTTGGACTATTACCAGCGAAACCCTACTAGGAGGAGTCTGGGGCAAGTTACTGACATCTCACAGGGCCGAGGGGTGGGCTATGCGGTCTTGAAGCCGATATCCCAGTAAGATGCATGGAATGATCATGTTGCAGGCAGGAATTATACATTCTTCTTGGGTTTTAAAATGATGTCTTATACTCTGAAGATGAATATTAGCTAATTGGAGAATAGGGACAATACTAAAGCTGTGTCTAATTCTCTTTTCTTTTCTATTACCCACCCTTTATTTTTGTGATTGTTCCTATTCCACCATTAGGTTCACTAGTGTAGACTTGGAATGAAAACCAACATGTATTAAATCATACTCTGGTTAACTAGACAGGCATATGTCATTCTCTTTGATCACGCTGAACTTCACTAATAACAGTGAGATGCTTGACTATCAACAAATGAAGCGACACTCTTTTTCACAGATTGGTATCTTAACTATTAACACAAAGGTGTGAGGGTATGGGAGGGTTAAGTTTTGGGTTCTGATCAAATCAGTGTAATCTGACCCTAGTCCTCAAATGACTATAATGCCAGAGGTTTCCTGGTGAAATACAGCTCACTGTGAATTCTGATTACATTTCCTATTCCCTTCCAAAATACAGAAAGGAAATTAAGTTATATTTGATTACATTACAAAAAATCTACTTGGTGTCTGTGCAGTCATGACCATGTCAGAAGCCACATGTACATATTTACAGGGGCCGGCTCTGGCCTTGTGCTCTTGTTTTTTAGCCCAGCAATTTGTAAGCATCAGGGGAGTTAAACACAAATGCACCTATGTGTTTTCACTGTGAAAAAAGCAAAATATCTTTCGCTTTATGTGGAATAAATGAAAATTACATCCCTTGAAACCTGAGTACAATTTGTTTCTTCCACACAGCTATGTTACCAATTTCAACATAGCAGATTTCTTAAACTGTACAATGGAGCCAAGTCCACGTTGGTGGAGCAATGTATCCTAATGATCTATTTCAGCAGCTGTCAATCATTACTGGTTTGTAGGCCACTTGGCTAGTGTCACAGAACACTCAACATTTTAATTTCTCAAAAGCCTTGGCCATACAAATCCCCTGTGGATTTTGTTAAAATGAAACTTCGGATTAAGTAAGACAGCGATGAGGCCCAAGGTACCATACAACTTGGGAGGTACTGGTGCTGTCACCCCAGGGACACATTTGAGAAGAGGGTGCAGTGCTGGTGGCCTTCTAACTTTATCTACCCCAGAGCATCAGTAGAATTAATAGGCAGATAAGCAATTTCAGTTAAACACAAACAAGAAAATCCCTGACTTTTATTCCATATTTTAAGTACACTACTAATTTACACTGGAATGCAAAGTCTGGATTTTGCTATTGAAGGCAAATTCTGGCGCGCTAAGACTCCCACCCCTTAAGATTCAATCACCATCCACCAGATGGTCGCCAACCCTTAAGATCCAATCACCAACACAGAACACACCCTACCCTACTCCTTAAAAATGCACTTCCCCACCCACGAGCTGCGGCTCTCTCTCTCTGGGGGCAGCCATTTTCTCTTTCAGATAATAAAATCTCTTGTGTGGGCTGGTGTCTCCTGAGTCCTTCTGGGGTAAGGAGGGTCGCGGTGGGATACCCTTTCAGCTATTAATTGAGGTTTGAAAATAGTTCAGGAGAATATTTGCAGATCATCTGAAAGAATGCTGCAGGACACTAATTTTCTCCAGTCTTCATTTAAGAAGTACTTAACTGTACAATTAAACTGGTTAGCAAGTGCCGAGGCTCAGGTGCCCTGCTCAGGATTCTGATTTTAAGTGGTCTGGGGTGCAGCCTAGATGTGGAGACTCTCCTGGAGGCTCACCTTTGCCGCCATGGTGAGAAGTGCCCCTTCAGGAGCTACAAGGCCAGGCATGGGCCAGGGTGATGCGACTGCAACCCCTGTGAGGCGTGGAGTGCTTCTTTGGGAGTGAATGTGCGATTCACAGAAGATAATAAAGCGGAGAAAAATAAATGAAGTCAAGGGAGAAAAAAGAGGAGCCATTAGAAAAAGGGCTAAATGAAGGTCTAAAGATTGACTGCAGTCCATGAAGAGCTGGACCACTGAATGGAGGCCCCCAGCTCTGGGCAGCATGAGGGATGAGCCACCTTCGTGACTCCATTTGATAGGCAAGCAGCACAAAGGCGTGGAAAAATCAGTGGAGAATGGATAAGGAATGTGTGTTTGTAATGACCATAAGACTCAAAACTAATGGTTTTATTTTTGGAAATGCTTGATTGAAACAGGAGAAACCTATTCGATCTCTTGAGTCTGGGACAACAGTAAAGCTTAAACGCTCACTGCGGCCCAAAATCCCAAACTGGGCACAGGGCTTCTTCAGCTAGTACAATACGGTATCTGTGTGGTCAGTGGTTAAATTTATGGTTATAATGCTTTTTGTCAAATCTGAATTCTGTATCAAAGCAGAACAAAAAATGGGAAAAAAAAGTGGCAGAGCAGTGCACACTGCCCACATTCAACCCCTTACATGGGTCAGGCTGTCCCAGGGCAAAGGGACTCCTGACAAAAACATACATAACCAGCCGATACAGTCCAGCATGCTAGGGGGTCGGATGTCTATCTACATGCTTCAGTTTGGATGTGATCAGTGTCCTACTGGAAAGTTAACCCTTGGCTTTTTCACAGGGAACACATACTTACAGGGTTTCAAAAGTAATTGTTTTTGTGAACCAGAAGCCAAATGCAAGAGACACCTGGTGAACAGTAAATACCTAGATGGTAAGAAACTAAATCTGAACACCTTTATCAGAGAGCACCACCCAATTCGAACGAACAAAGGATTTGTGGTTTTTTCTTTCTCAAAGAGTTCACTTCTATGTGTGTTCTGGTTGTGATCTTCTTTCAGCTGATAGTGGCTTTTGGTTACAAACTCTTATCCTTCTATCTCCTGACTGCCTCCCAGCTGTTTAAAGTTCCTATTGGCTGCTGCTATTATCTTGCTTTTCAATCCAGCCCCCTGATCCCTTGCCCTTACCCAGACAACCCAACTTGAGAGCATTTTGCTTCTCCAGTGGCTTCTTTCCTTTAGGAAAAGCCTTGTGCAACAAAGGAGTGATACTGTGATGTCATTAAGGAGCTCCTGACAATACAACAGACCTGTTCCATGCCACAAAGGGGCCCTTGTGGGCTTGTTTATCGATAGGCTGGTGAAAACCTAGGAAGTCACTCTGACTCGAGTAAAAAGCTTAAAATGCTCTCAAGCACAGATTTGCTTTCATACACACAAAAAGAAAAACAGATCAAAGGGAGAAAGTATCATCTCCAAATCTCATGTTCCTCCTTCTCTTGTGTCACCTCAGTAAAAGGCATTAAGCAAACGATATGTAATTATTAACCGACAGGTTCTTTACAATGACTTTTTTATGCATTTGTCTCCCTCATCACTTTAGACCAGAAACCAGTATTTTGTTTGAGAGATGAGGACCTCCAGTGTAAGATGAGAGCATGTATTACAACCTGTGTATATTAGAAATCATGCAATATATGGTAAACACTTAACACATGCTGATGAGATGAAGACTTACCATGTACTCATGGCTTAGTTTTGCTACATAATCACTGTAAACAATTTCTTACAACCCAAGCTTCAAACATCTAGTGGTAAGAAAGTTCTTTTGTATACAGAATAACTAATTTTTGTTTATTTTGAGATTTTAAATTAGCAAAGGGTGGAAACTCCTGATGGAAAAGTTGTGGATTTAGAGTGGGGAGCAGCACAATCCCTGAATGTCTGTGTGTGTGTGTCTGTAGGAGTCTGTGTGTGCTGTGTGAATGTGAAGTATTGTGTGTGTATCTGTGGGACTGCTTGTGAGTAGGTTTGTATGTCTGTGTGTGGTGATGGGACGCTCTTGGTTTGTAGACCTGTGCAGTAAGGCTTTAAGATATACTATAAAGTCTTAGCTTACTAATTTGAGGATCCTTGATGGACATTCAGAACTTAACGAATTGTCTTTATTTGACTCAGCAGAATTTCATTACAAGGCAGCTCAGATAATCTATAAACAGAATGAATGGAAGATGCTAAGATGTCTAGATTATGACACTCATTTTTCTAGATAAAAACAGCATTATTCTTGATTTGAATTCAAGAACTAAAATATTGCAAGAGACTTAGGACAAGATCCTGGATGTTTTGCTTTGTGGTACCAGCATATTATAAGAGGCTTTTCTCTGTAGGTGTTATGATTGAGTTTCTGCCCTGAAATCCCAAACTCCATCCAGCACTGCTCCCTCCCACATATTGTTTAATGAGGATGTGAAGAGCTGATGCTGTAATAGAGACTCTCATTCACAACTTATTTAGGCATGGCTCCCCACCATGGAATTTATTAAAATGGTCATTTAGACATGTCGATTCTCCTTCCCAAACTGATCCTAAGAACATTTTCCAATTTCAACTATACTTACAGGGATTGAAGGCTTCGCAAATTCTGTAGAGCTTCTGTGGGGACCTGCGTTAGGTGATTATTCTGCAGCATACTGTGCATGAAAACAGATGAAAAGAAGGTTAAGGAAAGCTAATGATGATTAGCAATAGCTGGCCACAGCAGTGCCAGGCGCTGGTTAGGGGTCAGGGAGATACAGCATCAGAGTGTTGGCCCTTGGGAGCGATAGATAATGAAAAATTAACAAGTTAAGTATATACCATGAGATAAGGGATGGGTAGTATATAGAAAACAAAACATGGATTTAGCATAGATGATAACTAGGGTGAGATTTTTATTTTTAAGGTGGTCAGGGAAGCTCTCTCTTAGATGATATTCGAATAGAGGCCAGAATGGAGTCATGGGACAAATATTGTGAGCATCTGGGGAAAGTTACTGAGGAAGAGGGAAGAGCATGTGCAAAGGCCCTGAGGCTGCTGGAGCTTGCTTGGCTTATTAAAGGAGCAGCAAAGGACCAAATGTGATTGAGGAGGAATGAATAAGGGCAATTGGGAGAGGAGACATGAGGCCATCCCATGAAGGACTTGCAAGCCACGAGAATGCTTTACTTCATGTGTGATGAGAAGCTCTTACTGGAGGGTTTAAGTAGGGAAATGATACGCTCTTATTTGTTTTTAAGGTATCATTCTGGTAGATTAGACAAAATGTAAATAAGGGATAACAGTAGCAAGCTATTTAAGATCTTCTCCCTTCTTGTGCATGGTCATATTTTAATACAAATTAAATTCGTTTTGTGAAGTATTGCATTTTTGCTGGTCTGGGTACAACAGTTCTTTTCAGAACATGGAGAATATAGAGTAGAAACACCTGGCAACAATGAAATAAAAATATATCACTGCTAGTGGGGAAATAGCATGGAAAAAATTCCCATTAGATTCCTTATGTTTTGCTACTTTATTCATAAATGTTTATAACACAATAATTTTAAAGCCATTCTTCCCCAGTATTTCATGGTCTGTGTAAGCCAGAGGCAGGGGACTATTTTAGGAAAGCAGACATTTTAAAGAAGTATTTCTTCTTATTAGGTCACAAAGTTGTGTTTGGACCTCAGAAACAACATGCCTAATTCTCTCACCTCGACAATGGAAGTTTCTTTTCATTAGATGACTAGCTGGGATTCAACCCACAGCTTAATGCACTTTCTGCTGCACCTTGCAGCATTCTCTTGAGGAATATTTGCTGAATGTACAAATTCTGAGGCTGCATGGCACATGGTATGGTTAAGAGCATGGATTTTTTTATCCGACTACTGCTTCCCTGCCACTAGCAGTGTGGTCTCAGGAGAATTACCCAATCTCTCCATCTTTCAGTGACCAATAATAATATCCACCTCCCAGGGCTATTGTGATGATCCAGCAAGTGAAAGTACATAGAACAATACTTGCTATGTGGTAAGCATTCAGTAAAAGTTAATGCTGTCTGTGTGAACTGATAAACTTCTCAAAACTAATGGTGTGGTGGGATTGTACTGGACGTGACATTTTAATTAATGAGAACATACAATCACCAAAAATAAAAAAATAATAAGCCAGTGGTCCTTAAACTTTAGGGTTCATCAGAATCCACTGGAAAGCTTGTTAAAACACAGTTAGCTGGGCCCCACCCCCAATATTTCTGGTTCAGAAGGTCTAGGCAGGAGCCAAAGAATTTGCATTTCTAGCAAACTTCCAGGTGATATTGGTGCTGCTGGGTGAGGACTGGGTGTGGACTGAGAACCACCCTATGCCAGGCTAAGTATTTCTCATTGAATATTTTCACCTGAACTTGAGGCCACACAACTTGGAGATAAGGCCTAAATTTTGACTCCTGGAGAACAAACCATTTAATCTCCCTGACCCTTGGTCTTTTATCTGCATAATGGGAGTAGAATGCTATCATCTGATTTGATAGGGCATTTGAGAATTAAAATTTTAGTGCATTTATACTTTCACATATGCATATATGAGTCTGTATACAAATAAGATGTGAAAAGTATTTGGAGATGATAAAATTTTTTGCTTTTCTCACTATGGCTGAGATTCTGTTTTCTAAGAAGTATAATTTTGTCACTTGTATTCCAATAGTTTTACTCAAGTAATTTCATTGTTATGTTAAATTTGGATTCAACTAACATTTCATACGTAAATCAAAGGTCTGAAAATGTACTGGTTGTTATGAACAAAATCAAGTTTTAGGGTGCTCTCACACTTTGCTTAACAGGGAATTGGGAAAATTATATCTTGAATTTCATATTTTGTATAATTTAACTGAATATTAAAAATTTACATTTCTATGTTATTTTACACTTCCAAGCAGTTTTAATATATAATTTGAACATCACAGAAACCTTTTCTAAGTCACTCAATTAACTGATACATTTAAATAATGATAAGATACAGATAATGGACTTACTTGATGCCTAAATTTTGTAGGTAATATATACTGGTAAAAAGTGTGCATTGAATTGTCCTTGTATTCTTTACCAACTAATCAGTGAAGCTATTAAAATGTGGTCTTCCTAAAAAATTTGAAAATCAGAGGAGAGGATAAGAGATATTTAGATGGTTTTCCTCCATTGAATAGTTGCAAACGTTCTCAGTAGCTTTATATATCTGGCTTCAGAAAATGGAACTTATATGAGCTTTACTAATGAAAACTTTTAAAGCTACCCCTGAGCTACCTCCTGGCATTTAATTTTTCAACTACGTCTACCAGTAAGGCACCAAAGATATAGCTAAAAGGGCATTATGATTAGCACACATAATGTAGGGAGGTCATGGGGAAGGCAGTATATCACAGAGAAGACAAGCAGTGACTTTATAGCGTCTTACTATGCTGATGGACAGTGACTGCAATGTGGTGTGGGGGGGGGACTTGATAATATGGGTGAATGTAATAAACACAGTGTTGCTCATGTGAAACCTTCATAAGATTGTATATCAATGATACCTTAATAAAAAAAACACTCAAGTTCTGATCTCTCCTTAAATAAAGAACTTCTGCTTCATTACTTGTAAATGGCAAAACAAGAGCAAGTTATCTCCATTATATCCTTATAGGTCTCCAGTGAGTTAATCAGAAAATTCTGTTTTTGTTTAAGATACTCCAGTGGGAGTCAAAACAATTAAAGGGCTTGGAGCACTATGGAGTGCCATTAAAACAGAAAGCTTTCACAACATGGCTGCGGATTTCCTTCTCAAATATTCTTTTGTTCAGTATATCGACTATAAGCAGAATGTACCATGAACTGAATATGGATTTAGTCACTTATCACTTCATTTTATCACTCACGTATGGGTAAGAAAAGAACA
The DNA here is from genome assembly GCF_030020395.1 of Manis pentadactyla. Taxonomy (NCBI): domain Eukaryota; kingdom Metazoa; phylum Chordata; class Mammalia; order Pholidota; family Manidae; genus Manis; species Manis pentadactyla. Next base: position 63,364,303 of record NC_080028.1, on the reverse strand, counting down.
TGCAACATTCTCTTTACAGACAAAGGATGACTTCTTGTTTTCTTATTTTCTTTCCCTGAGGAGCTTTAAATGTTGACTATTTCATACATCATTTCAATGCTGACTCTAACAATACAATTTTTCGGTTATCTTTTTTGCCAACAGGACCAAATAAGAATGGGAACAGGGAAGCAGAAGATGAAATAATATCACAGGGTTGAAATATCACAGGGAACAATCATCCTATCTCAAAATTCCATCACATGCTGAGGTGAGCATTTGTTCTCCAGGATTGCAAGAGGCCCTGGAGAGCATATCCTACCACAGGCTATGGGGAATTGAGGCTAACTTGGAAAAGGAAATGTTACAGCGATACTGCCTTATAGATAGATGCTGGATGGTAGACTCTTCTGGGCAGTGTAAGGGTAAGATTAAAAAAGCAACAGGCAACCCCCAAATGAATAAATCAGTATGTAATCATCACAACATAGATTTTTATATGACTGTACTCCGAAAATTTTAAAAGGCCATAATACAAAATATTTATAAAGCAACCTTTCTTAATAAAATTCAGTGGGAGCCTTGCATTTCATGTTTCTCTTCTAATTTAATGGTAGTTATTTTTAAGGAGAATTTTTACATCTCCACAGTTATATAGCTTTAATTTGTTTTGCAGTAATTCTCCTATTGCCCTAATACCATTTTCAGCTAATTATTTGGTTAGAACTCATAGAATACCTGGAATAGACAGGATGCACAAATGAGTTATTTATTCAATAATATTTGAGGGAATACATTTATTCCATTTAACTTTTCCTATATAAATTATTAGCCTTACACGGAACTTCCCATAAAACCTTTCATTTACTTATGCGTGCAGGAGTTATCAATTTACATCAGGTATGGGACAGAAGTTGAGTGGGATGTGGGAGAACTATGCTGGGCTGAGCAGCACATTCCAGGACAGTTTACTACATACATGCCAATCATCAGAAAAACCAAAGATGCTCCCACAGCTTTCCAGAGTATTCTGGGCCAGGCAGAATGGCCATGGTGGAGAACCACTGCTCTAACACTAAAATACTTTCCAAATATTTGATGTTTGTATTTACTCCTTGAATATTCGTCCTTGAGTCAATAAAGTAAAGGGAACAGTGAACACAGTTCCCGGTAGGGGTCTTACTCTTGTTGAATCCTCTTTGCCTTGACAGTGATCTAGCTAACCTGCAAAGGCTGAAAATGCGTTCCCTCGCTTATGTCTCTTCCTTGGCTCCTCACTGTGTCTAGAACATAATAATGATTGACGTGATGAATAGGATCCCTGAGGCCAGCACCCTTTCTATCTCTCCAGGGTCTTCTCCCTTTCCTGAGTGCTTGAGCGCCCATCTGCTTAAGGATGCCTGCTGATCCCAGGTAATCCTGCCTCTGTGTCTCTGTCATATCGTCCCCTCAGTCGGCTACTGTGTGGATGGGTTAGTTCCTAGTTGTGTTTCTAGGTTCAGCTCATAGGTCAACTCTGGAAAAACACCCCTCCTAGTAAGCTGAATTTGAACCATTAAACTGGACTAAATGCTTCCTAACTTCTGTAGTTCCACAGTACCCTGTGTACATCTCTGGATACATTTTCCAGAAGAATCAGAAGTGATCTGTTTGTCTGTCTTGATCCCATGATCTTGATCCCACAAACTACCATTAGATTATAAGCTCTTCAAGGGCACAGACCATACTTATTGATCTTTGTATTTCCAGAAATAATTTGTACAATGGCACTTTCAATGGCACACCCACATAGCCCTCCACAACACACTAGCTCAGTATATACAATATACTTTTTGTTAAATGAATTAAAATAATTGATTCCAGTATAGTTTATTTAAAAAGTGTCCAAAACACTTATGTGGTACATAGCTTGACATAGGAAAAACATCATCTTAATTGTCTTATCCAAACTTGACTTATGTGATCCAATTGGAACAATTCCAAATATAAGGTTCATGGAGATACAGGTGCATTAGACTTGTCTACAGCTCAGAATTTTACCAAACAGTGAATTAACATTAGGATTTGCAATATGACAATTTAAAAATATTTATGCCTAATGGTAAACAGAATTCAAGGGGGCGAGGACCAAACCCTGTTCCTTAAGCAGACCAAACAATGGTTCTGCTGTTTAATTTGTAACAAAACATTACATTTAAATAAAACTGCTTTTTAAATACCCTATGTATCCATCAGGTCAATTAAATGAAATTTCCATCAAGCAGAAATATATCAAATGGCTTTTTAGAGTTCATAACTTTTATCTCAAAGGAAGGAAATAAAATCAGGGTATTTTCTCTGAGATAAAATTTTCCTGGGAGACTTTCAACTTGTATTACTTTTTTCTGTCCTAGGTTCCTTTTTTTCCTACACAGAATAAACTGTAAGAAAATTAAGCAATGGAGCACTGGATACTAGAAGAAGGTATTCAATAGTGAATTTTTTTGATAAGCAAATCGCTAAGTTGGCCATTAAATAATAAGAAAACCCATCTTCATAATCACAATGAATTACCGCTTCTCAATTAAGCAACTACTCAGTGTATTCACTGTGAACTTGGCTTTTTCACATATGTTTACAAGGGCAGCATAAACTTAGTATTTTTTAGCAGATCCTTCTTTGGTGCATTCTACAGAAACAAATCTTGCCAATGACTTCTGAAGTTGTGATCTCTATATGTCAGCATCCTAGTGACTTACTCACTTGGTTATCAAAATGATTCGAGCAACTCAACCCAGCTTTACAACACAAAAGGAACAAGAAATATTCTTTTTAAGGTTTGAGTTAATAAATTGGTTATTTAGAGGCACACACTTTTAAATGTTCAAAAGGAGAGAAAAGGAGACATGGATTTTTTTCACACACAAATCCAGCCAGGTATGGTTCTTGGTACCAATGAAAGTAGACTTGAATTTAGATGAATTATCCCAAGGCTGTCAATGGCTTAGTAGAGAGACTCAGTCTTTACAAGTTAATTAGCATCCACTTGATACTAAAATCAGAAATATAACAAAGAACACCGGTTTACTTACAGAACTTTAAGACTGTAAAGGCCAGTAAATGCTCCCTTGGGTATGTATGTCAAAGCGTTTCCGGCAAGTCGTCTGTGGGTTTCAAAAGAGAAGGGAGAGAGTAAGCACATTTCTCTTCATGTGGGATTCATTTATTGTTAAAAAATGCAGTGCAATTGTATTCAAACCACAAATGCCAAAAACAACTGTAAAGAACCTTGTTTTGTTATACTTTGCAAAAAGTTTCTGTAAATTTCTAATAGAAAAGCTGGCAGATAGAGTGCCTAAGAAGAAACATAATAAATTACTTATTTATAATAAACCATTTAATAGCTTACACTATACATATATAATTCTCCTTTTTAAAACATTTTATACAAAAGCTAGTGCTATATAATAATCTGCAAAAATTGTAATGTCAAAATGTAATTGTCACATGGTTTTTACAATTATTCTTTATAAGCATAAATAAATCAGATAATCAAATGTAAGAATATTTCTGCTGCAATTATCCCACAAAATACCCAACTTTCTTATTAAATTTGGCAAAAAAGGACGCTGACCATCACAGGCAGTCTTTTCTAAACTCTATCAGAAAAGGGTAGAATAACTTAAATGAGTTTAATGTGCTTTAATTTTGCAATGCCTTAATGAAAACAATAAAAAGTGTTTAATATGGAAGACATTAGCATGGTCTACTTAATGGAAACTTTTGACGTCATTAAGTGGTACAGTTTAAAAAGTTTGCTTTATAGTATTTTTCTAAGTGGGAAACGGTCAAGGTGAGAACTTATGCAAAAAAAGCAACAAGGTGTGGCACCCTACACTGGCTCAGTGCTTCTTAGACAGTCACTTTCAAAGCCATAACCTCAGCTGTTAGATGATCCCTCGAAACAGAAAACCCAAGAACAACAGAGTGACTCAGAGGAGCACAGAAACCTTCAACAGAGCTTTTCACATCTTAGAATGGTGGGTAGAACTGGGAAACAAGACAACCCCGATGTATTCTTGAAGGAGCTGGGGCTTAGGGATAAGGGTGGAGTGGCTCATTTGACCAGTGCTTATTCCTGAAGAGGCTAACAAACCTCAAATTCATGCTTTTGATATTATCTCCAAATGGGGCTGTGATTCCCAGTCGTCCAACACCAAATGCAATGGTGTGTTTTTTCCCTACATGTATGTATGACAATAACAATATTATACACAGCAGTAATAGTACTATGACTTCATTTGGGTACTGGAACTCAATTCCAACGTGTGTAAATATGTGGGAGGGGGTCTTCCCACACATACTTAACCAAACAATTCTTGAACACCAGCAGGGTGTTGGAGAACTCAATTCTGATGCTATCTGCCCGGAGACAGCACCAGATTCCCAGGTTAAGGGCTCCCACCTGCAAGACTGCCCTCCACCCCCCACTCCAGACACCTGTTCCAAGCCCCAGGCAGTTCCCTGTGCTTTTGACCTACTGGCTACAGATTGGAGATTCCCACCACCTCCCCCTTACATTCGACTAATTTCCTAGAGTGGCTCAAAGAACTCAGAAAAACACTTAACATTTACCAATTTAATAAAGGATACAAGTTAACTGCCAGATGAAGAGAGATACAGGGCAAGTTCCCAAGTAAAGGAGCTTCTATCCTGGTGGAGCTTGGGGCCTGGCTTGGCGGCATAGGGGAGTGTTCCAGTTCCCGAAGCATGAAAGCTCTCGGACCAAGAAGCAGGATCTAACTGAGCAGAGCACAACAGAGACAGAGAGCAGAAAGCTCTTCTCTGAGTGGGAGTCCAAAAATCTCTCATTAACGTGACAAAACACCCCTTTCACCTTTGACTCTGCAGTGTTTTCAGGAACTGTGGATGAAGAACAAATATACCCGGGAAATACATATTTGGTCATATGAATGACCAATTTGGTCAATTTCTTGTAACTCATTATATCGCAGGGAAGTAATTCAGCACAGAGATCCACTGATAAGACTGAAATGAGCTGCTGCTCATACAAATCTAAGTCTATGTCCTCTTGCCAGTCCACACCACCTATATGCCATAAGCGAGTATTTAAATATTATCTCATGAACAGTACTTTTGAATAGCATTTGCATTTGTGGTATGTGTATAAAAAGAATAGTTTGCTTAATCCAAATTAAGTCAACTTAAAATGGAAATACCCCACCATTTTTGTAATCTTGCTTTCAGTTATTTATTTTGCTTTAAAATGTTTAAGAACGGACTTGAGTCTTCCCAGAGGCTCTGTTTACCTTGGGTCTGCAGCACTAACTGGCTGTGAGTTGTTAAGTAAGTTAATCTTTCTGAGTTTCTTTTTTTCACTAATTACATGAAATATTAAGATAAGACAGCTTCTCAAGTCCTCTCCAGTTCCCCCAGATTCCATGATTTCCATCTTGTGTTTGTGTTTGTGCCTGTTTTCTTTCTCTTAACAAATAGAATTTTGTTAAGATTGGAATAACTCTTATACTGTCCTCCTGCCTTCCTCAGGGTGCCTAAAGAAGTCCTTTCCAAACTATAAATAAATTTAGTGGCTTGGAATAGAATTAAGAAAAACATAAAGTAGAAAAATAAAAATGCATTTTATACACTAGTAGAAAAGTATTGTTTTATGAAACCTTTGTTTCTAAATATATTTGTGAAACTGGAGTGAGGGGAAATTAATTTCTTTGGGTATATGGTCATAAAAATTCAAAGGCCACTAGCCTTGAGCATAGAAGGCATTAAATAAATATATGTTAACAACATGGAAATTCAGCTAATATCTGAATAAGGTGTTTTTAGAAGTGTTTTGTTTCTTTAATTCTTATGAAGTTCTCTTACTAGAAAATTCTTTTTACACTGTCATGCTGACCCTTGCTTCAGTCTCCCACACTCAGTTTCTTCCTATTCCTACTCATTTTATCTCCACTGATAGTCTTTGTAAAATCAGCTCCAATCACATCACTGCCCTGTTCAAAACCCTTTATCTGTTCCCATGCCAGGTGCAATGAAATGCAAAAAAGTCCCCAGTATCCTTCCATAATTCCCTGATTTGTACTCTATACTGTAGCTACACCAAACCAGGAGACTTGCTTTTCTCAGACATGCCCATCACAGATGGTTTAACTGATCAGGCTGAACTGACTAGTAACCATTCCAGTCAATACCTGCCTAACTATCCTGTTCACAGCTGTGACTTCAACAGCCCATTTTTGAGTTCTAGAACATAGCCTTAAAGTGAGTGCTTAACTTTTTTGCTATGGTGTCATCAAGCAGCTTTGATGGTTTTTGAGATGATGACTTTGGAAATGAAAAGGAGAAATTAAAAACTTTCTGTTTATTTCATTAGTGTAAATTATTGTTAGGGTAAATACCTTTCTGTTACTTTTCCTGAAACATAGCTTCACACGAATTGTTTTTCTTTTCTGGGCAAGGACTTTCAGAGCCCCTGTGTTCAGAACTAATCTGTGGAACCATTGACCTGTTTTATCAGGGGATTTTGTCTTAAGGCTAAGGAATTTATGATGTGCTATTAGCTATTTATTGGGCTGGTGGAAGATCTATCTCATCAACAAAAATAACAGTTTATGGAAATCACTGCATCCTTCTGCTCTTATTTCTTTACCATGAGGGATGGTTTTAGTAATTCTAGAATTAAGTACATGTGAACTTTCAAATGGCTACATGAATAGTGAGAACTGCATGCAAATCTTTCCGGTGATGATTTGAATGAAAAATCTCTGGGCAACTGTGTTCCAGCCCTAGGGACTTATACACCATCTGCCTGAGAGGTTGCCCCTGCCCCCATTTCTAAAATTATTTCTTGAGACTATCTCTTTCATCATCTTCATTTCTATAAGAAACAACATAATAGGAAAATTATATCCTTTTACATGACTTGCAAAAAGTTTTCTGTTTTTAAAGATACTGCTTCACATGTAACTCATATCATCCTACTATTAGTTTTACTGACATCACTGCCATAAAAAGGAAATAAAACCAAAGTTACAGCAGACACAGTCCTCTTCAAATAAATCAAATATGTAGATGTTTTGGTGTTTTAACAAGGAATCAAAATATTTTTGGAAATGGGTGTTCTTTGGATCCCTCCAGTCATTTGAATTTCTAAAGTAAGAAAATCTAAAGGATTTTTTTCTCTTTACATAGGTCTGGAGAGGGAGAGATGTGTGGGTAAAATGGGGTGTGCATTAAGAGTGGGAGGGGTGCTTGAGCCTGCTCTCTGATTGAGCCCTCCGGGGAGTCGAATGTGCGCAGAGCCATGGCCCACCATGGATGATCCCCTTGGCCAAGTCTCAAAGGCAGGGGAGCAATTTCAGAGCCTGGAGAGTTACGGCAGCCTCCTGGGTCAAGCCTTGTGGGAACCTTTGAACTTGTAGTTCTTCCTTTTTTTTTTTTTCTTTCCCTTTTTCGTTTTCTCCCTTCTCACCATTAACTTGTTGCAAGACTTTAAACAAGCCACAGACCTTCTCTGGACCTCATGTCACTTGTGTTTTTAAAATGACAGGGTTCCCCTGCTAAGGTCTTTTTCTGCCCTCAAATTGTTTTAATGGTACACATGCATTTCCTGGTTATCCTTATCCTTTTCCACCTCATGCACCCTCCACCTCTTTTCCTTCTTGTTTATGGTAAGATTTCCTTATTACATGTCTAATATTTTAATAACAATTCTACTTCACATCAGGAGGTAAATCAGAGATTATTATTGTCCACGTTTTGTAGATAAAGATACCAAAGAGCAGAAAGGTTTTATGTAGAAAGAAAAACTTCAACTCTTTCTCGATTTCCTTTAAGGGTAATCTACTCTTTTCTTATGGAACATAGAAGCTGTAATCAGAGCAGAATGAACTTGAATATGATAATCCTTATGAATTAAAATAAGACATTTCAGACTACTTAGCAAATTCATTCTGGTTCCTAGAAATTACTAGAAACTACTGCTTTGTTTTTCAACAATTTTTACAAAGTGCGTGAGACCCAGAGGACACACATTCTATACATGCAATATTAATTTGTTCTAGAAATTTGGTGAGGGCTAACATCAGGCTCATTGGGAGTAGTTTCCCTGTTTTCCTATTCTGGACATCTAGATGACAGTTCCCTGTTTTCCAGGTTTCTGATAATAGTTTCCTTCTCTGTGATTTTCCGATATTAATTTCAGAGGTTCTGTTACTATTTCTGGATTTCTTTCTACTCTTCTGAGTTAAAATTCACTTGGATAATAGTAGCTAGACTATCGCTAAACATAAAATCTCCATAGTCTCTTACTTCCTTATGAAGTGTCAAAGTATTCCCATATGAAAAAAAGTTAAATTCTCCTAAAATAAAGTTAGCAAAAACCACAATAATATTGTTAGTAATGACTTGCAAAAGGTAAAGTTATGAAAACAAATACAATAGACAATTCAGATGGACTCTTCATGATTCAGTTCAATACATTAAGTGCTTTTTTTTTTGTAGCTGTTGGGGCCACCCCATTTACAGGTTTCGCTTTTGGATTTATGGTAAAGGAGCCAAGGGTCTAGGCCATAGAAGAGTTAGACATGAAGAAGATGAAATTCAGTCCTGCACCTGCCGGCAATGACGCATCATCATAGGAACTGACCAAACACCCCAGGGCAGGTTTTCCTTCATTAGATGCACATCTGGTCAGAAGGGTCCAGAAACTTAGATTTTAACCCTCTGGCACTCATCTTTAGTAAGGTTTGCTGAAGCCTATTCAACAGCCTTGGATATAAGGATTATGACTTTTCATCACCTGCTTTTCTTTCCATTAGAGAAAAAACTGTCTTTCCTAATATGCCTCAAGAAATTGTGATTTTTGAAAACTGGTTTCCGCACCAAATCAGTTAAGTACATCTAATCGGTCAAATCCAGCCCTCAAATCTTCCTCTCTTAAATTGTGTATCTATGAGCCTTCCACTTTGTTTTCATTATTAGACAGGATCAAAAATATTCAGAGTTCAATGTGCAAGAGCTAAGACCACTGGACTGAATAAGTGAACTTTTCAGGGCAACAGGGAAAACCTCTTGTGGACATATGGCGCTGTAGCTTTAATCACAGACTAATGAAGTTTAATATTCAACTCCTTTGTAAAACCTTCTTTAATTACCTCAGTCCACAGCTAACTTTCCTGAAGGAGATATTCTATATGATGATGTCTATAAAGGTTCAGTTTCTACCCTTTTATTTGTAGTCTGCCTGACTTGATTACAGATTCCTAAGGTCAAGAATCTTATTGCTTGCACAGAACAGGGAACTGAATCAATATTTATTGATTGATCATTTGATCTTGCTTCTTAAGACAGTTGGCTATATACTGCTACAGTTGCTTCAGGTCTGGCATAACTATTCCAGGATGGCTATTTATTATATAGCCCGATCATAAATAGATGAAGAATATTTCTTCTTCATTACTCAGCAAATTTAAATTCAGCAATTTCTTTGAGCACTTTCAATATGCCACATATAGTGCTTTTGGGCATACACATGGTACCTACCTTTTATAAAACAATTCATAAGTGCTAGGTACAATATGAAGTAATTTATATACATTGTGCTATTTAATTTTTATAAAAATCTTGTCAAATAACATGATTATCTCATTTTATACATAGGAAAATGGGCCTAAAAGAGGTTATTTGCTCAAGCTGCTATAGAAAAATGTACACAAGGGAATTTAGTTCAACATAGTATTCCGTCTCAAAAATTTGAGTTTTTAAACATTACTTTGGTTAAAAGTAGGTTGATCCAGAGTGTAGGTTGCTCAGGACCAGCCAGTCTAAGACAGCAGAAGCACAAAGACACCAATGGCCACACCACTTGAAGGGCGGGCCATGAGAAACCGTAGCTCCCTCCTTCTCATGCCGAGCCCTTCCAAGGCCTTCGAGATTCCGGACAATCTTATTGCTCTCGCCACTGAGACTGGTCATCTTTTTGTCTTCTTGCTGGCCTCTCTTTTATTTCTCATTCTCCAAACATAGATGTTACTCAAGTTTCCGTCCTCACACATTTTTTTTTCTCTATCTACTGGTGTTCAAAATGCAGTGGGTATTGACATAGCCTTAGGAGACACAACACATTCAGAATGCCCCAGACTTCAACCTAGATTTAGTGAACTGGCGTTTCCAGGGAGAAGGATTTGGGAATCTGCATTTTTAATAAGCAGCCTAATGAATTTCATATGGGTAAAGAGGCCTAGTGGGAAACACAGAGCTTATATCCTCTTTCAAGGTCCTCATCTGCCCCAGAACATTCAACAATCACCTTTTTGCAAGCAACTCTCTGAACATTATCTCTAGAACAGACTCATGTTCCAAACTCACATTCCAAGTGTGTTAATGACATTTCCATTTGGAGGTCCTGCTGGTACCTTACATTTTGTATATCCAGAACCAGATATCCTCTTGCCTCCAAGGTATCAGTTGTTCCCCTTGAATTCTGTTCGTATTGACTGTGCTTCACTAGTTGTCTGGCCCCTAATCTCATAACCTTACTGTGGATAAAATGAGAGTTCCCGTGGCCAGGTTTCTCACCTGGCCATGGTTGACTAGCTCACTGCACACCTGTGGGCAATACATGGCTGTTGACTCTATAAAAAGAGCTCCGCCCAGCACTTTGTGCGCAACATGGTGGCAGGGCTGCAAGGCTGCAGGAGAGCAGAGCAGAGACCAGAGTGGTGGCAGCGCCGAGAACAGAGACCCAGAGGATGGCTGTGTGGGACAACTGTGCAGAGAGGCCCAGAGGATGACTGTGCAGGCAGAGAGGCCCAGAGGATTGCTGTGCGGACAGAGGGGCTCAGAGGCAGAGACTGGCTTGCTGCATGTAGACTCGCTCTGAGTGAATGGGGTTTTAGTGACTGACCTGCCACCTGGAAATAAAGTTGGGTATAACCCTTTCACCCCAAGAACGTTTTGCTCTCAATTTCTTTGGTCACATTGAATCCATAGTGAACTTGCCCGGGGCTGAAACCCATTGGCAAGACACTTACTCAGAATCATCTCTCACCTTCTTACTTCCCTTTCAGTCCCTACATTCAAGTAACTGATAAGCCCCTGACTGTCTTTCTCTGGTATGATGCTTCCATATAACCCAATGAGTCTAGTCCACCTGAGCTTTAACAAAATAATGCCTGGGTCCCCAGTGAGACCCATTAAATCAGAATCTCTGGGAATAAGCCTTGGCAATTAGTAGTTTTAAAAATGCTCCAGGTGATTCTTATGCATATTCAAGGATTGGAAACTCCGAAGTAGTTCTCACAGTTTAATATTGATAAAATCACCTAGAGACCTTCCTGGTCTCCACCCCCAGAGATGAAGATTCATTCATTAATTGTTGAAGGAATTAGGAGAGTTGATTAATTAATCTATTTTAACAGTTATACAGAAGAGAAAATAAGAACCTGAAGAATTAGGTGGTGATGAAATAGAATGAACATATGGGAAAGACAATGTGAAACTATGAGCTCTAGGACTTGAAAACTGGCTGATATTGGGGGTGAGAGAGAAAGAATTACAGACACAAAAGAAGTGACAGGCACAGTGATCCCAAGTCTGGGTAATAAGAATGATGATAGCAGGCAGGAAAGGCAAGAGGGAGACAGAGGGGCCCATGAATGAATCTGGCTCTGCACTTGTTGAGTTTTAAAAGTCTTGGTGGGGTGGGTGGATGTGTTACTTAGTTGATGATTCTCAGAGTGTGGTCCCTAGACTATCTGAGAACTTGTTATAAATGTAACTTCTTGACATTCTCCCTTTCCACCCACAACCTGCTGGAGCAGCTCTGGAGCCCAACAACACCTGGTTTAACAAGTGCTTGGGATGATTCAGACGTCACTAAAATTTGAGAACTACTGGCCTAGACTAGGGGGCCTCAACTGTTACCATGCTTCAAAGTCATCTCTAGAGCTTGTTAATTAAAGGAAGTTTCTGGACCCAATCCCCAGCATTTCTGATTTACTAGCTTGAGGGTGGTGGTGGTGGGGCACAGAATTTGCATTTCTAGCAACTATACAGGTGGTACCAATGCTTCTGGTTCGAGCAGCACACTTTAGAACCACTGTCAGAGACAAAGAGATCTGAAGTAGAAATATGATTTGGGGATCCATCTGTAAAACACAAACAATTAAAATCTTGGGTTTCTTTCTGAAACAACTGTGTTTAACCTCTAATGGGTCTGTAGTCTCCTAGTGGTGTCTTTTCTTCTGTAACTGCCCAATCTCTTTTGCATACAGAAATCAGAGAAATCTTAAAATAATAAATCCTATTTTTGCCCTAGCAACCTACAGCTCCCCCAATGGCTTTGCATTGCTCTTATATAATTCTATCCATAGTCTGATTGGTCTTGCATAACCTGGCTGTTGCTTTCATCTCCAGCTTCAACCCAAGTCAGTTCCCTTCCTTTCACTCGCTCCAGCCATATGGCTTTTCTTTCAGATCTACAAGCGCATCACATTCTTTTCTATCTTGGGGCCCTCGCTCACACTATTCACCTGCCAGGAACACTCTACTCCAGTTCTTAGGACAACACCTTCCCCTCATCCTCATGATCTCAGTTGAGATGTCACCGGCTCAGAGAGACTTTCCTTCCTCGTCATCCCTGGTTATTTATTCTCTACTTACCCACACGATCAGCAAATTGTTTTCTTGCTGATTATCTCCCCCACTAGACTGTAAGCTCATGCAGGGCAGGGGCTTATTGAATGAATGAAGGAACCATAGCAAGTCCTATTCCTCTTCTGCTCCCAGTGGCTCAGTAAATACATGTTGAATGAATGAACTGAAGAGCACTGAGAAAGGAGACAATAAAACTAAGTGCAGAAATTTTGGGAATGTCTGCATTTTACAGGAGTTGGAGGTGGAGGAGAAAGGGATGCTAATGAGAGAAGAAGAGGAGACAGAGTGGTAAGACACTTTCAGAATGTCTCAACTGTCTTAACAAAATATATGCACACATCTATATATATATATACAGACATACAGATACAAGGACAGATATCTAAATGTCTATATTTAGCTGTATAGATAGACATTTGCAAGACAACCAAGATAACAATCATGTAATTTCATTACAGAACAAGTTTCAAAGAGGCAGCATTTATAATCACTGGTCAGATCTATGAAGACAAGAGATTGAACACTGTGACAAGGAGCAGGAAGACTGTTCATGGGCACGGAGGTGTTTTCATGTTACTAATACTACCCACTATGTGAATGATAGTTCACCAAAATTCTTTCATCATTGTTTCATTTGCTCCTTGGAAGAAAATGTCAAAAGACAGGCAGGACAGCTCTCACTGTTTTCAGCAGCATGATGAGGAAGTAGAAGTAACAGCATAGATTGTGCTTTCAGGAAGTTTGGTGGTATTTCTCATTACACATTTCATCTGCAATAATAAATATCTACTATTTATACAGAGATTCTTCAAGGCCAACCACAATATGAGCAAACAGTTCCAGGAAACAATAGTAACTTAAAAACAGACCTCCCTAGAGATTCTCCTGTTTCCTTCCTAAATCGAGTATTTGATTCCAATAGCATTAGAGTCTGGGAAGATTTTAAAATACTATTCGGAAATAAAGGCCTTTAAGTTAGACCATTTAAAATGATAACAATTCATTTCCCTTTCTGGTTTAATCAGACTACCAGTGTAAGTTCAATGAGCTTGCAGATGTCAGCATTAGGCACAATCTGCCCTTAGCTCCTAACCTCGGAACCACATACTGACGGACAAGTGTAGGGTCTTTTATTTGTCCATATAGCAAACATTAACATGAAGTTTCTAGTAGAATGGAATAAATAGAACTGGGAGAGGTACTGGTTGGAGTGAGACTCAATTATTGATCAGAATGTTAAAACTTAGTAAAGAACTATTGTCTGTGTTCATTAGAGGTCATGGTTGGAAATAGCTTTCCCTTAACAAGTCCCAGATCCCTGGGATTACTGCAAAACGTAGCTCACAAAAATAGGAAAGAAGGTTGGAATCTTCTTGGAGGTATTTTTATTTTACTTAAACAATTCAATACATAAATTCTAGTTCACCAGAATTCTCTCATCATTTCATCTGACCCTCAGAAACATCTCAAAACACAGGCTGGGCAGCTCCTGCCATTATCCCCTGAGGCCCAGTGAGGTCAAGTGGGTTATCACTAGCAAGCAGCCGAGCCAGGACAGAGTGCTGGGCTTCTGCTGCTGGGCACTGCCCTCTTCTCTCTGTACGGCAGTCTCCCAGCACTCAGATATGAGTGTTTTTGGTTTGTGTTTTGTTTTTTTTGCAAAAGAAAAGAACTCTCCTTTTCCTTGCACTGTCACATTGCACCAATAGGATGTTTGGCCTGTGTGCATCTGGTCACTTTGTAGAGTTATAAAAAATAAATAATGAAAAAGAAATAGGACCTGAATGTGGCTGAACCTGTGGCACAAGTAGTAAGCATTCCAGAATGTCAGGAAGGGGAGGAGGCCGTGAACTGTGATGGCTTTTATTCTTGCTAAATATTTACTCCAGTCACTTTTTCCAGGATAATAATATTAATATATATTATATTACATACATATATATATATATATATATATATATAAATATTAAGTCAGTGAGTGCCTCTAGGATTTTATGGATTCTTAGAGGATTTTGAACTGTGGCACCTTTGTTAAGAAGAGGGATACACCACAGATGTCTACATAGCTTTTAACATAGTTAAATGAATTAAACCAGGGAAATGATATCTCGGGTAATTAGAGCTAAGTGGAAGAGTGGTAACTTGGCTTTATGAATAGTGCTTTTTAAAAATTGAGTTTTGTGGTGGGAGTTTTATTAATATTATTGATAACAGTTTTCTATTTCATGGATGAAGAGATAAAGCACAGATATGAGCCAAATAAACTGAGTGAAAAATACTTTTAGAACAGTACTCTAATTGTCCATAATAAAAGATAGATGTACACAATAACAGAAATGTAAATGTTTATAGCTGTGCGATTGGTCATTTGCTAGTTCAGGTAGAGTACTGTATAAAACATGCCGCTTATGTGTATGTATGTAGCTGTAAAAATGTTAACTAAGGTTTTGTACCTGTTGAGCACTGCTAAATTGGTGAAATTCATGCCCAAAATTCTGACTTTCTCATAGCCAATAGATGATGGTAGTACATAAATAACCTGAGTATCCAATCTCTCCCTGATGATATATAGCTCTCTCTCACCCTCTCTTTTTCATTCCCCCACAATACACACAGACACACAGATATAGAACATGCCTATTATAATGAGACCCAGTTTAAACAATACTTGCAGTGTTCACCTGTTCTAGAGACTGTGGGGCAAGAAAAGCACAGATGAATCATGTACAATCCCTAAGGCTCCTTCTACTTTCTGTGTGTGGCTTTGAAAATGGGTTTGAATCTTTGCTCTGATACTTACCAACTCCATTATCTTGGGTGAGTTCCTTATTTCCTCTTTACTTCAGTTTTGTTTTTTTTCTAATCTGTTAGCTAGGAATAATAATAATATCTACCTTTATGGGGCTGTTAAGAGGTTTCAGTGGGATCATATGTGTAAAGCATTTTGAACAGTGCCTGGCACAGAGTAAGCTCTTATTGTTATCATTGTATTTATACTATTATTTTAGAGAATATGGACTTAAACATAGCTGAGTCTAGAAATCAGCAACATATCAAAGGCATAATCAAGATGCTCTGCTAACATTTTTTTTTAAACACATACACACAAAATACCCTAAATCTAGCCTTGGTAACAAAGGAATAAACCAAGCAGAGTTGCTCATCTTCCCAGCTTCTATAAATACTACACCCTTTTGTCACTAATTGAATAATGAGGTCTTCGAAGCACCAGTTAGATGCAACACAGAATTATATATGGGAAAGTGGTCCAGCTTTCAAATTCAGCAAGTCGGCCAGCTCAGCAGAGGGAATTCCAGAACAAAATTAGAACATGGAATGAATAGTCTTTAACAGGTCTTCTCTATTTCTAAAATTCTGTGATTCCATGGTCAAAATACTTGATGGAATTTCCAGGGATATAAAAATAAAACAACACAGAAAAATATTTTTTTTCAAAGGGTAGTTCCCTCTCTCTTTTTTGTCTGACTTTTCTCAATTATCTTGTAAAAAAGTGGCCTTAGAACAGAATTAACATTCACTGCATGAAGAAAGAGAAGTTATTTTGAATGGGTTGGGTCACTGAGGAAGAACTCTATTAAACAAAGTGCTCGGGGAAGTGAATTATTGATTCAGTTTGTGGTCTAAACTTGAGGTGTACGTTGAGGTAGAACAGAAGCCTTTTGCCACTGTGTGGTGCAAAGAAATTAAAGAGAAAAGCATAGGAAATGCATACCATAGAAATATAGAGGTGAACAGGAGTAAGCACTGAATATTAATTATGGTGGAGGAGGGAGGATGAAGAGGATGTAAATAAGGAAAAAATGTGGATTGAAACTTATTAAAAATAATCTTTAAAAAGATTGGCTAATTTCAACAAAATCTGCTAATTTTTCTAAAGCAGCTAACTTGTACAAAAGGCTTCTTTTATACATTTTGCTTTCTCATTATTCATTCCTCAAAAATTTATTGGTTATTGATTACATACAAGCCGTGACTGAGACAGGCATGGTTCCAGCCCTGATGAAGTATCATTCTTAGCAACAGCAATAGCCGGAGAGAGAAGAATAGACGGAAGAAGAGGAGCCTGTCCCAACACAGAGTAAAACCCAGTCCTTGAATGATAAAAACTTGCTGTACAGTCTGGTAATCTAAGCCTCCCCACCATACCTCTTGATAACAATCTGGAAATATTCAATTGATTTCAGTAATAAGACAACAGCATCCCCTAAAAATACAATGTCATAAAAAATACAGATAATACCCCAAAGGGGAGAAATTGGGGACTCTAATCTTGAAAAAAAACTTGATGTAGGGTAATTTGGTTGTGATGGAACATTCTTTCCACCTCCCATGGTGGATCATGTGGTGCATCAACAATTTAAATTACTCCCCAAATTGGACTCTGACTTTGGGATTTATAGAGGAAGTATTTTCAAAGGAGATCATGGCCCAAACAATTCCTTTAATCAACAGAGGATTTAGCCAACTGATGGTGCCAAACTGTCTTCGTGAAGATGACGACTGCGCATCACTTCCTCAGTCCCCATCACTCCAGAGGGTAAAAGGATCAAATGAATTTTTAAATGCAGATTTTTGGCTTATACCGTTTTTTTTCATCTTCTGGTAAGTGATTGCTAGACTTAATAATCAAGATTCCTTTGTGTATCATGAGCTAATTTTAGCATCCTTCTTTTTAAATTATTTGACTTTTTATATTGAGTTTGGGGGAGCCCAGTTGTAAGTTCTTTGGATTTCATGTTTTTCTGTTCAAGCCTTGAGGAAAGCTAAAATTAAAAGTAGGAAAATAGGAATTAAAAGTGATTAGGACAAGACGTTTTGGTGCTATGAAATGTGGACTCAATTCTCCCTGTCACAAGCCGAAGCAAGCGGCAGTTTTTGGTTTTGATTATAGCTTTACTTGCTATTTTAATAAACATGAACCAGCATTCAAACATTTAATATCCTGCTGCTTAACTATTTCCAAAGAGCCATCCAGCTCTTTTAAACAGCCTTTGTTTTAAAATTTTAATTTGTTTGGCTCAGTCTCACCTTCGAAAGTTGTAGGCTCATGGTAAACTCTTTTATAAGTTGATTTCCAGAATCATAAGCAATTCTTTTTTCCCCCCCTCCCAACTAAGTGTTTCCTCATGTGCCAAAATTGTTGGTGCTGACAGCTTTCCTGCCTTGTTTTATCTGGTTCCTACAGTTAAGTATGAGAGACAAACCCAAGAATGTGTCCAGCATTGACTGGGTGCATCGTGACTGCGCTGATACTTACAACTCCTCTAGGAAGCGGAGGCTGTGCTGGGGATTCGGGGGCAGCTGACTGATGTTGTTCATACTGAGGTCTCTGGAGAGGAAAACAGACAGCGTGTGAGGAGTGGTGTATGCCACCACGAGGCAGTCCAGTTGTTCAATTCATGCATTTTTCAAGCAATACAGCCAAATGAACTCATTCTTTTGCTTGACAGATGAATCGCTATTTTGCATCTTAAATATATTCCTTTCCTCCCTGCTGCCCCCAACATCATGGGCTCTCTATCAAATTAGAGACCTTAGGAGGAGCTCATATAGATTCAGGATGATTTAGACTGTTCCTGGACATGGCTGTAATTCTTTACGTTAAAAATTATGTGAGTAGGACAGCAAAGGAAATGGACATAACTCAACCCTAGACATAACCTGACTTTGTGTCTTTTTGAATTTTGCGACAAAGAGAAATGTCTTCACTGTGCAACCCTGGAAGTCCTGTTTCCCTGGGACTATAAGCACCTTGTAAAAACAAATGTTTTGATTCAAAGAAACTTAAAAAAACAAAACAAAACAATACAAAAAGCCTATTCCCTCCCTCTAACATGTTCCTTTTGCAGGTTCTCAGATTGCATTAAATAAGTGAAATGAACCATAAAACAAGGGTGTAATGTGACCCTGCTCTGTAGCACACTTCCTGCTGGGCCGCACAGTAGTTCCTGGCACAGGAAACAACAAGCCACTTTGGGCAGAACTCAATCCATTTTGTTTTAAGCAAAACTCCATGTAATTAGATTTTATTCTGTTTCTCCTTTTCTATTTCTTTACTGTCTCACACATAAACCTCCAGCATTCTTCGTATATACCATCTGTGACTCAGAGGTCAAAAGACCAACTCCTAGGCAGATTCTGTTCAGGACTAGTGAAGACTTTCTAAAACCAGTCAGCTGAAGGTTGACTTGGAAATGGCTTGTTGCTCAAACCCGAAGATTCAGAACTAATACCATTATGATCTTAGACCAGGTATACATACTTAAGATAGATTGTGGATAAGACAATGAGCTACTTTTTATTTATTATTTTTAAAATTAATTTACTTGTCATATAACATTGTATTAGTTTTAGGTGTACAACATGATTTGATGTAGGTATGTATTGCAAAATGATTACCAGAGCAAGTTTAGTTAACATCCATCACCACACATGGTTAACAACATTTTTTCTCTTTTGATGAGAACTTCTAAGCTTTACTCTTAGCAACTTTCAAATGCACAATACAGTATTGTTATCTATAGTCTCCGTGTTGTACGTTACACCCCCAGGACTTATGTATCTTGTAACTGGAAGTTTGTATCTTTCAATCACCTTCACCCATTTCACCCATGAGCTTTTCGAAAAACCTAGATTATTCCTGTTATTGAAGTGGCCACACCCATTGCACCTAACCAGCTGATTTCAGGATCCACAGCATGGTTCTTTTACCAAAGATTAACTTTTAATCAGTGATGCTAAGAATTGAGGGATCATTCACCATCTGCCTTAAAAAGTCACTAGCATAGACATAAAATATGTTTAAGAATGTTTTAGAGTATGGCAAAAAACTCCTAGATTATATATTTTAATATCTGTAGTGAAGAATGATGGAGCTGAGTAAAATGCTATATGTTCAAGCTAAAACTAAACAATGCCAAAACATAGACTTAAAAAAATGGTATTGTCTGTATATTTAAAATTTGCATTTCCTTCTTCTGCATCCGTGGATGTTTTGTTGCCCTTGTCTAGCTTGGATTAATACTTAGTCTATAGGCACACACCTGATCATCTACATTTGCCCTCTTACAGCACTAAATTATGTTTTCTACCTTTATCTTGCATCTACCTACTACTTCAGCATTTTAGTAAAAAAAAAATAATAATAATAAGGGAGAAATGTGGGATTCACATATAAATCAAGTATAAAAATCAAACGAATAATCACATTTGACCTGATTGTTTATAGTTCATGATGCGTGATCAAAACCGAAAGTTTCTGTGATATGACTGCCCTTGCACTGTTCACCATGTAAGAACTTATTCACTATGTAAGAACTTGTTCACCATGTAAGAACTTGTTCGTTTTGCTTCAGAAGATTGGAGACTGTGAGAATTAGGCTTGGGGTTGATCAATGATTGTGCATTGAGTCCCCTATACAGAATTTTATTGTTGTTAACAACCATTTGATCAATAAATATGAGAGGTGCCCTCTCAAAAAAAAAATATTGCAACTATGTCAGTCTAATTAAAATGACCATTAAATAAATATACCTAGGACAAAAAAAAATTTGCATTTCTTGGCATTGTCTGGATAAGACAACCAAATAATTGCTCAGTAATTCATTGTTAAGAGTATAGTATCTTGGGTTGGAATCCTGATCACCATGATCTTGGGAAATTAACCTTTCAGTGTAGGCTTCCTCCTATGTAAACAAGGGTGTCTCTACATTAATACATTGGAATACCATGTTAGCTGTTTCAAATCAGAAAGGAGTGATCTAATTTCTTCTTAAAAAGGAGATACCTCCCTTTCCCAACAGGAATTAATAACTTCCCCGAGTTATCTGACATCGTGGTTCCTCTTAGAAAATGAGCTAGTACTGCTAAGCCAACCCTTTGCCACCTGTTTTCTTATGCAAACTGTTTCCTTTTAAAGAGATTCTAGCAAGGCATGTAAGTTTATAGCAGAAAATAATTTTTAGTAACAATGATATAAGGTACAATGAAATAGGCCTTTAAAATATAAATTCAAAGTGGGTAAGGTAACAATTAACTTGTCTGTGTTCACTTTTTCCTTCTGTGTGCACCTCTGCATTGATGTTCCACTGTCATAATGGTCCTGTAGCTTCCCAAACGATCTGTGGTGAAAGATCAAGTTTTAAAAAGTTCTAACTTGCTGTGGACTTACTTATTTTATTTTATTATTTACTTACTTTTATTAAGGTCTCATTGAAACACACTCTTATGAAGGTTTCACATGAAAACAAATGTGGTTACTACATTCACCCATATTATCAAGCCCCCCCACACCCCATTGCAGTCGCTGCCCATCAGTGTAGTAAGATACCACAGAGTCACTATTTGTGCTGCACTGTCTTCCCCGTGACGCCCCTACACCATGTGTGCCAATCATAATGCCCCTCAATCCCCTTCTCTCTCCCTCCCCACTTCCCCTCCCCCACCCCTCTCTTTTGGTAACTGCTATAGACTTACATTTTTATAAAATATAATAAAAATTAATTATTGGAAAAGTGAAAAAAATACACAATGATATACAAAATAGAAGCCTCAGTATTTTGGTATGTGATCCAACAGAGATTATTCAGTTGCTAGAAAAGTTTATAAACAATTATTCTCAAATTCTTATCTGTTGTGGATTGGTAAAAAACAGCCCTGGCCTGGGACGGGTCATTGCACCACTCTTTGACTAGCAATATTCTTTGCCTTCCTGTCAAGAACGGTGAGACTTAAATTACTTTGCCTGCTCAATTTTGTGTTACAAATGACAGAATGAGAACAACTCTTCTACTCTGTACAAAAATATCCTCATTCCTTTTATTTTCCTTTTATTTTTCTATTGTATTTGATCTTCCTGACACCTGGAACACATTTAACCTTAGCAGCAGATGAGGGAGGGTCTTAAAATAATTTCCAAGTCTGTACATTATTTACTTTTAAAATTATTATTTTAAAAATGGCTTTATATTGTACTACATTTTGCCCATGATTCAGTTTTCTAAAATCACTGAAGCAATGCACTAGATTTCTTTAATTTTTTCATCTTTTGCCAAGATGTTGGAATTAATTTTGAAGAACTGGTCACCATGTAAAAAGATTTCCTAAGAAATGGAGGATTCATTGTGATGAGATGGTCAAATGTTAAATCATTCTACCCTGTCCCTGACCTAGCTCTTGTCTATGCTGTATTCATGGCTGCATCTAGAAATCTTATATTGCAAAGTTCTGTGGGAGCAGTTGACTATATATATTAGAATCACCTTAGGAACTTTAAAAAATATTGATGCCTGGGGCCCACTCCCAGAGTTTCTGCATTAATTGGTCCAGTTTGGGCATTTGGGATTTTTAAAAGCTTCTCAGGTGATCTGAATATTCAGGAAAGGCTAAGACCCACTGCATAGGAACAACTCTAAATTTCTAGATGACTGCTCTGAGCTCTACAACTCATTGAAATTAGGAAGCTTATTGGAGGTACTGCTTCCTATGAGTAGAGAGTTCCATCCAGGCAGATAGTATCTTTCTTCTGAGAATGTTTTTGTTGCTTGTAGCTCTATATTTTTAATTCCTTTGACGAATATTAATTGAACATTAATTGTGGGCAGGTCTAGGAACATAGCAGAGAACAATCCAAATCATCTTCAAGGTTTCCCTTTTCTGCCATCCCTACATCCCTAAGATGCCCAATGTTAATTCTACTACAGAGTTTGCTCCTGGGTCTGGCCTCTTCCTTCTTGGCTGCTACTTTTCATCTGTCCTTGTATGTTGATAGCTATTCTGTTCACTGTCTCCTTATTCTAGGTCATCTTCTACACCATGGCCAGAGAAGTGGTCCTGGAAATCCATCTGATCGTCACTCTACTCAGAGCCACTACTAGCCAATAAGGAAGGCATCCTCTCAGGTGGAAAACTTGGAAAAGGGCTCCTCCTTTGGGGAGTACATGGGGAATTACAGAAAAGATCCTTTTCTTCCCACTGAAGCAGCCACAGAACAGGGGGAATGGCTTGGTCTGGAGTTCCATCCCCAGAGAGAAGCCCCTGTGCAGGGCATGACCTGCACGTAGGTCCTGGGACTATAAGCATAGCTATATGGGGCTCCCCTTCCTGCAACCTTCTGCTGGCTCCAGGCCCCTCAGAGGAACTGATACCCAAAGTTTTGAGGCTGTTCCACAATCTGGACTAATGCATGTTTCCACCTTAATTTTATGCCACTTTCTTCTATGCAGAATATGCTGTAGTTATGCTGACATTCTTGCTGGTCCCCTTTGCATCTGTCTTTACACACGTGGTTCTTATTCTCTAGGATGCACTAGCCTCTACTTACAAATTACTACCGCTGTCTCCCTACTCCCTATTTCTGATCTAGCTTAACAGACCCTGGTGTTTCTGACATAACTTCTTTTCTTTCCAGCTTACTTGTTCTCTATTTGAGCCTCTAGTCCTTTGACACTGCGGAATCAAAGCCTGTCTTAGCCTGAGAACTAGCTTAGATCATGCGTCAGTCACCTCAATCACTATCTCGCCAACGCCCTTAACTCCCTAACCTGTGTTTTGTTTCACTCTCCTGGCAAAACCCAGCTCTGGAAAAACACCACAATTCATCTTCTCTGTTACTATCCCAGGGTACTGAGCGCTCCTAAAAAAGAAAAACTCGCAAATGTGCAGATTAGTGATTGTAAATTCATGGTCTTTGTGGGTTCTCAGCACTGCTGCACAACCCTGTTATTTGTGATTGCTCAATTTACTCCCGCGGGGACTGATGCCAACCTTTACCACTTGCCTCAGACCTCTTAATCAACAATAACTCTTATCGTGGGACACCTTCCCTCTTACTTCGTGGAAATAACTGGGATTCTTAAGACCACTAAAGATGAAATGAGCCAAATTCTTGTTCTCTTTGGTCCCCTGCTTGCTACACTCCTTGTCCAGCTTTGCTTAAGGGTCCCACCCCCTCTAGGATGCTACAGCACATTAGTCCATGAATAATCCTATTTCTTGTATTTCTTTTTAAAACTCTTTTTCTTCCTTTTCAATTTATAAACATAGTCAAGTTTTTTTTCCACTACTAAAACAAAATGTATATGGGCTCTTTCAATCCCATGTCTTCCTTTACCTGCTACCCAATCTTCCCCATTCTTGAGGGTTGTTCCTAGTCTGCAGTTGGAGTCTCTGCTTCCCATTTCCTTTCCAAACCGCAACCAACGCACAGACTTCCATCCCCACACTCCAGTGAAACCACTCTTGCCAAAGAAACATTGATCTCCATATTGTCAGACCTAATGAACACATGACTCTCCTGAGTTAGGCTCACTCTTTCTGGAAACTCTACACTGTTTGGTTTCCAAGTCATTATTCTCTCAGGATTCTTTCCATCCTTTCCCAAACTTTCTACTTTATAGGCTCCTTTGTGGGATTTTTCTTCTATTTATCCCTTAAATGTCAGTGTTCTCTGGAGTTCTGCCCTTGGTCTAGTGTTCTTCAATCTCTACCCTTTTTTCTTGGAGATTGTTACTTACTTTCATATACTTAAGTATCTCTTACATACCCCTAACCCTCCCAAATCCATATTCCTAGTCTTAATCTCTCTCTCCTAAATTTCAGAATATCATATATCTAATTTCCTTCTGGATGTGTCCACTCAGCACTCTCATAGGAATGCATCATGTCCAAAATGGAAATAATTATTTTCTATTCCAAAATTGATTCTTTTCCTATAGAGTCAATTTCTAGTTACTGCCATCACCATCTTCCTGCCAAAAGAGCCCAAATCTTAGATACTATTCAAATCTTTCTCATTTTATTCATTTTCTGTACCAATCCCTTTTTCTCCCTCCTTAACAGCCGTGCTGCTGGCCCTCACATTCTCTGACCCAGTCACTTGAAATGGCCTCCTAGCCCTGTGGCTGTCTGCTCCCAGACTTATCCTTTTAGGCCCAACACCCAAATGGCAGTGAGAGAGACCTGTCTGAAATGACAAATTAGCCAAAGTACCACCCTCCCTGAAACCTTTCAATTACTATCACTTTCTAAAAGAAACTCATATTTGTTGTAATTGCATATGAGCTCTTCTGCGAGCACATCAACCCTTTGCCACTCTGGCCTATTGATTCCAGTTTACCCTTCAAGACACTGGTAGGGTTATCTTCTCCTCCAGGAAGCCTTCTCCCAACTCTTTATAAAGCAGTGTAAGTGACTGGCAATTGGTCCTCCAGTATCTCCTCAAGCATTTAGTGACATCATATTGAAATGGTATGTTTTGTAGGCTGTTTTTTCATCATAGTACTAACAAGTCCACTTGAGTTTTGCCATACAGACAATACTCACTGAAGTTGAATTGAACCCTCTTCTCCTGCAGCCTTCCTGTAAGTGAGCACATGATCTTACCATCTATTTTTTTGAAAAGTCACGTTTCTCATCCAACAGTTACACTGCTTCTAAATGTGAGTATATAATAACCCTTCTAGTCTAAAACATTTTTGTGAACAAAATTCACTTTGTGTATGTCCCCCTTCCACCATAATTTTGCTCATACTTAGGGCTGTGGTTTCTCTCTTCAGTCGGTCCTACTGGCTTCCTATCCTAGGACCTCCTCAAAGATACTCGCCCATTGAAAGGTTCATGCCCAAAAGCAAGTATCTACAGTGCTGTTATTGCCTCTCCTCCCCCCCGATTCCTCTCCTCTCTTCTTCTTCTACTTCCTCTTCTTTCCTTCTACTTTCCCTTTTCTCCCCCACTTTTCCTGCTAAAATACCTTCCCTATCGTTTCTGTGGATTTGTGGTGGGAGGGTGATTGCACCAGATACTTAGCCTACCATCTTAAAATCCAGCCACTCTGTCTACTTTGAGACTTTGCACATGAACCAGTGAATGAAGAAGCCATTCCTCATGGTGTGATTATAAAGCAAATTAAACAAACAAACAAAAAATGGTTCTCTAATCTCTGCCACAGATGAAGATAAATATTTTCTTCTTTAGTAGCATGGTGCAATTCCTATTTCTTCTAAGTACAGTCATTTTAAAGTTGTCCTGGGAGATCCAGTAGTATTTAGCTTTCTGCCAGATAGCTAACAATGGATCCAGGCTGGAGCCATTCCAGCACTTGTTAATTGATCACTTTTCAAATGTACTTCTAGAGATGAGCCCTGCTGTGAACTTCAAAAGGAAAAGTGCAGGCTTGAGTGGCATTTTATGAGAGTATGAATAATGTTTTTTACAGGTACTATTCTCATGTTATTGTTTTTAACTCCAAAACAACGTATCTTTGAAAACTTTTTTTTTTTACATATAACGTATATGGGAAACTGAATAAATCCTAGCTGTCCAGCCCAGTGAAATTTCAGTGTGAACACACCCTCGTAATTCAGCACAAATCAAGAAACAGAACATTACCATCACCTCAGAAGCTCCCTCATTTTCCCTTACAACTGACTTCCAACTCTTTATATTAGTGTTGTTTGGTTTTGATCTTTCCATAAATCATACAGTGAATGGTTTTACTCTTTTTTAAAGAGTTAATTTTTTTAAAGCAGGTTCACAGCAAAATTGAGAGGAAGCTAGAGACATTTCCCCATATAACCCCTGTCCCCACACATGCATAGCCTCCCCCACTATCTACATCCCCCACCAGACTGGTACACGCTTTATAACTGATGAACCTATGGTCATACATCATTACCACCTAAAATCCATAGATAACATTAGGATTCTCTCTTGCTGTTGTACATTCTATGGGTTTAGACAAAAGTATAATGATATGTATCCACTATTATAATATCATAGTGAGTATTTTCATTACCCTAAAAATCCTCTCTGCTCCATGTATTCATCTCTCCAGCCTCCCCTTCACACCCAGCAGTCACTGAACTTCATACTTCTCCAAAGTTTTGTCTTTTCCAGAATGTTGTACAGTTGGAACATACAGTGTCTACTGGTTTCTTTCATTTAGTAATACAGAGCACAGTTTTCTGTGTTTTTCTAGTTGCTTTCATGCATTGTTTATGAGATTTATACATGTGTTGCACGTAGCAATAGTTTATTCCTTTTCAATGCAATATAGTGTCTTATTTTATTATTATAACACAACTTATTTATCTGCTCAAATGTTGGTAGACATTTGGGCTCTTCTCAGTTTGTGGCTATTATGAATAGGGCTGCTAACAACATTCTTAAATACATGTTTTGTTGAATGTCTATATGTTAGGTAGATATCTAGGACTGGAATTGTTGCATCTTTGTGCATGCATATGTTCAGCTTTAATTGATCCTGACAAGTGCTTTTCTCAAACAGTTACAATGACCGATATTTCCACCATAGTGTATGAGAATTCCAATTGTTTCAAATCCAATCGTTTTCCTTTTGTTTTCACCAAAATTGGTATTATTCCTCTTCTAAATTTTAGTCATTTTGGCTAAACATGCAATGGTATCTCATCGTGGTTTTAACTTGCATTTCCCTCATGTCTAAGAGAGCTGAGTATCTTTCCATATGACTTTTAGCCATTGGGATACCCTCACTTGCAATGTGGCAGAAGAATATTTTATCTTATTTGATGACTTTCAAATTAAAAGTAAAACTTACTTGTAACAAGTGAAGCTATACATTGAAATGTGAAGAAAAGGCTAATAATCTAACATTATTTTTCTTCCTGAGGTTTCAAAGGTTTTCTTTGAAGTAGTTGATAATGGTTAAAGTGTGCATTCTGGAGCTATTCTGCCTTCGTTCAAGTCCTGGCTTTGCTATTTCTGAGCTGAATAACCTTGAGCAAGTTATTTAACATCTCTGTGCCTCAGTTCCTAATCTGTGAAATGGAAATAATAATTGTATCTGCTTTATAGAACTGTTGTGAGAAATAATGATAAATTATATAATTCATGTATAATTATGCTAATACATGTAAAGTACTTAAAGTAGTACTGACACATTTTAAGCACCATGTACTTTGTCATTACTATTATTACATAGACTCTTAATACTTTCACAAATTAAAACTCTTCTATAGATGTATCAAGAGTAGATAAATATGTTTACTGATGTTAATGGTTATCTTGAAAAATATTTTTTAAAAAGTCTATAATTTCTGAAATGTTTAGAGAAGTTGGCTTATGTTGCACTGGTCCTTTTGCCTTATGAAGTTTCTAGTGGAAATTTTCAGAAAACAAAGTCTCAAAGAAAAGCTCATTTGAAAACCTTTATATTATCATTCCAATCTCATACACAGGAATAGTTAATGTGACTGGGCATTCAACTGCATAATTCATATTTTGTTATAACAGAGGAGATAGATGTAGTTATTTGTGGGACGATCACTTACTAAAAACTTCATATACTCAGAACACACCTCAAAATAGAGAAATAAGCAAGCAGGCAACAAAACAAAAACAAGTGAACAAGGGAAAAAAACAAAACAGCAAACCAGACCTTTTTTGAACAGTCAGATCAGAAGCCCATAAATTCAGTCGTGAGTATTTAAGCACTTTTCTCAGAGGAAAAGATCCTAATCAGAAGGAAAGTATTCTTTATTTGGGCAATCTTGGTATTTTTGTTTTGTTCTGAAATCCTTAGCAGCAAATTACCAGTGGGAGGCAGAACTCAACAATGGCAATGGTGTGGGAAAGCGGATTTAAGATATAAAATCATCACCATCATCAACAAACACATAGACTCTTGATTATTTAGTGTTCTAGATATTTCAAAAGATTTAAACCAATTTGGAACCATTTCTCCCTCAAGATAGTGTAGTGCTTTATACATTTTAAGGCACTATACAATCATCAAAAGCCATCAGAGAAGTTTAAGTATCTAGGAATTACCCCCTAAGGTTCTATCTCTTCTGCTTTTCTCTATTCTCTGTGAACAATTCCTATCCTTGAACTTGCACTTGTGCTACAGAAATTTGTAACAGTTTTATTTATGACCTTCTCCATGTGTTTAGTCGACCAGTTACCTAAAACTCAACACATTTCAAATTGAACTCATTATTTTCTCTCTTTTATCCAAATCAGTTTTTTCTCTTTGTGCTTCTTCCTCTTGAGTAACCTATCTCTATCTCTGTTTTCACAAGCAAACTCCCTAGAAAGCTCAGGTTTATTTATTTTTTTAATGTCATCCTATCATTCATCCCTAACCTCCTCTAAGTGGTCATTAGCCCTATTGATTATATCCTTGAAATGTTTCTGGAATAATAGCTAACATTTATCTGTGCCAAATAATAATAACTAATATTTATCTGACACACACACACACACACAGTCCAATGGATCTTCAGATATAATCTACTTTATAGATGAAGAAGCAGAGGCACATAGAACTTACAGCTTCCCCAGGGTGATGCTAGCACTCAGTGCAGAATCAGGGTCTGACCCAGGTCCAACTGACTCCAGAGCTTGTGGGATCAGCCCTCTGAAGCTACACCATATCCTGGAATCCATGCTTTCATTTCCATTTCTTGCCATCATAGCTTAAGTCCAGGTCCTAATATTTTCTTGACTTTTTTCCCTCTTAAGAAGTATCACGCACGTAAGAAGGTACTTCAGGGAGAATCACCTCTTCACTTTTCTGAACCTGATTACCCTTTTGTGGCATCTCTGGCTGCTTTTCTCTTGGCTAGTCCCTTCGGAGTGACTCTGTACCAGACTATTTCTCTGGACCATCGACTCTGCTTCCATTCAGCCTTTGGACATCATCTTTTGGGTCCTTCTGGGCTCCATGTTCTGCAGCCCTCGGTTCATTTCTCTCCCAGCCCAGATTCCAGAATTCCTGTTGGAACTCTGCGCTTCCCAATTATCTGGGAGGAGAGGTCAAGCAGTTACATTGGAATCTTAATGGTCCTCTCTGCCTTCATTCTTTCCTCTTCCCAGTCCTCCTGGAGTTATCTTAATTTTTTTCCTGAAGGATAAAGGAGCTAATATTTTATATTGTGTTTTCTTGTTTTTATAACAGTAGCTCCATTTGTTTGTCTACTTTACAGTTTACAAAGCTCTTTCATGCCCACAAATATGTCTCTATGTGAGAGATTTGAGCTTGGGTATTTTCAGAGTCCTAACTAAGGTTATGCTGTAATTCACAATAGTAATAGTATTGCTCATTTAAGTAATATATACCATCCTTCTTTATGCTTAACAAAAAAAAACCAACTGGTTTTGGAACTAGAACACAGTTTCTCAACCTTGACACTATTGACATTTGAGGTTTAATGTTTCTTTGTTGTGGGGTGGGGGTGGGGGGTTTGTCCTGCACCCTGTAGGGTGCTGAGCAGCATTTCTGGCTCTACCCACTAGATGCCAAGGGGACCTCCTTCCCCCCAGGTTGTGACAACCAAGAACTTTTATGAACTATTATGGATTGAAATCCCATTATATTGGAATCTTAACCCTCAGTAACTCTATGACTTGTGTACTTGGATATAGGGTCTTTAAGAGGTAATTCTGTTAAAACGAGCTCATTAGGGTGAGCCCTAATCCAATATGATGTGTCCTTCTAAGAAGAGGGAATTTGGACATAGATGGGTACAGAGGGAAGACCATGTAAAAACATGGGGGGAAGACAGGCATCTGCAAGCCAAGGAGAGAGGCCTCAGGAGAAATCAACCCAGCCAACACCTGGATCTTAGATGGCCAGCCTCCGGAGCTGTGAGACAATAGACTGCTGTTGTTTAAGCCACCCAGGCAGTGGCACTGTGTATGGCATCCCCAGAAAACATTTGCACAGACGTTGCCAAATAAATGTTTCTTAGGGTTAAATCATCTCTTGTTGAGAATCTCTGGACTAGTACACATGAATTACACACAAGAAGTTATGAATTTGGACTTTTGAGATGACAGAAAAGGGAATTTAGAAGGACCTTCCCTCCCTACTCCTCTTTCACACCATAAATCACTTTTAGTAGTTAAGTTCATTACTTTATTATTGGATAACGAAAATATAGGATGAAAAGCAGAGCAAAAGGCTATAAGATACACTGTGTATATGATCCAGGGAGTAACTTGGGGCTGTGTCATTGAGTCTCTTAAAGAATCCTGGGCCTGTAACTATCCCCAAATGGATCCATGATAATTACACCAGAAGATCCCCCCAAGGCAATATTTCAAAGAAAATCTTCCAAAAACCTCATTTTAGGAACTAGATCTATTTTATTTCACCCATGCAGAAATTCCCATCATTTTCCTCACCCTGTGCAATAGGGAACATGCTGAAATACCTTACAGTTAAAGCGGTGTGACCGTGGGATCCTTCCACGCCAACAGGATGAAATCTTTTTCTCCTGTCCACGTTTCACCCAGTATCCTGAAGCACATGCAAAGGCTCTGAATTATTGTTAAAAAAGCATATCTGACCTATCACCTCATGGGCTCAAAGGCCTTTGCTGGTTGAAACCATCATTTACAAAAGGGAGCCTAAATGTTGTTATCTGATATGAGGAAAGGAAAATGGGTTACAGATTTGGAAAAGAGGCCATTGTCCCAAAGGCAGTTCAGACACCAACTGTTTTTGTGGTCTTAACACCTCATTCATGCTGTCCTGGTGAGGATTAAATGAGGTAACATAGGTGTGTGCCCTTGGCTCACGTCTGGCACTTGAACAGGCTTCACTGGTTGTTGGCTGAGGTTCCATGGTCCAGTCCTAATCCACCAGGTTAGGTATATGTCCAGTGAGCTTTCTGTTCAAAAGAAGGGATTTGTAGGACACTTGTCCCATGGTTCCCTGTGCCCAAGCTCTGCCAGAGCTGTGCAGATAGAGAGACTGTATGTCAAGTGCCTGGCAGGAGGCCTCGTCTAGAGGACACAGCCGTCAGCTCCTCGTCATCATGTCTGCCCACCTGTATCCCACTTGCTCCTCATTCCAAAGGGCTCCTCCACTTCCTGTCCTACTCCTGGCTCTTTCAGGGATGCTCAGCTTGGTGGTCTTCATGCTTAGCATGATGTGCAACACATACAGTTTTACAGAACAGAATAAGGCAATTCCATGGCACTGCCTGAAATACTCTGGTGGATTCCTGTTTGCTCTTAGACTGAATCCAAATGCCTTAGCATGCCCAACAAGGCCCTGAATAATCTGTCTAACCCTCCACCCTCATCCTGACTCACTGTCCTCTCACTCTCTCTTAGATTATACCTGCCACTGTGCAGTTCCTTCTGGACCCCAAGTGCTTTCCCTCTCAGGCCTTCTCTGTGTGTTTCCCTATGCCCATCATGTTCATCTGTACCTCATTCTCCCTTCCAAAGGGTGGCTCCTCTTCATCCTTAAATATAAGTCCTCCTGACCTTCCAATCCAGGATAGGCCCTTTCCCATCTAACCCTGCTCTTCTTCTTGTCTCCCCTGTTCCCTGCACAGTCCCCCAACCCAATCTTCTACTACTGTTCTTTTAACTTAAGAATAGTTTGTGGTCACATCTTTGTTTACTTTCCTGAATGTCATGAGGGCAGGGGTGTGCTGCATCACCAGTGTTAGCACAGAGTCTGGCACATGGCTGACAATAAATAGTCTTGTTGAGTGACCGATCAGCTGAATGAATACTGCATTCCCTGACACTATTCTTTTCCTTTCTTTTTCCTAGAAGGGCTATTTTTACAAAGTATGTTTTTGTGGGCCTTGGAGGGTAGTATAGCAAGCAGATTAAGAATACTGTGTCTACCTTGTGCTTCCTTTAAACAGTTGGCTAAAATGTGCTTTAAAAATATTTTTTAAAAACCCTCTAAATGCTGATCTTTTTAGCAAAAAGATATTAATGAACATGGATGGGAAAAGCTAAAAAAGAACCCAATAAATCTCACTGACTAAACTTTGAGTTAGTTTCTAGTTGCATATGGAAGATGGAGAAACATGATTGTATTTCAAAATCAAAAAGAGAGGGCATAGATTCTATTCCTATTTTGCCATTGAATAGTATCTGAGCCTGCATAGACACATAAACTTCTTTCTGGATTGGATTTTTTCTCCCTCTAAATGGAAGAATCTTTACTGTTCTTACCTCAGCATTATATGGAATATGGCTGCAATATTTATAAAGCATGTTTGGGGCTCCTCTGAAGCACCTGCAATATGGTGAATGACCTCCTGTTATTTATTTTATTATTTTTTTGAGAGGGCATCTCTCATATTTATAGATCAAATGGTTGTTAACAACAATAAAATTCTGTATAGGGGACTCAATGCACAATCATTAATCAACCCCAAGCCTAATTCTCAACAGTCTCCAATCTTCTGAAGCATAATGAACAAGTTCTTACATGGTGAACAAGTTCTTACATAGTGAATAAGTTCTTACATGGTGAACAGTACAAGGGCAGTCATCACAGAAACTTTCGGTTTTGATCACACATCATGAACTATGAACAATCAAGTCAGATATGATTATCCATTTGATTTTTATACTTGATTTGTATATGAATCCCACATTTCTCCCATTTTTTTTTTTTTTTACTAAAATGCTGAAGTGGTAGGTAGATGCAAGATAAAGGTAGAAAACATAGGGCAAAGGGTTTGTTTGTGTTTATACAGAGGATCAAAGCCTAATTTGGCTACCCAGAAAATGAATTAAGATACGATATGAAAAAGAACTTCCAACATCAACATTCTCTGGAAGAGTCATTCCAGAAGATGATCATCAAAAAACTTCAACAAAGATCCTGGTGCTGTTGCAGTTGTAGCTGCAGTCATCACACTGGTTCCTGGACTTGCCATTGGAATGAAGAAGGAGATATCTAAGCTGGCCTGTGCATACAGTAAAACAACAAATTTGACTGGATCTATACTGTCGGAACTCAACCAAGAATTAGGAGAAGTGCAAGTTGCAGAGCCCCAAAATCTTGCGACTATAGACTAACTACTGTTAAAAGAACATATGGGATGTGAACAGTTCCCATGAATGTGTTGTTTTAATTTGTCTGACTTTTCTCAAAATATTCAAACTCAGTTAGACAATATACATCATATCATTGATAAGTTTTCACAAATGCCTAGGGTGCCTAACTGGTTTTCTTGGTTTCACTGGAGATGGCTGGTAATTGTAGGTCTGCTTTGGTTATGTAGCTGTATTCCTATTATGTTAATGTGTGCACGCAATTTAATTAGTAATTTAAAACCTATACATGCTTATGTTACACTACAAGAAGATATGTCAAAGAAATAATCAATCTTCCCATGTTTTCTTCTGTCTGCTACTTCTATAGCTTCTCTTCTTCCTTCATAATTAAAACCCCTAAGTAGAATTCGTGCCTCATATCGAAATTACCGAGTATCATAATTCTTCCAAGTGGTAAAGATACCTCCAGACAAATGCTGGGCATAGAAGCTACAGGGCATAAATCTGCAAAGAAGTAAAAAGCTAACCTTTTCAAACAATAAGGCTTCTCTCTCACTTACCAACTTTACATTTCCCTGTACGGCCCCGGAAGATGACTGGTTAGTCAGAGACGGGTAAGATTCCTCAAGGGAGGAACAACCTAAGGCAGGCACAGTCGCAGGGGGGTCATCAGGTGAGAAATCGGGGATCAACAGAGGTGAGGCTTAGAACCTCACCCTCCCTGTTTTGAGAGAAATCTTCTGCATCTGTGGATGTTTTGTTGCCCTTGTCTAGCTTGGATTAATACTTAGTCTATAGGCACACACCCGATCATCTACATTTGCCCTCTTACAGCACTAAACTATGTTTTCTACCTTTATCTTGCATCTACCTACCACTTCAGCATTTTAGTAAAAAATAATAATAATAATAATAATAAGGGAGAAATGTGGGATTCACATATAAATCAAGTATAAAAATCAAACGAATAATCATAATTGACCTGATTGTTTATAGTTCATGATGTGTGATCAAAACCGAAAGTTTCTGTGATGACTGCCCTTGCACTGTTCACCATGTAAGAACTTATTCACTATGTAAGAACTTGTTCACCATGTAAAATCTTGTTCGTTATGCTTCAGAAGATTGGAGACTGTTGAGAATTAGGCTTGGGGTTGATTAATGATTGTGCATTGAGTCCCCTATACAGAATTTTATTGTTGTTAACAACCATATGATCAATAAATATGAGAGATGCCCTCTCAAAAAAAAAAAAAAGGTAGAAAACATAATTTAGTGCTGTAAGGACCTCCTGTTATTTTTGCAATGCTTTTAAGCATTTAAAACTCAAAACAAAGTAGTAGAAACAGAGATGTAAATCTCCAAAAGAAAAAAAATCCTTCAAGATGGATCCTGAATCGAATTCAACTACCCAACAATTAGATTTAAGCATTCCTTTTCTTTAAACTAAAATAATTCTATGAACTCTGGGTTGCATTAAAAAGATGAGAGACAAAATTTCTTACTGTCACAGTGGCACTTTTCAATTACACCATGAGAATTTTTTGTCTCAATGTTTGTCTTCATTTCAATCTGGGGCTGATGACCAAGTCTAAAGGGATGCTATTCAATTTCAGATAAACTCTTTTTCCATTCAGTTTAATCAAGATTCCAATAGTGGGGGCAGCATCAATAATTAGAGAAGAGAGATTTTTAAAACTCAGACACTCAGAGCAAAAAGAGCAAATGCTGGATTAATCTGAGAAATACATAAGACACCATTTGAACTACCAGTAACATGGCTTATCTACTTATCTTACAAAGTATGGCTGTCATACAGGCAACTGTCTGCCTTTCCTTAGCATCAGCCATGCAACATTCATTTATATGCCTACTAGGGTCTCAAGAGCCAATCAGTTACTGATGAACTTTCAAAATCAACCAAAGCTCTAATCACTCAGTGGTTTTGGTTAATGAGTTACAAAGCTTAAGAACATGTGAAAACAAGTATAACACTTAGAGTCTTTCAGACCAAATCTGACTACCTGTACAATCAGAAATTCAAAATGTCAGCATAAGCTGTATCAAATGTATGATTTTTAACTGAGACAAGATGGAAGAGAAGAAAATGGGGAACCTCAAAAAGGGAAAACCCATTTTTGCATCTTCCCAAGGAATCTTGTTAAAGGAACTACGCAATGTGTGGGAACCCAGCACGTGCGTATTGATGATTAAGCTAAAAAAGCAGCATAGGCAAGGAGTCATACCGACCGTGAGGAAGTGAGTTTACAATCTTACTACAAATTAAACAGTAGGAAGGAGAGCTCACACACTCATGCAAACTTACCACTCGTTGTCATGTTGCCAGTTCCAGCTGCCCTGGAGGTGGTTGTAGTGAAGTCCTATTTACCACGTCCCTGGGAGTTCAGTGGCATCAAAGGAGGCCAGTATTAAAAAGAGAAATTCCCAGGGGAGCTACTAGAATAATCAGTGACAAGATAAGGATTTTATCCATTAATACAATTGTTTGTAGTTTTAAATGTGTTTTCATAAGTGTGGAACTTTTTACTTTTGTATTATACTTCCTTAAATTAAAATTGAATTAAAATTTTATTTTAAGTTGGAGTGCTTATATACGTATACTTATATATGTACACACAAGACATATATTTATACCTATTCACATATTATAATATACATATATAAAGTGTACTTTAAAAATTACTATATATGGTATACATAGTTTATATATGCACATATGACACACAAAGTCACCAGGCCTCTATCCTACCCTTCCATCCCTGATCCCCACTTCCCAGAGTGACCATCTGTACCTCGTAGTCCAGTTTGCTCTCTCCAGACTGTAACTTTCCAGTCGTCTTATGAGGTTTATTGTTTGTGGTGGGAGTTTGGGTGGTGAGGAGACAGTTGTCTGGCTGTGTGAGCTAAGGGACATGTTTAACTGCTTATTATTAAAACTTTCAGTGAATCTCCCTATTTTCAAGAATACTTGGACCTTGAAAAGCACACCCTTTTCTAGGGCTTTAGGCAGAAATTGGCTTGTTTCTTAACTTATCCCATGAGATTTCTCTAAGTCATTTCACAAATTTGTTAACACATCCTATTATAATTTTCTCTTTGTAGATTTATGCTTTTTAAATTACTCTGCTGCCACTTGAAATAAGTGTTTAGTCTGCTATGTGTTTCTGATATTTTTCTTAAGCTGAAACCACATACTAATTATTCAACTACTTACTTATTTTTGCTATAATGTTTTATTTTTCCAATCCATACCAGCCTGATTGAAAATAGCCACACTATATTATTTACAGGGATTTGCTTCTAGTCACTCTTAGGAGCTCCAGCCTCCTTTAGATTTCCCCCTTCCCAAATCCTTCTGGGAGTTCCAGCCTTGCCTGGGACGACTCATTTGCATGCCAAGAACTAGTTCTTCTGACCATAGCATGGTTTCTGCTGCCTCTCCCTCTTTCTGCCTGGACTTGCTGTGGTGATGTATCGAGATGCTATCAATGATCAGTCAACTGTGCCCCAGCTGCTCAATCCAGGCATTTTCTAAGACTAAAAAGTATTCAGGGCTGTATTGGTACCACCATCACCAATGCCCCACTATTGCCAGTGCCACTGCTCTTGACTCAATCTTTTGCAGCTGGGCATAACTTTTTAGATACTTTGCAAGTTAAGTAATTTACACAGAGTGAGTAGTCTACTTGTAAGTCTGCATGCTTCCAAAGAACATGTTTTTAATTAGTGCATGTCCAGAAAGCTGTCAACACATTTTCCATTAGTTGGGGAGGGCCTCTTGAAGGAGGTGAGATTTCAGTAGCTCTCTTTAGTGCCAAAGAATAGTTCAGGTAAGGTGGGTGTTCAGAGGAACTGACTGGTGCTCCAACCAGTGGGTTTAGGCAGCTTTGCTGTCCACCGTGGTCTGGCTGACTGGACAGTGTGTTATTCTTCCTGTATTCATATATGAGTTCCATCTGACCTTCTGCTCAAATAGTACAACTCTCCTTCATAGAAGGACCCTGTGTTTCAGCCACTGACATATTGGTGATTTTTCTATCCTATCAGTATCTCCAAGCTAACATGCAAGACCCCAAGGTGGGAATAAAATGACCAAGGAGGAAATAAGATGTACAGAATAAAAGTCTTCATTTTAAAAGTAAGATAAAAAAATATTAAAAGTTTCTTAGTCCCATGAGATCTAATCTCCCCAGAAAATCCCTCTGAGATCTTAGCTGGTTGGGAGTTAATTTCTTACTCCACCAACACTCAAAGAATTTTATTTTTATTTACCTTAATGTAAGTAAACAGTTAATGACAATGTTTCTATTCTCACAGTTTTAAGAGGCACCCAACCCTTAAACTGTACTGTAGAGAGGCGTGTTGGATAAGATGAAAGGCGGGGGGACGGCGGTGAAAGAGGGAGGGGCATTTCTGGTAGGAGAACAGCATGCGCAAAAACATCAGGGCAAAAGAGCAGGATGTGCTCCAGAAACTACCAGTAGGCTGGCATCATTGAATGGAAGTGTTTGTGTTACAACACAACCCCCACATAGCCCCAAAAGCATCAAGGGCCAGAACCAGACCAACCTGGCCTCAAATGTCATGTTGGGAAGCTCAGACTATCCTGGAAGTTCTGAGAGCCACTGCAGGATTTTAAGCAAAGAAATGACATCATTTCTGGATTTAGTAAATCCCCTGGGTGGTAGTTCTTTTTCTTTTTCTTTAAAGACTTAAAAAGGGAGTAATGTTTTCTTTTTGGAGATTGTATAGGCATTTTAGTTCATTTTCTCTTTCTTCATAGTGAGCATTGAATTTCTTGCCATTTTCTTAGATGCATTTTTAGGAGACTTACACGTCTGCTAGCCTCAGACTGGCTTTAAAAATCTTCTTGAACCCCACTTGCAATTCCAATTAGTCATAGATCAAAACATTAATGGGAATAGATTAAAGCAGAAACCCTCATACTTTATTTCCTAATATCATCTGTCTTTGCTTTGAAAAGCACACCAACTGAATCTTCTGCATCTGTACACCCCAAAGGCAATTTAATCTCCCTGGGCCAACATTAAAGCTTTAAAGTAACTCTATGCTGTGATGTATTTTTCCTCCTTTTCCAAGTTGCAGCATTATATAATTCACTTTTTATCAACCTTATTCTTGTAGACGAGGTGGTCAGTTGCCACACTGTTTTAAGTTTTTAACCTCATCCCAAAGAAATCTTACAAGCTTAGAGTTTAGTAAACATGTTTTTACATATTGTCATGTAAAGCTAAACATAGGCAAGGATATAATTTAAAATGAATGAATACATTTTGCTTTGTAGTATTTTTGTTAATCTAGTATTTAAAAAGATTCTGGAAATAAACCCTCATTTATAAACTTTAAAATGCAAAAACAAATAATCTTTCCTTATTTACTGGATCTATTTTAGAACAGATATTCCATAGATGTGGGTTTTCCACCTCACTTGAATCTTATCTTCTAAAATGCCTGCATTTTTTCAATGTTAACATCTTATATGGAAACCTTAAAATTTCTTTATTCTGTACTTTCATGCCTTCTTAAAAGGAATTTGAGTTTTTCTTGAATATTGATGGTTGCTATCATAGAAACACCAGTACCTATACTGGAACATCACTTGAAACCATGGAATGAGATTTAAAGGATTCCTCATCTGCATACCAACCAGATCATGGCAGATAAGGTTTTTTTTTAAATTCTGGAGGTCTGATTTGGGATTTCTTTCTCTTTTGTTATTTATTGAGTTATTAGTTGATAAATCTTGGAGTTACCAATGAAAAGTGAAAGACTTCCTAGTGTTCAGCATTTATGTGATTGCAATTTATACTGTATGTGAATTCAGAAGCTAAATAATCAACTTTATTAAGAATGTAATTAAAAGAAAACAAATAGGAATGAAAGAGAGTCAAAGGCTCCTTTTTAAGAGGCATTAGCATATGGGACATGTGCACTAATATTTGACCCTGAGTGCTCTTACAGTTCCTGACTGTTTTAGGAGGCTGACCTCCTGGAAGGTGAGGTGTAATTCATCTGCCCAGTTTAATGCTGACTAATTAATGGTTGTGGGTGGACACAGATCACTTTGGGGTCTGAAGATATATGTAATTGTTTTATAATTTCAGTGAATATCGTGTCCTGAAATCCTATTTCACTTTCATTGAATTATCATCCTGAAAATTAAGGATGACTTAGGTTGGTATCTCAACTGTACCCTTCTTCTTTAATCATATCTTAAAAACATTTTTAAATGAATTTGATGGAATAGTGGAAATTATTGAAAACCTTTTTATTTTTTAGTCTATTTCTGAAAACTCACCTAGTCATATTAATTCATTTGAAGTCCATTCATTCATCATTCAACAAATTGCTTTTTTATTTAATTTTTAAAAATTGAAGGAGAGTCGACATGCAATATTTTACTAGTTTCAGGTGAACCACATAGTGATTGGCCATTTATATGCATTGTGAAATGAATTCACTCAAAGTACACTCATTCATCATCCCAAAATTAATAATGAACTTAAAAAAAGTGTGGAATAAATGTTAACTTACAAACCTGTTGTGCAATCTACCTCCCAGTCATAACTCATTCACTCCTTCACTCATTCATTGACTCAGTCAACATTTACCAGGAACTTTCTACGGGCCAGAACTATGAAAAGTGTTGGGAGTGAAAAATCCAGTAAGACATGGACCTTGTAAGATCTTTCAAACCAGATTAATCTCTTTGAGAGCAGAGATTTAATGAGAATAACTAAACATGACTATGTTCATACGTGAATTATATATAATATAGTATATGTGGGTTGAAGATTTGACCTATGGATTCACTGAGCACACTTGGAGAAAGAGTATTTAACTGAAGTCATAAAGTCTGCTCCCAGATGTTCCAAGTGAATTCTGCTATCCACTTAGGATTAGTTTTGTGTTGTCCTTTTTTGATCACAGGATGTGCTTCATACAATCAACTCGTGCTGTGGTATGCAT
Source organism: Manis pentadactyla (assembly GCF_030020395.1). Classification (NCBI taxonomy): domain Eukaryota; kingdom Metazoa; phylum Chordata; class Mammalia; order Pholidota; family Manidae; genus Manis; species Manis pentadactyla. The sequence goes on along the minus strand of NC_080028.1, from coordinate 63,323,820 downwards.
ATGCCATGTGTAACACATTTTTGCTACTGACTACAGTGATTGAAGTCAGATGTTACAGGCACTCTTTCAGTCGGTATTCTTAATAGTACTGTAATGCTGGTGTTGAGAGACAAGGATCACACCCTGGTGGTACAGACCCCCCAAGCCTGTCCTTTCTTGGGTTATATTTGTTTAACAGCATTCTTGAGACAAAGCCTCTGCCTATTTTCTATTTCAAAAGAACATTTCTTATTGTAAAATCTCAGACAAGACAGGAAGGCTTGTTGTGGCAGTTTGATGTGGGAGATGTGTTTAAATAAGGAAAGCATTGTGGAGCTTCATATACGTTCAGGCAGTTCTCTTTAGGGGTGATTACTCTGTTGGTTGGGTATGTATATGTGGGCACATGGCAGAGCCTGGTATTGGAAAGAGCACTGACCTAGGGGTCAAATGCCTTCTATTCTGTCACTTACAAGGCCCAGAAACTTGAGCAACTTATCCTCTGTGTATTGCCTTTCTTACCTATTAACTGGGGGTCCTAATAGTTATCTCATGGGCTTGCATGCATTTTATTATGAATTGTCCTTAGTATATACAGGAGGGTTTATTAAATGAGAATATTATATATGCTAATATACAATAATATTATAGGCATGTTAGCATTTGTGAAGGAACTAAGTTCATGTTACAAGTACATTAAAATGTATTTTTCCTCATGTTTCAGAATATATTGCATAATCTTTTGGCAATAATAACCTAATACGTATTGAGTGCTACTATTTTACAGGCCCTGTGTGAGGCATATTCAATGTTCACAATGATCCTTTGTGGTAGGCACTATTATTACTTCTGTTTTACAGGAGAGAAACAGAGTCACAGAGATGCTAATCACTTTGTCCATGGCCATTGGCTGGTAAATTGAGGGTTCAAAGCCAGGCAATCTGACCTGGAGCCCAAACTCTTTTTTTTGAAAAACAGCTTTATTGAAATAGAATACATGCACCATATAACTCACCCATTTAAAGTGTACAACTTAATGATGTTTGGTATTTTGACAGGGTTGTGCAACTATCACCAAAACCTCATTTTAGAACACTTTCATCACCTCAGGCAGAAACCCTGTGCCCATGAGCACTCACTAATCAATACTTCCCTCCCCTTAACCCTAGGCAACCACTCATTTACTTTCTGTCTCTATAGATTTGCCTATTCTGGAATTTTCACCCACAAGGTTTATTTGTGTTGTGTCATGTACACATGTGCATATATTTGTAGATATATATATATATATATGTATGTAGATGTACCTATAGATACACAGATATATATTAATTGACTCAAATTACCTAGGTAAGTTCAGTAAAAATGGAACATTTCTATTTGCTACCTCTAAGTATCACCTGCCATAAATAGAAAGAAACTGTTAAAGTATATACAGAGGACCCTCAGTGATCTTACAGAATCCTAATTAGATTCCTAGTTAGATTTGCTAAGGCAACCTGAGCCCTACACAGGTCTTCCTTTCGACAAGAAGAGCTCAGTGGGCAGTGTAAGAGAGGTGATGAAGACCAGCTAGCCCTCACTGAGACTTTCTCACTGATGAAGCTGGAAGGGTTGAGAGGGAATTGGAAAGGAAATCACTCCCACTGCATGACAGGATGTTTTAAGTTGTATGACCACATGCCAATACTCAGGTACCACTTGTGGTATGAGTACCCTGGGAGGTACTCATGTATAGTTTACGGTATTTGGATGACATTTCTAGAAAGATCACCCTGGAGGTGGCCTGGAAAACGAACTGGAGGACAGTCAGCCCAGAGGGGGCCATTCTGATGATCTAGGAGAGAAAAGAGGAGCAGAAGCAGGCCTTCTTCACTGGGGTGGTGGATGCAATGCTACTATGGTTCTGGGTGAGCCTTTCTTAGGTTCTAACTTTCACAAGAAAGAGGGGAAACTGTCTACTAGGCTTTCTAGCTGCTGGGGGGAGGGCTGTGAGGCTCCTGTGTACAAGCCCTTCCTTCAGGGCCCTGGGCCTTTGTTACCAAGGCAGTTGATGGCAAGCGTTTCTTTCTGGGCTTGGGGGAGGTGTGGCCCACCGAAGGGAGCCAGAAAACTGGCTCTCAGCCTTCATGTGCTGATCCTCTCAGCTTCCACTTCACTGGATTTTCTCAGGTTCTCTGCTTTGACCTCACCCCCATCTCCTGCCCCCAACTGGCTTCTTTGTGTCAATGTCACTCTCTGTCAGATCACTGTCAGTGACCTGGGGACATGGGCAGACAAGACCAGGGCATGCTGCTCTGACCCTGCTGGTGCCCTGGCAGCCATGGGGCAACTGGAGGCCGACAGGCTATCCCGGCCCAGAGTGACTCACCCAGCTCTCCCGGGATCAGTGAAGAAGATAGCAGGAGTCATCCCATTTGTGAAATCACCTGAGATTTCACTGACGTGAGTAGGAGAAGCTGATGACAAAGTGTGAAGTGGGGCCAGTTCTAATGCACACTGTGGCTGGTATTTTCTAATGAATAATATTTAAAAATTGCATTCAGATTTTTACCCTATGAAGAAACGTTTTGCATACAATCACTTTGGAAATGTGTAATTCTTCAGGCTGAATAAATTTTCCCTGGACCTAAAACTGAGGGCCAGATGCACAGAAGAATGAATGTGGAAGGAAAAAAGATACCCATATTCATTGAAATCTGATATAATTTTTATGTGGCTGTGACATTCTGGAAGTCTAAAATAACATATATATTGATCAAAAAAACCCTTAAAAAAAACCCAAACACCTTTAAAAAGCTTTAATTGCATATCTGAGCAATGTTACACTAAACTTTCAATATCCGGGTTTCAATATTGGGGAGTAACATACAGCTCATATAACAATAGAAAGGTAATTGAGAAAGATACTGTATATGCAGAATTGTCTGGCAGGAGTTTGTCTAATTCTCCTGACTAACAAAAGTATATGGGTACCTTCTGAACATGGAAATACATTAGAAGAAGGCCCACTGTCTTCTTTTTATAAGCCAATGTTTTAGGAATGCAGTAAAGATGTGGGGGAAAAAAAAAGGCAGGAAAGAAAATCAATGACACATCCACACACCTAAAAACCAGAGGCTGCCACAGAGATTCTTCAAAGTCGTCTTCTATAGCGGGAGGATTTCCTTTAAATCCTTTTCAAAAGCATGTGGCTGGCTTTGAAACCTTAAATGGCATTTGTCAACCATCAGTAAATCTTTAAAATTGTTTCTGTAAATAGGCCAACTCACTTCGGCTTTTCCCATTAATCTTTAGGTAGGACCAACGGAAGACTTTTTTCAGAGCCTAGAGAATGCCTTGATTAAAAGGCTCATTCAAGAGGGAAGGCTTGAGCATTCACCTTGGGCGCGTTGTCGTTTCTCCAGGGTATTCACAGGCCATTATTTCAACTCTGCCATTGTGCCCCCAGAAAGACATTTTTTGCCACAAAGCTTTGAGTAGAGACATTCTTTAGTGAATTCCTGAAATCTGGCCCTTCTATTTGTCACAGCTTGTTATTATTATTTTTTTATCACATGTAATCAGTTCCAACAGGAGCCTCAGACTGATAACTTCACAATTGTTACTATTTAAAACAGACAACATGCAATCCCATTTTTCCAGGTGCACCAGTAGTCCTGCTGGAACTAAATGTACCTGTCTTGGCTGCTGCCTCGCTTCTCAGTTCATCACTTACAGCTGAACTTCTAGCAAATTAACATAGAAACAAATTAAAGCAGAAGAAAGCTGACATATGAGCATAGTCGATTATCATTTTTCACTTTCATAATGTTCCAGTGGAAATTCATCTGCTTGTCACACACTAATATTATATAATATTCCTTGGTCTAAATAATATTTTTAAAAGCATTTGTCACAGCTTGATAGAACTACTTTGAAAATTAGTAAGAATTCAGATAAGGCTATGGAAACTCTTTTGATGTAGTGGCCCTATCCCAGTTGAAACAATAAAGTACTTCTTTAGATTTTCATGATGTTAAAGTATACTTATTTAGGGATTTCACCTGCGGTTCATTTCTAGAACCTACAGCATTTTCCCAGACAAATAGTTTTAAGGCATAATTTTTAGAATTATGGTAACTAAAATTACTAGCCACATCATTTTCATGCAACCTGCCAAACTGGTGTTGATTATTCTAGTCTTACAGCTCCAACAGAAAATACCAGCTTTGATATTTAACCATCACTCCAAGACACTTTGGATATTACAAATTATCACTGAAGTTCCATGTGGATAACAGTCCCCTTGGAAAATGACACTATTAACTGGCAAATACACAAACAAAACCACTTTGATTGCCATCACCAGAGACAGTTGAAATGGCAACCAGCCATTCCTGACACAGATATTAAAAAATGATAGGAATAGGGGCAACTGAGTCCCCTGGCAGGTACTGTGCCCCAATTCTTCAGGTCAAATTCACTCTAATGAAAGGATTGGCCCACCAGTGAAATCTTGAACAGCCCTCTCTCAAAGGCACAGTTACCCTCACCACCTTTTAGAGTAGGCTTTTACAAATGAAAGCAAGTTAAAATAGTCATCGCAGTTGACATTAAGGCAAAGTTCACATTTGGAAATTCTTACTGGAGTCCTGGGGAAAGCATAGGCTTTGGAATCAGACAGACCTCTCTTGAAATCCCTTCTTCCCACTATTTATTAGGCTTGTGACCTTGGGAAGTTCCTTCGCTATTCTGATTTCTTCATGGAATTGGAATAACAAATCTCATTGGTTTGATATCAGGAGTACATAAGATAACATATGGCAAGTCTGGCGCATCATAAATGGTGGCTATTTTAGTTAGGAAAAGAGCGCAAAATCTGGTCTACGTTATTTTGTTTCTTGCCTTCCTCATCCTCCAAGTATTCAGACCCTGCCTCAAGTAACTATTTTGGTAACTCTGAGAGCCACTCAAGAGACTCTGTGGTATTAAAATCAATTGCATGCTCCTTATGTCCAAGGACACCTTACCAATTTCACTAAATAATAGTTCCCCAAAGAGTCACAATTATGCTTGGATTGCCTCAGTTTCCTTAAATTTGGAGAATCTGAAGATGACAACTTGACCTTTGATATCCGAGAAATCCTATTAATTCTTAAATTCCTTATAATTTGCCAGATCTTCCTTAGATACTACTCATAGGAGTCCGGGGCAGACAGAGGAAATTATTAGTCAAGTGTAGAATCTATTTTGATTTTGTTGGCAGGTCACACAAATACAAAATATTTCCCTCATAAAGAATAATACATGGAGAACATCTTTTTATATTACTTACTTTTTATCCTCAAATGGATAATTTTTACATAACTGCTACATTTATTTGCCATTGCTTCATCACCTTCCCATTTCGTTTAAAGGTATCAGCACAAGATGATTTTCCTCTTCATGATACCCTCAATTCCACACCATCTAATATTTTACTAAGCAAGAAGTCCTGAATTACTGTAGTCTTAGTAAGAGCGCTGTCAGTGTTCTGAACCCTGTTTAATTAAAAGATCTTTGCTGAAATGAAACCAAGCAATGTTAAGCCCTTTCAAGTTTGATGATACAGAAGTCACGTAATTTCATAATCCTCCCTGCTCCTTCAGTTCTCCTCTTGATTCATAAAGATGGATTATACCAGTGTATTTTGTCCTCATTAAAAAATACAAACAAAAAAAAACTGTTCTGTTCAATGGCTAATCCTCATAGCAGTCTGTCTAGATGCTGTAATTCATGACTTTCTACTTCTACATAAAGGCACAGGAGTCACTCAAGTCACCAGCCATCTAGTTGGTGGCAGCCTGCCAGTCTTCCCAGGTGCAGTGTTGGATAAAAAATTATCTCATTCTATTGAGTTCTAACAGTGTGCTAGACATTGTGCAATGGAAAGGAGTACAGAACAGGTGCAACAATTACTGCCTTTCAGGGTTCATAGCTGAAGACCAACAAAATGCCTGTTGCTGGTGTTTCATTCAGTTATTTTTATTTAGAGTTTTCTGAGTGATTAGGAACTGGCCATTTGATAAACTCTGGACTGTGGATTACTAGAGACTGCTTGTTTTCTCATTTCTAGTCAATCAGTTTACATTATCTGAAAAGACAGTTTTCAACTAAGGAATTGAGGAACATACTTTTTTGCCAGGTGTTAAATGGCAGGAGGCTTACTTGATGGACCAGAAGTGTATAAATGTAGGAAGAGAAGAAGTTGACGCAGCTGGTTGGGAGATGGAGCTGAACTGGTTTTGTAGTATTCTGAGGCTTTTCTGTAACTCCCTGAGGAATCCTAGGAGACTGAGTTTTGTTTAAGACAGAAGGGGAAAGCCAAAGACCATAAACATCCTTTGGGACAGTAGAAATGCACCAACATATATACACAAGATTAAGAAAAGAAAGGAACTGACTAGAAAGCTAAAGGAGCCTATGGAACAGAAGAGAAAGGAAATGGTAGAAAAATAGGATTAAAGTCTGAAATAATTTGCAGGATCCTGTAGAGGGTTGGCCATTCTAACGGTAGCACTGTCTCATCACAGTAAGTCAACTTTCCTGGAAACACGGCAGCCTTGCTTGCTCCCTCGCTCTTCCAGATTCAATGCTTCTTGACTGGTTGTGGGCGATGTTATGGCACACTGCCCCTTCATTCCCACAGCTAGGGCTCCAACTGAATTATTGCCCTGCTGAGCAATTAAAGGGAGCAGCCTCCTTATTCAAGGTCACACTCTTGGTGGGGCTGGAGGGGGAAGACTTACATGCACTAACTGGTCACTGTGAGGCACGAAGGGATACTTCTGAAGGGCCACTCCAATGTCAGAGACCTCTGTAGGACTGGCTGAGCACTTTGCTGCAACCGCATCTCAGTTAGACTTCCTCTGCCCCATCCCACCTCCTTCACTCCTCTCTCTCCTTATAGGTTTGATCCTGAGGATACACCCCAGAAAACTCTGTACACAAATCTCCAACTGTGAGCCTGCTCCCCAGGAAAATTTTGCTATTTTTAACAGCTACACTCCTGTTTTCTGAACATAAAGGCCTCATGTCAATTTTAATGTTCAAAGAATTTCAAATTAAATATCACTATTAGAATCAAAAACAATTATGATATTGAATATACTTATTCAAACAACGTATGCATCTTCACATCTTCTAGCCTGTTGAAACCCACTTTAATATGGATTTAGGACTATTTCCCTTCTGTCTACTCAAGGGCTATCATTGTAATTTGTGATATAATTCTAATTTTTCTTAACTTGGTTGTTTGTTTTTCTGTCTGCTTCACTCCACCTTCTGGATCAATCTGGAGCCTCTATTTATGTTAATCTCCCTGCATAGTTATCATCTTCCTAAAGCATTTATTTGGTGAACTGGATGGAACCTATTTATGAATATGTCAGAGACCCTTAGCTAGACTGTAATCTTTGGTTGGTTGAGGTTGTCTTAGCTTTTTTAAATACTTCACAGGTAGTTCAAATTTTATTCTGTGCACTGCTCCTCATTCTCAGATAAATATGTGGGAGCACATAGATTCACCCTTCCCTTTTTCCCATCTTTCTTTCTTCCTCTCACTCAACAAATGTTTGCTTGGCATTTACTATGAGGCAGGCACTGTGCTAGGCTCAGGGATTCACAGTAAACACAGTTCCTGTTTTTCTAGAGTCTTGCATTCAGATATTTGTCATTGTTAATCATTATGCAAACAATATTTAATTACAGTTTTAAGTGTTGTGAGGAAAAATTAGACAGGGATACAAAACACATGATTTAAGTAATCTTCCTTAAACTGGCATTTAAGTCCACTGTAAAATAATATGTTCTGGCAGAGGCATCTCTGTCACTTTGGCCAAAGACTGACACATCAAAAGGCCATCAAGCAACCTCTAAGAGAGTGCTTTGTTTTTACCTATGCCAGCAAAGGCCTTCAAACACTTCTTGCTTAAGTCAAAGTCAAGAACTTATATGGTCACTTGATGTATTAGTGGTTATACACACACACACATACACACATTATAAACATGAAATATAATTCATATATGCTATAATTTATTCTAATAACCTTCAGAGAAATAATGAGCGGTGCAAGAGACATATCTCTTTACAAGAAATCATCTTTACAAGTAGAGTGATTGACTAACTGGTGTTGATATTTCCTTCAGTATTATATTAATTGGTCTTGAAGCTACTCTTGGCAAATTAGAGATTTGAAGAGGGGGCCTAAATTAATCATGATTGTCATCATCACGGCTGACATTTATTGATTCCTTGCTTGTGTGTCAGGTGTTGCTGAGTACTCTGTAATGTTATCTTCCTCTACAGCTGGGACTATCATGGTCCCTTTACAGGTGGGGAAACTGAGGTTTAGAGAGAGAAAGTAGTTTGCTCCAAGTAATACATCTAGTAAGTGGCAAAGCTAAGATTCTAATCCAAATGTTTCTGGTGCTGAAGTCTGGACGAAGCGCTTGACCGAGCCCCGGAGAATATGCAGTAACTGCTTTAGGTTGCCACCTGGAGCTGTACAGCTGGGCAGCTGTGCGCTTCCTAGAGCCGTGTGATCCAGTGAACCTGACCACCTTGGCGCAGCTCAAAAACAGATGCCCAGCTTCATTTCCACAGCTACCACACCAGAGTCTCTGGGGTGGTTTGTACCCAGGAATGTGAGCTTTTCAAAAATCTCCATGAGTGTTTCCGACTTTTGCCCCAGTTATGAGCTCTTCCGCTAGAGTATACGTATTCATGGTGTTTTACCTAATCTACTGTCAAGTGGCTACTGTGCTACAACCATAAAACTGTAATCAGATTTTTAATAAAGCATAACCACAGTGGAAGTCTTTTTAAGGACAATTTTGCTCTTTTGTTGATCTCATAACTTCCAATAAATTATCCTAGTATAACACAATTAATATGAGACACTCAAGCCCCTTACAGCCCACTGGACTCCAGGCGTGACCGCAGCTACACTGCCTTCAGTTTGCCCTGACGAGCGGCTGACAGAGGAGGAGACTCAAGGTATCTGGGACATTTTGTGAAGTGTTTTGAAGCCATGAGGAGAGGTGCTGGGTTTCAGGCACTAGGCAGGGTGAAGGCATGGTGGATTCTTAAGCGAGGGGCGGCACGGCCAAAGCTGGCAAGAGGAAGACAGAACTGACCAAAGCGCAAAGGTAAGCCCACGCTGCAGGGGAAAGAGGGAGGAGAAAGCTGCGGTGGTCCAAACAGGGCTCACCCCCTGTGAACGTGCCAGACGAGAGCCCACTTGGCACCCACCGGCGGGATAACTGCTCCTGGCCGTGGAAGGGGACGTGGCACCTGAGGAGAGCCTGAAGGAAGGATTTTTGCCTCTGGATGTGGGAAGGCAGTCAGTCCAGCCAGAGAGACTGGTAAGAGCAGAGGTACAGAGGCTGGAAAGCAAGGAGCAAGTTAGGGATATGGGGTCTGGTCCAATTTGCCTAAAGAATAGGAAACTTGAAGGGAAAGTATGGAAGAATAAGGCCAAACAAGTAAAAACATAGAATTTTAGAGCTAAGGGGGACTTGAGCTTTAAATTAATCTAATATTTCAATTTGCTAATGCAGATACTAGAGAGAAAGTGATACTGAACAACGAGTCAGAGGCCATGCTGACCCTGGGAACTGTCTCCAGGATCCTGGGGTTGTCGGGGCACAGCTGGGCTGATGCCATCTGCCCGTGGAGGCCTTGTGTGCCAGCCAGTGGTGCTGGAGACTTCCAGGCCCTGGGTTTACTGAAGCTTTCTGAGCAGGGAGGCGGCATGGTCATTATGAAATTTGGGATGATTAATTCGGCAGCAGTGCACGTGTGAGATGGGAGTGGGGTAAGGAGAACAACTGGAAGGCTGGCTGTGTGTGTGCCAGACTTAGACAGTAGGCTTTATTAGCTCCCTTTTACAAATAAGGAGGCTGAGCTTTGGACTGTGGCCGTATCCAGGCCTGGTGGAGTCCAAAACGTGTATGTGTTGAGGCTGGAACTGTGGAGCGCTCAATCCGCTTAGGGTGGGAGAAGGGGATGGTCGGCAGGGCCTAATGCTGCCAAATGGCCCAGGAAGACGGAAGGCTGAGAAAAGACCATTGCGATTTGGCAGCAGGAGGTGAGTGTGGTGTTTAAGAGAGAGGGATTTCATTTGAATGGTGGGGGTGGCAGGCTGATTTCAAAAGGAATGAAGAGTGTGTGGGTGGTAATGAGAGGGAGGCAGGGAGGTAGCCTCTTTCAAGAATTTTGGCAGTAAGAGGAAGGGGAAAGAAGGGAAAACAGCTTGAGGAAGTAGCTGAAGAGAAGGAGGAATCCCTCATTCCACCCACAGAAAATATTCATTTAATATGTGTATGTGTCGGGTACTATCCTAGGTGGCGGGGAACCTGATGGTAAATAGACAAAAGCGGGAGAAGTAGAGGATGCTAGGGTGATGACTATCTTCAAATGGAAATCCATTTATTGGGTAACATGCCAGGTTACCAAATTTAGTACAGTACAGACTGATACCAACCTTTTAGATATCAAACTTATAGAAGAAAATAAACTACGATTGTCTTCATCTTTGTGTCCTCCCATAGCACACCCGCAGTGATAGTGTCTTGAGTGAATAAACCATGGGTCCCTGGAGATAAAATGGAAATCTAAGATGGGGGGTGGGTGGGCATGTATCCCTGGAAAAGAGGTAGTCGTGTCCTTTCGGAGACTTGCAGTGAGGGGATGTGGGGGTGGGGAAGGCGCAGAGGTCACTGGAAGCGTGGAAGTCTAGATAAAGCTAAACTGGATTCCAGATGGAGTGTTTACAGCTAGAAAAGGTACTAGAGAGATAATGGCCCCCCGAATGGCAGATGCTCTGGGAGTGAGAACATATAAGGGACAGTTCCTGGGGGAGATCTGTCCTGACCCCGTCTTTAGCAGAGGTGATGATGGCTGAAGGCCGTCAGGAGAGAGTGGAATTGCATTTCAAGATACAGCAGAGTTAACAGTGCTGTCTGGAAACCGCTCTTTCATTTATTCTTATTTTGGGGGTGGGAAAACACATGGAGAAGGAAGAAACTCAGGTGGGTTTTACAACTGGAAATGAAGTGGAGTCGAAAGCAGGTTGGACTAGAAGCCACAGTGTAATGTAGGAAGAAGACAGAGTGGGCTGAGGCCTGAGAAGGAAGCTGGTTACGGAGGGCACCCTCCATCTAATCCCAGTTCCACTTTTCCACCGGCTCATGGACGTGCAATGCCGGCACATTACACGTGGCTGGGAATATCAATCTGCAAGCCAAGCATTCTTGCTGTATATAAAGCTATTCCAGGGTAATATGTGCACTAAGATGGGCACTGGATGGCTTCTCTCATCCAGCAGATGACAACCCAGATCAGCAAAGGGTAAATGGTCTCCCTCAGTCATATCATGAAGCAATTACAAGGAAAGATTAAAACCTGGGGCCTCAGAGGCTTGGTTCACTATGGAGGGCCCAGCCACTTGCAGAGAAGCTGTATAAAGACCAGGGCCTTTATGTGGCAGGCATCGGTCATGATTAGAACTGCACTTAGTGACTTTCTCCATACTGAACTCTTAGTTTCTTCCCATGAGTTCTTGAGGCCACCAGGAGCTTTCTGTATTCTTTCTCTTCAAAGCTCTCATGTCCAGTTGCTACGGCCTCAGATTCAACCACTTTGAAATTCTCCTTTCCTGTGCCTCTGCTAATGGAGTTCTTGCACTCACCCATATGGTGAAATTCTCCCCATCCCTTAAAATCAGTGCAGACACGACCCTCAACTCCAGGTGGAGCGAATGGTTTCCTTCTCTACTTCCACAGAACTTTATACTGACCTTTATTAATAATAATAGCTAACCTTACCTTGTATTTACTGTTCTAAGTGCCTAGCAAGTTATATCCTCAGAAACAACCTTATAAGAAACATTTCAGATGAGGAAACTGAAGCCACAAAGGAGCTGAATAATTTGCCCAAGGTAATAAGTGCCAGGGCCAGGATTCCAACAGTGTCTTACTCCAGAATGAGGCTCTTAACCACTGTGCTGATTTGATTTACTGTCCTATCTTCCTCAATGAAACTGTGAGCTCCCAAGAGCAGAAGCTGCTCCTTAATTCATATTGATTTCTTAAGCTTAGTCTACAACCTGCCAAGTAAGTGCCAAGTAAATGTGAGGTGCATCATTGAAAGAATGAATAAATGTGCACACTTAGGTCTGACCAGCTCCCCCTTGTGAACAAAAATTGTAAGTTTACTGTGAATGAGATAAAGACAGAGGGAAAATCTTACCTTCTACTTCTTGACTCCAATCCCGTATAATCCAGGGAACATACAGGCCCACACAACATGATTACTATTTCCTCTTTTCAGGTTATTTTGGGGAGCAAATAAATAAGTTCATAATTATGTTTCAGAAGAACAGAAAATGAATTCAGTTATACCCAGTAAAGCTACAAGCTAGCAAAGCAGAAGGTACAACTCCTGAGGCCAGAACACAACCGCAGAGTCCCTGGTCATACAGATGTCTGGAATGTGTTTCTATGACAGGGCTCCAAGGAGTGACAGGTCAGCTCTCAGAGGAGGAGTCTGCTGTCGCAGGGACTGTGTTACACAAGGTGCTGGTGGGTCCTTGGCATCATGCTGGCTGTTAAAGTTGCACAGAGCAGAATTCAGTCAGTGCGCAGACATAGGCAGCAAAGTCTGTCTAGAATGTTCTTTCCCTCTCCTTCCTCTGGCCAATTCCAACTCATTCTCTAAGTTTCTGAGTAAATATCACTTCCTAAAGGGAGTCTGCCCTGCCCAAGACCAGGCAGGTTCTCTTTTAGTGTATTTCCCTTCTCCATAAGAGCCCTTTCATAATCTTAATGGTACACACTAAGATAAGCATTTGCTTTATGTCTGTCTCCTCTGCAAAGGCAGGGATCATGACCATCTCCTGCACTGCTATATTCCCATAGTATCTAACACAAAGTAAGCAACCGATAAGCATTAATTTTCTGAATGAATGAATGAAGGAATATGCAGAAACATGAAGTCGTCGCTCTTAAAGATTGAATTCTTATTCCTAATAGCTGCCATCTTTTGCAGACTTTATGACAATTAGCAACGAAGTGAAAATGGATTTGTGTTTTTAAACACTGCTCTTACACTAATAACTTTTAAAACAACGATAAGGAGTTAAAATATTTGTTGATTGCAGCTTTCCAACAAGAGGAGGAAAACATGAGAAAGACAAATAAAATTATTTTGAATAACAGTAAAAGCAAGGTAGAATAGTGGTCTTTTTTCCTAACTTCCTTTAGAATTATTCTGCAACAATAGTTTCTATATAACCTTGAAATCCGGTGAGCTCCAATCTCACAGAGTGATCCTGTTAAAAGATCCACTTATTTTATAAGACACACTGAGTCTGACATGAAATGTACACTTTGGTGTCTCAGAACACTAGCAAAGGAGATTAGTAGCCAAAAAAGCAATTAAGTTTACAGTAGGGTTACAGATACTATATCTAGTACAACAGCTTGGAAAAGGAAGTAATGCAAAGGTCATATCCACAAGAAAAAAAGTAACTTTAGATAGAAATTTTTTTAAGGAAACAAAATTCCACATCTCCAAATCTTTCCTTCTCATCTAATAACTACATGTGTTTGGGTGTTTAGAAAACAAAACAAAACAAAACAAAACTGGGAGGAGGATGCAGTATTACTGAAGTTGGTAACTGGCACAAACACTGGCAAACCAGGCTGTGAAATATAAGCATCTGGGGAGTCAGGTTCCTGATTACCTTTTTCAGTTTGATCTCAGACCCAGTTTGCAGAATCCCAAACTGGCTGTGCCTGTGTGTTTTAGAGGAGCAGCGGCATAGGATTCAAACAAATACATCCAACTATCCCAAGAGTTTAAATATAACAACTTAAATGAAGAGCTTCTGGGAAAACCAACAATATTTAGGACTAGGCAAAAATCCTACCTTTTCACATGAAGGTAAAGGTGTCCTTACAAAAGAACAGGGCTAGATGAGCAGACACCCGTTATAAATCACCCCTTGATAATTCTGTTTTGTTACATAGCATTGTAGATCCCAGGATTTACAATGGTTGCACACAGCCCATGAAACTATCTTTAGCGGGAGTTCCTCTCCTCTGTCAGTATCCTATTTTGAACTAACAATGCTCTCAGATGAGCCAAAAAGATGTATTTAGCTCCCACCGTTACAATTTCTGATCCTCTTTACTTTAGCTCTTTTGAAATAACTTGAAAGCTTTGGCTTGCTAATTACTTTTATCCAGCCCATAGAAAAATTAGTTTATCTTCCTGATCAAAGCAAATTAGGCAGATCATGGCTGATTAGAATGCAACAGTAAAATCACCATACTTTCTCGTCCATCCCCTTTCTCTCAGAAATAGGGCCTGTGTCAAATATGTAGGTATTTCCCACGGCCAGGCCGGACTCTGTTTCCAACAAGGACTGTGGCTGGGACAATGGTTCTTACACACACACTAAAGTTCTTTAGTTCAGTCATTGTGTTCGGAAAGAACTAGTAACCCCTTAGCTAGCATTTGATGAAACATCTAGATTTACATATTTCCTTAATTGCATTTTTGAATGTGAGTGAGATTTATCTGACCAGAGTTAAATGCCTCCTTTATTCCCTCACCCAAGGCAAAATTCAACTCCATGCTCTTAAAAAAAGTGAGGTGGGGGTGTGTGTGTGTGTGGAATCTTACTCAATTCCAATCTGAACAAATTTCAGGGTTTCAATAAAGTGGGATGAGGGGGTTTCATTATCGAAGACAGGAAAGATACACATTTACCTTTCAAGTGGAAATGTCAATTTCTAAAGCTTTTGCTTACTCAGCTCTTTCAAAAAGGCTGTTTCGATTTTAACTGGGAATGCCATGTCTTGTTGCCAGATTCCCCACATTGGTTGCTAAAATGCTCCAGAATTATTGTCCTTAATAATTTCTCACCGAAGGTTCTATGTGACTGTAAAAACTTGAGAGTTAGGTCTTATTTTCTTTCTTTCTTTACTATAAATTAACAGTAAATCTTGTATTTAGCTCCATTTAAACCTCCCTGTGCAGCTGCCCATTTGGAAAATAAAATGGTTGCCTTCTTTCACTTCAGTGGGCACAATACAAAACATCCATTGAGCTTTCCCTTTATTGCAGCTGCCGATGCCCAGCCGACTTTTAACGAACCAACCAAGCGGAATCACAATGCAGCTGCAACATTTTATGGTATTTCTGTTGGTTCTCTTTTGAGACTGAAGGTGTTAATTAGGAATCAAAGAACACAACGCTGCCAGCTTTCTTTCACAAACCATACCCCGGTCACTGCAGTTTTCAGAAGAAAATAAATCTAATAAAGGGATAAAAATGTTGTTGGTCACACCAGTAAAGTGTACTTAAGACCCTTTGATCAAAAGCTTTTTATGTAGTCCTGTCAGATGGACTGGAAATATTGTATTTTTTCCCTTTTCTTTCCTTTCTTCACGCAAACTTCTCTGAATTGAGAATTTAATTTCGGACTCTGGGAGAAAAAAAAATGTAAGCATAGTCCTACATGGGATTCTTTACAGGTGATAACAACTGGTCTCATAGAGCAGCATCACTTTGCATCTTAGAAAATTATTCATACGCAACAGTCCATCGTGCTACAGCTTCACGCAAAACTGGGCCTTCTCGTAGCATACTTGTGATATTTGAGTGCTTACACTTTATATATGCATCTGTCAATACTCCACTACTTAGTGTAGATTACTTATCACATGAATCACTCTCAGGGTTTTACAGGAACCTTTTTGACATACATAGAATGAGTATTTTCATAAACATAAAACCTATACATGCACATAGACAAATATATATATATGTGGCTAATTTATCAAATAGTTTGTCATTTTTGTGTAGCTTTTTATGCATTTTGAGTATCATGCATTCAAATGTAACAGCGTGAAGTCATTACCTTTAATCTTCAGTCAAAGTTAAAAGCTTAAAGTAAGTTTATGAAGTTAGCACCGCTGGGAATTAGTCAAGCCTGCTAGCTTTCTCAGCACGAGGTTGTGCTGATAGATGCACAAATCATGCCAAAATCCATTAATCCTGCTGGAGAGAGGCAGAAAGAAGGTCTGCCTGTTGATTTAATGTTAATGAAATGAATGGGCTCCTGAGGCTACCTACAGAGGCCCTCTAAACTGTAAAGCAAATAAAGTCATTTTAAGTAATGTTCACTGCAGGAGAGTACACAATGCTCCCAGATTTGTGGCACAAAATGGGTGTGGGTGTGTAGAAACCTCCCCCTTTTGTATGACCCTGCTACACCTGCCCCATTTCAATACCTGCAAATGTCAAGCTGATAGATTCACAGAACGATCAAATTAGGAGAGACCCCAGAGTGTGCTCACCTCTCTCATTTTACAGATGTGAAAACTGAGGCAAGGAAGTTACGCATCTTGCCAGAGATTCAGTGGCTGATTAGTGGCGGGGTGGGTGACAGCGGGTAGCTAGATTTGGCTCAGTGATTCTCAAAACTTGACTGCATGTTGAGTTTGCCTTGGGGAGAGAAAAGTCATGCTGGTGTCCTCCTCAGGGATTCTCACTCAGGTGGTTTGGCATGTGATCTGAGATTGAGAGGGTTAACGTCAGGTCCCAGGTGGAGCTAACTGCAGACAAGTTTGACAACCACAGATCTAGGTTTGTAATCTAGTGTACTTCTCTCCTGAATTTTTCAGTTTTGCTTCACTGCACCATAGTGTTAATTATTTCCCAGTTCCCAGGAGTGTCAGTTGCTTGATCGTCCTATGGATAGGGGGGATACATGTATTTAGAGGTTTTGAGGTTGTCTCCAAAATGAGCTTCCATTTTTTCCCAGGTAGAGATGCAGAGATGTGCCCACACCCCACCTCTCTGTGTGTGTGTGTGAGTGTGAGTACAGACCCCTTGAAGGCCTGGACCCTACTCCTCGGTGAGCCACTCCCACAGCGGAGACAGGGGTGCTGCCATGCTTGGCAGGTGTCCTCTTGCCTCAGTCTTCTTTCTGTTCTGTAGTTCACCTCCTCTTTGAGTCCTTGACACTTTTTAAATTCTTTTCCTATTTGCCACAGCCTCCTCTGGAGAGTCTCTCTTACCCTCTTTATGCCTGGAGAACTTCGTTTTTGCCTGAAAGGGACCCTTCTGACTCTTCATTTGATACTGTTTGACTTTGGCTGCCTTCTCAACCCTCCTGGCTTAGTGATTGTTTAAACTGCTTAATAAAACTGGGCTGATAGACCCCACTTCTCCAGTCTGTGCGGCTGGATAACACAAAATAGATGTCTGCCTGAAAGTTTCTTCAGGTTTGGCTTTAGGCCTGTAAAATAATTCAGCTTCCTCCTTTAGTTACTCAGTAGGCACCTGGGAATTCCAGAATCATCTTTTCACATGTAGTAAGATATAAAAGTCTTTCTATGGGGGACATTTCCCTTACCCTTTTCAGATCTGCTCTCTTGATTTCATTGGTTGTGGGAGAAACAGCTTTGCCTCTTCTGCAGGGAATCCGCAGAGATGGGCCACAGGGTCCTCTGGCAGAATGAAAAGGCTGTCTGGCCCGATAACCACCCACTCATTTCACCTCTCTGCTGGGGCACACGGGGGCCAGTGCCAGAGGATTCTTATCCAATACAAATTCAAGCGGTACTTTGACCCCCTATTTAACTTTGAATCCCATCTCCCCTCTCCCGTGCCCCAGATTAAAATCATTGGTATCTATTATTCCAAGGAAATAATTTTAGCCCCACTGTCATCACTCACTGCAAAGAGCCCTCCTCAATTGTGTTGAACCAATTGCTTTCTCAGAGACAGTTACTGAAATTCCTCATGAAAATCCAACTCTTTTGAATGTATTTGCAGGATGTCATAAGTTTATGCTTTAAATCTGTATTTTTCCCAAAGAAAGGAATTATATTTTTAGTTGGTTTTTTATGAGTGCACCTTGGGCTCTTAGAAAAGGGGGGATTCCCTCTGCTGGTTCGGTCCCCCAAATCCATTATCTCTTGCCTGCTGCTCCAGCTAGTCAACTGCTGAGATTAGAGTTTCTAAGAGCCCAAGAAGTTAACAAACTGAATTTTTCCTATGTACTCAGGAAAACCCATGGGGGTGAATCACATGCTAAATGAGAGGATAAAAACAGTGCCAGCATCTTACTACACTGATGGACAGTGACTGCAATGGGGTATGGGGGGGCACTTGATAATATGGGTGAATATACTAACCACCTTGTTTTTCATGTGAAACCTTCATAAGAGTGTATATCAATAAAATACCTTAATAAAAAAAGTGTACACACTTAAAATCAGAAACGAAGAAATAATCAAAACATCACAACAGAAACCAAAAACAAAAAACAAAAACAAAAAAACACCAGCCCAGGACCACAGATTGTGGGCTGTTCATATATTGAAGCATGGCTTAGGAGTGGACACCTAACATTGGGCCACTGGCCCATAATCTATGACGAAACGTTTGCTCAGTTACCAGCCACCCTGGAGATCTGTGCAGTGTTTACACAATGCTCTATACCTATATGAAAATACGAAACTCCATGCAATACACAGACTCTTTTTTTTTCTATTTGATACCAAGCATCAGAGATGAAAGTTAGGATCTTTTTAATTCCACAGGTGCTGGGTGAGGCACTGTTCATCTGAAGCTCCCCCTTCTCACTTCTCCTAGTCTTTTGTCTTGTAGGCACCCCACTGCTGTTCTCTTCTTCTTTCTAACATTAAAAAAATCTGGTTTAATGAAAATTATGTTTACACCTGTAAAGCTTTAGGGCAAGTAATTTAACTTCTTTGGGGAATAACAATGAGGCAACACTGTGTATTCAAAAAGCACGGGTTTAGTGTTGTATCAGCTGTAACATTATCACTGACGAAAACAATGCCATCTAATGTCTAATGCGCGCTCCACACAGGCGGTACGAGGCACAGTGCTTTACCTGCATCATCTTATCAATCTTCACAGCCATCCGGTGAGGCAGATGTCGTTTTATTGCCATTTTGTAGATGAGAAAACTGAGACTCAGACTAACATGCTAAGGTTTCTTGAGATTGGGCCGTGATCTTTGTTGAAAGATGTTCTCATTTTTCTAAATTAGGGATTAATTACAACCATATTCTGTTTTTTATGAAGGTCAAGTGAGAAATTGGGCATACAAGTATTAAAAACACTTTTTGATCTTTTTTTTTTTTTTGTCTTGGGAGTTTGTACAAACAGTGCTGCCTGCCCGGTTTAGAGGAAAGGACCTCGTTGTCACCACATTATAAGGTTATACCAGAGAGGACATCAGCTTGTCTCACTCTGTTACATATTTGGTGGCCAGAAAAATGGCACTTTATATCCTGAGTGTGGACATCGTGTGAGTCCTGAGTTGAGGGGAACAGGAGAGCGCCCTCTAGAGACAGAAAATGTTGCTGACTCTCCCTCAAGGGTGCCCTGGCTATGAACTCTTGAAGTTGCCAGGTATGGCCCATAAATCAGGAGACAATTGCCGGTGAAAAGAACGTTGGCTGCTCACGGGTCTAAGGTAAGGGGCACCTCAAGCCATGCAGGGCGGCACAGAAGAGCACCTGGGTCAATCGGGTGGAAGGGGCGGGGTGGGGGCGCGAGGGGGAAGCAGGCTTAGAACTGGCTGGTTTGAATCATTTCGGTGGGCTCTGGGAAGGGGCTGTTCCAGGTTATCTGGTACCTGGCCTTGGGATGACAGGCAGAGAAGCGCAAGACTCCTGCAAGAGCAGGTCAGGAAGGTGAATGGGGGTGTGTGGGCTTTGGACTGGCCGCTTTGCTTATGAAAGGTGCGTTTGCAAGGCAGTTGCTCTCTCCAGGAGTTAACTAGACCCTGGAGGGCGAAGCCCTTTCAAATACGGAAAATGACAATCATGACTAATACACAGGGATTCTGTGTTCTGATTCAAATCCCAGGGACACTCCTTTATTCTTTGATTCAAAACATCCACAACTGAAAAGATATATATACAGTCCAGTAGTGAAAACAGATGAGTAGATTAAGTATGGTGATTGCGCATGGTGAGTGCTCTGACAGAAGTGGGTTCAACGTGACATGGGAGCACAGGCAGGTTTCTAAAAGCACAGAAAGCTTTCCAGAGGAGGTGATGCTTGAACTGAGTACGGAAAGACTCAGAGAAGTCAGCCAGATGAAAAAGAAGAAAGGCATTCCAAGCAGAGCCCAACACATGTGAGCACCTGGAGGCACGAATTTTGGAAATTGTAGGATGTAGTTTGATATGACTGGAGAGAAGACAGCATGGGGGACCCAGGAGGTGGGCTGGGCAGCAGGGTTGCAGGTGGGGAAGGAGGCAAGAGAAATTGACTTTGTGGGATAAACTGAAGAGTTAAACTTTATCATGAATGCCATAGCAAACCATCCAAGGATTGAATATGAGAGACACAGGACCAGAGTTGCACCTTGGACAAACTAGTGGGGTGGTAGGGAATGTGTGTGTGCAGATCAAGATAGAAGCTGCTAGAGTTGTCCAGGTGAAAGGTGTGGCAAGCCTGACCTAATGCAGTTTCTGTGCTGGGGGAGAAAGGCAACTGATAAGAGGGGTGTGAAGGCGACCTAAATTTGGTCAAAGTAGGTCCCAAATGATGTTTAAGTTATAATGAACCCGTGTGTGACTACTATGAACAGAAATTTGGGAAATTATTCTTCCAATTAAATCTGATTGTTTCTATCTGCTTTGCAGATTTTTAGGTGATATACTTTATATGTATCTATAAACGGCCCCAAAAAAGGTAAGGTTAGGTAAAATTCAGGCATATACCTAGATATGAATATATATAACATGCATAGGCAACAGGATATTTGGCAACATGTAGAAAAGTAACTGGGAGTTTTAGTACTCATTTGAGAGTCCGACATTGGAGCAAGAAGGTGAGGAGGGCATCCCACTGGGGTTCTCAGACCTGGGGTGCAATGCCATCTTTGCCAGCAATGTGGTTTTGGGAATGTTATTTACCTCTATGAGCATGAATTTCATCCTCTATCAAAAGAAGGTGTTGGATTAGGTGACCTCCAAGGTTCTTTCCATTCTAAATCCCCTGAGTAGACAGCTTTGACTCATCAAAACCCTGCAACCCATCTCAGTAAATTTAATTCAGTTTATTTGGGCAATTAGGGTAATGCTCTAGCAATCATGATTAAATTTCAGTCTTGTACTGTGTAATGTGACCTTAGGTATACAGCTTAGTCATTCTGGTAAATTGTGGGTAAAAGATTATCCTTTTAGTTCTTTACAGTAAAATTTACTTTCAATGTAGTAGGCTATTAGCTCAAGCTCTGAATTGGTTTTATTATACCTAACATAAATTTACCAAAATCAGCCTTTCCTTTCCCAATACACAATTAACTATGCTCTCTGGAGTTTCTGCAGCTAAGGCAAAAGGGGGCTCAAATTACTGTGTAATAGTCATTCAGGACCAGATTGTATCCACCTAACACTTCTCAGCATTCTAAGACCCTGGGGACGCAGACTTCTGCTGCAAGGCCAGCAGCTGTAAGGTGGAAGGTGGATACTTGCTGTCAGTTAATCATGTTGCTAAAACTTCTGAGATCTTCAAATGAGATATGCTTACACCCTGGGAGAATCTGGTTTAACTGGGATTTCCTTTTGCTACCCAAGCTTGAAGACTCATGGAAAAAAGATCATGAACTTCATCCTGTGCTCTGCTGCACCCGCCGCAGAGAAGAGCAGCTGCTGAGGAATGGGTGCTCTGTGAGCTAAGGTCCCCCACCACGGGGACAGTGACTGGCTTTTCCAAGTGAAAATCAAAGACGCCAGTTTCGGTTGCACTTCCCATTGACAGGTTAAACCCAAAGACTCTTCTTTCTAAACATCCCTTCTATTTGAAGCCCTGGTGGGGGAAGTGCCTGAGATAAGGAAAGGCATCCGTCCAATCCTCCTCTGACACTATCTAGAAGCAAGGGCTGGGGAAGGCTATCGGGAGACGCAGGAGCAGTGTACCAGCTTGGTCGGGGTGCCGTCTGGAGGTCTCACAGTCTCTCAGTTCTGCCCGCACTGTTTCTTGGGTAGCAGATTTCCTCACTTAGCCTTTCCACCTCCCTTGCCACTTTTTAAAGGCTTCACTCTCTTGTAAGGCTGACCCTCTAACAATTATAGAGTAGGTCTCTGGGCAAATGCAGACATTTCCGCTAAGGGTCCATTTGGGACAGGAAGTATGAAGAGAAAATAAGGAGGAGGATTTCTTTTATTCATCTTCACCAGCAGATACAAACTCATTCTGTAGATTCACTCAACAAACATTGTGAAATACATGTTTATTGCCACAGTCTCAATATATATACAAAATAGATGATTAAGGAATGTAATTCCCTTCATGGAAATTTTTATTTGGTTTTTATAATCAAATAATTCTCATGGTATATATATTCAAGTGAATGGTTATTTTGTGCTGATAGATTTAAAGACCAGTTGATTATGTAACAGAGTTCCTTCAAGTAAGTGCCTCACAAGAAAAGTTATAACCTAAAAACTTCAAGAACCATGTGGTGTTTTGTGTATTGAACCAATAAACTCATTAAAATAACATTGGCTAAACCCAAATACAACACAATGAAAGGTCTAACACAGCCCACATTAACCAACCAACTTTAGAATAATATCTTTGTTATGTACCAAGGTTAAAATTCAGCAAATTCTTTATATTTTTTCCACTTGAGATCATGTGTAGTTTTCTGCTTTCCTGAGAAGTACACTTTTGTGGCTTTTTTGATCAAAGGAAGGGTATTTTTGCAAATAGACATCTTTTGCAGAGATCTCCACTCTACTTAATCAAGAAAAAAGAAGCACAAAAATATTTACTAGCTTTTTAGTGAATCGTAAAAAAATCTTAGGTTCTCTTCTTAGTGTAGACTTTGGAAAGGAAGGCATGCTTGCAAGTTTAGCCATCACAGTGTGTGTGTGTATGAGGGAAAAAAGGAGAAAATAAAGGAATTTGGCCACAAAATTGAGTAACACTTTGAAACACTTGGTTTCCAGTTGTGAAAGATGAGCAACACTGGGGGAAAAGGCTAGGCTGACAAGGGACCACTTGAGGAAAACTCAGTGTCAGCGGGCAGGCTGGAGAGGAAGGTCAGCTAGGTGCACACATTCTCTGCTGGAGTTGGGCTGCTGTCTTTGCCAGGACAGCTGTCTTCTGCATTTCAGCTTCCGAACCGAGCTGAAGGTGCCTTCACACAGCCAGCTCCTCCGTCTCTCCCCTAGAAAGGGTTGGTACTTCACTGCCATGCCATGTACATGTTTTGTATCATTTCCACTGAGCAAGTGGCACACAGGAAACTGTCTCTTATTGGTGTGTTGCTCTGTGTGTGTTAGTGTGAGCCTAACTTTGCTTTACCTTTAACCACCAGAGCCCTTTGTTAAAGGATGAAACAGAACTCCTTGTGAAGGCATGAAGGATAAAATGAATTCAGAAAAAAAAACGTGCAGACATTAAAAACGACACACTTGAAAATTAGGAATTGCTGAATAATTTAAAATTACTGATATTAATGGAAAACTAGAGTTGAGAGTACTGTTTTAAGAGATTTTAGAGCTCATATCCCAACATAGCTTACATTTTCTAAACATTGATTCTTGCATTGACTGTAAAAAAATTATATTCTTTACACTGAATATAATTTAGAATTAACTTGTCAGCTGCTGGTTTTTCCAATTGACTTTGCAATATAATAAATAATTAACACATATTAGTTTTATAGCAGCAAATGAACTGAAGGACTGAAGAAACTAAATGGATAGTTCAAGATAAGTTCTTCTTTGTTTGAAGGAGAGGATATTTTTCTGCCTTACCCAGATTTCTCATTTACACAGAAGTCTATCACTGGTCTAATTATTAAACCATGAATAGTTTACACATAGATATATAGACAAGTAGATAAAACTTTGACATAATTCTTCATTCTGAATCAAATAAATGACAGTATGGTAAACTTTGTCATATCAGTTCATATTATTCATTTTAAAGGTGAATACAAACTCACATAAAATTGGCCAATTAAGAAAGTTCACGTCTCTCTGAATTGAAAAATAGTTCCAAAGAATTCAACTAATTTATTTGACACATAGATCTAGTCATAGAAAAAAAGAGAAATTTTATTTTTGAATTGGAAGTTATTAGTATAATATATACTTATATAATTAATCACTTTATAAAACCTGGGCAGCTACCACAATTTATCTCTGACTTGGGACAAGAGAAATTCTTTCTGTGGTAGTAAGAAAATGGAGAGATGAATAGATATCTACTAAATTTAAAATATTGGCCCTAAACTATGTAATTCATTTTATTGAAAAGTAAAAAGCTGCATTTCCCGGGATTCCTTGAAGAAATATTTCTCTTATTAGAGCTTCATTAATTGTGTTCCTGAAAAGAAGAATGTATCTGAAATATTTCAACACCAATTATAATTACTATGAGGCATAACTATAAAGTAGAAGGCTGGTTTTCTTGTGTTTCTGGTATACTAACTTTGAAGAATATTTCAAAGACGTTAAAAAATATCTTGAGCAATGGAAATATCATTGGAATAAGCTGACAGGCCCCCAAGTTAGGGATGATAATAGTACCTGTCTTAAAAGGTTGCTGTGGGGCATATGATTGAGTAAAGTACTTGTCTGGATGCCTGGCACCCAGGAAGAACAACATAATGCCAGCTGTTATTATTATTGTTATTCAATAAAAAAGTAATTAAGATATATAAATCCTGGTGTGTTTGTTAAAATAAAATACTCATTGCATCATTTCAGCTGAATATTAGTTAGTTGTATTTCAAGTGGGGCTGGGCCATAATTGAGGGATACCTGTAGATTCGTGTTGTTTTGTTACTTGCAGACAAATAGTTATCATTTATTTTTCTCTTACCCCTTTTAGCCACTGGGATTTCAACAGCTGGTGCAGTCAATTCTATTCAATTCAACATTATAAATATTTATTGAACAGCCCTTAAATGTCAGGCACTGGTATGGTCACTTGGGATATAACGTCGAAAAATTTTCTACTTGGGAGGAGCTCCAGTCTAGCGAGCAGGATAAATTCTAAAGGAAAGAGCTCATCATTTCAGCCTGGAGTGTTACTCCACCTGAGTTTAAGGAAGATGGCCTCATGGAAATGGGTTGGTTCCTTTGCATACTGTCAAAGTGAATCTCAGTTTTTCCAGTCCACACTTAAGCACTGAGAGCAGGGCTAATACATGAGGGCACTGAGGCAGGAGTGCTCTTTATGAAGCATCTTCAGTTTCCCTGCTAATGTTAACTCCTTGTTAATAGTCTTTCAGCATCACCATTAGAAACATAATTCCATTTCTTGAGATCAAATGACTAGTGTTCTTCTACCTATCAGTTTCAAATAAGGCATTTTCATTGACCTCAACCAAAGTAACAAATAGATTAATTGGAAGAGGTGGGGAAAATGCCAGAATTTCAAGAATGGGCCTCCTTCCTACCATGCAGCTTATGGAGAACAAAATTAATTTTGAATTATAAAAAATACTACCTTATAGCCTATGAAATGTCTATAGCCTTTTCCCACAGATAATGAGTTCCCTGGGTGAACCAAGCATGTAGTTCATGTCTGTAATGACTGAATAGAAATGTGGATTAAAAACATGACATATTTGGCAAAATGGCCATCCTGCCAAAGCAATATATAAATTCAATACAATCTCTATCAAAACACCAACAGCATTTTTCAATGAATTATATAGAAAGTAATCCTAAAATTCTATGAAACCACAAAAAACTCCAAATAGCTAACGCAATCTTAAGAAGAACAAAGCTGGGTGTATTATGCTCCCTGGTTTCAAGCTATACTACAAAACTACAGTAATCAAAACAGTATGGACCTGGAACAAGAAAAGACCCATAGATGAATGGAACAGAATACAGAGCCCAGATATAAACTCATGCTTATTTGGTCAATTAATATATGATAAAGGAGTCATGAATATATAATGGGGAAAAGAGAGTCTCTTCAGTACTGGTGTTGGACAGCTACATGTAAGAGAATAAAATTGGATTACTGTCTAACCCTATATGCAAAAGTAAACTCAAAATGGATCAAAGACCTAAATGTAAAACATGAAACCATAAAACCAGTAGAAGAAAACTTGGCAAAAATATCTTGAACATAATCATGAGCAACTTTTTTCTGGACACATCTCCCTGGGCAAGGGAAACTAAATTAAAAAATGAATAAAAGGGACTACACCAAACTAAAAAGCTTCTGTACAGCAAAAGACACCATCAACAGAACACAAAGGCAACCTACAGTATGGGAGAATATATTTGTAAATGACATATCTGATAAGTGGTTAACATCCAAAGTATATAAAGCACTCATATAAATCAACACCCGAAAAAACAAACAACCCTATGATTCTCCAAAGAAGAAATATGAATGGCCAACAAGCTCATGAAAATATGTTCCATATCACTAATCATCAGGGAAATGCAAATCAAAACTACAATGAGATGTCACCTCATGCCAGTTAGAAGGGCCACTATCCAAAAGACAAGAAATACAAGTGTTGGCAAAGATGTGGAGAAAAGGGAACCCACCTACACCAATGGTGGGAATGTCAATTGGTGTTACCATGGTGGAAAGCAGTATGGAGGTTTCTCAAAAAACTAAAAATAGAAATACCATATGACCCAGAAATTCCCTTTCCAGGAATTCACCCTCAAAAAACAAAATCCCTGATTCAAGAAGATATATGCACTTCTACATTTATCTCTACTTTATTTACAATAGCCAAGATGTGGAAGCAACCAAAGTGTCCATCAGTAGATGAGTAATAAAGAAGAGGTTGTACATATATACAATGGAATATTATTCAGCCACATAAAGAAAAATTCTGCCATTTGTGACAACATGGACTGATTTAGAGGGTATTTTACTAAGTGAAATAAGACAGGTGGAGAAAGACAAAGACCATATGATTTCGCTTACATGTAGAATCTAACAACAAAACAAAACAAAATGAACAAAACAGCAGTAGACTCAGAGACACTGAGAAGTGATTGGTGGTTATTATGGGAGAAAGGCTGTGGGGGTTTGGTGGAGAGGGTGAGGGTGATATAAGAGCCCCAAAATCTCAGTCATAATATAAGTTGGTCACAGGGAGGGTGGTACACCATGGATAATACAGCCAGTGGTTCTATAACATCTTTCCATGTTGACAGAAAGCAACTGCACTAGCTAAGGTGAGGATTTAATAATGTGTATAACAGTTGAACCACTGTGTTGTATACTTGAAACCAATATAATATTGTATATCAAGTCTACTGCTATTTGAAAAAGCCGACAGATCTGGGAATAGAAGAGTTATAGTAGATTGGAACTCATGGGTTGATTTAACAAATGAAATTCTACTAAGGTACATCAAAAATACAACAGGACTCAATGATCAGCCTGTTTTCTTTGGTTTGTAATATATTAACTATGGCCTTAATGCCGGTTGGAGTCATCTTCTACTACAAAATGAAACTTTATAAAGGAAAACAGTGCAGCAAGAGTGAGGAGGTTGAATCTCATAGAAAGGAATTTGCATTCTCATGAAGAATCCAGTTTACCAGAAATATACATATGTGGGGTGTTTACAAGGAAATATGCCATTTAGCATTATTCTAAATTTATATAAATAACTGAGCAAAACCAAAAAATTATTCCACAAAATTGTTCATTGCAGAGCTCCCTACTGTTTTTCATTTCTATCTTACTGGCTATGATTGGATTAATTGGAAACATACTTCAATTTTCAGCAAAATGACTTAAATGTACAAGTAGAAGAAATAAAAAAAACCCTTTACTAAGGTAGGTAGATATTAGGTATCAGTTATAAAACTACAAGCATACTGCAATGCCTTTAATTTTATGATAGCTTTATTGGGTTAATTGTCTACTTGGATATTGTTTCTATGCCTGTCACAGTTATATGTTTTGGAAATTAAAAAACAATCAAATAGTTCAGATAAAAAACTTAGCTATGAGAAATCATAGACAAGTTTTGTGTTTCCGAACATCTTTAAACACATACAAGTGGGAAGTTTCTATTATCAAAAAGTAATTTTATTTAACTACAAAGATTATTTTTTTATTTCAGTCTTCCAAATCATTTGTGATTGCTACCTTTTGTTGCTTATCCGAACTCCGAACTCCTTTACTTTAAAGAAAAGGCTTTGGGAGAAAAAAGATTGAAGATCTGATTGAAGATCATGTTTATTATATGTAAAAATTCATTTTTGTCACATAAATTCTGCCATGCACATGTTGAACATATTCAGTAAAATATTTATTCTAAATCTATACCATAAAATTGTTTGAATCAGAACCAGTACTTTAAAAATATTCATTCAGACTAAAATAGTCAATAAGTTTCAGTAATTGCTCCCATAACAAAAACACTACTAAAAAAACCTTGGGAATTCTGGAGAAAAAGAAAGAACTTCATTAAAATGCAGAAAAGCAATTGACATCATATATTTTAAACTAATTTTGAAAGTAGGTTGTAGAGCATACTATAAATTTTTCAACCGATCTAAATTTAAAGACTGTTATAACAGTTAAGGCTTTTGTAACCATTTCTAAGTGCAAACATTTTCCTTTATTTAAAATAATTTTCTTTGCTTGAAGGGAAGCCGAAATATATTAAACCATTTTGAAAGAAGATTCTAAAAATATTCTTTAATTTTGAAACTGCATTTTAAATGCTTAAAACACATGTATGACACCAGGGCCAGACTCACTTAGTTATAATTGACGGTTTTTAATCAGCTCTTATTAATACCAGTTTTACTAATTATGTGTAAAATTAAATTTTGTTACAAAGTTACACATGGAAAAGTAACCAACTACATAAAATTAGAAAATTCTTTCTCCTTGTTCCTTTGGTTCATGTGACATAAATTTGCTTGTGGATGAAATTTTCATGTCTTTAAGCAACATCAGGGGAAAACTCAGTTTTCATTTAAAAACAAAATGGCTGTTCTAGCTCAATAAAGAGAAGTATTATACTATATTAGGATATTCATTATGATTTAGTTTTCTATTTGAATGACACACTAAATGGATGAAAGACACAACAAAGTAGCATAAGGGAGCTTACTTTTAAGACCCCATTAGCAAAAATGTCCACATTTGATGCATTAAAATAACTTCTTTAAAATAAGATTAGATGCTAGAGCTGCTTTGTTTCTGACAGATCATTACTGGTAGATTGAGATGTGCTAAATGTTGTAAACAATTATTGCCTGCTTTTATCAGTATTTTCCTTATTTTCTGCTGAGTGAGCTTTATTAGCTCTTTTTGTAAAATAGGAGCCCATTATGGGGAAAGAGAGAGAGAGAGAGAGAGAGAGAGAGAGAGAGAGAGAGAGAGAGAGAGAGAGAGAGAGAGAGAGAGAGAGAAAGAGAGAGAGAGATTAAGACTGAGATTTTCCAATGTTTCCACCATGTTCAGTGGCCCAATTATAGATCTACTGGGGAACACAGTAAGAAGAGAGTTAATATTAATGTTTGGACTGGCTTAAGATTTAGCTTTTCTGGGGGAAGAAAGATTATAAAACTGCACATAAATAGCTCTAGCCTTCTATGAAGAGATTTAGGAAACTTTCTTTACCTCCAAATCTGACATGCCAGCTATCAGATTGTGGCAAATCTATTTGCCAGATGTGTACACCTGGAACTTGCCACCATCAATCTGTTTGAAGAAAATTAAATGCTTGTTCTTTTGTGGGGAGGGAAGGAAGATTAAGAGATAGCATTTTGACTCAAATAAATGGTGATAACCTACTACAAACAATAAAAGATAGCAGTCTGGCCTTTTCCCATATTAGTCTGCGCTCTGCAACTTTCCCATCAAAGCTTAATTACCCCTGGGCCACAGTGGAGTGTGGCTAGAACTCAGTGTTTCCTTTCAAGAGCAAAGAGTAGTTATTTCTTAAAATAAGAAAGCCAGTAAAACACATGCTTATTTATTAGAGTATGAGCAAATAAATTCCTCTTTCAGGTATGTACACCCAAGTGAAGGCAGAAACGGTCAGATAATTCTAGGTGTAACCAAAAGAGGGCGCCATCTACCCTTAATGTTTACACACTGTACCTGTGGTGGTCAAAAAAAACCCCCAAAACCAAAAAACCCTCCCAACCCCCCCAGATCCCAAGCCCCTCAATCCAGGAAGGAAGGGATTCCATGGCCCCTGGCATTTTGTGCTCTATAAGGAGACAAAATTCTGAAATTGCACAGTACAAAGAACATCCATGGGTTCAGTTATTTACTTCAGGACTGATTTCTACATTTAGCACTCATACTGCCTGAACTCATGTTAACCATTAGAAGCAAATGTTTAACATTTACTGTGACACTTTACACAGACACTCTGAATTTAACATTTTATAGGGCACTGAGAAAATTTCCCCTCGGGCCAGGGTATAGACCGTCAGTAAATAGCATGAGTAAAAGATGACAATTAACTTTCTAATCGAATCTCCACTCCAAGGGGTTATCTATTAATATGATAGATAGGTAAGATCTCCTGAGCGTATGGAGGATGCAGTTAAATGAATTTGAAGTATGTGGGAAATTATTTGAAACAGCATTTAATGCCAACTTTTAGTAAGAGAAGCCTAACAAATGTTTGTTCCTTCAAGTGGGAGAAAAAAGCATCCTGACGCTATTCATAAGTTTATGTTCTGTATTCTTAAACATGTTTTATAACAAGTGTATGATGTAAACAGTTAGGTAAGTGTTTCAGGGGACTGCACATTTCCGTTGTATATATAGTCCATTCTTCCAGGGAAGATGGGAAGGATGGGGCAGAATAGTTTCTCGGTTCTTTAAGTGCAATTACCAAACTGCTCTCAGAAATTCACTATTCAGAAAAACACACGATTCTTGAAACACTGAGTTTCGCAGTTAAACCAGAGAGCTTGGAGATGAGTATTTCACTTGGTAGTACAGACAGCTGTTTAGGAGGAGGAAATGTGAATTCTTAGAGAATGATCATTTAGGAGAGCAGATTTCCATCACTGTGAAAATATCACCACCGCATGCAATGAGTACCATTGAAGAAAAACCTGGTGGGGAAATACAGAAATACAGATAATTTTGTAATCCTTTCAGGAAAAGAAAAACAAAATAGTTTTATGGTAGGTTGAGGAAGGGGCTGCCATCTACTAATACTAAAATCTAGCATATGGTCCCTTTCTTTCAACACAATATTAAAGCAAGTAAAAAAATTTTTTTTCTTCCTCACTCTGTCTCTAGAAAAAGAACCACTGTCTGGTGGAAAGCGTTGTGCAAGCCTTTTTATGTTTTTTTTCCCCCTCCACAAAACAACGAAACCGAGGAAAGAACGAGTTCACAAACATCCTAACTCACTCCTGCCAAGGTACATCAGAGAAGCCGAAACTGGGATCGCTTGGGTTTGGGGTGGGCACCCCGCAGTGTCTCGAATTTAAACCTAAACATGTCATCTTAGGTCACGAGTGCGCCTTTTCCGAAGTAGAAGTAGCCGCGACCCTGGTCTCTCTGCCTGAGGACCTGAGCCCCAGGCTCTCCGGGGAGGAGGCGTAGTCACCTTGGTCCCGAGAATCGGGTTCCTCCTGGGTCACCTCAGACGCCCAGTCACCTGTCACCCTTCGGGCTTGGGCCGTCCCGGGACAATATTCTGAAATGAGCCGTGGCTGGGGCTTTGGAGGCTGCAGTGAGGGGAGATGGGTTGGGCGGATCCCCAGGGGATGACGGACAGCTGCAGGTCTCCCCTCGGTGCCGGCGCCGCAGTTTGCACGCTCGCCGCCTTCGGCCCACTTCCCTTTACCTCCCCGGGAGGAGGAGATGGTTAAAGATTACACCGCGGCCGCGGGCACTTCAAAGGGCGGCTCGGGCAGCCAAAGGTAAAGATAACGTTCTGGCAGCTCTAATCGGGGTTTGTGGTTGCCACATTTTAATCACTTCATTTAAAAAAAAAAAGACGACGACGAAGAAAGAAAGAAAAGAAAAAGGTTACACCACGCGACTGTGCAAAGGATGCAGAGTAAGTTCCCCCGGAGCTGGACAAGCTGGAGCTCTCGTTTGGGGAAACTTTTTACAGCCCATCTCTTCATGGAACGAGACTGGGTGCGGAGCGGAGGCGGGGACAGGCGCGGATCCGACAGCCCGGCCCTGGGTTCCAGGCGCAGGGGCACACAGGCCGCACGGCAGGCAAATGCCTGCCCTTGGAGCAATTCGCCCTGCGACCTGCCTGCAGCTGAACCGCGAGCCTACGAACTCGTGCTTTCCCTGGGCTGCACTTGAAGCCGTTTCCCTGCGGGCCCAGAAATTGCTGTTGTGCCAGTCCCGAGACATGTGCATTTCCGCGGGGCCCAAACACGTCTGGTCAAGATGCGCCGGGTAGACCCGCTCGCCCCCTCCTGAGCAGACGGAACCGACGAGCGCCCAGCCTGGTCTTGGGCTGGCTTCCCTCCCCCGCTTGCCCCTTTCGCGGAGAGGAGTGGGGAGCACTTACAGGTAGGAGGTGAAGACACTGAGGTTGGAGGGCAGCTCCGAGAGCCCCAGGTCCGAGCAGTCCACCTTGAGCAGCATCCTGCCGTCGGGCTCGCACTGACAGCGCGCGGGGCACCCCCGAAGGAGCGCACCCGGCCTCGGCGAGCCGGCCTCGGCCACCAGCTGCAGCAGGACAGGCAAGGACAGGAGCGCGGCGACCGTGGATGTGTCCATGGTACCCGGGAGGGGGCCGCGAGCCGCACGAGGTCGAAGAGCTTCCGGATGGCCGCGGACGGTGGCGCGCGGGACGCTGCCCGGTGGGCTTCTGCAGCGCGGGGCGCCGCGCTCCTGCTTCCCGGCGGGTCGCGGAAGAGAAGCGCCGCGGGGCCGGGTCGTGCCCGCTGCAGCCACGCGGGCTTGCGGAGCGGCCCTGGCTGTCGCCGCTGCAGGAGCAGTGAGCCGCGCTGCTGCCCGCGGCCTGCTCGGTGTGGAGCAGCATCTCCGCTCGCACGCCTGTGTTTTAAAGCGCTCCAGCCCGAATTGCGCGCCCAGTGACGTCAGCGCCTCCCGGCTTCCCGGCCCCCCGCCCGGCCCCACTTTCCCTCCCGCGGCCCCCTCCCTCCTTCGCCGAGTTCGCGGTGGGAGGCGGCTGGCTGCTCGAGGGGCGGGCGAGTTCTTAGCGCTCGCGCTTTGCCTCGGGGGGGCGGATTCCGGCTCCGGCCCCCCGTGAGGAGCAGCCCCCGCCCCCCACCTCCAATCCCGCGTCCTGGCGTCCGAAAGCCGAAGGGACCCGCTTCAGGGGGACACAGACAGACCCGCGGGGACTGAAGGATGCGGCACGCTCCCTCCTAGTCCACTTCAAATGGATGGACTACATGGCGTGCTTGAAAAAAGGACTATTCTAATCCCGGAAAATAGTAACGTTATCTGGGCAAGGAGGTAGGCGTCCCCAGGCGAACGATAGGTGGCTTTTTGATTCTTACTCACACCGCACTGTCTGGCTCGCTTTCGCCCTACAGTCAGAGTGTTGAGTTAATGTTTAAATAAATGCAGCTGCGAGCAAGCCCTCCAGTGCTGCGTTCCTAACTCAGGGGGTGAGGAGTCTAAATGATTATTTTTCAAAGTGTTTGAGGATCCCTTGGAAGTCACATTGAGTAAAACCAAGCCAGACAGTAGGGAAGCCTTTTCTTCCTGCGTGTCCCAAGGTTCTCTAGTGCAGTCCCACCCAGGCAAGAGGCAGCCAGCCCTGAAAACCTCTGCCTCTCCCCACTGCAAAATGCTTGTTCTAAGCATACTTCAGAAAGTGTGCTACAGTAACTGCTGGAGGAGGAGAGGACCCAGGGCCTTATTGGAGAGAAGGCCTCAGTGAGGAACAAGTTAACATCCCCAGACCTGAAACAGTGACTAAAGGAGGTGACAGCCCAAAGCTGCCACATCAACTCACAAAAACGCACGCTTTTCATTCTGGGGCACAATGGCTTCTTGCTTCAGGAAGGCAGAGACCCTTCTGCCAGCTGAGACCTTCCTTAGTCTTTTTCTTCTTAGCCTGCCTTGCTGAATTTCCCATATAAACTTCTGAATTTTTTCTTTTTTGTGTTAGGTATATTTACCCTCCTTTAAGGAATGATTCCCAAACCTGGCTGATCACCCATGAAACTTCTAAAAGTATGCAGATTCCTGGACCTAAATCAGTGTTCTGGGCATGCTCTTTTCTTGGGTGCTTTCCCATTATTAGCAAGTTTGTGAATCTCTGGAGTAGTTGCAGGGAGAGAGTGGCAAAGGTTTATAGACTACGTCTTTCCCATTTTGTAAGTAAAGGGTATGTGGCTCAGAGATTTTGGAAAATTCGACAGTGGCTGCTGAAAACTGAGTTCACCCTGGTCTCTGAATATCATCTGTACAGTTCCCAATCCTGGCCTCCTGTGCCTGTCACTTGTCCATACGCACACCACATCCACTACCATCCTTTTGCTTATTCCCGTGTTACTTTTGCTTCTCACAACCATCCTTCTATCTCTGTAGGATGTGTACTAATTACTTATTCTCCTTTTTTAAAACTATCTCCAGATTGCTTAATTTGTAAGTGCAACTCCAGACTTACTCTTTATGTGAAACTGCCTGTGACCACATCTGCAGTAATCATCAGCAACAAACATTTGTAGAACAGCTACAATCCTGGTGGCAGCAGTGACCAGAGAGGCAGGTTAGCTCTCCTCATGGAGCTTGCAGTCTAAAGAGGGCCACAGACTCTGAATAGGAATCTCAAGGATGGTGAATCTCACTGAAAGGTATGTGATAAATACCGCAGTTCAACTCTGTAGTTTTCTTGAATGCATATTTGTTTTGTTCTGCCAATTGGATTGTGATGACTTTGGAGACAGGGATAAGGCCATTGTCTTGCCTTTAGTTGCAGGACTCATGCTAATGGAATCATGGCAGTGGGAACTTAAGTGTTTGTGAACTGATTCATTTATCAATACAGGCATCCAAATGTGGTGGTGTCCACCATCTATTTAAGGACCATCGGCAACACTTTCTTTGATTTCAGGGTTGCTAAAAAGAGCATAGTGCATTAGTGTGGAGTCAATCAGACATAATAGGGTTTGAATGTAGGTCCTGCCAGTTGCAGGCTGTTTGATCAGAGGAACAGAACGAGCCCAAGTCTCAGCTACCTTCTCTTTAAAAGGGGGATATTGTTTACCTATGCTGTTCTAACTGTTAAAATGTCTGGAACTTGGCCGAAAGCACAGTAGATTTTCAACTTGTGTGAGTACCTTTCCTCTTCTTTTCAGGAATTGAAGGTTGTTAATTAAAAAATTCATGTAGAGCCGAAGGATTTCTGATTCAATTAAATGGGGGAAGACAGGTGTAATGAACATCTGTTACTTTTTTTTGCATACCCAATGTTTCTCCTCTCTCCTTTTGGTAAGAGAGAGAATTCCACACTTTTCCTTTGAGAAACTTACATCCAAACTTTAGGTGATTATGGTATAGCTACAGATCACGTGGCCATGCCTCCTTGCACCTGGGTAGCTATATGCCTCAAGTAGAGCAATCTGAATCTGTTTGGGAGATTTTCATGGACCTCAGAAGAAAAGGTGTTCTCTGGCTTCATGGAACTCTTGGGGGTGGGGTGGGGGTCACTGCCATCTGCTTGTGGAAAAGCTCACTGGACCTTGGACATTACCAGCATTAGCAAGGAGAAAAGCAAAACCCCGAGACCATCTTTTAAACACTTGAATCTAAAGCCGTTCCTACTCTATAACCTCCCAAATGGGTGAAACAATCAATTTGGTTTTATTTTGTTGCTTGAGGTAGTGAGTGATGATTTATCTGTGATCATTTGCAATCAAGAATGCTCAGTGAAAGCCTGAAAGTTCAGGAAGCGTGAATATTTAAGAATGATCTGATCAACCCTTAAGGTCTTGTAGGCCTTAAAATGTAGAAAATCACATGGGTTAAAAATAAGAATGGTTCAGCTAATGGTGATGTGGTTGCTTGACTGCATATATGTTAATTACTTTGTCTAATAAATTACTTTAGCTAATAAAGATGAAAATACAGTAAATCAGATTCCTTGCACACTATAAAAAATTCAAATAAGGCCACTGAGCAGTGGTCTTTCTCTGTGCAGCAAATACCATTTAATTTATAAGATCAGATTTTCAAATTGCACAATAATGACCATCAGCATTGCTTCAGTCATTCACACATTCATACGCTCTTATGTGTCCTCTGAACCTTATGAAGTAGGTGCTATTCTTACCCCAAATTTAAGGACAGGAAATGCAAGTGGTTTTCCTAATGGCAACCAACAAGTCGGTGATGGAACCAGATTCTAACCTGAGTCTTCTGACTGTAAATTCTATATTCTTTTCCAAATCTGTTGGGAATTCTAGCCATGTAGACTTAAACTGCTTAGGATCTTGGATTTACTATTATTTTATTGTGAAATAAATTCACATATTTTTGTAAAGAAAAGTCTAATCTTTTTGGACTGCAGTAGAACTAGTTGGAGCAGAGAATGGTGGCCTTTTATGTGAACAGTAGGGACCAGTGTATTTTCAAGCTTTTCCCCCGTAAATATATACATTTCTAGTTTCTCTTAACAACTCATAGTAATACATACTGGGAAGATGTCAGAGCAAAAAAACACTTTTACCCATGATAGTAAGGTTAGTAAGCTAAAGTGGATGGATTTAGTGTGTTTTGTCTGGGTGAAATGATGTTTTTTATGGTTTTGTCAGGTATCTTAGCGTTAATGATCTGATGTGTAATGGATTATCTCAAGCCAGGATTGGAACCACCTTTTGCTTTTCAGACTCTTAGATTGCAAATTCCTAAAATCGATTCTGGTAGAGTGCAGTCTGGTAAGTCTACTTTCTGAGTTTGCTAAGTGGATGATTTCCTAATTCTTTAACCTCTGATAAAAGTCCACAACTAAAAACATTCATGTACACCACAAGAATTACTAATAAGCTTAGTTGAAGCATGCCAGGATAATTTTAGTTAACAGGTAAGTCAATATTTCTTTTACAAGTGTAGTGAAATAGTGTTTACACAACTGGTGGGCTATTATGGACTTATTTAACTTGTTTGAAAGAGTATAGAGCCCATTATTTGCCCTGCTCATTTTACATTTGTGATATAATCAGGCTTATGCTGAATTTCTTAACTTCCTTTCTCCAACAAAGTCTAATTAATTGAGAAGGGAGGAGGATTTAAGAATAAAGATCTATTTTCCTTTAGAATTATTTATTTTACAAAAGCATTAGTTCAGCTAATTCATTACTTTGAAATAGCCCATTATATAAAATCAACTGAATCTGTCTTTGATATTACCCAACATAAAGGAAAGCTTTAAATATATCCATGTGTTCACAACATACTGAACGAAAGGACAGTGGTATATGATATTATCAATTCTTTAGCTCATTTTGATTTTTCTATTTTATTTCATTTATGATAATGAACATGGTTCCCTGGTATGCATCCTGCTCCCTGAGAACATGTTGTCCAATCAAACTCACATGTAAACCACAGGTAGGTTTTCTTTTTCAAACTCAGAATAAAATTAATGAGACACAAATAAAGAAACACCTCAAACTAAATTATCTTATTGCCTATGCACACATTTTATTTCATTCTGCTAAATACTGCCTTCCACATGCCCAGTGTGATGGATCTTTTCTTGGTCTATTTAGTACCCCTTTAAGCTTTTTAACCACCATCCATGCCCACAGGCTCATATTTACGTGGCACGGCTCAGAGAGAGCAGAGGCCTTGCTCCCAAATGATAAGGTGCTAACAAGAACCCGTTCCCAGAGCTGCTTCCCCCAAGGTCTGTTGCTAGAGTATAGACAGATCCACAATCCCTCACCTGAAATTTTGAAATCCTATGAGCTCTGCAAAGAGAGAGGTTTCCTGAAATAAATTTGGTGGCATAATCTGAACTGAACAGCTGTGAGCCTGTCTTCTCTCGTATCACTCAGTTTGCTGCAGACACGTGGATGTGCTTGATTGCAGGTGCTTCCCAGACACCATTCAGGGTTTTGTATAATATATGAAATATCATTTGCAAAATAGTCTATTTTTAAAATCCTTCCCAGTTCTGCATTTGGCAACATCCATGACCCTGATGTTTTCAGCAAAAGGATTTATGGACTCGTAAACATCAGCAAACTTGAATACTTATCTCAGAAACAGTTTCCAGAAGAAAAAGAAAGATAGAACAAAGGAATATTAAAACTCACTGGATGAGGAAATGGTAGGAAGTACCATCTAGAGCAAAACCCAGACAGAGGAGAAAGGAGTGGTCAGCGCATGTGAGTGGCGGCCATCACTGGGCACGTTTCCCTTTGCAGAGTGCAGGGCAGAACTTCCTGCCCCTTACTCTAGACATATGTTTGTGAAATGGCTAGTAGTGAATATTCTACATGTTAGGAGTTAGTGCTCTCAAACACTAGAGAAGAAATAGCAATTGGTAGGCATACTTCAGAAAAAAAACCCCAGAGGTGTTGAGCAGAAATAGTAACAGTAAGGAAAAGGGATTGTAGAGCTCACCTAGAGCAAATGTATGGATTTGCAAAGTAAAATAAACCAATACGAAGCACACTATTTCCGAAAATGCTTTGTTTTGATAAGTCGGTGTATTTTCATTAAGCATGCATAGTAGCATTTCACTGCAATTACCATCTCATAAAGCAGGGCAAAATATATTGCACAAACACTGTGGCTCAAGTAAATGAGTCATAATAAAACACTGTCCAGATTGCTGCAATTAAAATTTACAGAAACCTTTTGTTGAGTGTTGTAAGGTTCGTGGATTAGTAAAATGAGTCTGTTTGTTTTAATTTCTCTTTAGGAAGGACGAACATTTTGATTTTAAGTTTCATGGATTTTTCTTTTTCTTTTTTTTTTTTTGCATAGATTTTAGATTGCCCTTGGAAGAAAGAAATCTCACTGAAGCTTCAAAAAAAATGTTCTGAATACATTTTCTAAGAGACAGTCCCCTTCATTTCCTTACCAACTTTCACTTTCCTTTGTTTACATTCTGTTTTTCCTATTCCCACTTTCTCCCTAGATTCCCGTTAGGATTGCTGGGAGTGGGTAGAATGGCATGGGGGTCACTGGCTCAGTCACTAGTGGTCAAGGGAAGCATGGTATAGCAGCACAGTATACAGGTTTGGGGCTCTTGGGGACCAGGGTTCAAATCTCTGCTCTGTCATTTACAAGCTGTGGAACTTTGAGCAACTTCATCTGTGAGGCCCAGATTCTTCTTCTGCTCTGTGAGGACAGTTGTACCAAATCTGTAGAACTGTTAGAATGAAAGCTAATGTGTTAGGGGGCTTTGCATGCAGTAAGTACCTAATGTATGGGAGCTATAATGGACTTTCCTTTCTTTCCTTAAGAAAGTCTGTTCAGCTCTATAGAGATAGGAGGACTAAAACAGGCAAGTAGGTCTTATCTTTCCCTTTTTTTTGCTACTGACATGGGTACTTTGAACATTCACTGTGGTTACATATTAAAGTAGAGTGTATCACATAATTCTGAAGTCACCTTGGGTGGGGATGCTTGCTAGTGGAACAGAATGCATTATGTTTAACAGGCCTCAGTTTCCAGTTTTAGCAAAGCCTCAACTCCCAGTTTTAATCAGGATGTATTTATTCAAAGGTAACTATTGTGCTTCCAATAGATGCAAAGCACTGGGAATGTGGGGATCGATACATACGGAGCTTGCTTTCACATAATTCACTATTGAGCTGGCAAGATAGACATGGAAAACAGAGCATTAAAAGGCCACATATAAAAGACAGGGATGAAAAAGTGCTGTCGGTATAAAAAGGAGGGAGCAGCTAACCTTCCCTCAGAGAAGGCTTCACAGAAAAGGTGAAGTTTGGTGGGAGTTCTTGCAGGCTCCACATGAGTTTGCTAAGTGAAAGGGTTGGATGGGACCAAATGTGATTTTTAGACAATGATTAGTACGTCTGCAGCTTAGGGTGAGCATGTGTGAGGCTCGGGGGCCTGGCGTAAGGTGAAGGGGGAGAGATACACTGAGGCATGGGACTGTGTGAGTAGGGTGAATGCCCATCCCTGAGTGTGGGCTCAATCCCGGGAGCTACACGCGCGAGGGCATCTTTTATCTTTGGGAAGAGAGAACTTTGGTGTCAGCATGGGGCCCTGCTGGAGAAGCCAGAGATGATTGGTAGGAGCAGAGTCAGGAGTTATCGCTGACTGAATTAAGCTGAATTGAGTCAGAAGAGAGAAACATTGTAATCAGTAGTAGCAGTAGATGCGGGAGAGCCAGGTGCTAGATCCCTGTGGTATTTCGGGGGCAGAAATGGCAGAACTTGGTGTCTGAGGTACCATAAGAGGCAGAACAGCTGTGATGTCTCTGATGCCCCGAGCCTGAGAGACTGTGTAGACAGTGATACTTACTGCAAAGCATCGTTGATTTTTGAGTCCTGATTTGTGCTAAGTGCTGCACTGAGTGACTTAAACACATTCTTTGTTTTCATTTATTCCTTTTAACAATCTGTAGGGGGAATAGAATTATCCTTTTTTAAACAAATAAAGAACATGAGGCTCAGAGAAACGAAATAACTTCCCAAAGTTGCTCTGCCAATAAGTGGCAGAGGTGACATTGAATCTGTGGTCTACTGGACTCCAAAGCCATGTTTTTGAGCCCAGGCTTTGAAAAGGAGGGTAAACTTAACTTTGGACACATTAAGTTTGCAGTTGAGAAGTTTCCAAAATCATGAGAGGTGCTGACTATCACAATATACCTTTACAGCTTCAAATTTTTCTTGATGTGGCTTCTTTGATTTGAGCCAGACAGAAATTCTTGATTACAGGCTTGATGCAATGGTCTCCGTTTGTGTGTCTATCTCCCAACGGTGGGCCAGATGCAGGGCTCTAAAAAGCCAAAACTCAGGAGCTGTGTCACGTGTCCTAAGCAATTATTATGGCAAATATTTTGGCACATCATTTCTAAAGTTCTTTATTGTACTTGATCCTTTTCCAGTCACTTTCTGGCTGAACTGTGATGCAGTTTGAAGGCATAAATGTCTTCCCCCCCGTGTTTTGATGGTACTAAGCTTCATATTTTACCAGTAATTAAAAAAATATTTCCTTTTATAAACTGTCTTTTTTCTTAATCCATTTTGTATCATCAGGACATAATATAGTTTCTGAAGGCATTCTACAAACATTTGTTTGATGAGTCAGTTACAAGAGGAATACAAGCTTGCTATAGAAACTGTGGAAAATAAACAAGTATAAAACAAAATAAAAATCATGCACAACCCCACCATTTAAAAATAAGAGCTGTTAACATTTTATCTATTTCCTATCTGTCTTTTTAGTGTGCGTATATTTTTGCCTAATTGTGATTCTTTTCCACTTGCAGTGAGAAAAATATTAGCCCTCACAAAAACCTTTGTAAATACCAATTTTTATGTTTTCATGGTCATTTATTCTTCCCATCCCACAGATGAGAAAATTGAGTGAGGCTCAAAGAACTTGAAAAAAATCCATAAGTATGTAGCAAATTCAGTTCTGTCTTACACACTATGTGACCTCTTAGTTTGGCAAGGAAGTTCGAAGTTTAGATAAATAACCACTAGTGTACAGCATATGGAAAATTCATTAGGAGAAATTCAAAGGACTGTAGGAGTTTAAAGGAAGGAGGGAGTACATCCTGCTGGTGAAACTGGGGAAGGTTTTAAGGAGCAGGTTGCATCTGAGATGGGCCTTAAAGATGGACAGTAATTTGACACTGGAGAAAGACATTTCAGAGCAGGGGACAGTGTAAGCAAAGGGCTGATGGCAGACAAGCTTAGAACCTATT
This sequence comes from Manis pentadactyla, assembly GCF_030020395.1. Lineage (NCBI taxonomy): Eukaryota > Metazoa > Chordata > Mammalia > Pholidota > Manidae > Manis > Manis pentadactyla. Next base: position 63,281,945 of record NC_080028.1, on the reverse strand, counting down.
TGCAAAATTGGGATGAATCCAGTTTGGTTGAGTTTGGGGCTTTAAAAAGTTCTGGTGAGGGATAAAGCTCTAAAACTGAAGGGTTAGGAGAAGATGAAATTCAAGTTCAGATGCTTTGTAGGTGGATGAGCAGGGAAGGAGCTGGCCCTGGGAAGCTTCCTCTGGCAGCAGGAAGGGGCCTGACTGAAGGCTTCTGCAGGGAAGAGGGGCAGAGAGGCCACTTACTCAGTATATGCTTACTAGTACTGTGATGGGCTGGCTTTACCAACTAGAAGGATACAACAGATAAAGTTTCCAAGCTGACTAGTTGGGAGAAAGGTGGTGCTGTTGAAAAAAAAAAAAAAGCAGATTTGGGTATGTGGAGTTTGAGTGGCCCAAGACTCAGCTGGGCATTTAGGCTGTTGCTTCAGAGAGAGAGGGCAGGGTTAGATGTCCTCATGTTTGTGAATTCGGTTGATGAAGTGGTCATGGTTAATACTGATACTGAGAGGTGTTGAATATAAGGATGGAAATTGATGAAATTTGGGGGGAAAGGATTGTAGATGAATATTTTACATTTATTGAGTGCTGACTGCTTGTCAGGCTGTTCTAAGCATTTTGAATGTATTATCTCATTTAATGCTCACAACAACCTCTGAGGTAGGTACTATCCATATTTCCACTTTATAGAAACCCCCGTTTTATAGATGAAGAAACTGAAGCCCAAGATCATACAGTAAGTGTTAGATTCTGGGATCTGGTCTCAAGTAGGCTGACTCTAAACCTGGGTTATTAGGCCCCACTTAGTGCTGCTTCCCAGACAGAAGAGGGAGAGAAGACAAATCTGAGACACAGTAACACACAGAGGAGAAATCTGGAAGAGGAGTTAGCAGAGACCAGAAAGGAGCAGTTAGGAAAGGGCCCTGGAAAGAAGCCCAGAGAAGCTGAGGCCAGGAGGGTGAGTAGACACAGCATCATATACTACAGGTATTTTGCATCTGTTGAAAGGTACATAGTTGGTATGGAGCAGGTGTCAGTGGGCACTGAGGCTGTTCTACAGGGTTTGAAACAAGGTTTTGTTCATTTACTTAGGCAGGAAGACTATTCAGAACAAATACAGCTATTAAACAGCTAGTATCTGGTTTGATCATAGTCTGTATCTACATTTAAATAATCTTAGTTTTCAAACCAGTACTAGTTAATGGGAATTTGATACGGGCACACCCTCTAATCATTGTGAATAGCAGGGGAATAATTTACTCGAGGGAAAGAAAAGTCTAACTCATACTTTTTCTGCTGAAAGAAATATGTTAAAAAATTTAGACTATGAACAAAAAAGGAAACTAAAACTATCATCGAGTTTAACAAAATTGTGTCAAATTAAGCACAGGCCTGAAGGAAAGTTACAAATGACTTACAATTAATATTTTCATGGTTTAACGAATAAATTTGTAATTTCAAAACCACCTCCCTCAAGACTATCCTTATAATGTAATTCAACAAGAATTTTTTGACCGCTATTATAGATTTAAGCTATGCTGGACACAAAGAGTGCTATAAAAGGAAAATGTATTTATTTGTTGAATAAATATTTATTGAGAATTTACCCTGGGCTTGGCACTGTGTTTGGCATTGAGGACACAATGGTGTGTAAAACAGAAATATGACCTCCTGGAGCTTATGGTCTAGTGAGAATGACAGACGTTGACTAAAAACAGACGCACGCATAAATATTTGTTTACAAACTGATTTGAGGGCCATGAATGATTTTTTGGGAAATGAGACTTACCAATGAAAGAATAAAATAAAATGGCATGCAACAATGAGCTAAAATTTCTTAGAACTTTTTTATCTAATTAATTTGTTTAGCAATCCCTTTTTTCATAGTTAAAGGAAACATTATTCCAAATTATCCTTTTCAGTTGGTGGGGAGTATACTTCCACTTTTCACCCACCTTTTTATCTTTAAGCACTTTTTTCCCTCTATTTTTCCTTTGCGTGTGAAGTTTTGTAATTGTGGTGGTGGCTGCCTGTTTGCAAATTCATTCTAGTAGCAAGCAGAGAAAGAAAATGGAGCAAGGAATCATATTAGCAAATGGGGTTATAACCCCTCAATTGTAAGACTACTTTGTTGCAGAACATATATGTGTCATCCCCAGCATGGAGATAGGTGACTATATTATGTAACTGAACTTCCTCAGCTACTTATTAAGTTGAAATCTTTTAAGAGCAAGATTGATGTTGTCTACAGTGTTAAACAAACTCTTGAGTGACCACCCCACTGCCAAGTCACCAGGGACAGTCACTTGTTAATCAATTAGAATGTTGACTTCTGGTGGTGTTTGCTCTGTTGATTTGTGTATATATGACACGTCACAAAAGGTTGTATTTTGCCATGAAATTCACAACAGGTGACAAAGTGCTTTTTATTTAATTTCCAAAGGCTTTTCAGCCTTCACACAGAGATCCTCTGCTCAGAGTGCAGGACAGAATATGTGGCAAAATCCAGCAAGGTTTTTTCAGAGGAAAAGGTGTATTAGTTACAAAGAAAGAAAAAGGGAATATCATAGACTTTGGAAATGGAGAAAAATCCAAAAGAAGAGACCACTTTGAGAAAAAAAACAACTTAGTTTATTCTGAGGTATAAATGCAAAATATGTAGATACAGTTTCTAAAATTAATTTGGCTTTCCTTAAAAACTGTCAAGATAGGCAACTTTTTCACTAAAAGCCACTTCAAATGTAAAATTTTTGTTTATCTTATATAATGTAAGACAAAGGAAGTTAAAGGAGTCTATAGTAGAAGAGTATTGAAAAGAGCAGTTCCTTAAATGGCAAATTTAGACTGGTAAAGGAAGACATTTATTCTAATAATAATATTTAGTTAATATCTTTGGCAGTAAAACACCCATTTTGATGCCAATTTACTGGCCAGAGCTCTAGGATGGCTTTTAATAAGAATCAGGGTTTCCTGAAGTACTAGAGGATAGTAAAAACAAAAACCAAGCATGAAAAAAACAAAAAATGTGGTTATTAAAGAATTTGTGAGAAATTTTCACATGTTCTGGAATTTCTTTCCCTGTTGGTTGTTTCCTCTAGGTTCCAGGTTCTAGGATGAAGAAATGGATTGTTTTCATTCTATTGACAACTCTTCTGAAAGAAAGAGTTGCTCCCTGATTTCTAATTTAAATTCTCATACATGTTCACCATCAGTCCAAAAAATGTGCCACTTTGCAAAACACACATCGTGTTGTTACCCCCAAAGAGAGGCAAGAATGGAAATCCTTGGAAGAAAAAGAGCAGTATATTACTAAGGCTTGCAGTCTAGTCTGATAGATGTAAACTAAACTTAATGAGGTACTATAAAAGGAATGTGTTTGCCTGGGGGGTTATATATGTTTATGCATGTATATGTATATGTATATACAGACACATGCACTGAGTACAGGTGCTAGGGGACCAACTATGACGTGTGCTACAATAGATTTTGTTTATACGCCAATTTTAAAAATTTTTAATTGATAGACTTCCGTGCCAAAAGCCTTAAGGCTTTAATTATATTTACATTAATTAACATCTACTGTAGGCCTGGGAAAATGATCTCTTCATCATTTTCACTTTTTCAACACATAGTTACTGAGTGCCTGCGATGGCAAGATACTGTTCTTGGTTCTGACGACACTAAATACACCAGACAATTCTGCCCTCCACATTCCAGAGAAAGTTTACCTTCTAGAGGCAGACAATTAACAGATAACAACAATGTAAAGGATGTCAGGTGGTAATTAGCTAAAATAGAGCAGGGATGGGGAGGTAGGGAAGGTGGATACAGCTGTGACTTGAATGGGCTCGGGAGGGCTCACCAGGAGGTGAAATCTGAGTAACGAACGACCTGCAGGAAGTAGGAGAGTGGGCCCTGCAGGCATCCGCAGACAGAAGCTCTCCAGGCAGAAGCAATAGCAAAGCAAAGGCCCCTGAGTGAGCAGGAGCAGGCCTTCCATGTTTGAGGGGCAGCAGGGAGTCTAGTACACTGAGGAGGGGTCTCCAGACGGTCATTGTAACGACTGCAGATTTTACTCTGAGTGAGATCGGGAACCAGTGGAGGGTTTGAACGGGAAGCAACTTGATCTAAATTTACATTTAGAAGAATGACTCTGTCTGTTAGGTCAGGAATAGATGATTTATGAAGCGGGGTAAATGCAAAGGCCATGCTGTTGTAATCCCAGTGGTGGCTCAGGCCAGAGCGGTTAACAGTGGAAGTGACGACAAGTGGCCGGGGTAGCGGTTGGATTCTGGATATGTTCTGAAAATAGAGCTGACAGAATCTGCTGATGGATTGAATGTGGGGCTTGTGAGAAGGAGGGAGGAAGCAAGGAGGAATTCAAGGTTTTTGACCTGAGCAACTGGAAAGATTGAAGTTGCCATTTATTGAATTGAGGAAAACTGGGGGAAAAAAAGGTTTGTGAGGAAAGAAAAGAAGGCTGAAATTGGATATGTTAATTTTGATGGCATATTATCTGTCTGAATGGTAACACTGAATATGTGGTTGAATATATATATATATGTCTGGCATTCAGAGAAGAACTCCAGGCTGGAAATTTAAATTTGATAATTGCCAGAATATAGGAGGTATTAAAAGCCATGAGACTTTTTGAGATCATTAAGGGAGTGAATGCAGGTAGAAAAGAGAAGAGGTCCAAGGACTGAGCCTGAAATACTCTGAAATTGATTCTGTAGAGGTTGACTGTGGGGGTTGGGGTGCTGAAGGATTACCAGGGAAAGTTAGGGAGGAGTGGCCAGAAAGGGAAGAGGAAAATAGGAGAAGGTGATGGTCTGGGAGCTGTGAGAAGAAAATATTTCAAGCATGGATGAGTAATCAACAGTAGAATACACTCCTAATAGATTTAAGATGAAGAGGGAGAACTTTCAATGGGGTCATTAATAATTTTAATAAGAGCAAATTTTTAATTGACTTTTTTATTGAAGCATAGTTGATATACAATATTATATTGGTTTCAAGTATACAACGTAGTGATTCAACAGTTATCTACATTATTAAATACTCACTCCAACTAGGATAGCTACTGTCAACATAGAAAGATGTTACAGAACTATTGGTTATATTTTCTATGCTGTACTTTCATCCCCATGACAAATTTATATTACGATTGAGATTTTTTGCTCTTTTATTCCCCTCACCTACTGCATCCACACACCCCAGCACCTTCCCCATGGTATCCACCAGTTACTTCTCAGTGTCTCTGAGTCTGCTGCTATTCTGTTCATTTTGTTTTAAGATTGCACATGTAAGTTATATCATATGGTATTTGTTTTTCTCTACCTGGCTTATTTCACTTAGCATAATTACCCTGGGTCCATTCATGTTGTCACAAATGGTGGGATTTCTTTCTTTTTTATGGCTGAATAATATTCCATTGTGTATATGTACCACCTCCTCTTTATCCACTCATCTATTGATGGACACTTTGGTTGCCCCCACCTTGGATTTTGTAAATAGTGCAGCAATAAACATAGAGGTGCATTTATCTTTTCAAATCAGGGATTTTATTTTCTTCGGGTAAATTCCTAGGAGTGGAGTTACTGGGATGAATGGTATTTCTATTTTTAGTTTTTTGAGGACCAATTTACATTTCCACCAACAATGTAGGAGGGTTACCCTTTCTCCACATCCTGGCCAGCACTTGTTATTTCTTAACAAGAGACATTTTGGTGGAATGATGGGAAGAGTCTATTTGGAGTGGATTCATTTAGTCTATTTGAAATAGAAACAGAACTAATTTAATCTATTTGAAAGTATCTGAAATAGATAAAGCATTAAAAATATTCTTTATGCAAAAGACGAAAAACATTTTCAGATATTGAGACAAAAAATAATAACTGGAATTACTAACTTGTGCCAGGCACTGTGCAAAAGTGCTGTATGTGCCCAGTTTTATCTGAAAACTTCAGGTAATGACTAAATGATAGAGCTGAGGTGTTGGAAGTATTTTCATAATACTCTTAAGCTAAACAATTATTTTGCTTCCAAAGTATTGCTTTTGGAAATCTAGTCTCACTCTTTAGAAACTAATTAATTATTGGTCTTTGATTTTGTTCATTCCATTTACTTTATGTGTCTTTATTTTCCCCATATATAGCACTTCTACAATATTGAAAAATTTATAACCAGTTGCTTTAACATTTATTTGCTTTTTTTTTTGATGTAGAAAATGAACCAAAATGTTTCAGTTCATTGAATTAAATTAACATGGTCAATCACATTAAAATGTTATTACAGACAATGCAGTTTTCTAGAGTGATTTCTGTTTTTTGTATGTAAGTTTATTTTGAGGAACTTGATTGCATTTTTGGAAGAACATACTTAAAATAATGACACAGAAAGACATTGAGCATTTAACATAATTTCATGTTCGTAACCTCTCTGTGAGGTGGTCATTGTTACCTACATATTACACACAAGGAACCAGAGGTTTGGAGAAGGTGAGTAAACTGCCCAAAGTCTCAGAGCTTGTAAATGGTGGAGTAAGAACTGACCCCACGTCCTCTGAAATTACATTCCATGCTCTTTCCACTACAACATGCATGTAAATTTAGTTAATTCCAAAGCTCAGCTTGAAATATTATATCTTTCCTCATCTGTATAAAATTGATTACCCTCATTTGATGCACCATTCCAGCTCTAACAGCTGGTACAACAGGGGCCCACAATTTTAGGAGACACGTATACATTTTTTAATTACACATGTTTTCTCTGGGAAACATGCAGTGGATTGATTTTTTTTTTTCTCCATTAAGATTGGTTCTACCTAGCGGTATTACTGTTTGCTTGGCTATGTTTTGTGGTTGCCGATCCTTTCTGAGGATGTTCCTAGGATTGGTGTTGGTTGAGAACTGGAGTGAATATAGATTGTGCCATGGATTCTGGAGCTTGCCACAAAATGGGCCAGAGAGTGTGTTATTGTTCCTAGAGTGACTCTTAAAATTTCCCATGCTCCTAAACCTCACATTCCATTCACAAAAATATTACTGGCTTCTTTAAACTAATGTGTTCTTCCCACTTCTACTTTTGAGCTTCTTAATCACAATTCTACTTTATGGCCAGAATGGCACATTAAAAATGCAACTCTGATAACCCACTTATGAACTTGCAGTTCTTTGATGGCTCCCTACTACATTTAAGGTAAAATACAAACCCCTTATAATAGCCTACAGAGCCTTACCTCACCTGGCCCTTGCCCCACTTGTCCAGCCTTAGCCAGTGCCATTTCACCTCAGCCCACTATGCTCCAGGCCCCAGGCCTTCTGGAAGCTCCTGCAAGTCTTTGACAGACTCAACACTCACATAATACTGCATCCTCTGCCTAGAACACTCTCTCCTCCTTTATCAGTGTAAGTGCTACCTCCTTGGAGACCCTCTCTGACTGCCCAATCTAAGTTAGACTTTCTGTTATGTTTCTCTAATATTCTGTGCTTTTTCCTTCAAAGCACTTATTAGAATTTGGGATTACATTTTATTTGTATGTTTGTTTAATATCATTTTCCCCCACATGAACAGTAAACCACATGAAGACAGTCTCTATATCTGCTTTTTCCCCACCACTGTCTGGCTTATAAATAGATGTTCAATACAATTTCTTGAACTAATGAAGACCCTTTCACAAACTGTATTCTTGTACTGGGATGCCATAAAAATAGGTAGTATTAATTTTTTTACTAATATCCTGAACACTGTGATTATATGGCGACTCGGTCAATCCTAGGGCTGGAGCCAGGCTGGGAGGTGCATGCATGTAGCATGTAACAATAAAGGTGTTGTATGGATAGGATGTTAACTGTTTGTTCCTCTGATGGATTTCATCAACTGCCTTAAGAGCAAGTGGGAGAGGAAGAGCACAGAAGGATTGGGTCAAGCATATTTTATCTTATTACATCTAGGTATTCTTAAGTTACAGAGAGCATCATGTAATTGAGAAGCTGAGATGTGTATGTGGATCAAAGTGTATTTGTTTCAAAGAGATGCATATTCATATCAGTTTTTCAATAATTTCAGTAGGGTTAAGTAAGGACGAACCTCAACTATCCTTTATTTCTTTACATTTTGAAATAATCTTTTTCTGTCCTCCCGGGATATGTGATTGAAAGGAAGAGACAGGAAAAACTATTGTTTTAGCTCCCTCTGCTGGTGGTGAATGAATCTCTTAGCAGAACCCTAACTGATGAAAGAAACGGATGACACCCCCTTACCATTGTTGCTACACTCTCTGTGGTAAAGGTAGGAAGCATATATGCTCATTTTTAAACAGTTTTTAACAGCCATATTGAGATATAGTTTACATGCTATAAAGTTCACCTGTTTAAAATGTGCAGTTCAACAGGTTTTAGCATAATGACAGAGTTGCTCAACCATCACCATAATCTAATTTTAGAACATTTTCATCACTCCCCAAATAAGCCTTCTATCCATTAGCTATTGCTCCTCATTCATCACTCCACTCCCTCCTGTCCCAAGAACCCTGGCAACTACTGACCTCCTTTCCATCTCTACAGATTTATATATTTTGGAAATTTTGTATAAAGGGGATCATATTATAATGTGGTCCTTGGGATTGCCTTATTTCACTTAGCATACTATTTTTGAGTCTCACCCATACTATAGCCTACTTCATTGCTTTTATTGCTGAATAATATTCCCTTTTATAGACTTACCATTTTCTGTTTATTTGTTCTTTAGTTGATGGGTATTTGGGTTGTTTCCACATTTTGGCTATTATGAATAATGCTGCTATGGACATTAGTGGACAAGTTTTTATGCAGACATGTTTTCAGTTCTCTTGTGTATGTACTTGGGAGTAGAATTGCTGGGTTATATCAACGTTTAACATTTTGCAGAATTGCCAAATTGTTTTCCAAAGTAGGTGGGCCACTTTACATTCTCACACACATGCTCTTTTGGATAAATTTTAAATTTAAATAATTTGAATAAAATTTAGAAGTAATACTTAAGTACTTTATGACTTGTTCTTCTGTTTTACTTAAGTACTTTTACATTAACTCCTTTTTATTTTTTATTGTTGCTCAATCGATCTCTTCTCCATTACACCTGAGAAGTCTCCTTAGTTTCCTACCCTGTAAAGACAGTGTGAGATGATGTCCAACCTCCCATGCAGCTCAAAAATACAAGGTCAGAATGAGAAACCAAAAATATGCCTTTGATCGCTAGCTTCCTCAATGACATTGCTGCAAGACACCCCCTGTAGTCGTGTATCACAGGGGCTTGGAATGCCGATCCTAGGGGCAGACTAGCTGGGTTTATATCCTTGGGCTACCACTTCCTCATTGCAAAACCTTGGCCAAAGACTTATTTTCTAAGTGTCATGCATAAAATGGTAGTAGTGATAGCAGTACTCTAATGGGATCATTCTGAAGACTAAATGAGACAATGCTTCACACAGTGCCTGGTTCCTACACAGGGAGCTTGCAGTAAATATGGGCTGTTATTGAGTCCACATGATTCCTTCTCAGCCTGTTGAGCTGGCAGTGGAACTATGAATATGTCTGTAGCTACAGGAATAGCTCCTGGAAGAGGATGGGTACTTTATTACATAGGGACTCATTTAGAAAGTGGGAAGAGCAAAAGAAGAGACAATTAAGACAGCTTCTATTGCAGCAGTGTCTGCATGTGCAGGATCTTCAATCTATATTTGTACCTCCAGAAGTAAAATGCTCAGCCTTGGTAAAAATTTGGTAGCATTGAAAGGCTGAAAAATAGGATGAAATAAATATTTTGAATTTCTTTTTAATTTAAATTCCCCTAAAATGTGTTTTTTTGAGCAGTGGCTTACCCTATTTACAGTTTTATAAAGCAATGGGCCCTGTCTTCATAAAATGTTCATATGTGTAAATACCCCAAATTGGCATATATTTTTAGGGTGGTCATGAAACTGATGAACTGGAGGCCATAGGAGTCCCTGTTAATAAATGTTGCAATAAACATGAAAGATGATTTATTTATGTAGCCCCCTTTTAGGCATTCTGAAATTCTTTGTTTTGACTTAAAAAAAATCTTACTCCCATTTTTCTGAGAAAAGTTGGAAAAATGCATGCAAATCACTGTGTGTGAGACATTAAAATAGTCAATTCATTTTTCCCTACAGTTAAAAAAAAATGCTATACTTGTGGAATTTAGGAAAAGACAGTATGAGTCTTAAGTTCTTGGCACAGAGAGACAAAAAAGAAAAGATATTCAGAGAGCAATGCTGTGGCTCCCAAGTATGTAAAAATTCTGGGGCTCAACTGTGAGGACAGTAGGCCTACACTTATGAAAGCCTTGTGCATTTTCTACATGAAAGTAGGAGAGTAGAGTGGGCATTGAGATGGCCTTTCCCCCAAGCCAAAATTGATGGGGGAGGCCACATGGAGGGGAGGGCCATGGTTCTTTCTAAGGTTTTCCAGGGCGTTGTGAATCTGTGAATTGTCCAAAATCTCCCAGATCTTGAAGCTCCATCAGATTCTCTGAGACTGTAAGACAGAAGAGGCGAAGAGCACCTAGTGTTTTGAGGTTCATTCCTTGTGGGTTGAGGCGTTCCACTTTATTTCTGGAATTTGCAAGATAGGTTGATATATAATGATGGCACTTTTTTCATCTTTACGTAGATGCTCATAATTGAGGACTATAACTCAAGATTTCCACTCTGTTCTGCCCTCTTCTTGGGCTTCCACTCTATTACCTGCTCATTTCCTCTCTGCTTGCTTCCCTCCTCCCCAGACTCCTAGCCCTGGATGTTTGATGCGAGACCTACTCTTCCTGCACCCAGGAACTCTCTTTGGATTCATTGTTGTACTCAGGAGATGTGGCCTAGTTTTAGTGTTTCGCTTTTCTACCCAGAATTTAAAATGAAACTCTGATTTCTAAATCAAGAAGCTTGAATCTCCAATATGGGAGCTGATTGAAAAAGTTGTGGGGCCATTCATTAACTGGATTTTTTTTTTTATGACTAAATAGGTCAAATCTACTCTCAGGAAATTGAAAGTTATAAACTACAACTCCAATCTGCTACTGTGAATAAGATGATAACCAAAGATTTTATTTTATTTTTTTTTCACAAGGGTTCTTCGGACCTGTAATGCAAGAGGCATTTCAAAGTTTGGATCGCCCTTAAAAAGAAATTGCCAAGTATGTTAAATTGTGCACTTAGTTTTCAATGTGGAAGAATGAATTCCAGATTCAATGAACTAACACAATTCTTCAGAGCTCTAAAGTATATTTGCAATTAAGACACTGGACTTGCTGTGCACTGGCTTATTCTTTCTCCTGGAAAGCTTTGTTTCACTGTGAAACCTAAAATCCTGCCATTGATCTGTACTCACAAAACCCTGTTGATTTAAACAGGACTCCCAGAGGTGGAACAACAGTGAAACCAGGAGACTCGATTTACTGAGCTTGGGTTACAGGAAACATATTTAATAGCAGACAGTTCCTGTTTTCATTGTTTTCCATCAAAGTTCCTACAAAATCAGATTGTCTTTAAATAGATGGTTCTGCCATTGGGACAAGGTTCAGTTTCACATCCCTAAAGAAATAAAGAGTTTTGTAAAAATTCACTCTACCTTGGCCTCATGTATAATAGGCCTAAGTCAAGCCAAAAAGATCAAGGTGGATATCATGCTAAAACACTGATAGAATAACAACACCAAAGATGTGAAACACATACTGTTTTGGACTCTTTATTGTAGCCCTCAATAACCAAGGAATAATTGCTGGTGGACAGAAGTGGAAAGGGATTTCACTTGAGAGCAATCTCATTTTGTCTGTTTTACAAGCATCATACAGGTTGGTCTTAAAGGTTTCTGAGGAAAGAAAGGAGGGGAAGTAGTCTGAGAAAATTATCTATCACCTGTGATTGAGCTCATTGTTTGGAAGGATCCTGGGTTTGGTAGGATTCTTGGAGTTTTGCCCTGAAAGAGATGAACTCTGAGCAAATAGTGATAAAGCTAATGTTAATAATAATGATGATGATAATGGTGGCTAATGCTTTTCGGGTGCCTAGTTTGTGTCGCAGGTCCTGTGCTAAGCACTAATTTCATTTAACGCAGTAACAGTTCATAATGTTTGGACCGACTCCTCCACTGTGGATGTCTGCCTAGGGTAATGGTCGAGGGGAGGTGTTATAGGGTCTTAGTCCTCCTTCCACTATTAATAAAGTGACCTTAAGTAAATTACTCTCTGAGTCTTGGTTTCCTAATCTGTAGAATGGCATGGTAAGACTACCTCATAGGTTTTTGTGCGGATTAAATAATATAGGCCAGTAGCAGAGACAGACAAACCACCCTGCAGGTTGAATATAGTGAGAGCCATTGGTGTAGGTGTGGAGCACTGGGAGCAGGCTGCAGGAGGGTCTCCTGCTCTCCCAGGACTTGGGGGATGTGGGACTCCCTGGAGGGGCTGCCCTCTAAGTGGACACCTGGGTTATGGATGGGTGTAAGTCAGGAGACAGTAAGGGAAGGGTGTGCTGGGCTGAAGGATGAGTGTGTTTTGGGGGAATTACATGATGCTGCACCACAGCAAGGTCAGAGAAGGGGAAGTTTCAGAGACAAGCTAGAGAAGTAAGCAAGCCCAGCTCCAAAGGGCTTTGGATGGCATTCAAGGGAGATGGAACTTTCTCCTGAGGTCAGTGGGAGCCTTTGGAGAGTTTAGTAGTTTTAAGAGTGGTATAATTAGATTTTCTTTTTGTGATGTTCACTCTCTTTGAGAGTAAAGATACTGTCTGGGAAAAGAGACCCTTTCTTAACCCCGCACTTGGGGAAGTCCATGACCTTGACCTCTCTGGTTTGGGGATTATCATCAAGTGACCTAACAAGTATTTGACTCCTGCCATTCTGATGTCCGTTACAGTTTCTCATGGCTCTCAATTGTTTCCTTACCTAAGTGGAGTGGTTCAGAGGATGGGTGGGGCTGTGGCCCATATGAATTCATTTTTTTTCTTGAGTTGCCTTATCGTTTGTATATAGCTTATATACTTAATATGTTAAACGCAGCTAAAATTTCGTTTTGAGATTGACCGTCAACTGCTTTCTTCTGGATTGCAACCCTTTACAGAAGACCTGGTAAGTAAAGCGAACCCATTTTCTACTGTTAATCTAAGGAAAGCAATAGTAGAGAACATTTGTGGACACCCTGTCTCTTCTTCCTCCCAACCTGACTGCTTCTCATTTGAGCAAAACACTCAATGAAACCCAGTTGCATAAGCAGTTTTTTTTGGGAGGGATGGGAGAGCAATCTGTGATTCCACTTACTTTGAGCCGGAAATTGACTCTATTTTATGGTCCCAATCTTCATTGTCTAAGAAAATCATCTTTTAAAATTAGATAATGATATGTTTCTAGGGCATGCTTTATTAAATGATTAGCAATTACTATTTTATAAAGTATTTATCAAAATATCACCAAGGTTAAAATTAGATATGACAAAACTAAAAAGTCACATTGGACTGGTTGCATTTCTGGTGAACCGGCATTTAGCATATTGAAACTAGGTGAACACTTACTTAGTACTCCATATGTTCTAGACTTGTGGTAAAATTGAAGTTTTAATATACTTACAAATAAAAATCTATGAATAGTACCCAAAGAGTAAACAATCATAATTTAATTTTAAGAGAAATTAAATGTCAGAGGACTGTGATAAAACTGGTAAATTTAAGAATTTCTTAAGAAAGAAAAATAGATACACTGGAAATCAAATATATTTGCTCTGAGTTGTTCATGAAGTGGCTTAGTACTCTTGGAGTGTTTTGTGCTTTACTAATGCTGTTAAATCCCATCTGGTGTTTGTAAAGTCTTTTACTATCCCCTGCTGGGACGGGCAGACATTGGTTTGCATGACTATGTGTTCCCAAAATATTTTTTAAAAGTATCTAGTGGATTTATACCAACTGTAGCAGGACGATAGAAGACCACATTTCCATTATAATGCTTTCAGGAATGGAGGCGAATGTCGTTAGGTCACAAAAGATCCATCAGTTTTACACTGTGTGACATTTGGGGAAGAATGTGAGTGATTAGTGGTTTTCAAAAGTTGTTTGGAATTCAACATTCTGTGTGGATATTACTTGAAAAATATTTATAGGTTCTGAGTCAGTGAGATGCAATTTATCCCTCCATGGAATTCATTCTAGAATGTGTGGAATATGGTCTTGAAACTTAGTCATTCCAATATATGCCCTGGAAATACCATTATTGTTAATAAACAGGTTGTTCTGCCTCCCTGAGTGATTTTTATAGTATTATTATCACCCTGTATTTCTGGAAATAAACAAAATCTTGGTTTGGAGAGAAAATAATGTAATTCAGCAAGAATTGATTGAATAATTTTTATGTTCAAGGCAGTCTGATAGGCATTGGGGGAAATGGAAAAGAATCAGACATAATCCCTATCCTTGGAAAACTTACAGTTTAGGTGAAGAGTCATGAAAAAACAAGGTAAGGTAAGTTTCAAAAATGAAACATAATAAAGATTAATGGTAATTCTGAGTAAAGAGTAATTGAACTTGATTGAGGGATGAGAAAAGCACAAGGGTGAAAATAAAACAGCCCTTGAAGGATCAGTATAATTTTAATTTAAAGGAGATGGTAGATAGAGGTCAGAATATGCAAAGTAAGTGGTCAGCTTAGAAGTCTATTATATTCCAAGATAAACTCATGTAGAAGTCAGAAGGTGGTAAGAGGAACTGAAGAACTAGTAACAGCACCAGTGAGCCTAACCACAGGGCTAGACTGAGGGCAGCAAAGCAGGGAGAGGTAGTGTCATTGGTTAGGGAGTAAGCATGTTAAAAGGTTCGTACGTTTGTGTGTATTTTTCTGCATATCAAGGTCTGATCACTGATGCTTTCAGCCTATATTGAACCAATTGATCTTTTGCTTAACAATAGTTCTTTCAATGTCTTTTCATTATAATCTCATGTTAATCCATTACCTGCTTTCCAAAAGCGGTTAACTGTCATCTCTGGAAAACATATTGAGGAAAGAGTTGGTTTCTCTGCTCCTCTGACTGGAGTGTGATTTGTGTTGACTTCTATGGATGGAGAAGAGGAATGAAATGAATTATGTGGTAAAAAAGCAGTGTACTAAAGGCAGGCATACTGCGTTTTAGACAGTGCCAGCTCTGCCAGTTGTGTGACCTGGGGTATGGCATTTTCTCTCTTTGGGCTTTGGTTTTCTCATTTGCATAATTAGCAAGTTGGATGATCTATTTAATGGAACAGTCTTTAGTACTAAAACCCAGCTCATGGTAAGACTGTAACGTAATTTGAAATACGCATTTACAATAGTCAGTGTATTCGTAGAATGGCAATGGCTGTAAATGATAGTAGAAAGCACATACTGAAAATGACTTTGAAAATGAGGAAAGTTGGTGATAACAGAAGAGAAAGATTCTGAGTCAGGGTGGCTCCAGATTTGGCTAACAATATTTATTACCTCATAGGTTATTACAGTTATCCTTTGAGGTAATGAAGTTACTATACTTACTTCATAGATGAGTCAGCTGAGATGCAGAAAGGTGACTTCACTTGTGCTCACAAAAGCAGCAAGCTGGAGGGCAAGGTTTGACCTCCATGGGCTGCCTGACCCCAGACTGTACCCTTAGCTGCTCTACTGCCTCCTTTTGGCTCTGCATTGTTTGCCTCGTCTACTGATTTCAAGATTAAGTGGAAAACCATGTGGAAACTTGAAAATAATAATCACCAGGTTGACTACCAAGTATCAGGTGTGGAGAGAGATGATTCTTGATCTTATGAACTGAGGAGGGTTTCTATGTTTAATATGCAGTGAAAGCTTTTGGACACTCGAGGACGCTTTGTAGACAACATCCTCAGGACCCAGAAACTGCCTTCCCCAGGTTTAACGCTCCAGGCAGTACCATGTTTCAGGGCCTCTGAGGAGGGTTGCCTGGCCACTGCTCACACTCCCTGTCAGCGACGGCAGGCGACCATGTTGGCGTTCTGCGTGTGTCTCAGGGCAGCTCCCATGTTGGACTTGTCTTCTAACACTCTGGCCATTGTGAGCCCTGTAGGTCCTTCCCTTTTTCACCCAAGATATCTCTATCCTGTGGATGATGTTCCAAATATTGTACTTTCTAGTTAGGCTTAATGTACTCAATTCCTCATGGGATCCGTTTGTCTCAGGTATCTGCCTACCTTCTACATTTAGTTAAATTAAACTTATGTTTTCATTCATTCCTCTGATCCTGTTCTTGATTAATCATAACATTTAACAGAAAAAATTCTAGGATTGTCTCGTGTTTGTTTTTTGTTCTTTTTTTCTATAAGTCCAGGTTTGTTCATGTTTATATTAGTGCAATTTTTAAAGACATCTTTTTTTTCCCCACCAAGTCTTCAACACATACTGATGCTTAAAGTACATTTGATGAAGTTGACTAATAGTCATAGTTGAAATTCAGCAAAACAAATTATAAATAAGAAATACAAAGATTTTCTTGATAACAGACTTAATTCCATTTAAGGGTTCACAGATAATACTTGCCAGATTCATAGGGTAGACGAAGACAGGGCAACAGTCAAACTCCTGGCGGTGTGCATCAGAGGGTGGAGGGGCGAGGTGTCCTGCGGGCAGGATGGAGAGCAGTCACGCTCTCCTCAGCCTTGCACTGGGTCAGCCTGGAGGAAGGAAATTCTCAGCTATTTATGATAGTGGTAACCTAAGTTTTTAAAATAAATTACTTTCCTTATGTTAAAAATTTTTGCATAATTTTATATTTAGAGTGATTGAAGATATGGTGTCTATGAAATTAGTAATTGGGACACATGTAAATAAAAATATAGATTTTTAATATATTGATGATTAACGACATCTGTAGAAACCTAGTCAGTAGATCTTATGTATTTTTACTTTTAAATCAAATCATTAAATAGGATATTATTATACCTTAATTCTTTTTTTTTTATTGAAGTATAGTTGATATACAATCTTATATTGGTTTCAAGTACAACACAGTGATTCAACAGTTACGTGCATTATTAAATCTTCACCCCAACTAGTGCAGTTATTGTCAACATAGAAAGATGTTACAGAATCATTGACTATATTCTCCATGCTGTACTACCATCCCCATGACCAACATATATTTTGATTGAGAATTTTTGTACCCCTTTGTCCCCCAACCTGCCCCACTCATCCACCCCAACCCCTCCCTGATGGTAACCACCAGTCACTTTTCAGTATCTCTGAGTCTACTGCTGTTTTGTTCATTTTGTTTTGTTTTGCACTTAGATTCCATGTGTAAGTGAAAGTGAAATCATATAATATTCTTTCTCCACATGGCTTATTTCACTAGCATAATATTCTCTAAATCAATCTATGTTCTCACAAATTGCAGGATTTCTTTCCTTTTATGGATGAGTAATATTCCACCGTGTATATGTACCACCTCTTCTTTATCCATCCATCTATTGATGGACACTTTGGTTGCTTCCATATCTTGGCTATTGTAAACAATGCAGCAGTAAATGTAGGGGTCGATATATCTTTTTGAATCAGAGATTTTGTTTTCTTCAGGTAAATTCCTAGGAGTGGAGTTACTGGGATGAATGGTATTTCTATTTTTAGTTTTTTTAGGAATCTCCATACTTCTTTCCACAGTGGTTGCACCAATTTGCAGTCCCACTAACAGTGGAGGAGGGTTCCCTTTTCCACATCCTTGTCAACACTTGTTATTTCTTGTCTTTTGGATAGTGGCCATTCTGACTGGTATGAAGTGATATCTCATGGTTTTGATTTACATTTCCTTGATGATTAGTGATATGGAGCATCTTTTCATGTGCTTGTAGTCCATCTGTATTTCTTCTTTGAAAAAATGTTCAGGTCCTCTGCCCAATTTTTAAAATCAGGTTATTTGTATTTTGGTGTTGATTCATATGAGTTCTCTATATATTTTGCATGTCAACCCCTTATCAAATAAATCAGTATGAATATATTCTCCCATACTTTAGATTGCCTTTTTGTTCTGTTGATGGTATCCTTTGCGGCACAGAAGCTTTTTAGTTTGATGTAGTCCCACTTGTTCCCCTTGCCTGGAGAGACATGTCCAGAAAAAAATTTCCCATGGTTATGTTCAAGAGATTTTTACCTATGTTTTCTTCTATAAGTTTTATAATTTCATGTCTTATATTTAGGTCTTTAATCCATTTTGAATTTACTTTTGTATATGGAGTTAGACAGTAGTCCAGTTTCATTCTCTTGCATGTAGCTGTCTAGTTTTCCAAATATCATTTATTGAAGAGACGATTTTTTCCCCACTGCATACTCATGGTTCCTTTATCATACATTAATTAACCATATATGCATAGCTTTATTTCTGGGCTCTCTATTCTGTTCCATTGATCTCTGGTTCTGTTCTTGTGCCAGTACCATAGTGTTTTGGTTTTTGTAGCTTTGTAGTATAGCTTAAAGTCAGGAAGTGTAATCCCTCCAGCTTTATTTTCCTTTCTCAGGATTGCTTTGGCTATTCAGGCTCTTTTGTGGTTCCATATGCATTTTAGGATTATTTTCTCTAGTTCATTGAAAAATGCCTTTGGTATTTTGAGAGTGATTGCACTGAGTCTGTAAATTGCTTTGGGCAATTTACAGGATGGCCATTTTGACAGTATTAATTCTTCCTATCTATAAACATGAAACACATTTCCATTTATTTATGTCTTCTTTAATTTCTTTCATCAGTGTCTTACAGTTTTCAGAGTACAGGTCTTTTTCCTCTTGGTTAGGTTTATTCCTAGATATTTTATTCTTTTTGAAGGAATTGTAAATGTAATTGTTTTCCTGATTTCTCTTTCTGCTAGTTTGTTGTGAGTATATAGGAATGCAATGGATTTCTGTGTATTGATTTTGTACCCTGCAACTTTGCTGAATCCAGTTATTCTAATAGTTTTTTGGTGGAGTCTTTAGGGTTTTGTATTTATAATATCATGTCATCTGCTAATAGGTACAGTTTTACTTCTTTCTTACCAATTTGAATGCCTTTTATCTCTTTGTCTTGTCTGATTGCCATGGTCTGGACCTCCAGTACTATGTTGAATTAAAGTGGTGAGAGTGGACATCCTTGTCTTGTTCCTGATCATAGAAGAAAAGCTTTCAACTTTTTACCATTGCATATGATATTAGCTGTGGGTTTGTCATATATGGCCTTTATTTTTTGAAGTATATTCCCTCTATATCCATTTGGTTGAGAGTTTTTATCATGAATGGATGTTGAATTTATCCAATCTTTTTCAGCATTTATTGAGATGATCATATTTTTTTCTTTTCTTTTGTTAATGTGGTGTATCACATTGACTGACTTATGAATATTGTACCACTCTTGCATCCCTGATATAAATCCCACTTGTAAATGTAAATGTACACTTGGTTGTGATGGATGATCCTTTTGATGTATTTTTGAATGTGGTTTGCTAATATTTTGTTGAGGATTTTTGCTTCTACATTATCAGGGATATTGTTCTGTAATTTTGTTTTTTTGTAGTGTCTTTGTCTGGTTTTGATATTAGAGTGATTTTGGCCTCATAGTATTAGAAGTACTCCCTCTTCTTCTGTTTTTTGGAATACTTTAAAAAGCATGGATATTTGCTCTTATTTAAATGTTTGGTACAATTCAGACTGTGAAGAGCTCTGGTCCTGGACTTTTGTTGGGAGTTTTTTGATTACCAGTTCAATTTGTAACTGGTAAGTGGTCTGTTCAGATTTTCTGCTTCTTCCTGTGTATTTTCTAGAAATCTATATTTTTTTCTAGGTTGTCCAACTTATTAGCATATAATTTTTGATAGAATTCTCAAATAACTCTTTGTATTTTTGTGGCATCTGTTGTGGCTATTCTTTTTTCATTTCTGATTTTATCTGTGTCCTCTCCTTTTTTTTCTTAATAAGTATGGCTTGGGGTTTGTCTATTTTGTTTATTTTCTCAAAGAACCAGCTCTTGGATTCATTGATTTTTTTTCCTAGTGTTTTATTCTTCTCCATTTTATTTATTTCTGCTATGATCTTTATTATGTCCTTCCTTCTACTAACTTCGGGTTTCATTTATTCTTCTTGTTCTTGTTTAGTTGTGAGTTTAGACTGTTTATTTGGAATTGTCTTGTTTCTTAAGATAGGCCTGTATTGCTATGCACTTCCCTTTTAGAACTGCTTTTTGCTGCATCCCACTTATTTTGAACTGTTGTATTTTTTGTTTTTTCACTTATATCCATGTGTTGCTTGATTTCTTCTTTGATTTGTTCATTGATCCATTGATTATTTAGAAGCATGTTGTTTAGCCTCCTTGTGCATGTGGGGTTTTTTTGTTTTCTTTATGTAATTGATTTCTAGTTTCATACCATTATGATCTGATAAGATGCTTGATATAATTTCAACCCCTTTGAATTTATTGAGGCTCTTTTTATGTCCTAATATGTGATCTATTCTGGAGAATATTCCATGTGCACTTGAGAAAAATGTGTTTCCTGCTGCTTTTGGGTAGAGCATTCTGTACATATCTGTTAAGTCCATCTGGTCTAATATGTTGTTTAATGCCTCTCCTACCTTATTTATTTTCCATCTGGATGATCTGTCCATTGATGTAAGTGGGATGTTAAAGTCCTTTAATATGAAGGTATTACTGTCTATTTCCCCCTTTGGGTCTGTTAGTATTTGTTTTATATATTTAGGTTCTCCTATGTTGGGTGCATTGATATCTACAACTGTTATGTCTTCTTGTTGAACTGATATCTTTATCATCATGTAATGTCCTTCTTTGCCTCTTGTTACTTTCTTTGATTTGAAGTCTATTTTGTCTGATATAAGTACTACTACTCCTACTTTTTTCTCCCTATTATTTGCACACTGATGTTCATAACAGCATTGTTTGCAGTGACCAAAAGTGGAAGCAAACCAAGTGTCCAGTGATGGATGAATGGAGAAACAAAATGTATATACATATGTACATGTGATGGAATATTATTTATCCCTAAAAAGGAAGAAAATTCTGATACATGCTATGACATGGATGAAAGTTGAGAACATACTAAGTGAAAGAAGCCAGTAACAGAAGGACAAACATTGTATGATTCCACTTATATGAGGTGCCTACATAGTCAAATTCATAGAGACAGAAAGTAGAATGGTGGTTTCCAGGGGTTGGAGGATGGCATAATGGGGAGTTGGTGTTTAATGGGTACAGAGTTTCAGTTAGGGAAGGTCAAAAAAGTACTGAATGCAGATAGTGGCTATAGTTAAACAATAATGTGATTGTACCAGTACCATTAGAATTGTACCCTTAAAAATGGTTAAGATGGTAAATTTATGTTAGTGTATTTTATCACAATAAAATAATTTTAAAATGCCATAAGTACATATTGAACATGTGCTCCATATTTAGTCCTTAGGTGGAGATTTCCATCAGCAATTTCCATCAGCAATATAAGACTTGGTTTTTATGTACAAGGAGCTTAGGTTCTATGTCAGTTACTAAAGATAATATATTGACTTTATTTATGTTCCAGTCATTTATTGAGCACTTGCCATGTGCCATGTGGTGTTTGGTGCTGAGGGAGAAGAAAAACAATAAACAAGTAAAATACAGTATGTGGTGATTAGCACTATGAACAAAACAGAAAAAAAGTAAAGCTGGAAAGGAAAGTAGATGGTGCTAGGGGCTGAGGTAGAGAATGTGTAGTTCTAAATAAGATGGTAAGAAAAAGCCTTACTTAGAGGTGACATTGGAGCAAAGACCTGAAGGAGTTGAGAAAGAAAAGAATAACTGAGAGAAAAGTGTTTCAGACAGATGGACTCTGATGGGCCTGGAAGGGAGAAGAAGCCTAAAGTACATGTCAGGGGTGCAATGGAAGAAGGGCACAGAGGAAAGGGAGCAGTGAAAAATAGAGGATGACGCATCAGAAGGGTGGTGGGAGTAGAGGGAGGAATAGATTGTGTAGAGTCTTGTAGGTAGTATAAGTCTTCCAGTTTCTATTCTATGAGAAAAGAAAGGCAGCTACTGGACTGGAGGGTTTTGAGGGAGAAGTGATGTGGTCTGACATGTTTTAATAGGATCACTCTGGCTGTCACATTGAAAATTAACTATAGGTGGGCATATCAGTTTTCTAATTTGTGTTAATTCATTAATTTTTTTAACTTATTAATTAAATAATTTATTAATACATATCACTTTATTAATTAATTACCACAAACTTACTAGCTTAAATCAACACAAATTTATTATTCTACAGCTCTGCAGGTCAGAAATTTCACTGGGATAAAATCAAAGGGTCAGGAGGACTATATTCCTTTTGGAGACTCTAGGAGGTAATCTATTTCTTGCTTTTTCTGGCTTCCAGAAGCCACTTATATTGGTTGGGTCCTAAATTCATTTCCAAATCTCTTTCTTACTCCTTCTCTCTCATTTCTTTCTTATACTTGTAAGGACCCTCATAATTACATCATGTCCATCTAGAAAATCCATGATATCTCCCTATTTGAAGGTCTTTAATTTAATCACATCTTGCAAGGTCTCTTTTGCTCTGTAATGTAACATACTCACAGATTTGGGTGTTCAAGACATGGACATTTTAGGGGGTCATTATTTTGTCTATGACAGTCTACTGTCTGGCCCCTGGAGATTCATATCTCTCCTATATAGAAAATTAATTCATTTACCCAAACATCTCCAGAAATCTCAACTCATTATAGCAACAACTCAACGTCCAAATGACCTCATCTAAATCTCTAGCTTTAAAGTCCCAGATCTCATAATCTAACCAGTTATGGTGAGGCTCTGGGTTTGATCCTTCCTGAGGCATAATTCTTTTCCATCTCAGTACCTATGAAACTCATGAAACAAGTTAACTATTCCCAAAATACAGTTGTGGGACAGGCATAGGATAACAATTATAGACATTCCATTCAAAAAGGAGAAAATGGAAGGAAAAAGGAATCACCAGTCCCAAGCAATTCTGACCCTAGTGGACAAACAACATTATTTCTCAAGTTCTGGAATTAATACTCTGGTTTTTGGCTCCACTCTGTGGATTTACAGCTCCACCTTCAAAGTCATCCTTACTTTTCCATGAATGGTGTTGTTTTCAGAGCTCAGTTTTAACAGTCTGTGTTCTGCTTGTAGAATTTTGGGAGTCTGGCAGCCTTCTCTCATTCATTCCCTCACTGTCTCTTTCAGTCAAAACTGGTTCAGCTTGTATAAAATTCTTAAGAATTTTGTGGGCCACACATATATGTTTTGGGATTTATTCCATTAGACACGAGGCCCTTCCATAGGTCTTTCCTAGATAATCCCACCCCTATTCATTGGCTTTTATTGGGCTAGTGGGGAGAATCTATAAATCACATGCTTAATCTTTCCAAAGAATACCTTTTGTGATAGAATATTCCAACACTTTGACCCTTATATCTTGAATCTACACAACATCAAATAGAGGTTTTTGAAAAGTCTTGTAATTTCACATGAATGAATAGGCCATGTGTTTAGACATCCTTCAACTTTTAAAGAGAGTAGGTAGAGAGTTTCTTTTTAAATAATCACCTTAAAAAGTAGGCTTTAGCTGGAAAAAACTAAAAAATACACTTGGATAAGCCAGGGCTAGGCTAATTTCCACCCACCTATCCACTGACAATCATTGAGTTTTTCCCAAGCAGTGATTGTCAGCTCTGCTCATATCATTGCTGGCTTTGGTTTCCTAATGAGAAAAATTGACTCTGGAACTAGGAAGCTACCAAGAAATTTCTTTTTGATGAGACTGTAAGCAAATTGAACCTTAGATACTAATATTACTTATGTTTAAGTTTATGGACTTTCTGATGCTAATGATGAGAAAACCATGTGTGCTGGGTCTGATAGTATAAAACTGCAAGTAAGAAATTATACACCATGTCATACTCTCCACCTTAAACATTTTACAGATTTCCCAGAGTTGTTTAACACAATGGTGCTATGTGACCCTCATGCCTTCAGAGAGGAAATCATATAGAAAATGACTCTCAGCAGATTGACTGATGATGTGTTAATAATGACAGTGTAACCCATCCTAATGGAAGACTTGTCAGCAGCTTGTCAGAAGGCTGACCACGTGGTGCTGTGGTCTTAGTTATAGTTCTTGGTTTGGTTGGTTGGCAAATACTTGCTATTTTAAACCATTTTTGGAAGTATGCAAAAGAAGTATTAAATTCCCTAGAAGAGCTTTCCCTCCTGTTTTTAAATATGATGGGAAACCATCTTTTATTTATTGGGGAGAGTGAAGTTGTGCCAAATAAACAAAAATCTGAGCAGCAAGCTAATCATAATAAAATTTAATTATGATTGACCAAGAGGTGTCTTTTTTATTTTGTATACCTTTTCATTAGTTTTCAGCATGTGTGTGTTTGTGTATGTGGTATGTGTGTGTGTTTTTCCTGAAGAGTAGTTCTGGAGTTGTGGAAGTTGCTTTCTTTTATGGAAATATTGAATATCAAATAAGGAAGTAACAGGATATATTTTTCTACTTCAAAGATGTGGGAACTCAAAATGTATTAAAAAAACATAGTGAATGTTGATTAGTGTAGTTGGTATTATATTGTAGGTCTTGAACTTTTACAAAGTTAAAGTGCCTGGCTCAGATCACTAAATGTTTATTGAATTTAATTGTGGAATAAAGTTGGCTGGTCTACAAATCTATCATCATTAATAAGTTTCTTTTACCAATTCATTTATGAATTAATTCATATCTTCATTACTTTATAGGCGGTACCTGGCATCTATAATGAAGTGTGCTATGACCTTTGAGGAAATATAGAGTGTGATGTGGGCCTGATTTCAAAGGGTTTATAATTTCAAGTGGGAGATGATAAGAATGCAAGGAACCAGAAAATAAAGTAGAAAATTAGGCAACAAGAAAGTATATTCTGAGTTCCAAGTTTATATGTTCCAACATCACTACTTGGCACCCAGAATGGTGGTAAGACATGTAAATATTTGTTTGCTTATCTTTGTTTATTTATGTGTTACAAACTCTTTAAAATGATGTAATATAAATTTTTATTTAATAAGACAGCTTAGTTTTCAATTCTACTATTATACAAAGGTTATAGTTCCTAGTGAAATTGACATGAAATCCACAAGTGATTGACTAATGCTGCCTATTGTCTTGTGGTAACTGAGGTCTTCTGAATTAGCTCCAGCTGCTTTCTCCAACAGGTAATTTTTATCTTAAAATATTTTGGTATCAGACATTTCAAACATGGTAGTATGTTTTTAATCTTTTTTTCCTATTCCACAATTTCTTTAAAATTTCATGCTGAAAATGCAACACTTTTCAATATTAAGATGTACAATTAAACAGGTGGTTGTTACTATAATCCAGTACCTTTGTAGCATGTTTCCAAGACTTTGATATAACAGCAACTATAAAAGCAACAATAAAATAGCTTCATATTTTGTTGTAAACATTCAATTTCACTATAAAATCTAAAAAGGATCTTATAATAAATATGGCATCTATATGTTTCTATTAATGTTTAGTTTTTGCTATATTGTACTTTAAAACACTACTTGGTTGATTTAATTCTATCAATAGGAAGGCACTACTGACATTCTCTTCCTTCTGGATTCTCTTACATTTTTACTTAGGAGAAGTTTATACATTGAAACTATAGTACACTGCTTTCCTCTTATTTAGTCCTTTATGTTTAATAGAACTTGCTGTCATGAAGACCTGGGTTTGAATCTTAGGTTGACATTTATAATAAACAAAGATGATACACAAAATATTTAAAAATCTGGAACTCATGGTCCCTAACCAGTCTTTCTCTCAGCCCTTCTGCTAGTCAGGTATTAGCCTTTTAGTTGTATCATGGGGAGGTCATGGGTCTCAGGGCAGAAGCTGGAAAATGGGGGGTTAGTGGAACTTGGGGTCCTTAGGCAGTGATTCATGTGGAAGAATTTTAATATCTTAACACCTGATAAGAATATACCATTGTATACCCACTGAATATTAGCCCTGACTATGAATTTAATTTCACTTTCCTTATCTGTAAAATAAGTTTAAAAAATACTCATATACACTTGGCCTGCTTCATAGAGTTTTTGTGAGATTCAAATAAAATATTTGTGAAATAGTAACAGTAACTTTATGTCAAACATCATTATAAATGCTGTAATCACTAGACTATACAATTCTCACAGAAATATTATGAGGTAAGCATTATCGGTCCCATTATAACGACCCTATGAGCTGACATGCATATAATCCATATTTTACAGAAGGAGAAAGTGAATTAAGTGAGATTAAGTAAAACACTTAATCTAATAGCTAGTTATTTCCTGGATACAGAGAGTATTCAAACACTGATCTTCCCTGAAAACATAAATGTAAAAGCTTAATATATGATAGTAAAAACCAGTAAAATCCATTAGTTATATACCTCATATACAGTGGCACAGAAAGTGTGCATCTATAGTTCAAGCCATGAATTATTTTAGTCCTTTTTCAGATGAGTGCTAATAACACTGTATCATCTTGGTCAAAATTTGGCAAATGTAAATGAGAAAACCCAGGGGGTAAAAAGCACAATTAAAACTATTTTAAGTTGGGAAAATGTGTTCAAAGTTTTAGTTTAGTTTGGAACTTAGTGTTACATTGGCAAGAATTCCATCTCTCAAGATGAGGTTTTCAATTTCTTTATTAATAAACACACCATTAGATATTGTCTTGCCTAAGTGGCAAATCCGGTAAAAATGTTCACATATCATACTTAATGGAGAAACCTTAGAAGCCTTCCCTTTAAGGTCAGTAACAAACAAGGATGCCTGCTCTGACCCTTCCTGCCAACAAAGGACTGGATGTGCTGGTCGGTGAAATATGAGGAGTAAGAGAAATAAGGGATAAGACTATAAGGGAAGAGACAAAACTGCCAGTATGTGTAAATGATTTAATGATTTACATAGAAAACCCAAGAGAATCAACAAACTATTAAAGCTAGAAGAAGAATTCAGCATGATTGCTTCAGCACAAATCCCCAAGTAAAGTTCAATAGAATTCTCTTACATCAACACCCATTATAAAATCTAACAGCCGTAGTAGGATGTTCACAAGGGCCAAATGGCAGTCTATAAAGTATTGAGGAATTGACTCAAAAATGCAAAAGTTACTATGGCGAATATTTTAAAACATTATTGAAGGACATAAAAATAGACATGATTAGTAAAAAAGAATTCCATCCTTGTGGAGGGAAGATTCAGCTTTGAGATGATACTAAATTCTTCCCAAATTAAAGCATACATCTAATGTAGCTAAAAAAAAAAACGAAGAGCAAAAGTGAATTTGGCACACAAAAATCCATACATAACTAAAATAATTCTTAAAAAGAAGAGCAATGTGGGGAAATATCTTAGCAGATATTGAGATATGTTAGCAAGCTATAGCAATTGTGTGGTACTGACACTAAAAATGTAAAAAATAAGCGTAGAATAGAATAGAATCTAAAGCTAATCCATGTACATATTGGAACTTGGTGAATTGTTGGTAGATCTTTGAGGAAATGGTAGATTATTTAAAAAACAGTATTGTGAAAATTGGCAAAATATTTGGAGAAAAAATAGGCCTAAAACTTACACCACAAATAATACAGAGACAATCTCCCAATGGACTAGAGAATTAAAAGTAAAAGACAAAACTATGAAGCAATTCTAAAAATAAAGTTGGGGAATATCTTTGCAACAATAGAATGGGAAATTATTTCTTAAATGAGATGAAAAGCAGCACATAATGAGGAGCATGAGAAGGCAGAAGAGGGCTGTGGTAGACTGTTCCTTCTCAATATCCATCCTTCCTCTCTCTGCCTCCCTTGATTTTTAGCTGGCTTCATAATTGTCCCTATCAAGAATACATTTTCTAGCTTCCTTTGTGGCTAGGTGGGCCTTCTGATTAGGTTCTGGCCAATGGGAGGAAAGTTAATGCCTTGTGTGTTAACTGGAATGCATAAACATTGGCTGGAGCTTCAGTAGTTATCTTGGACCGTGAGGTGGAAGCCGTATGTTGAGAATAATGTAGACACACGTCAAAAGGAGCCAGATCTTTGATGATTTGTGGAGGCATTATATTAGCTCTGATTTGCTTATGTAGGGTCTTAGTTTTTGCAAAAGACAATTTCTGTTCTGTTTAAGGCACTGTCATTTTGTGTTTGCCTTCACTTGCAGTTGAACTTAACTGCGACTGAACATACATAGATTAGGGTGTGGTGTGGAGGTTAGGGTCAGTTCAGGCAGAAGAAAACCTAATTCACTGAGGCAGGAGAGCAGGGTGGAATAATGGTTGTGAATAAAGATGCTCTGGTGGGTAGATGGTGGGAAGTTTAGTGAGTTGGTGTCTTAAGACATTAATTTTTCTCTGTAAAATAAAAGCAGAACGAGTTTGTGGAAAATAACAAAAAGAGAGTTTAGTAGAGCAAGTTTGAAGTGGATCTTGAAGATTTAACAAGGGGGTAGAGTGAGACAAGAGAGAGAGCCGGCAAGTAAGGGTTTGAGAGTAACGTCAAGGTTACATAATTATAATAGTCAAGAATTATACGAATTCCTCTTATAGCATTCTGTGGGGTGGAAGAAGGTTCAGAATAGAGGAATCCATGATTAGGCTTTCGCTTTATGGGAATAAAGAACAGACAAGTGGGCTTTGCAGTAACCCTTAGCCACCTTCTATTGAACTCGCCCTATCTGTTAGATGGGCTGTATGAACATGACGGTGTGAGCAATACAGACTTTGCACCAGCTGTCAAAGGAGCCAGTTTGGGAGGTTTGGCCCTTGAAGAAAGCTCCTGACCACAGTGGCAGCGTATGTGGGAGGTGGGTGCCATTTCTGAACAAGTTGAGACGAGAAGAAATGCATGTCACAGGTTATTCTGTAATCACCATTTTTAAGACAAAGGGAAATAAATCTAAAGCTAACTTGCTGTGCTGCTTCCACTTGGTTATTAGGATTGTTGGGCGACGCAGAGAGAGAGTGCAACAAACATTACTGCAAAGTAATGTTTTTTTTAACTGAAAGAAGTGTTTATTAGACCAATATTTTGGTTTGGATTTATCACTGTCCAGATGCTTCCATTTTTTGTCTAAATAACGTTATTTAGACAAAAAATGGAAGCATCTGGACAAAAGTGATATGATCATAATGAAATCTGTGCTACTAGTTTTATGCTCAACAGTTTTCAAGATACATTCTTAATATATGTTCTCATTTAATCTTTAAACAACAACGTAAGGTGGGTATTATTCCAACTACTTCATTTACAAATAGCCACTGAAGCTCAGAGAAGTCACAGATTTTTCTAAGACACATAACTAGCAAACATAAGAACTGAGTTTTAACTCTAGGGTCCAGTGGGTGCATTTTGCTGTGTTCATCCTTAATATGATGGTTATTCACAGTAAGGAGTTAAGCTGGACAGCTTTACTATGAAGTAGGCAAGGTTTTCATTTCCCATAAAGGTTCTCCAAGAGTCTGATGCTTTTTCAGATTATTATTTAAAACTTTAATTTGTGGTTTGTGGTTGTCAACCTAAAATGGAGCCTCTCTTCTCTTGAATTTGCTCTATTTTCTAAAGCCTATAAATCTTAAACTCTTAAAGATTGTACTTCAAGGCACTGTTGAATGAATAAAATATATCACGTTCATGTTGGCCTCTAGAGGTCACAAATGCAACAGAATCTTGCTCCCTTCCCTTGTCTTCAGGAGTGTTTCTGACAGCCCACAAACCACTTTGGTTGATGCTTGTGTGTGGTCATAACCCTAATGATTCTAATGATGGCATTACAAGAGTATGTTTGCTTGCAAGTATGTCCAGAACTTTACTTTTTAAACCAGTATCTTCTGGTCTTCATAGCATTGGAGAACAGGATAAAGCAATAGAAAGATATTTTTGGAATCTCTGCAACTTGTTTTTTGAAAATGCGGGAAGTGATCCCATAGTATTCTGAGAAGACTATCTGGAATTATGTGCTATCCCTTTTGTTTGGGTAAATCATTGTACCATTGATAAATAAAAACACTTATTTTATAGATGTAGGCACTAAGAACCTTAGAAAAGTACTTAACTTGTACACAAAAAAATAACTGGAAAAGTATTGTTAGTTTGCTATTTACAGGAGTCAAAACTTATAATTTAAATGGGTTAAAATACTATGAAAACATTTCAAGAAGCAGTACTTTTAATATTTGAATTTTGTGGTATATCCTAATAAAAATCTCTACCACTAACTGGTCATTTATAACCTCCCATTATACTAAGCACTCTAAATATATTAACCCATTTATTTTCTCAAAAATCCTTCTGCAGACATTTGTTAAATTTAAAAATCGATGCTTTTTACTTGCTTGTTTTTCTTAGGAAATGTTTCCAATTCTATCCTATTATACATTAATCTGGACAAAATAAGGATAACTATTTAAACTTTTAAGTGGCTATATTAAACAAAAATATCTGTCAAGCAAGCACATATGTTCACATTGAGAGATAATTTAAAAAAAAAAAAGAATTCCAGGTCAGTATAGGCAGTTAATAAAATATATGGCTATTATCGCTACATCACTACCTTAATTATTGCTTACTTTCCATTCCCTCAAGATTGCTTTTAAAGCCACTTCTTCATATATTGCACACTATGAATTACAATAACAGACAGTAAGTATTTACTGTTAATACCAACTAGGAAACAGTGTTGAAAATTATTCATTATGTCATTATTACAGAAGGAGACTTAAGACTCAGTGCGAGGTACAGATATCCTCAGAACTGTCCTCTCCCTTCTGCAGCTGCTTCTTAGTGTGTAAAGAGCACGCCTGGACTTTAAGCAGAGCTGGGTGAAAATTCTGACTTAGTATCTTGGGCAAGTTATTTATCCTGTCTGAGCCACATTTCTCTCTGTGGAAGGGCGTAATTATGTATTCTTAGTGTGAAACTGCCACCATGGTCCGCCTCCTTACCTTTCTCTGACAGGCAGTCATTGTCTCCTAAGCACTGCAGGAAGGAAGGAAGGAAGCAGCTGTGCGGTGGGGGTCCTCCCTGCTCTCCGTTATCTTCGCCACTTCCTCCCCAACAGATGAGTTCTGTTAACTCTCACCAGTCACTATTTTTTAATTAGATGATTGGAAAAGGAAGGGGATCACGGTGACTAGGGTCCAGCATCTGGTTTATTTGGCAAGGGTAGTTTGGATTACATACCTTGTGAATAAAGGGTTTTGTACAGTATGCCCTTGGAGCGTGTCAGAGCAAATCTTCAAATATACAAAAGACAGAAAAAGAAGAATACTATTGTAAAGTGGAAAAGCAATAGAGCATAAGGGTTGTGAGAACAGGTTCCAAAGCTGGACCACTAGGGGTTAAATTGAGATTATCACCTCCCACCAGTCTGAAAGGCCACTATCCAAAAGACAAAAAATAACCTCTGCTACTTGTTAGCTGTGGAACCCTTTGCAAATAACTTAGCTTTCCTGTGTTTCAGTTTCTTTTTTTTATTCATATATTTATTTTTTATTGAAGTATAGTTGATACACAATATTATATTGGTTTCAAGTATACAACGCATTGGTTCAACAGTTACACACATTATTAAATCCTCATCCCAATTAGTGCAGTTAGTATCTGTCAACAAAGAATGATGTTACAGAATCACTGACTGTATTTTCCATGCTGCACTTCCATCCCTCTGACCAACTTATGTTATCATTGAGATTTTTGTGCCCTTTTATTACCCTCACCCTCCCACCCACCCACCCCCAAACCCTCCCCCATGGTAACCACCAGACGCTTCTCAGTATCTCTGAGTCTACTGCTCAGAGTAGACCTTTTCAATTTGTTTTGTTTTGTTTTTAAATTCCACAAATAAGTGAAATCGTATGGTATTTGTCTTTCTCTACCTTGCTAATTTGACTTAACATAATACCCTTTAAATCCATCCATGTTGTCACAAATGGCAGGCTTTCTTTCCTTTTATGGCTGAATAATATTCCATTGTATATATGTACCACCTCTTTACCCATTCATCTATTGAAGGACACTTTGGTTGCTTCCATATTTTGGCTACTGTATATAAGGTGGTGATAAACATAGGGGTGCATATATCTTCTCGAATTGGGGATTTACTTTCCCACCAACAGTATAAGAGACTTCCCTTTTGCCTCCATCCTTGCCAACACTTGTTTTTTCTCATCTTTTGGATAGTGGTGGAAGGTGATATCTCATTGCAGTTTTAATTTGCATTTCCCTGATGATTAGTGATGTGGAGCTTCTTTTCATGTGTCTGTTGGCCATCTGTATTCCTTCTTTGGAAAAATGTTTGTTCAGATTGCCTGTCCATTTTATAATCAGGTTATTTGTTTTTTGGTGTTGAGGCCTATGTATTCTTTATATATTTTGGGTGGTAATACCTTATCAGATAGATTATTTATGAATATATTCTCCCATATTGTAGGTTGCCTTTTTGTTCTGTTGATGGTGTCCTTTTCTGTACAGAAGTTTTTTAGTTTGATGTGGTCCCACTTGTTTATTTGTGCTTTTGTTTCCCTTGCCCAGGGAGATGTGTCCAAAAAAATTTCTCATGGTTATATTCAAGATATTTTTGCCATGTTCTCTTCTAAGAGTTTTATTATTTCATATCTTATATTTAGGCCTTTGATACCCTTTGAGTTTACTTTTTTGTATGGAATTAGATAGTATGGGGTTAAATAGATAGTTTTATTTTCTTGCATGTAGTGTCTACTTTCCCCCAAACCATTTATTAAAGAGTCTGTTTTTTCCCCATTGTATATTCATGGCTCTTTTATCATATTTTAATTGACAAAATATGTGTGGGTTTATATTTAGACTCTATTCTATTCCATTGATCTATGGTCTGTTCTTGTGCCAGTACCATACTGTTTTGATTACTGTAGCTTTGTAGTGTAGCTTGAAGTCAGGGAGCATAATACTCCTGGGTTTGTACTTTCTCAGGATTGTTTTGGCTATTCAGGTTTTTTCTGTTTCCATATGAATTTTAGGATTATTTTCTCTAGTTCATTGAAAAATGTCATTGGTATTTTGATAGTGATTGCACTGAATCTGTAATTTGCTTTGGGCAGGATGGCCATCTTGACAATATTAATTCTTCCTATCTAAGAGCTCCAGATAGATTTCCATTTATTTGTGTCTTCTTTAATTTCTTTCATCATCAGTGTCTTATAGTTTTCAGAGTACAGGTCTTTTACCTCCTTGGTTAGGTTTATTCCTAGATATTTTATTCTTTTTGAAGGAATTGTAAATGTAATTGTTTTCCTAATTTCTCTTTCTCTTGGTTTGTTGTTAGTTATAGGAATGCAACAGATTTCTGTGTATTGATTTTGAATCCTGAAACTTTGCTGAATCTAGTTATTAGTTCTGATAGTTTTTTAGTGGAGTCTTTAGGGTTTTGTATTTATAGTATCATGTCATTTGCAAATAAGGACAGTTTTACTTCTTTCTTACCAATTTGGATACCTTTTATCTCTTTGAGTTGTCTGATTGCTGTGTCTAGGACTTCCAGTACTATGTTGAATAAAAGTGGTGAGAGTGGACATCCTTGTTGTTCCTGATCTTAGAGGAAAAGCTTTTAGCTTTTTGCCATTGAGTATGATGTTAGCTGTGGGTTTGCCATATATGGCCTTTATTATGTTAAGGTATGTTCCCTCTATACCTATTTGGTTGAGACTTCTTATAATGAATGGATGTTGAATTTTGTCAAATACTTTTTCAGCATCTATTGAGATGATCATGTTTTTTATCCTTCCTTTTTTTAATGTGGTGTATCACATTGATTGATTTATATATATTGTACCAGTCTTGTATCCTTGGAATAAATCCCACTTGGTTGTGATTGATGATCCTTTTGATGTATTTTTGAATATAGTTTGCTAATATTTTGTTGAGGGTCTTTGCATCTATGTTCATCATGGATGTTGGTTTGTAATGTTCTTTTTTTTTGTAGTGTCTTTGTCTGGTTTTGGTATTAGAGTGATGTTGGCCTCACAGAATAAGTTTGGAAGTATTCCCTCCTCTTCTACTTTTTGGAATACTTTAAGAAGACTGGGTATTAATTCTTCTTTAAATGTTTAGTAGAATTCAGCTGTAAAGCCCTCTGGTAGCTAGACTTTTGTTTGTTGGGAGATTTTTGATTACCAGTTCAACTTTGTTACCAGTAATTGGTCTGTTTAGGCTTTCAGTTTCTTCCTGGTCAATGTTGGAAGGTTGTATTTCTCTAGGAATTTGTCCATTTCTTCTAGGTTGTCCAATTTATTGGCATATAATTTTTGATGGAATTCTCTAATAATTCTTTGTATTTCTGTTGTGTAGTTTTTTCATCTTTAACACTATAATTATTTGAGTTTTTATGTTATGGGCTATTGTAAAGGTTGCATGAATTAATTTGTGTAAAGCATTAGAATAGTGCCTAACATGCGAGCACTACACAGATGTTTACTGCTATTATTAATGTTTACAAATAAAATACTGCCAACTTGACTGCCTGAGTTTAGAAAAGCTTATGTTAGGCTTATTTAAAAATGTTATTAATATAGGCCATTTCCCTCCTCACCTTGAATTTTGATCCTGGTATGTGGGTTTGAATAACCAAAAACTATGTGCAGTTGAAATCAAAATATAAGTTCCAGGAGATGAAATAGAGCAGAACCACCACATTTATGGGTTACACACCAAACCTAAAATGAATCCAGATTTGCTTGAAACTGGTACCTTTGTTTTGTTTTGTTTTGTTTTAATGTGTAGGTGGTCTCTGAAAGGCAGCATGCCTTTTGGTGTTTCAAAATGTACGATGAATATTCAATATTCAAACTAAGACCAAGTCAGTTGATTTTGTTATAAGAAATTGGCTTGATATGCAAAATGTAGTAGAACTTCTGAAAAAGAGGATTTAATTTTGCCAAATCTAGTATCATAAAGACACAATGATTTCTACTTTCTCTTGTTTTTTTCTTTCCTTTTTCCCCTCTTGCACACTAATTTAAGAAAAGAAGCCTGAAGAGTAAGACCTGAATTCAAAACTGTACTTGCTTGTGGGTAGCTAACTACCCTTATGTGCTAATTTTTAGATAGATAGTGGCAGTTATCTCAAACTCAACATACTCTGATGAAACTTGCATTCACTCTCAAACCCTATCATTTGTGGGGCTTCTCTAATTCCATCAATAGCACCATCACTCACCCAGTTTTCCATCTTGGATAGCTTTGAGTCATTGTTTTTATCACAGAATCTTATTAAATCTACATCTGAAACATCTGTTAAGTCTGTCTCTTTTATTTCCAGGTCCAACCTCACCTTCAGTCACTCTTGGTCCACAGTTTTGTGCTTGGCCATGCTGGATACTAGGCACTTCTATTGTTTGGGTCTCAAATGTAAAATTCTGCAACAGATTGTTTTAATATATTCTTTTAGTTATTCTTAGGATCTCAATTTAGATTAATTATAGAATTCAGCTTCTTCCTCTAGGGACTTGGCAGATCTTCTCTTATCATTGTTTCTTGAATAGTATGTACCCTAGGACATAGTAGATGCTCTAAGAATGTTTGTTGAATCAATTAACAAGCCTTAAAAGGGTGCTAGTTTATATATGTGTGAAAATGGTTTCACACAAGTTGGTTTCAACTATGATGTAGTTCTAAGAAACAAAATGTCAGCATAATTTATTTGAATTAAGGCTAGGAGGGGTTCTAGTTTCAAAAGCACACACGTCTCAGAGAACCTAGGATTTAAAGAGAAGTATTAGTGAAGACCAAGTTTTTCTGATACCCAGAGAGAATCATCAGTTAGATCATTTGCAATCAGGTATTTTTTTTGATGTGTTAGGAAAAAGAGCCAATTTCCCACCAATGCCCCCATAAAATTGCAGGAATGGCCAGCTATCTACCAGAGATTTTTGTTCCACCCTCCACGGTGTCAAGTTCTTTCTGAGAAGCAGCTGCCTGCCAGATGTTGGTGGGGCTCTGTCATTAGTTCTCACCAGTGGGTAATAGGGGACATGAGTTACTTCACTTCTGGACTAAGGAGGTGAAGAAGTGCCATGTCTTCTCTATTTTATCTTTTCCCCTTCTCTAGCTGGCATTAGAGAATTGCAAGACTTCCAGCAAGTGGCAGAGAAACAAGGTGGAAAGAGCCTATATCCCTGCAATGTTGTTGAGATTTTGTTAAATTAACATTTGTTAGGAATTTGTAGGCAGTAGTAAAGACCACAAAGGAATTGAAATAAAGAAGTTTCATAGAATTTAAGTAATATAATATAAATTAAATAAAAATAAAATTAAGATACTATGATAAGATAAAGAATATAATATAGATAAATATAATAATACAGAAAAATCTTTATTTTTGCCTTGGCTTTGTAACTATTTAGCTATTTGGTTACAAGTCATAAATTTTTTGGGCTTCAGGTTCCATATGGGTAAGTAAAAGGATCTGAGAGCATAACCACTCAGTTCCTTTTCAGCTCTTAAGTTTTAAGTTTTCTCTTTTTTCTAAGGTGAAGAAAAAGGAATAGGTTAATTCAATGAATTATGATCTCTCATACAGTAATTACAGAAATGGCCCCAATTCTCTACCCTTTCCTGCATCATACCCATTGCAGTGTAACTTTGAATTTCTCCCTGTCGTGAGAGTCTATTTCCCTACTCTGTGCATCTGAGTTGGCCTTATAACTTGCAGAAGTGACACTGCACAGCTCTGAGCCAGGCCTCAATAGGCCTTGTAAACCTCACTAAAACTAGCCACTTCTTTGAGAATGATCTTGTTGGAGAAGAGATCTTGTAGAGCAGTACTGAGTCAATCCAGTTGTTGAAGCCAAAGCTTTAAACAGAGCCAAGACAGCTGACACCTGCCTATAAAAGTGTGAGTGAGTCTATCTGAGGCCAGAAGAACCATCCAGTCACCAGTAGAGTATTGACACAAATAATTGCTTATTATTTAGAGCCATGAATTACATAGCTGTTTGTTATGCAGCATCATTGTGGCAAATTGATAACTGGTACATAATCTTTTAGAACATTTTTGCATATCTTGCATTTGACCTTGCTCTTGAGAATTCAACTAGGGATATTAATTTCTCCTGCCAGTTCAATACCTCACCTGAAGGCATTTGGCCCTGTAGGCATTACACGTGCAATGTGGTTATGACTGAAGTCATCATTTCTACCCCTCTCAATCACACCAGAGCTGCCCTTTTTGTATGTTTTACTTTGATAGACACAGTATCACAACTCTCCTTGGTTTTTGCCAGGTTTCTGTCAACCAGAATCAATCCTGAAGACTTACTACATAGTTCCTTTCTCCACTGCCTCTCTGCACCCTCATCACTGCTGTTGTCTAAGTTTCAGCCTTTGGTGTCTTGCTTCTGAAAAGCATTAAATAGCTTTCTAATTATTCTTAGTGTATAAGCTCTCTCATAAGCTAAGCCAGAGAACCTGAAGAAAACAAGAGCATATGCTAAACTTTTCATAGACAAAAGAAACCTGTTATGGTCAGAAACTTGGTTGAATTACCAAAGGTGCATTAATGAGCTATGTACAATATAAAGTATAAATCAACAGTTTTGTTGAATCTGCAATAACAAAAATATTTTTAAAATCTCAGCAATAAGAAAAGAAAAACCAACCATGTCCACATCTAAATAATTTACTTTGCTCAAATATTACTACTTTGAGGGAACTGAAATACTTGCTGGGAAATTTAATGAACAAATTCATTAATCATGGCATTGAAATCTCTTATTAAAATGTGGTTATAAAAAAACCAAACATTTTTATTCATCTCTGATTGCCCAGCCCATACAGATCCTCAGGAAATATTTGATTATCATTGTTTGCTTCATTTTTATCATTAGTACTTATCTGTCTGAATTTCACAAGTGTAGTGGAATTTCACATTATTACATTGAATTCCATGCTTAGGTTCCGTAAATATTTTCAAAAACTGATGTGTGTAATCGAGGCAGGAGATATTTAAACTGACACATAATTTTTCTTCACTCAGAACTAGAAACAGTCACTTTATTTTGTGGCTTTTTGAAAAGTACACCTCAGTGTGTGAATATCTCTGTTTTCAAAGATTGGAACAGCTACAGAATGAAAGAGGGTCTGTGGGTTGTTGTTAACACAGATGCTGGGCTTACAGTAAGAGTAAATAGGATTTTGTAACTGGCACCTAATTTTTGGTGAAGATCAAAAGGATGAAAAGAAAATCTACCCACTGCTGAGAAAAGGAATCTGGGGCATTTTGAATCATCATTAAAGCATTGACCAGATGCAGCAGCCTTGCTGGGAAGGAGCCCTCTGGGCAGGGTTCCCAAATCTGAAATGTTACCAGGTCCACCTGAATAGTATCCCAGTCAAAACCAACAGATTCCTCAGGCCAGCCCTGCAGTGGGGCCCAGTCATCTGTATGCTTTGCAAGCGGACCAGATAATTTCAAATAGTCAGGCATATCTGGGCTTGAATGTAGGATAAGGGAGCTGCAGCCTATAATTTTTTTTTTTAGGGCACTGCTAGTTTTCCCACTGCTCATTTTCTGAAGCCTTTAGATTAAAAATATTTGAAGAAAAGAAAAGATGTCATAGTAGTGCTTTAAAAAAAAAGACAAATAAGAAAAAGGAATGGAAGTCAGGTACATTTTTTTCTCCCCTGAATATTGAGAGTTTTTGGTTAAAAATTAGATAGGCTTCTGCTTGTGGAATCTAAAATGTTGAACTTGTAGAAATAAAGGGTAGAATGGTGACTACCAAAGGCTGGGGACAGTGGAGGAAATGGGATTGTTACCAAGGCTGGGTGGTGCTGGAAAAGGGAGATGTTGGTCAAGGGTATAAATTTCCAGGTGTAAGTTGAATAAGTTCTAGAGATCTAATGTACAGGATAGTGGATATAGTTAATAATAAGGTACTGTATACTTGAATTTTGCTAAGATAATAGATCTTAAGTGTCCTCACCACACACCAAAAGCTGATGCTTATATTAATTAGCTTGATAGCGGTAATCATTTCAAAATGTATATGTATGTCAATTATCATGTTGTACGCCCACAATAGGTACAATTTTATTGGTACCTCAATAAAGCTGGGAAAAAGTTGAAGAAAGCTAAGCAGAAAAAAAAGACAAACTATACAGGTCTTTGTTTATGGCAAATTTTGGTTATAAACATTTAAAACTACCATTTCTCTATTGAACCACAGGAAAAACAATTTATTTTGGGTGATTATAAGCTGATTTCTTTTACTTTGCCACCTGGGCATCTAATGATAGGGGATATTATGAAAATGCCTTTAAAAATATTATGCTTGAGAGGTGGAACCAAGATGGCGGCATGAGTAGGACAGTGGGAATCTCCTCCCAAAAACATATATATTTTTGAAAATACAACAAATACAACTAATCCTAAAAGAGAGACCAGAAGACACAGGACAACAGCCAGACTACATCCACACCTGCGAGAACCCAGCGCCTGGTGAAAGGGGTAAGATACAAGCCACAGCCCAGCGGGACCCAAGGCCTCTCACCCCAGCTCCCGGCGGGAGGAGAGGAGTCGGAGCGGGAGGGAGACGGAGCCCAGGACTGCCGAACACCCAGCCCCAGCCATCCGCACCAGAGGGCAGACACAGTGCATGCGTGGGGTGCTGGATACTGGGGGAACAGGGCAGTAAGACCTTTGAGCAGGTCCTGAAGCTGGAGGCCCTGTGACAAAGAAAAGCGAGTGCTTTTTGAAAGTCTTAAAGGGACAGGGAGCCCACAGCTGGACTGAAATATCCCGGGTCACAATCCAGCAGCTGGATATTCCAGGGAACTCCAGGCGCACTAACCCCCTGGGCAACAGCTCTGAGACCCCTTACAGAGGAAAACAGCCAAACAGCGCCCCCCTCCATTACCCCTCCAGGGCCCCGCCATAGCAGAGCAGCAGCCTGAGGCTGGCCACGCCCACAGCAAGGGAGCTTCCTCCATACCGGCCGGGCAATATACAGAGACCCAGTCTACACGCAATTGCCCAACACAGGCCACTAGGGGTCGCAGTTGTCCCAGTAAAGAAAGGCCAGGAGCCAAGTGGAAAGGGGCCTGACTCTCCCAGCTGACAGACGAGTCAATAGCTCACCATTGCACCTAACAACATGAAAAGACAAAAAAATTTGATCCAGACAAGACTAACCCAGACAGTTTCGACATCTTCTACATCTTCCCCTGAGAAGGAACCTGGGGAGATAGATTTAACCAGTCTTACTGAAAAAGAATTCAAAACAAAAGTCAAAACCATGTTGATGGACTTGCAGAGAAATATGCAAGAACTAAGGAGGGAGAATACAGAAATAAAACAAGCTCTGGAAGGACTTCAAAACAGAATGGATGAAATGCAAGAGACCATTAATGGACTGGAAAACAGAGAACAGGAATGCAGAGAAGCTGATGCAGAGAGAGATAAAAAGATCTCGAGGAATGAAAGAATTTTAAGAGAACTGTGTGACCAATTGAAACGGAACAATATCCGCATTATAGGGGTGCCAGAAGAAGAAGAAGAGAGAAAAAGGGATACAAAGTGTCTTTGAAGAAATAATTGCTGAAAACTTCCCCAAACTAGGGGAGGAAATGGTCTCTCAGACCACAGAGGTACACAGAACTCCAATGACAAGGGATC
Source organism: Manis pentadactyla (assembly GCF_030020395.1). Classification (NCBI taxonomy): domain Eukaryota; kingdom Metazoa; phylum Chordata; class Mammalia; order Pholidota; family Manidae; genus Manis; species Manis pentadactyla. Next base: position 63,241,244 of record NC_080028.1, on the reverse strand, counting down.
CAGGGGGGCAACACCAAGACACATAATAATTAAAATGGCAAAGATCAAACACAAGGACAAAGTATTAAAGGCAGCCAGAGAGAAAAAAAAGGTCACCTACAAAGGAAAACCCATCAGGCTATCATCAGACTTCTCAGCAGAAACCCTACAGGCCAGAAGAGAATGGCATGATATACTTAATGCAATGAAACAGAAGGGCCTCGAACCAAGAATACTGTATCCAGCATGATTATCATTTAAATATGAAGGAGGGATTAAACAATTCCCAGACAAGCAAAAGTTGCGGGAATTTGCCTCCCACAAACCACCTCTACAGGGCATCTTATAGGGACTGCTCTAGATGGGAACACTCCTACAAAGAGCACAGAACAAAACACCCAACATATGAAGAAGGGAGGAGGAGGAATAAGAAGGGAGAGAAATAAAGAATCATCAGACCGTGTTTATAATAGCTCAATAAGCGAGTTAAGTTAGACAGTAAGATAGTAAAGAAGCTAACCTTGAACCTTTGGTAACCACAAACTTAAAGCCTGCAATGGCAATAAGTACATACCTTTCAATAATCACTCTAAATGTAAATAGACTGAATGCACCAATCAAAAGACACAGAGTAATAGAATGGATAAAAAAGCAAGACCCATCCATATGCTGCTTACAAGAGACTCACCGCAAACCCAAAGACATGCACAGACTTAAAGTCAAGGGATGGAAAAAGATATTTCATGCAAACAACAGAGAGAAAAAAGTAGGTGTTGCAATACTAGTATCAGACAAAATAGACTTCAAAATAAAGAAAGTAACAAAAGATAAAGAAGGACATTACATAATGATAAAGGGCTCAGTCCAACAAGAGGATATAACCATTATAAATATATATGCACCCAATACAGGAGCACTAACATATGTGAAACAAATACTAACAGAATTAAAGGAGGAAATAGAATGCAATGCATTCATTCTGGGAGACTTCAACACACCACTCACTCCAAAGGACAGATCCACCAGACAGAAAATAAGTAAGGACACAGAGGCACTGAACAACACACTAGAACAGATGGACCTAATAGACATCTATAGAACTCTACACCCAAAAGCAACAGGATACACATTCTTCTCAAGTGCACATGGAACATTCTCCAGAATAGACCACATACTAGGCCACAAAAAGAGCCTCAGTAAACTCCAAAAGATTGAAATCCTACTAACCAACTTTTCAGACCCCAAAGGTATAAAACTAGAAATAAATTGTACAAAGAAAGCAAAAAGGCTCACAAACACATGGAGGCTTAACAACAGCTCCTAAATAATCAATGGATCAATGACCAAATCAAAATGGAGATCCAGCAATATATGGAAACAAATGACAGCAACAACACAAAGCCCCAACTACTGTGGGATATAGCAAAAGCAGTCTTAAGAGGAAAGTATATAGCAATCCAGGCATATTTAAAGAAGGAAGAACAATCCCAAATGAATGGTCTAATGTCACAATTATCGAAATTGGAAAAAGAAGAACAAATGAGGCCTAAGGTCAGCAGAAGGAGGGACATAATAAAGATCAGAGAAGAAATAAATAATATTGAGAAGAATAAAACAATAGCAAAAATCAATGACACCAAGAGCTGGTTCTTCGAGAAAATAAACAAAATAGATAAGCCTCTAGCCAGACTTATTAAGAGGAAAAGAGAGTCAACACAAATCAACAGAATCAGAAACAAGAAAGGAAAAATCACGACGGACCCCACGGAAATGCAAAGAATTATTGGAGTCTACTATGAAAACCTATATGCTAACAAGCTGGGAAGCCTAGGAGAAATGGACAACTTCCTAGAAAAATACAACCTTCCAAGACTGACCCAGAAAGAAACAGAAAATCTAAACAGACCAATTACCAGCAATGAAATTGAAGTGGTAATCAAAAAACTACCAAAGAACAAAACCCCCAGGCCAGATGGATATACCTCGGAATTTTATCAGACATACAGAGAAGACATAATACCCATTCTCCTTAAAGTTTTCCAAAAAACAGAAGAAGAGGGAATACTCCCAAACTCATTCTATGAAGCCAACATCACCCTAATACCAAAACCAGGCAAAGACCCCACCAAAATAGAAAACTACAGACCAATATCCCTGATGAACGTAGATGCAAAAATACTCAACAAAATATTAGCAAACAGAATTCAAAAATACATCAAAAGGATCATACACCATGACCAAGTGGGATTCATCCCAGGGATGCAAGGATGGTACAACATTAAAAAATCCATCAACATCATCCACTACATCAACAAAAAGAAAGACAAAAAACACATGATCATCTCCATAGATGCTGAAAAAGCGTTCGATAAAATTCAACATACATTCATGATAAAAACTCTTAACAAAATGGGTATAGAGGGCAAGTACCTCAACATAATAAAGGCCATCTATGATAAACCCACAGCCAACATCATACTGAACAGCGAGAAGCTGAAAGCTTTTCCTCTGTGATCGGGGACAAGACAGGGATGCCCACTATCCCCACTGTTATTCAACATAGTACTGGAGGTCCTAGCCACAGCAATTAGACAAAACAAAGAAATACAAGGAATCCAGATTGGTAAAGAAGAAGTTAAACTGTCACTATTTGCAGATGACAATATATTGTACATAAAAAACCCTGAAGACTCCACTCCGAAAGTACTAGAGCTAATATCGGAATTCAGCAAAGTTGCAGGATACAAAATTAACACACAGAAATCTGTAGCTTTCCTATACACTAACAATAAACTAATAGAAAGAGAAATCAGGAAGACAATTCCATTCACAATAGCATCAAAAAGAATAAAATACCTAGGAATAAACCTAACCAAGGAAGTGAAAGACCTATACCCTGAAAACTACAAGGCACTCTTAAGAGAAATTAAAGAGGTCACTAACAAATGGAAACTCATCCCATGCTCATGGCTAGGAAAAATTAATATTGTCAAAATGGCCATCCTGCCCAAAGCAATATACAGAGTCGATGCAATCCCTATCAACCTACCAACAGCATTCTTCAATGAACTGAAACAAATAGTTCAAAAATTCATATGGAAACACCAAAGACCCCAAATAGTTAAAGCAATCCCGAGAAGGAAGAATAAAGTGAGGGGGATCTCACTCCCCAACTTCAAGCTCTACTACAAAGCCACAGTAATCAAGACAATTTGGTACTGGCACAAGAACAGAGCCACAGACCAGTGGAACAGAATAGAGACTCCAGACATTAACCCAAACATATATGGTCAACTAATATTCAATAAAGGGGCCATGGACATACAATGGGGAAATGACAGTCTCTTCAACAGATGGTGCTGGCAAAACTGGACAGCTACATGTAAGAGAATGAAACTAGATCACTGTCTAACCCCATACACAAAAGTAAATTCAAAATGGATTAAAGACCTGAATGTAAGTCATGAAACCATAAAACTCTTAGAAGAAAACATAGGCAAAAATCTCTTAGACATAAACATGAGTGACCTCTTCTTGAACATATCTCCCGGGGCAAGGGAAACAAATGCAAAAATGAACAAATGGGACTATATCAAGCAGAAAAGTTTCTGTACAGCAAAGGACACCATCAATAGAACAAAAAGATATCCTACAGTATGGGAGAATATATTCATAAATGACAGATCCAATAAAGGGTTGACATCCAAAATACATAAAGAGCTCACATACCTCAACAAACAAAAAGCAAACAATCTAATTAAAAAATGGGCAGAGGAGCTGAATAGACAGTTCTCTAAAGAAGAAATTCAGATGGCCAACAGACACATGAAAATATGCTCCACATTGCTTGTCATCAGAGAAATATAAATTAAAACTACAATGAGATATCATCTCACACCAGTAAGGATGGCTACCATCCAAAACACAAACAACAACAAATGTTGGCGAGGTTGTGGAGAAAGGGGGACCCTCCTACACTGCTGGTGGGAATGTAAATTAGTTCAACCATTGTGGAAAGCAGTATGGAGGTTCCTCAAAATGCTCAAAATAGAAATACCATTTGACCCAGGAATTCCACTTCTAGGAATTTACCCTAAGGATGCAGCACTCCAGTTTGAAAAAGACAGATGCACCCCATGTTTATCGCTGCACTATTTACACTAGCCAAGATATGGAAGCAACCTAAGTGTCCAACAGTAGATGAATGGATAAAGAAGATGTGGTACATATACAAAATGGAATATTACTGAGCCATAAGAAAAAAACAAATCCTACCATTCGCAACAACATGGATGGAGCTAGAGGGTATTATGCTCAGTGAAATAAGTCAGGCGGAGAAAGACAAGTACCAAATGATTTCACTCATATGTGGAGTATAAGAACAAAAGAAAACTGAAGGAATAAAACAGCAGCAGAAGCACAGAACCCAAGAATGGACTAACAGTTACCAAAGGGAAAGGGACTGTAGAGGACGGGTGGGAAGGGAGGGATAAGGGCGGGAAAAAAAGAAAGGGGGCATTATGATTAGCATGTGTAGTGTGTGTGGGGCACGGGGAGGGCTGTGCAAAACAGAGAAGACAAGTAGTGATTTTACAGCATCTTACTATGGTGATGGACAGTGACTGTGAACAGGGATGTGGCGGGGAGCCTAGTAAACATATTGTCCTTCATGTAATTGTAGATTAATGATACCAAAATAAAATTTAAAAAAATACTATGCTTATCATTTCATAAGGTTTACTTGCCATATCATGTTGTTTATTTTTGTGCTGAAAGTTAAAAAGTCCCTTTATAGCCTCTAAGCTTCAGCTGTGACAGTCGATTGCAAAAAGGGAGAATTCCTGAAAGAGAAGGGAAGATATGAATCCTTTCTGGGAAAAGTTGGTCTGAAAACAAGTTCTAAAAGCTCAATAATTTCTCTAGGATGGAGGGTCAAATTTTGTCAAAACATTGGCTGCCTTCATTAAAAAAAAAAATCCACTGCCAAAATATCAGTTAAAACCTCTGGGAACTGTCAAAAATCAAGCAGATGGCAGCCTACCTGCCTTGATGAAACTGAGAGATTAAAACAACATGTGAGTGGAACACATGGAAAAGCAACAGCTCTTCAATGTGCCTGTTTCTGCTTGGATCCCTTTTTAAAGGAGCAAATACATGCAGGGCCATAGCCTAAGTTTAATTCATCTTTTAATGATGTTTGAACCAAGAATAAGTTCCCCAAAGATAACCCAGTGGATAAGTGAAGCATAAAAGCCAGAGACTGATTTTTAGTATGAAATAGAATTGAATTCCAATTATTTAGTACATGCTTCTCTACTGACCCATTACTTGGTACCACAGTGACAGGTGTGAAACACTGTACCTAATCCAGAATTGTTCTGTGATCTTTAGAAATTTATTTTTATTCATTTAGTTAATATACAGACTTAAATACCCACTGTTGCTAGGTGCTAGGGATCCAAGAGGAGGTAATTTTTTGCCCTCATGAACCTTTTAGATTTAGATCAGGATCAGTTTTGGCTAAAACTGATCTCTCACCTGTTCTTGTAAATAAACTTTTATTGGGGAACTGTCATGTGTATTTGTTTACATACTGATTTGGGCTGCTATCACAGTACAACAGCAGAGTGAGTAGTGGTGTCTGAGAGACTATATGGCCCTTGCCTAAAATACTTACTATCTGACTCTCTACAGAAAAAGTTTTCTGACCCAGGTCTAGGTTCTTTCTGAAGCACTAAATCTAGGATGCAAAAAGTAAAGGAAAGACACAGAAACATCAAACACTAAAACATATCCTTTTCTGATGCTGGGTTCATAGTGTCCTTTGGGGATAAACTGAGAAAGAAGTGTTGGGGGAGAGTAATGGCATATAGAGAAGAGATGGCTACCGAAAAGGAAGCGCCTCTAAGATAACTTTTTGCTCAGGGGGGACAGCCAGATCACTATGCCCTTGAAAAATGTTTAAGATGAGAAGACTCAAGATTCTCATCTTGTGAGACAAAATTCAGGGACAGGGGTCTAGAACCACCTGCTAGTTTAAGACCTTTGGAACTTTGAACCACATGGAGAGATCTGCTTCTGACTTTGGGCTGTGAAGTAGAAGGGCCACTGGGAAGGGTGTGGGGTGTTACCGTTATGTGATTTTCCTCTCTGCATGGGATGATAAACCCATTGCCATCTCCAGGATGCTGCCATGTCTGTGTATCTGGGAACCCTCCCAATCCACTTAGTGTGTAGAGGAAGCAACTAACTTTTCACTGAATGTCCAACTAGTAGAGGGACTCAAGTTCTCCCAGTCTGTAAAATTGGGGCTAAAGATCTTCCTACACTCCTTATGTCACAGGATAGTGACTAAGCTTACTGCATATACAAAATATCCAACAACTGATGTTAAAGCGTTTTGGAAAAATGGCATCAGTGGCAACGCTTTGCGATGGGAAGGAAAGTGACAAAATGAACAACTCTTTGCTTCATTGAATCATCAAAGATCTCATTTTCTTCAACTCAATTAGTTTTGCTTGTTCATAATTTGATTTATGATATTAAACGTCCTGAAACAGATAAGTCATCTGGTTTGCGGTAAATAGAGGTGACCAATTCAAGCAAATGACTTCATTTGGTCCAAGAAAAATTAAATCAATACTTAGGAAAAGGCCCAGAGAGAGAGAGAGAGAGAGAAGTAACACCCAGCTGAATAAATTTACTCACAATAATGATGTTTAGTGATTTGGCAAACTATCTGGTTTCAGGATTTGGCCTGCAGTCTGGGCACTGCGAGCTCACTGATGTTCCTCTCTAAGCGTCCGGCCTTTTCTTTGTTGGGAGAGTATTATTATTTTTTAACCAAACCAAACATTCCAACTGAGTAAAGGTATAGCTCTTTCCATTTTCTTCTACTTAAGAAAGGAACTGGGATTGAGGAAAATTCAGTTTCTTTCCCAGGGAAAAACCTCCATAATAAAGTCAATGTTACTTACTATTTAGCTAAAAAGTGCAAATATGGACTGATGTACAGAAATACATGGTTTTTTCCCTTTTCTCTTCTTGTAAAGAAGCTTATTCTTGTTGATGGCTCTTTCTAGCTCTTATGCCTTCAGCTCTCTGCCCAGTCTGGTTGAGTTGACAATGACAGTGACCCCAACTTTCCATCCCACCTTGGTTTGGGGAAATGACACTTTTTTTGACTCTATTTTCCTTCTTTTATAAAATTGAGATTATTATGTAATAATAATAATAATAAGGGAGAAATGTGGGATTCACATATAAATCAAGTATAAAAATCAAACGAATATTCATATCTGACCTGATTGTTTGTAGTTCATAATGCGTGATCAAAACTGAAAGTTTCAGCGATGACTGCCCTTGTACTGTTCACCATGTAAGAACTTATTCACTATGTAAGAATTTGTTCACCATGTAAGAACTTGTTCGTTGTGCTTCAGAAGATTGGAGACTGATGAGAATTAGGCTTGCGGTGGATTAATGATTGTGCATTGAGTCTCCTGTACAGAATCTTATTGTTGTTAACTGTTAACAACCATTTGATCAATAAATATGAAAGATGCCTTCTCAAAAAAAAAAAAAGTATCACACTCATCATTTGTAACGTCTCTATGATGAACTATGAGCATCCACCAATTAATCTTCTAATTGTTTCCAATCAATTAATTTTCCAGTTATTGAAAGAAACTACATAAAGAGCATGTTCCCCATTAAAAAAAATTGAGATTATTATAATACTCAGCTAGGTCTTGTGAAAATTAATACAGGGAAACCTCTCTGACAGGTGGCCTGGAGGCCCAGCAGGGGGAGCTGTCACAGCCTATGATAGTATGTTAGCTACTGCCCTACCACCCATCAGGAGGACGGTCACCACCTCCCACAATGGCCCAGCCAATGAGAGACTGTCACAACTCAGCAGATGAGAAGCCGTGACACTTGAACCCCCCAGTTTACTCCAGTGGACTTTTTTTTTTTTAAAGTAAGAGCCATTTCCAAGTCCTCCTTTTCCTCTATAGAAGATCATTTCTCTCATTTGCTTGTCCTGAATTGCAATTCTCTTCTATTCCCAAGTAAACACATTTTTGCTGGAAAAATTACTGACATATGTATTTTTAACAGTTTGCCATGAGGGGTTAATAATACAATGTATGTAAAACATTTAGCAGAGTGTCTAGTATATAGTAAATGTTAAATAAATATGATTATAATTCACAGTCCAAAATAAAATGTGGCAAACATTTCCCTACCTGAACAGTGATTGTGAATTGAGGGAGTGTGCCTCTTGCTGGAAATGAATTTGTGGGTTGAAATCTCAATATGGGATTTTAAATGTTTAATGCAGGGGAATCAGCCTATTTTTCTGAGCAGAAATAATTTCTGTTCCTCTGAAGCCCCAGATCCCCTGGGTATGGTGGGATTCTTTATCCTGAGTAGAGAGGAAGCTGAGAGCCCTCATCTTCCCAGGAAAGGACACTGTGGCTGCTTAGATGTCTAACCATTCAGAGGGTTTTCTATATTACATCTAGAAGCCACATAAGAGGCATGATGATAAGGACCTGCAGGTGCTAGGGAGGGCTTTTGGATTGTAATGTATATAGGTCCTGTGAATCAGAATGGATAATTTGTAAAAGGGGTGTGACACAGTCTGGGAAGGCAAATAATTCACTTCCTATAATTTTATTTGCTGACAATGGAGTGATTGGGTGAGAGGTACCACCAGGAAGCTTGTTAGACAAGAATGAGGGCATATGGATGAGAATATGTGGAATGCCCACTGCGCTAAGTGCTGTATATAGGTTATCTCGGGTGAGCCTCACCGTGGCTGTTACTACTTCAGTTCACAGATGGTTAAACTGAAGCTAGGAGAGGTTCAGCAAGTCTCCTCAGACCACATAGAAAGTAAATGGCAGGGCTGGGGTTAAAATTCAGTTCTTGGACTTTAAAATTCATGTCCTTGTATTTTTAAATTCTAAAACACTACCTTCCTTTCAAATAAGATGCACAGACAAAAAGAAGGAAACTATATATAGAGAAAATTTGTATGCTAAATATCTGGGATCATGGGACCAAGAAACAGCCCCAGAGAAAAACCCAAAGGCCCAGGCAAATGAGAGTGGAGGCTGAGCCACCTTAACCAAAGTTGGGATTTGTGATTGGGAATCAGCCAGAGCCACTGTGCCTTTTCCCCCATCTTCCTACTGCATCTGACATGCCTCTCGCTTACAATGATGTGGTTGGGAGACAGCATGGTGTAGCGGAGAAAGCCCAGATTTCAGTGATGGATAAACTCGGGTTGAAACCTCAGTTTGGCAGTTGCTGGCCCTGTGATGTTAGGCAAACACATAGCCTCTCTTAATCTACTGAATGCGGATAATCTCACATGGAATTGAAAAGAAAAATATTTCAAACAACCTAGTAAAATTAAAAGATTAATCAATTCTCATCTTGGAAAAACCCTGCTTTTTCACAGCTCAACTCATCCCTTGCATTTCCTGAATTACCTTTTTTCCTAGGGAAATGGACTCTGAGATGGGAGATTTATTTGGGTGTGGGTGTACTCTGGGGAGCAACCCCTGGGAAGGAAGGAAGGACACCGGCCGGGCAGCCGGAGGAGTTGATCTGTAATGCCTTTGCAACAGAAGTCTCCACTGATCCCACTTGGTGCTGGGCAGCTGGGATGGCGCTTCAGTGATGTCCTGAACTGGGCCTTTGTACCCTTTGCCTTGGGTCACTGATCGCGCTGCCTCCAGGGGCGGGCATGACTTTGGGAGTGACACCTCCCTTTAGCCGGGGGTCACTCCCTGAAAGGGACTAAGCTGTGGGTTGTCAGCAGTCACTGTCCTTGGTGGCTGTGGGAACAGGGGCTCTGGGAAGCACTGCACAGCCTCCACCCCCACCTCTGTTATCTCAGGTAGAGCTAATCATCCACTCACACCCTGCCTATTCCTCCCCTTCATTCCTTCCTTCTCCTACCTCAGTCCTTCAATTTAGGGGACAGAGCTTTCACATTTATTGAGTATCTTTGATGTGCCTGGCACTGTGGTAGGAAGAGCACATACATAACCTTACTTAACTCTCAAAACAGTGCTAAGAAGAAGGAGGAAACTAAAGGGCACAGAGCCACTTGTCCAAGGTGGCAAGAGCCCAGGCTAGGTTTCCAGCACCAAGCACTTTATGGTCGAAGGCCATGCTCTTCCCTTAACATTGCCACATCCTATCCTTGCCTTCCATCATTTCCATTCTATTTAGTTTCCCATATTAACATTTCTAGTATCCCTTCAGCAGATATTCCTAAAACATGCCTTATCATGTAGCTTTTTGGAAATGTGTTTCTTTTGTTTTAAAATACCTACGTCATCCCTTTTAATATGTTGTATGTATTTGCAGGGAGTTGTACAACTTAAAATCTGGCCATCGTCAAGTCTCTGTAAATATTAAGGTGAAGACAAAATAACTTTGTTATGTTAATCAGGAGCTCACTAATTTAATTTTGAATCTCTTTATTAAATACCCTTACAATATACTAAAATATATATCTTTAGATTGAGATCAGTTTTTTAGACCCCCCTAAAGAGTCATTAAATTCTGCCCTCCGTTTACTTGAGGAAGTACTTGGGAGCCACCTCTTGAAAGCAATAACATAATCAAACAAGTTCATCTGACTATAGTAAACTGGGAGGTTAATTTTTTTTTAAATGAGGATAGTAAAGTGATCTCAACATAGTAACAAATTAAATGTAATTTTCTATTCATGCTGAAGTACTCTACAAGAAGATATGCCAAAGAAATAATCAATCTTCCCATGTTTTCTTCCGCCTGCTACTTCTATAGCTTTTCTTCTTCCTTCCTAATTACAACCCTTAAATAGAATTCGTGCCTCGTATCAAATTTACCGAGTATCATAATTCTTCCAAGTGGTAAAGACACCTCAAGACAAATGCTGGGCATGGAAGCTACAGGGCATAAATATGCAAAGAAATAAAAAGCTAACCATTTCTAACAATAAGGCTTCTCTCTCACTTACCAACTTTACATTTCCCTGTATGGCCCCGGAAGATGACTGGTTAGCCAGAGACGGGTAAGATTCCTCAAGGGAGGAACAACCTAAGACAGGCACAGTCGCAGGGGGGCCATCAGGTGAGAAATTGGGGATCAACAGAGGTGAGGCTTAGAACCTCACCCCCCCTGTTCTGAGAGAAATCTTCTGCATACGTGGATGTTTTATTGCCCTGGTCTAGCTTGGATTAACACATAGTCTACAGGCACACACCTGATCATCTACATGTGCTCTCTTACAACACTAAACTATGTTTTCTACCTTTATCTTGTATCTACCTACCACTTCAGCATTTTATTAAAAATAATAATAATAAAGAGAGAAATGTGGTATCCACATATAAATCAAGTATAAAAACCAAATGAGTATTCATATTTGAACTGACTGTTTAGAGTTCATAATGCATGAGCAAAACCGAAAGTTTCTGTGATGACTGCCCTTGTACTGTTCACCATGTAACTTATTCATTATGTAAGAATTTGTTCTCCATGTAAGAACTTGTTTGTTATGCCTCAGAAGATTGGAGACTGACGAAAATTAGGCTTGGGGTGGATTAATGATTGTGCATTGAGCATTGACTCCCCTATACAGAATTTTATTGTCGTTAACAACCATTTGATCAATAAATATGAGAGATGCCCTCACAAAAAAAAAAAGGACAGACTTCCAATGGTAAAATAAATAAGTAACCGGGATGTAATGTATAGCATAAGGAATATAGTCAAGATATTGTAACAGCTTGGTAGGGTGATAGCTGGAACCTAGAATTATGTATATAAATGTTCTACCACTGTGTTGTACACTTGAAACTAATATAATGTAATAATGTGTGTCAACTACCCTTCAATAAAAAATAATTATTTAAAAAAAAAATAAATGTAATTTTCTCTCCTTGATATATATATATATTTTTTTGCTGTAAGTTGCCACAGTTGTTCCTAGCCCAAAACAGATCATAGTTTGTTTTATTTGTTTTTTTCTTTTAAAAAGAGATCCCAAAGGGGGAAAATGTTTCTCTGTCAGATTTTTTGTGCAGAGCTGTTGACAATTCAATGAATTTCAAACCAATTTCTGGTTCTCTCCTCTGAAATCTTCAAGCTATCTTTGAGAAACTGTTGTGTGTCAGTCCCACAAATTATCTCTAAAATATATTGCTGTGAATAGAATTTTCATACCAGTGGCTCTTCCCCCCGATGTAAAAAATAATGTAATTCTTTAGAATTCTTTGGCCATTAAGTTTCCAAGTCCCAGAAAGTATTGGTTTTCTAGACCCATCTATTAAGCCAACAAATCCTGCCTGTTACAGAGATGCCACTATAGAATGTTGAACAAATCTTATTGCTTCTCTGCCTTCATTGAAGGACCTATTTTCTATTTTGTGTATTTCCTTACAAAGAGTGGAGTTAAGAAACAAAACCCACCTTTCAAAGTAAGAATTACCGAGTTCAACCAAGAAACGTGGCAAAGTTCTAAGCAAAGTCCATTGCTACTATGCCTCTTTTCTTCCATTCTAGGACAAACAGCAGAAGAGATATTGGTTTCTGAGCTTTTATGTGATTTTTCTTTGTGGCGTAGTTCACACTTATGCTTCACACTTGGAGCTAGATTTCTGGGCAGTCCCTCCCAAAGACCCTTCTATGCGAGAGTTCTAGGGGTTTAATTTGTACAGACTGGCCACCCAGCGTTATTGCAATTTAACTTCTGGAAGACTTTCTTTGTTTCTTGAGTGCCATCCCCTTCTCCATTCTCTTATTTCATTTAAAACCAAGAGTATTTTTCTCAGTATCTTACTAGTTAAGCATTTCCCATCAGTACCTCAAAAAAAGAGAATGTGTTTTTGAGTTTTGACCACCCTGATTAGTAAAAACATTGAAGCACAAAATGATTTAAAGTTTGTATGCTCTAAAGATCAAGTAATTAGAAATACCCTTTGTTCTTAGTTTATGTGTAGGAAAATGTTGAGGTTAATTCACTGACCATGTGGGATAATTTGACTCTCAATCAGTAAATTTAAAAGATCTTTCATAACATAAAAAAGATCTAGCCCTGCCAAGGACAAATGACTGGCACTGAAATTCTTCTGTTAGCTTAAGTCATTCACATGTAAAACAAAAGAAAATTCTTTGGCAGAAAACAGAGGAATGTCCAGATGGTTTCTATCTATTTTCTCATTGATTGTATAATTAAAATCTCCTTTAATCATCAGAAAAATTGAGATAGAATGTTTGTAATAGAAAAGTACTGTGTTTTAAAAAAATACTTCTGTGGTAGGCTCACTAGTAATGAAGTACTGGAAGCAACTATTTTGTGGATTTGTCCTGTGGAGAAAAGATACCCAGATAGTTCACTAGGGGGTGTGACTGCCTATTTGTAGGATTATGCTGTTTGTGCCAGAGGAGATTAAACACTAATCCACTAAAATGAATATTTTATGAAAATTATGAAAATTAGCAATGATCATCTGATTTTTAGGTGGTGTCTCCCTTTACCTGAAGCAGGATTCACACCTGAGGTGCACTAATTCATTTGTGAGGTTATTACTAATGAAAACACCAATAGACTAGTTACTAAACTACTTATAGTTCATGTCATCAGCAATTATAGGATGCAATTTATTTACCCAGGGCCCCCTGACCTAATGTTGCTAACCAACATCCTGTGAAATAATGAGCCTATTGATCAACGTGAGTAATGTTGGGCAACAGAACCACATCACCAGATGTTCCTTCTACGTTCCATCCAATGATCAGTAGATCGTATATTATTACTCTATAGATAGAGAATGTGTGCATATATGTGTGGTTTCAGTTGGTAGATGAATTTATCTTTTGAGGTTGAGTAACTGCTTAGAATCTTATGGTGGCCTTGCATCATGACATTTTATCTATCTATCTATCTATCTATCTATCTATCTATCTATCTATATCTATCTATCTATCATCTATCATCATCTTCTAGCTCCTTGATGGATAAATGTTGTCAGTAACGGTTTTAAAATGGAAAACAAACAAAACCCCACAAAAGTTCTAGTGATTTATGGGGTGTAGTTTTTGCTTGATGGTTATTTCAAGGTCTTTACTTTGGTCTAAGGAATGAGACAATATTGTCATGACTTGTAGAATGCTGATGAGACAAAACACAGGAACATAGGATCTCATTCCCAGCAATTCTGGGAAAAGCCTACAGGGGTAAAGTAATGGTGGACCCAGGACTGCAGAGAAAGCAGTGCTATTGTTCTAGTTGTTGGGTTCACATAGAGAAGTGGAGAAGAATGTGGAGAGCAGTGCTTCAGTGGCTCTTTGCAAGTCTGTGTGATTCCTGATAGGTGGTAACTTACAACCAAGAAGACTTAAGGCACAGAAGGAGAGGACCGGAAGTGTAGGTCCAAATAGCAGCTGTGCTAATTAAGTAGTTACTCTTAGCAGTATGCAGTGCAAAGGACTTCACATAGATTATTGCATTTCACATCTAGCTATGGGTACCATCACTATCCCCATTCCACGAGTGAGGATAGTGAGACCTTGGGAAGGTACGTAATTTGGAGGATCTGCAATTCAAATTCAGGTAATTTGACTTTAGAGGCAACTTCTGTGGGCCATTACATTGTTCTGCCTCGAAGTATAAACACAATCCTCATTGCATAATTGTGAAAATTAATAAGGGGAAACCTCACTAAAATGGAGTGGGGAGGCCAGAAGGGGGAGCTCTCCCACACACTACCAATCGTCCTCAATTGCAGAACTCCTAGGAGATTATCTTTGAAAATGGATACTACTTTACCACCCCAGCAGGAGGAAGAAAGGTTTCTCTTCCCCTGGCAACAGCCCAGACAAGGAGCGACTGTCACAACTCAGCGGATGAAAACCACCATACTTCGAACTCGTAGTTTACTCCAATGGACTTTTTGTTTGTAAGAGCCCTCCCAGCTTACCCCTTTCCTCTATAAAAGAGCATTCCTCTCCTTCCTTCTCTGTATGGTTTTGCTGTAGCTTGCTTGTTCTTAACTGCAAGCCTTTGTTATTCCCAAGTAAATGCATTTTGCTAGTAAAATAACTGACAGTTTTACTTTTAAGGTTAACACAAGCTAAGCACTGTTCTACTTAGGACTTCAAGTGAGCCATATCAAGGTCAGAGAGCGTTCCTGCAGCAAACATTACAAGAAGGGGAACTATTGTCTGCTGCAGTCTGCTGGTTTCCTCTCCTCTTCCTCAGTCTTGGTGGTTCAACAGGGAGTGGTGGTCATAGGAAAGACTGGAAAGGGAGTGGTGGTACTCAGGGCCTGTCTGCCATGACTCGGACAGTTGGAAGAATGCCTCAGTATCTGCTCCTTATTTCCAAACCAAGATTTGTTTTTATGTAGGTTGGGTATGGTTTTGGTTGAGGTGTGACATTTTTTTAGTTGACTGATAACTTAAGAGTCCCACGGTGATTCTGCAGCATGACCTATTATTTAGGACATTGTTTTATTTAATTTTCCAATAATCTAGCCTCGTCCCCCTAATATTTTAACATTGCTAAGTCAGGATGTCTTTTGCAATTGATGGTGTGTGTATGTCTAGTGTTTTATGTATATATATGTATATACGTCTACGTATTTCTTAGTGGCATATAACATAATAACACAGCTTAAAAATGATGTGTTGAGAAAATCAGTTTTCCTTTTCACCCTGTGCACCACTGGTCTACCTTTTCCAAATTCCCTTGAGTTAAGTTTGGCAGGAAACACAGCTTTGGACAATGGACTATAGGTAGATAATTGGACCTATAGAAAACATTCATTTTTCTTCACTCCTTTTCCCATTTGGCAACCCTGGGAGCCACCTGTTAAATCAGCTGAACTTGTGCCTGTTTGATTCCTGAATGATTATGTGGAATAGAGCTACCTTCCTTTCCCCAGTTTCTCTAGTCTCTGGATGACTTTCCATTAGGGGGAGAGAAATTATATTGTGTCAAGCCACTGAAAATTTGAGATTAACATGTTGCAAATAGATTCTGTTACCTTAACGAATACACTGCTAGAGCTGGGGTTCAGACCTTGTCATTCTAATTTCAAAACCTACCTTCCTAACTAGCATTTTTAAAGTTAACAGGTGTTATACTGTATGAAGGTTTCCATGGTGAAAGAAGTTTGGAGAACACTTAGTTGAGCCAATTTCTTGATGTAAGACTTCTTGAAACCATGCCAGTATGCTCTGTGAGTCTCTAAAAAGTGTCATAAGCAGTTTTGATACTTCTACATGATGTTGATACTGACATCCTGAGACGGACTTCTTTTAATGACATTGAATTATGTCTGTGTAAGAACATGTTACTTTATATAGGCCTCTGTTCTTAATGGAGGCTGGTAAATAAATTTCAAACTATAAAGAAACCTCTCTAACCTTAATGATTTTCTGGTGCTCTGTTTTCCAGCTAACCCAGTAAATTTTGTATGCATTCAAAGGACTTAATTGCCATATAACTTATTTTGTGTAAATAATTAAATGATAATTTTTATTTAAACTCTATTGAGGACAGGGTCTGAGGTTTTTTTGTTCACCACTGTCCTCATAGCTCTCTGACACAGTGCCTAGGGCATACGAAACCTTCAGAAAATGTATGCTAATTTAATTAAAGAGGTGGCATTGTGTAGTGGCATGAATGTTGAATTAGGTTTTAAAAAGTGTGGATCTGTGAGCCTCAATTTCCTCATTTATAAATGAAGGATGATCGTATTACTCCATTTCCTTAGAAGGATTCTGTAATGTTCAAATGAAATTATATATATATGAGTGCTTTATAAAACTATAATGTAAGATATTAATAATGCTATTGGAATTACTTAGAGTTCAGTAGACTGTATTCAAACATGTATTTTCCCACACTTGTTAGGCTTTGGTACAAACTTTATTTACATATAGGAGATAAATGGAATCATATGTCTCTTCCCCTTGGAACCCAAGGAAAGCTGAAATGCAGTGTTTACTCCCAGATCCATTCTGCTTTCTGGGCATAGCAGACAGTCACATGGAAATGTATTCATCAGGTATTTGAAAAAAAATATATGAATAATTACAGGAGGAGCAGAAAAAGTAGAAACCACCTAAGGAATAATCTGTTAGATTATTTATTCAGGAAAAACAATTCAAGTTTGGAAGGCTTTTCCCTTCCTTTCTGAATGTTGCCATGTCTGTTTGCCTTAGAATGAGCAACACATTAATAATCAAAAACAGATTAGTGTTTTAGCCCAGTGTCCTTCACATCAACCCCTGATTTCCCTTTGGTTCTATATAAGAAAGGGGTTCATCACTTTCATTGGCATAAATTTCTCATTTTGAAAAGTACTTGGACACAATGTGTCTTGTGGTACTGATACTCTCTCCCTGTTCATGTACCTCCTATACTGGCTGTGTTGTGGAGTTTATTTGGATCTTCTTTAAGTGTCAGCAGTGAAATTATCTTAGATTGCTTTCTTTCAAACATTGATCTTTTGTCACTGTTGAATCAGATGTTTTTATTGCCAAATGACAGGGCCACATGTGTGGGGTATTTTCAAGCAGCAATATATGGTGCTGCAGCAAGGGAAGGAAATAAAGCTTTCAGTTTTGGTAGTGTACTGAATGACTTACTCCTTTTTCCAAGAAACAATTCCAGAAACAAAATGTTTTCTCCTGAGTTTAAATGAAAAGCAGATACAACAAAGGCTTTAAACTGAGAAATAATAGATTCACTGGCATCAGGTACTGAAGGAATTGCACATTATTTAGACTTTTCAAAAAATTGGCTATGCTCCTTAGCTGGGGGTCCAAAAATTCTCTGGAAATTATTGTCTATGTTGACCATAAAACTACTAAACAGTTTATTATTGTCAAATTCACTTAAAATGGATAACCTTGATCTCTTAAGTAATTCCCTTTAGGGAATCGCCTGTGGTAAGAATATATTTTAGAAGTCCATTGTTAAGCATTTCAATAAATCAATATGATTGAGGAAAATTTGATATTCCTATGGAAATTTCCATGCTTTCTTTGCTCTTTCCACATTATTAATACTAGGATTTCTATTCTAAAGAATTTAGGACTAACATTTTCTCAGTTTAAAGCATAGTTTATGAATACTGATGGAAAGAATGTTATGTGGAAATTCATTTGTTTTCCTTAGCTTGCATTATCTATCTTTTTACTTTCCAAGTTTACCTTAAACTCCTGTCAACTTAAATTACTTCTGCTATCCGATCACAGATAATTGCCTATATATTTATCATGAGGAGGATGCAGGCCCCAAATATTTGTTTAACCTAGTTTTCTTATGGAGAGTTATAAAAGTTGTTATTGAGATCATATAGAGCTTCTGGAATTTTAGCTGTAGTCAGAAAACCATCCCCGTTTGCCCAGGCCTGAGGGGTTTCTTGGGACATGGGACAGCTCT
The DNA here is from genome assembly GCF_030020395.1 of Manis pentadactyla. NCBI lineage: Eukaryota > Metazoa > Chordata > Mammalia > Pholidota > Manidae > Manis > Manis pentadactyla. The sequence continues at coordinate 63,222,799 of NC_080028.1, read as the reverse complement.
CTCTGCAAGCTGGGACAGTTAGACATCGTAGTGCATTAAAAATTTACTTTAATTATATGAAAAATACTTAAACAGCAGTATAACATTAATTATGAAATAAATAACCATGGCAGGTCTTCAGTTTTTTAGGGATTGCCATTAATAGTGAGTTCATTCTTTGAAATACTACTTATTTAATTACTGATCATTTTAACAAAGAGATAATTGGACACTTCTGACTCTTAAAAATATAATTCATCTATTTATGTATTTGGCCTTGATAGATTTTAGTATGTTCAAAATACAGAATTTGTTACCTTCCTATATTCTTCCTTAGTTTTATTTCAGTAAGACATGCGAAATTGCAGATGAAGAACTTCATTAAGAAATCTTTTTTAATGGTTTATTTTCCAGTTGCTTATTTTTTGATGTTGAGAAATTTACTTTTAGAGATCATGAAACATATTTCTACTCCTCTGTAAATTAGAGCTGAGTAATTATAAAGTTCCTATATACTATGTACTGTTTTTGCTGAGAATCAGACACTCCAGGTTTACCTGGCTGAAAAATAGGTCTCTGACAACACTCCTTGCTCCTGTTTTCCCAAAGTTCTGGTTTGTAAAGCACACCTGAAGTGTGTTGACTTTCTCTTATAGATGACCCCACTCCTCCTCATGAAATGCAAATTCAAAACTCCACAGAGCTTAAACTATCCCAATATTGGATACTTTAAGATTTGTTCTAGTGAGACAGCATATGGAGCAAAGAACACCTATCAAATTTCTGGAGACTTTGAGTTTGGAGGAAGAATCTTAGTAAAATGACCCTCCTTTCTTAAACTTTAATCTGAAGCGCTTTCCTTCTTTCAAAGTTGCAAAGAATCAATTTTATCCTAGGGGAGTAAAGTGGGTCATAATAGTGAACATGACATAAAAGTACACAAATTCACTCTGATTATAGCTAACAGTTGCATTGTATGGACATATCTAACTGGTTCATTTACTCCTGCTGATGGGATGTGGAATGACAAATGTGTCAATGCCCATTTCATTCCTGAAAGAAGTGAGAGCAAATAGAAAGTCTGTCTGATCCCACTCTCTGGGAACTTACAGGAATCAATGGTCTAATGTTCTGTGGCAGGAGATGCTAACACGTGGCTATATAAAATAACAGAATATGTTGTACCTGTTTTTCCTTTCCTTGTGTAGTTCATGGGATGTTTTGCCAAACTGCACGTTATCAGGGCCTCAGATGCCATCTGTGGGCGTCTACTCCTGTTCATTCTTTAACAGTGAGCAAACCCTTGCATAAAAAAGGGCCAAGAGTTGATTTGAATGTTCTGTTAAGTATCTGGTAAAATTCTGCTTCCAGGAAGAACTAGTACCATTTCCTTTGTGGGTCCTTTGTGGAATCTGTCTATCTAAGTCATTTAATTATATTTTTGATACTTTAGTATTTAACTATTATTTGATTATATTAAAACATTAGTGTTTTTTTGGTATTTAGTATATTTGGTATTTTTAGTATTCATTTTTTATTTATGTATATTTTCCACTGGAAAAAGACACATTTTAATTATATCACAAATACCTCTTCATGACATTAATTTCTATTTTCAGATCTGGCTATCAGTCTATTCCTTGAGTCTGAAACTGAAGGATAGATAGTATCTATGTGAAACAGACAGATCATCTTCTGTGAGGGCGGGAAGCTGGGTAGTGCATGCTGCCTCCCCCGCCTAAATAATTCAGTTGTCTAACCAAGCTTCATACCTGACAGCTCCATGAGAAATGTTCTTTATTTTTGACTTTTGAAGAGTGAATTTATGTTTTTCTCTTTGGATGATAATGGGAAAACCAGGGAATGTGAATTTTAATCCCTAGTGACCATCCTTAAGATTTTACTTCTGGGCCATTTTGTTTTTGGATGGTTAATAGTTTTCCCTACAGTCCTACACAATGTAGAGCAAGTTATCTACCCCTAACAAGTGTAAATCACACATTGTTTTAGTTCAGGATTAGAACATCTTCTGGGTTTTTCTGTCTCCAGCAAACTGTGTCTTAGCCACATGTGCTAAATTATTTATTCCCACCTGTTAACTGTTTAGCAAATGGAACCATGGGGGAGCCCCTGAGTGGCCAATCATTAGCTGTTCTCCTGGACAACCATGAATATATAGTATGTGCAATGGAGTACCTGTGACCAGGTCCCAGTGCTGGGAGAAGTTAGGGGTCAGGGCTGTGCATCAGTAAGGTCTAAAAAAGACAATAAATTAGCATTGCCTCTTTCTCTGAAGGCATCTTTTTCCATGAATACCATTTCAAAGGACAGGGCCATAGTCCTTCACCAGACTTTACTACTGAAGCAAATTAATCATCTGTGTTTGAGCAGCCCAGAGGCAAGGATTTTGAGTCATCTTCTTATTTTGTTAGATAAATGAATTAGATCAGAAAGGTCCCTTTTTCTGATAATTGGTATTGGGGAAGAAAATCTGAGGAATTTGACATATTGGTGAGAGGAGAGCTAACAAAGAACAAGAAGGCCAAGCTGGAGGAAGTGGTACCAACAGGGCACTATGCCACCTGATGTGTTCTGAGTCCTTTAGGTCTCCTCACCTTTTCTTTGAGGCTGTGCAAGAACATGCTGTCCCTCCCTTCACCCCCACCCCCCACCAGCTTCAGTGAGGGAAGATTGTCAAATAAAAGCTGCATATATTTAGGTTTCTTAACAGGGTTTTTATAATCTGTACGATGTGATGATTTAATATACGTATACATGGTGAAATGATTGCCATAATCAAATTAACACATCCATTACCATGCAGTTACCTTGTGTGTGTGTGTTAGAACACTTAAGATCTCTCTCTTAGCATATTTCAAGTATACCATATAATATTATTAAATATAGTCACCTATGGAATGGGAGAAAATATTTGGAAAACATGTATCTGATAAGGTGTTAGTATTTAAAATATATAATGAGCTCATACAACTCAGCAGCAAAAATCCCCCAACACCTGGATTAAAAAATGGTCAAAGAATATAGATATTTTTCCAAAGAAGACATACATGGCCAACAGGTACATGAAAAGGTGCTCAACATCACTAGTCATCAGGGAAATGCAAATCAAAATCACAATGAGCTGTCACCTCACAGATGTGTTGATGAGGATGTGGAGAAAAGGGAGCCCTCCTACACTGCTGGTGGAGTTACAATTGGTGCTACAATTGGTGCAGCTACTATGGAAAGCAGTATGGAGGCTCCTGAAAAAATTAAACTTAGAGCTACCGTAGTAATGCAGAATTCCACTTCTGGGGATGTATCCAATGGAAATGGACTTGCTATTCTTTGAATGTGCCAGTATCCCGTGCTAAGCTTCAAGAACTTTGCATTTGCTGATCTCTCTGCCAGGAATGCTCCTTCCCCAAATTCCGGTCTGGACCATGCACTCTCTTCATTCCTGTTCTAGATCAAATGTCTTCTCAGACAGAGAGGTCTTGTCTTGCAGGCCACACTGTCTGCTTTACTGTTTTCACTAGGGCACTAGAGCCTCTAGAGAGTAGAGTCTGAGATTGCACATCTGTATCCATCCATTCATTCCTTCTTTGTCTCTGCCGTTAGAATGTGAGTTCCTTGTGGGTAGGGGCTTTGTCCTGCTTATGACCACACGTACAGCTGTATGCACATTCAAGTGCGCGATGCATGCTTGACGGAGAATGAATGGTTGAATTGAGAGTAAAGCCAACAATGTTATATAGCTCTTTTACTATAAGAAGGAATATTTATTTTTCAATTCAGAAGCACAAAGAATCTAGTTCTGGCTTTAACATATGCTAAGATCAGGTGAGAAATTGCAAATTGCTTATAATAGACACCTGATGGTGAATTGTACTAGAACAAAGGCCCAACTGGGGAAAAAAAAATGAATCTCTTCCTAAATTCCTAAGATCTAAATCAGAAGCAGATCCTGGATGTAATGCTTCCTATGCAGGCAATCGATGTCATCATCATCACCACCCAAACACATGTTTATTGAACAGTGAAACTCTACCTCTCTTCTGAGGATACCTACAGGCAACAGGGAGGAAGCCGGTGGTGTCTGTGAATGAAAGCAAGGGCAAGACATTGCATAAAGCTTTCCGGGACATCTCGGGTCTATGTTTCTTCTCTGTCTTGAGTATACAGCACTGATCACTCACTATTTCTTGAAAATACTCTTCCCTTCTATGTAGTATTCTATTAAAATACTACAGTTTCTTGATGTCTCCTGCCCTATTTACTTAACGAGCATCTCTTCCTTAGTCTTCCCCTTCAAAATCAGTGTTCACTAGAATCCTACCCTCTCTTCTTCCTCAAATTCCACCTAGGGGAGGCTGCTCTGATTCTGCTGATCCTTAATATAATGCTTCTCACATCGACCTTTCTTTCAATTCCCAGACCGTAGTTTCCAACAGTTACTAGATACCTTTGCATGGATTTTCCTTTAGGCACCTCAAAATTATTATGTCTCAAACCACATCTGTTACATCGTTTCTTCTCCTGCATTTCTCATTTTAGTTTCTAGGCATCTAAGGAGCTGTCTTCTTATCACCGCATCTCACTAGCTGTCTTGTTATTCTCCTCCTTGTTTTTCCTCAGTCATCGCGCAGTTCAGACTGTCTTCATTTCCCATGCTGGCTATCGCAGCACAGGCAAGGCTTCTCTCTGTATGTCTCTGATGGCATCACTTGATTTCCCTTTCTATAAACTCATTTTTTTCTCCAGGAGAAATTGCCAATTTCTTTATGAAGGTATAGGAATTCTCCTGGAGTCCAGCCCCAAAATATCTTTCTAGCTGCATTTGTCTCTACAGTGTCTATACAGCCAGCTTATTGGACAGTTTGTGTCCCTTGGACTCTTGCTGCACCTCTTTCATCTGTGCCTTTAATCATGTTCTGCTCTCAGTCTGCGTCTCTGTCCTTGATTCTTCAATTAAGAAATCCCATTCACACTTTGAGATCCCACTTAAACATCTAGTATGAAGCTTCCCTCTGCACTTTGAGGATGCATGCCTCTTTCTCCATTTATTTACTTCTATCTCGTGTTAGGGTGGCTTTCTCTGTCACTAGACTACAAACCCCACTGAGATCAGCTGACTTACTTGTCCCTCTTTAGAGCCTTCCTTAGCATCTTCTACTATAGTGTCTTGACTATAAAAGATACTCAATAAATGTTCCTTAAGATGGCATATGTTGTGTATATTGGGTTCAGAGTAAAGTGTCCATTCTAAACGATAGATGATAAACAATTGGAGATTCACAATTCTTGCTCGTATTTACAGGATGTCATCCATAAGTCTTCATGTTTAGCAAAGTGGTTAAGACATGGGCTATGAAATTAAGTAGATCCAGGTTTGAGTTCTGGCTTTGCCACAAAGAAGTTATGAAACCTTGGGGAAGTTTATATATAAATTGGGGCATGATATTTCTTATCTAATCTAGAGTGGTTGTGAGGACTGATGAACTATGAATATAAAGTGCTTAGCACAATGTCTAGTGCTTAGTAGGTTTTCAAAAAAAGCTACTTGTTGTTGTTGTAATTCCAAGCCTCCAATGAATCATGATATCTTCATATCAAATATTAGCTGGAAAGCAAGCTTTCTGTGTAATTCTTTTATGTCTTTGGAAATAGAGTAGACACACCTCATGACACAAAGTCTAGGTTATATAATTTCTCAATATGCCTGTTGTCACTCTTGCCATTTGTCTTTGATCTTTTGAAAAGAGAAGACAAATAAGTATAAACATCAACCATGGCACAAACAATGCTCATTAAAATATGAAAATGAAACGATTGTAACCTGATGCATATAACACAAGATAACATAATAAAGTTACCAATATCATTCTCTCTACTTTCCTTTAGAACAACCATTTAAAGCTCAATTGATTTAGATTGCTGAAATATAATCTTGGCTATGGTTTCTGGCATCTTAAATCCAAAATTAAAATCGCAGTTTAATTGGTGTTTCCTGACTTTGGCAACAAATAGTATAATAGATTTTGCTTAGGAAATATTGACATTTTCAAAAGAATTGTGATTTATTTTTTAACAGTATCTAAAAGAGTATATTTAAAAACCTAGGAAGTGGGTGGGGAAGAGAGAGACAGAGAAAGAACGGGAAAGAGATAGGGAGAGTATATGTTCTGGCTCTGGATGAGTATCATTTTTGGCTGAAAAACTGGACTGAAGTGCTGTTTGTGAGGCAATTTAAGCTCATGAAAGAAAACGGTGTGACAAACACAGCATTATTATCTTCATACGTGACTGTGTGGCGCCTATCAATATGCTGTAAAAAAATTTAAAGAGAGATATTAAATAGATGTTATTGAACATGAAGGGCATTAGATTAGCACTCTGGGGAACACTGTATCCTGGAGTTCCTAAGGAACCCCCAGAGTCGTCTAGCCAAATCTTCTCCTCTGCCCAGAAGGATACCAAGAGTCTACAAGGAGATTGCTTATTTGGGTTCATTTAAAGGCTTTCCACCGATAGAAATTGTTGCTTTATTTCAATAAAGAATAATCTTTTCTGGAAAATTGCTTCCACTTCCTGAACATCTGAGCTCTCTTTTCATCATCATTGGTATCTAGCTGTTATTTTGGGGCCTCTCCTTTCTAAGTGCCACTGTCTTCTGTGTGTACGTTCAACAATTGCTATTAAAAAGTAACTAGATTTATTGTGACCATTTCACAATATATACATAGAGCAAATCATTGTTTTATACCAGGAACTCATATAATGTTATATGTCAATTATATATATATAAAAAAAGGAATGTATGCACATGCAAATAGGTAAGGTGATCTAGATATGTAAGTATGGGAATGGGGAGTTTTTCCTTTCCGCACCTCATCTTACCCCTCAGAGAAAACCTTTTGGTCTCAGGACCCTTTCAGGCTCTCAGAAGTCATTGAAGACCCCAAAGAGCTTTTGCTAATCTATGAATATTTATATTAGAAATTTAAACTGAGAAAATGATAACATTTATTAATTAATTCAAAAACAACAATAATAAACTCATTACATGTTGGTATTTAAAAATGCTATTTAAAATATTGAAAAAGCTTTTCCATGGTAGTGAGGGGAGTGGTATTTTCCTGTGTTTTTGTAGAATTTTTTAATGTCTGGATTAATACAAGACTGGAGGGGTCTCATCTCTGCTTCTGTGTTCAGTCTGTCACAGCTAACCTTACCTGAGCCTCAATTTATATATAAACAAATTATATTAAAAATGGTATTTTTTCCAGAGAGAACTTATGCCTTAAAAAAAACACCCTGCATGCCTAAGACAACTTAGTTTCTTAAGTATACTGTTTGTTAGGTGCATGAGTATGTGTCCCAGGCTTGCTGCAGAGGCACTGTTCTGGGCTCTCCTGGATTTTAATGACTTTTTTTTGGTTTCATTTTTAATTTAGCTATAGTGCATCAAATAATTTTTTCTTTTACAGAAAGGGAATACACTTCCTGATTACCTGTGTGCGCAAAAGTGTCTTTATAACTTCTTCACATTTTGATTGACAATTTGACTAGGTACCATATTCTAACTTGAAAATGATTCCCTGAAAATGATTTTATCTATGAAGGCATTGTTTTATTAGTTTTCAACATCCAGAGTGGCTGATGAGAAATGTGATATTATTTTCTTTTTTTGCTTCCTAGTAGGTAACTTTTTGTTCCTGTGGCTTTTCATTAATTTTCTTTGTCTCATTTTTCCGAAGTTTTGTATGTGCCTAGGTGTGGACATGAGTTAATTTATCCCCCTTTGCTACCAGTGAAATGTTTTCGTTTGAAACTTCTATTTTCACTTCTTAGAAAATTTTATTCTAGTATTTCTTACTACTTCCTTCTCTCAATTTTACTTTCTATCTGTTTCTGCAACTCTTATTAAGAGGAAATTGGAGGAAATCCTTGATTGATTCTCTATCTTTTGTCATTTTTCTCTCATATTTTTAGTAATTATACGTTTTTTCTTTATTTGCACATTACTTTCACTTTTTCTTCTGACTTTTTATTGAAAATTAATTTTGGCTGTCAGGTTATTCTTTCCTAAGACCACCTTCTTTCTCTTTTTCCTTTTCAAACCTTTTCTTTATGTGTTACTAAAATCTTCCTTAGTATCTTTGATGATAATAATTAAAAATTCCCTTGATTGGATCTGAATTATTTCTCTTTCTTCTGGGATCAGTTCTATTTGTTCAGCCTTATCCTTTTCTTTAGTGTTGCTAGTCTTCCTCACATATCTGATGACCTTGGTTTACTATTCATATTTGTGAATGAAGAATTGATATGACTCAGACTGATAGGTGCTGACTTTTACCAGGCTGTGTCCTGAATGAGAGGGTGGGCTAAGTGCTGTGTAGCAAAACAGCTTGTTGACTGCTAGATCTCATTCTAGCTTGTATAGGCTTGGGACACAAAGGCAGAAGTCTTCATCTCCAGTCCCATAAGATTCCTCTACACAATGAAGACCCATTATGTGGCCCTAGTCCCCTACTTCCTTTAAGGCAGATAGCTCAATTTCTTCATGGCATAATTTTCTTTTCTTTTTAAACAGAATCTGGGTAAATTAATTTTGCTCACCTTTAGCATTTATATATACGCACATACCCACTTCTTACCAAATTGCACCAAAAGTAAAAGATGACGGTGCAGAGCTGCATATTAATGTATTTGCACATAATGTTAGCATACTCTGAAAACATGGGTTTGGGTTGTTGATAAAGCATGATTGGTCTAAGAAATATTAATAATGTTCCAGATAGTTTCATGTTAATGTCTAAAAGTATTTCTGCATCTCGTTTTCATAGGGAAAAGAAAGGTGTAACAATTTAGGGTCTAATGGACAAATGATTCTTCTGTTACCCAGATGATGTTGTCATTTATATACTATGATTATGCCAATGGATCTTTCCAGTTTTGTCAGCCCCTTCTTCACAGTATTTTCTGCTTTAGTTTGGGTGCAAATGACCTGCTGCACATGAAGGAGTGGAAAAGTCAGCTAATGCAAGTATTCCGCAAACATTTTTTCAACCAGTCACCCTACTTTCACTCTTCTTTTCCCCGACTCTCACTCTGTTTATTCCTACTTCTGCCTTCTCTCTATCAGCTGTCTGGGTGGACATAGGGCTGGAAAGAGAGCTCAGCAATGAGGTAATCCTTCCACTCCACTGATGTCTTTTCTTGTGGACCCCCAGGGTTATAATGATCAATGTTCTTTAGTACTTACTCATACTAGTTAAACAAGATGGTCATTAGGTTACTTTTTAGCCTGGCGCTAAAAAGTTCTTGTTCTCTAGCTGTAGCTGGAAAAGACAGCTTTGGACTCTTATGACACACAGATGGGAAAGTAGGCAAGCACGTCTAACTGACAAATTAATTGGCGAAACATCCTGCTGACGAATTCTTAAGTGTCCTGCACTTTATGTTTCAAGCATTATCTGAGGAAACCTGGTACACTGACCTGTAACTTCGGCTCAGTTTGAAAGAGCCGTGAAGTCACATAGAGGCATGGGGAAGCTCCAAAAGCAGGCCTTGGGAGCATAAACTGTGCTTTAGGGCAGAGAGAAGAATTTTGCCTATTAATCAAAATGAAATAACTTGGTTCAGTGAATGCATGTGCTTACATGTGTACAGCAGCTTCCTAAAATGACCCCCTCAATGAAGCACGTACGCCTTTATGAACACATGAAAGTTTGCCAAATGTTATTTTTAGGAAGCATTTAATGAGTGCCAGTATGCCTACAGGACACTGAGAGGAGATAACAAATGCAGCCTTTTATTGATGTCAGCAATAGCTTGTAAACCTCAAACGTGACTTCACACCCAGAGATTTCTTCCCTGCCCAGAAGAAAAGCTTTTTTCAAGGGAACTCCCGGCCTCACTTTTAAGAGTATTTTGTGCATGACCATACTACGGGGCTGCGTGTGAAGAGCAGCGAAGCGGCAGCTGGTGAGTCCGTAAGCCTCTCGCCTATGGAGGTCTCAGTTCATAACTTAGCCTTGCTTTGGCCACAAGAGAAATTTACTTGGTTCGTTCTCTCCCTGCTTGGCCTCATTAGAAAACCACCACAGCATTTGGCTTGCTTGCGCTAACTGGCATGTCTGCTGAAGAGGAGGCCAGGGGTTGAGTAAACAGGGCCCAGTTGAGGTGCGCCGGCTCTGCCGATGGAATCCTGCCGGCCACCTGCCTGGCCGAGAGCTTTCTGCAGGCCAACCACATTAATCCTTCTCTGTTGTGAACGTTAAATCCACGTCAAATTTTTGTTTTATTTTAAAACTAATTCATTAGGTATTTGCTCTTCGAAGTTGGAATTGGTGAAGATTTAAAACAGGAGGCTGATCAGTAAGTACAACTGCTGACTGGGATGGGGTCTGACCTTTAAAAACATTTCATTTTCATCTCACGAGGGTATTCACAGACTGGTTGACCATTTGTGTGTTACTGTTATTTTTTTGCGGCTTGGAAGTAAGGTGTGAATGTTAAAGGTTTCCCATCTGAGACTTTCAAGGTAATGGGAAAAGTGGAAGGCTTTTGAAACAGCTTTAAGTGGAAAATAGAATGATAAGTTCTGTAAGACTGAGGGATATTGATAAATTCTATTCTCTCTGTACCATGAATCCTTAGGAGCTTTCTTATCCAATAACAACATGCATCTAGCAAGGTTTTATACTTGAGACGAAAGATATCTCTCTTCCCTAGTAGGCTTTTCTGCTGTCCCACACCAGAGCCTCTGCCCAAGGCCAAGCCAGGCCCTCACTTTCTGTCCCTCCTGTTTGTGGGAGAGAAACCACCGACCATGCCATTCTCTCCTGCCTCTGCCTAACTTGGCTGCTGCTCTCGAACATAAGCACACTGACTCCTTCAGTTTTAAAAGGGTCTCCATATTTGCCTCAAACTTCCTAAAACCTTCATTGGAGTTTAAAGCCTTTCTCTGACAATAGTGTAGTCAATTACACATTGTCATGAAGTCAGACCAAAGAACTATCAGGTTTTTTTAAACTTGGGGGCAAAAAAAGATTCAGAAAAAAATTAATTTCAGCATTTTAAAGTAGCACGACCTGATTGTCCCTTGACAGACAGCTTTTAAGGTGAGATGTAAATGACCATGTGCTTCGTTGCTCCCACTCTGCCATTTGCGGGTGAGAGCAGAAACGGTTAAGAAGCTGAGGTTGAAGAGAAGCAAAACCACACACGTTCTCACTTAAAGGAAACAGAATCTTTGAGGCGACATTCTGTGACCCACTGGAAGCAAAGAAGTAAATATGGAAGGCATGTTTCCACTAGAAAGCTAAAAGACAAAAGTGCTTTTGGAGAGGCTTTTGCTCCGAACGATACTTTCAAATTCTCACAGCCCAAGTAGAGGGGAGACTGTTTGCTGGGAGAGATCAGGTTCACCTTAAATCCCACTTCTTTCACGAAAACTTTTGTCACAAGGGGGCCCCCAGGAATTGTTGCCCCATTTTTTAAATTTAGGTCTCTACTTGACATTGACTCAAAACATATTTATTGCACACCATCTGTTTACCAGGTACTGGTCTAAGTGCTGGGAACACAGTGATAAATACAGTAAACGTGGTCTCAGCTTGCAAGGAGCTTACATGCCCATAGAAGAGACAGCCTGTGTGTTCTGAGTATCACCCTACTTGCAAAGCAGGCTAGTCTGCCACAGTCTCTTGAACGCTATTAGAGGAGATGAGACACGTGGGTCAGAGATAGCTCATTACTCATAATAATAACACTTACCAGAGGGGCAGCATTTATATGCAAGTTCCCTCAACTCTAGTTCCCACAGGATGAGTGTGCAGAGGGTCCGATATGTATGGCATATGCAGAAGAGGAATTCTCCTGTTTAGTTTAGCAGCCAGAGTCTATATGGTTGGTAAGCATATCTGCCATTTTGTTTTGGAGAGAGACATTGTCCCTCTTAATACTGGAGAGGAGACATGCCTGCCTTTTCTCCCCAAGGAAGTCCCTATTTCTGTCTTCCAAGGCTATTCACTACACAAACATCTTTGAAAAAGTGGTCTGGACAAAGAGCAGTCAGGGCCTCATTTGCAAGACGTGTAGAAACAGGAAAAACCTGTGGAGAATTCTTTTCCAACAGTTCAAAGCAATGGCCTGATTTGTTAGAGTAGAGGCAACTCTACCTACACAGGTGAGAAGTAATTTTTCATCTACTGCCTTTGGGGGCTAATGGATGTGAGCACAGTACTAAAAGGGACATATCTTTGGGTGGGGCAGAGGGGAAGCAGAGCTGAGCCAAAGAAATTTCTGATGTAACAGTTCACCTGGCAGCCCCAGAAAACTTTCCAGTCCTAAGACAACATAAGCTATGCATCTTATGGTTACAAGTGTTGGACTACAGGTGTTCAGCCAGGCCAGCCACCAGGGTGACAGGGTATCTACTCAGGAAGGGGCCTGAGGGACTTGGAGGAGAGATGAGAGCCAATTATGGGATAATTGCATTAGAAAAAAAACCTGTTTTTGAAGTGGATTAGCCCAAATAAGTGTCTCATGTTGGCCAGGAATTATTTTATTTAAGCCTGATGCACAGGAATTGAGAAACAGCCATATGGGTTTTCTTGAAGGTTGGTAAAAACAAAATGTGCTTCTAAGTTGTCTGCCAAATTTCAGCCTTAGTTAATTTGTATGGATGAGTTTTAAACTCCTAAAAAGCAAATGTATAATAGAAGTGCTGACATAGACACAGACTTAACTGTAAAAACATGCAGTGGAAGCTGAGAAAGAAATCATGGAATTTTTCAGGAAGAATTTGATAAAGGTGCATTTGGTATGATAATAAATTTGAGACAGTAGTAAAATGAAATAAAAATAAAATAATTACTACTGGTGGGGAGTATGTATAAAATGAATTAAAATGTCTCTTAATCAGAACTCCAAGAATACAGACTATATATTTCCTGAAATGCATATCTGTTTGGAGTAAAAAATAAACCTAATGCAAATTATCTTTGAATTTTTGTATCCCCCTCTCTGAATTCTTTCTCACTAATAGTGTTAACAAAATAGCAGCTGTATGACTAATTTTCTAAGCTGCTACCAAAGAAGCTACCGTGAATTTGATTAGTTTTATTTGATTTTTTAAAAATTTTAAATTTCTTTCCTCTGCAATCCCTGTGCCAAAGCTTGTCATATGTATTCTGGCAAAGTGTATTTGTATTAACATTTTAAAAAAACATTTACAAAGTGCTTTTGCATACATTGTTGTGTTGACCCCATTTGGTCCCATGAATTAACACTTTACATAGAGGAATTATGATTTCCTTTCTACAAATGAAGAAACTGAGACAGGTAGAACTTCATGATTGCCTAGAGCCATACAGCCACTAAAAGTACAAAACAATGGACTGTCAAAAAATACTACAATTTGATTCCTTGTGAAACATCATATGTAAACAGCTTATTTACTTAGTAGGATGGCAATTTCTAGTTTAGTTTACCATTACAATGGAGCTATCTCCATTAAAAAAAGTAATAAAAATATGTAAAGACACAATCACACACAAAGTGTTTTCTGTGGTTCAGTTTTGTAAAAGGAGGAATTAGACTAGTTCTGCCAATGCTCTAAAAATAAGGAAGAGAGAAAATTAAAGAAAAAATGTTTGCCAGGCAATGTCTGATATTCTTTTTGGACCTTAACTTCTGGCTTATGAAAACCTCAGGAATAGGGGCAGAAATTCTGGAAGATCTGGAATTCAGGTGGTGACTTTCTATTTTAAGAAATTACATATCTTATTTTGCTGGTGAAGAAGCCTTCACCATTAAATAGATATTGAATTCAGCAGTAATTTAGCAAATAGAATTAGAAAACTTTATCTGTATTAACGTAATCATGAATTTTTAAATCATGTAAAGAAAGTTGAAGTCAAAAGGGATATAACTACTATAACTCTTCTTATACACATAGAAAAATAACTGTCATAAAATGCAAAATAATATGACACCATGGGGATCTATTCACTTCTGTTTCTGAAAGTGACCAAGACATACATTAGCTAAATCCATTGTTTTCTGCAGTGGCTCTGGTAAACTATTATGTGGAAATGTCAGTTGCCATTATATGTAGTAATAAACCAGCCCTAAAATTGATCTCCTTATTAAAAACATTTGCTTTCTTAAAATATTTATTAAGTAAATGAACTTTTAAAGTTTTTCCCCTAAAGAGCCCTTAAAGAAATAAACTGATGGATGACTAGAGGAAACAACTCTATTTTTCTATATATAGAACTGTATCACAAAAAAGTCAAATGATAAATTCAGGGAAAATATTTTCCATTCTAATGACAAATAAAGGGTTTTTATTACAAATATTTAAAGTATTGCTACACATTGATTAACAAAAAGACAAAAAAACCTAAAAGAGAAAGAATAATAAAGTCAAATGTCCAATAAATATTTGAAAATCTGTTCAACCTTCCTAGTAGACAAGAAAATGCATGATCAAGTAATAAATAGAGTTTTTCACTTATAGTAGAAAACATTAAAGAGCTTGATAACATCAGCATTCACACATACCTGGAGTGAGCTCATTTAATTCTTCAGGAAGGTTATTTGACAGCAAATTCTTCTTCTGGAACTATGACCTAGAGAAATACTTGTATAAGTGCTTAAGGAAAGATATATATGGATGTTTGTAGCGGAAACCCCTGGAAAAAAATCCGAATATCCATCCATTTAGAGAATTACTGAAAATATTTTTCTTAATAAATCTACTTTGTGGCAGACATCAAAACAGAATGTCATACATATAATTATATATTCACCTACAGGAATGTCCAAGATACATTTTTAAATGAAATAAAACAATTACAGAGTAACATATAAAAAATTATCTGAATTAAAAAAATGAAATAAACAAAAATCAATATATGGATATATATATATGTTGGACTATGCCTTGATGAGTTCAGAGACTGGTATGGAAGATGAGCTATACAGGAAAACATTGGTAATCTCTTGAGATGGGATTTATTGGGTGTCAAAGGAGATTATAAATTTTTCTTTTCTGCACCTCTCTGCTGTTTAATAACTAGTCTATACACTCATGGCCAACTTGAATTAGTATTAAAAAATGAATAAGCAGCGGGCAAGCAAGGACCTTGAAGGCAGACTCTTCAAGATTTATCTAATGGTAGGGATCAGAAAGAGTCAGTCCTGGATGCTTGCATCAAAAACACAACCTTCTGTGCTCTAGGTTGTCATCCAGCTTTGCTCTCTATATAAAGACAAGGCATCGGAGTATTCTCTGAATCACCAGAACTGAACCAAAATAATTATGAGACGTTAGCAATGAGGAAATTGTGACTCAGAAGATTCCAACTTGCCAAAATTCAGGTGAGTCAGTGGTGAAGTTAAGGGCCCCAGACAACCAATAGAATTCTCCCTCTCCTTCTAAATTTTGGGTACTAAGATTAGCTCTTGTAAGATTATGCCTTTCCCCCTAGAAAACCATAAATAATGCTGTTTTAAAGTAAAAATGAATGCACAGGACTATGCTTGTTTGATTTTTAAAATAGCTAAAGGTTGTCTCATTATTCATAGTTTTGATTTTCAGTTTGCTTTCTACAGCCAATGTATAAACTTAGTAAGTTAGCAGAGATTTAAATCTCACAGATATCCTGTTCCTGTGTTTTCCTGTGTTGACATTTTACAGAAGACAGAGCCAGAGATAACAGAAATGCAATATAAATAACAAGGTGGATGCTTATCTGAACTCTGTAAACATATATAGTTAATTCACTTAGATTCTGTGCATGAGTTTAAAATGAATAACAACAAAAAAATTTAGTTTCCCTCAGGAAGATCCTGAGGGGTACTTGATTACGCTTATATTCATGGAATAACCATTGATTCTTTTCCAATAAGTGATCACTTAGAAGAAGAAATGTTTGCATCTAAGGGAATATATCTCTTAACAGAGTATATTCTTCTACTTTCATTCACAATAAAGACTCTCATGTCTCTCTGCAGGCATATCAGATCAACCACTAGAGATTGAAAACTAGAATAATGTTTCCATTTGTATGTATCCAAAAAAAAAATTTAGGTGCTTTGGAGAGATGGCTTTAAGGTCAGTCCTACTGGAAATAATTGGAAGCAGCATTGCATGAAAAAATTCACAGCTGCTTGTGGCTAGACTCTAGGACAGACGGCCTGTGTTTGTGTGACCCATGAGCTAAGACTAGTTTTTACACTTTTAAATGGTTGAAAAGTATTCTAAAAAGAGCATTTTATGACAAATGAAAGTGAAATTAAAATTTCAGTGTCCATCAATCACTCATACATGTTGACTCATTTTTACATTGTCTATAGCTGCTTTCTTGCTACAGTGTCAAAGTTGAGTATATATGACAGGAACTTTATGCCCCTCAAAGTTTAAAATATTTACTATATGGCTCTTTACAGAAAAGTTTGCTGGCTCTTGGATTAGAAAATCCGTGAGTGGAAATGCAAATCAAAACCGCAGTGAGATATCACATCACACTAGTTGGAATGGCCCCTATCCAAAAGACAAGAAATAACAAGTTGTTGAAGAGGGTGTAGAGAAAAGGGGACCCTCCTACACTGTTGGTGGAAATGTAAATTGGTGCAGCCACTGTGGAAAGCAGTATGGAGGTCCCTCAGAAATCTAAAAATAGAAATACCATATGACCCAGTAACTCCACTTAAAGTAATTTACTCAAAGGAAAAATAAAAATCTCTGATTCAAAAAGATATATGCACCCCTGTGTTTATGCTGCATTATTTATAATAGCCAAGATCTGGAAGCAACCAAAATGTCCATCAATAGATGAATGGATAAAGAAGAGGTGGCACATATACCCAGTGGAATATTATTCAGCCATAAAAGGAAAGAAATCCTGCCATTTGCAACAACATGGATTGATTTAGAGGGTATGCTCAGTGAAATAAGCCAGGTGGAGAAAGAATACCATATGATTTCACTTACATGTAGAATCTAAAAACAAAATGAAAAAACAGCAGTAGACTCAGCGACACTGAGAAGTGACTGGTGGTTACCATGGGGGAGGGGTTGGGTGGGTGGGTGAAATAGGTGAAGGGGATAAAGAGGCACAGAATCTCAATTATAATATAAATTTGTCATGCAGATGAAAATACAGCACAGAGAATATAGTCAATAGTTCTGTAACATCTTTCCATGTTGACAGTAACTACACTAGTTGGGGTGAGCATTTAATAATGTATATATAACTGTTGAAATTGCTGTGCTGTATATTTGAAACCAATATAATATTATATATCAACTATGCTTCAATTTTAAAAAAAAAGGAAATCCTTGAGTGTATTTGCTGTGAGTATTGTTATGTGATGACTCCTTTATGGTAGGCTGAATTCCAGTAATTAATTAATTATTAATTTATTTATCCTTTTATTCTTTCATTCTATAAAACATTTCTTGAGTATTGCCACTGAACTATTAGAGATAGAGAGATGTGTAGGACAAGTTGTTTGTCCCATAAGTGATTATATGAAATGATTGCATGTTATTAAGACAGCCATGCTAAGAATTTTTATAAAGAAATGCTTTCTTGGGCAGAAGACCACAGTAATTTTAGGTCCACTAAGTTCTTTCCTATGAAGAGCTCCATCCCAAGGTTTGGTGCATGCCCGCAGATTGTGAACTTTTCTCTTTACATTCTGCACCAGCATCCTGGACTCCCTTTTTTCTGCCCACTGGTTACATGAGCTCCCTTCTCTCCAGAGATGAGCACTGATTACTTATCATCACAGTTTTAGAGGTCTGGATTAGCAGCCACCATCATTGAGCGTTTTCCAAGTGACAAGTACTGGGCTGGAGGTTTTACTTAAAATGTCATTGGAAACCTCCCACTCTGCAAGGTAGGCATGATCACCCCCATTTTTGTAAATGAGAAAACAGAATTTCAGAAAGGCCAAATAAACTGTTAGTAAGTGACAGAGGGAAGGCTTCAAACACAAGGTCACCTGTTTCCAAGCCAATCCTTTTCCAAAGCCAAGCCAGTTTATTAAGTTTGCCTTGTTTTTCAGACTCAAGTTCTTTCCCTACATGGCTGTGTTTTGGTTTCTTGAGATGTCAGTAGTTAAGTCTCTTAGGCTATGGCTGTGTGACAGCAAATAAATATTTTTCAGGAAACATGCCGTTTCCATGTTTGTGGGTAACAGTGTCTTTATACAAGTACTAGTTCCACCCTGAATCCACTTTGTTTCCTACCTTTGTTTCTAAAACATTTGTGTTTATTAGATTGAAAGGAATTCCAGGCAGTTAGTGACTCACTCTAGGTTACAGCCACAGGGTAGGTGGCAGAAGAAACATGGGTTCAAATTTAGACTATTGTCACTTTCTTGATTTGAGACCCTGTCAATATCACATTATTCTCTGAGCCAAAGTTTTCCTCGTTTGTAAAATCATTTGTGGTGGGATATGAAATACTGTCTATTCCCCATCTTTAGAATCAATTTCCCACTCAATCCTATCAATAGTGATCTCTTTGGTTGGTAGGATCACAGAATCTCAGAGTTGAGAAGAGCAGCATAACGTACAACTTTTGAAGACAGACTGAAGTCATCACTAATTGGGGGATCCAGGGCAAACTGACTTCATTTCCTTGAATCTCAGTTTCCCCATATGGGGAACTACAGGACCACCTCGGAGTAATCATAACGTGGAGGCTAACTGTCTGCCAGGCACTGTTCTAATCACTTTATATGAATTGAAGAGTTTAATCCTTATAACAACCCTATGAGGTTGTTACTATATGAGCCCGATTTTGCAGAAAAGGAAATTAAGACACAGAAAAGTCTAGGAAATAGAGAAGCTGGAATCTGAAACTTTGCAGCCTGATTCTTGAGCATAATTATTAATAATTATGCCACAGCTTACACAGAACTATGTTGAGGGTTAATTATGAAAAAATATATAAAGCCCTTAACACAAAGTGGACTTTCAGTAAAAGTGGGTTACTTTCCTTTGAAGAGTGTTTTAAAAAGTGTGACCTACGCTTGCATGTGTTAGAATCACCTGGGACTATGGGATGGATTTGTCAGAAATGCCAATTCTTGGACTCCAACCTGGACCTACTAGATTCTGGGAATTCTACATTTAAAAAAAATGTACTTTCTGGCTGATTTTTGATACACCAAAACTTGGGAGACTCTACCTTAGAATCAATTCAGCCTAGTTTGGTAACAATATAGAAATCCTTTCATAGTACTGTTTTTTTCAGGCTAGGCTTCTTGGGTGTTTCTGCTATTGGTGAGCTTCCTCTTTCACAAGACAGCTCATCTTGTTTTTAAAAAGCTTGGGTTATTAGAAACCTTTCCTATGTAACTGAAATGAAAAACAAGCAAACAAACTCCACCTTATTTTCTCTCCCTATGACCTGTCCAGCCTTCTCAGTCACACAGATTTTAAGTGCAGGAAGACAACAGGAAAGCACTTGTACAAGCAGATGAGAACTGGAGAGTAGATGTGTTTATGAGCCTGGCAGGTGGCATGGTCTCCAGGGTCAACCATTACCTACAGAGGAGGTCCTCCAGGTGATGTCTATTCCAGCACAGTGACAGGGAGTCTGTGAATGAAATAAACACAGGTATCCTGGTAGGAAGGCAGCCGGGTGAGAACATCATCAAGAAGATGAGCAAAGCATGCAGAATAAGCAAGGACTCAGATGTTGAAATGGGGAATGGGTTAGAGTTTGGTCCCGGGGATAGGAGTCCATACAGTCAGCATGGGCTCACCAATTTCACTTGACCACGAGACAGCTGAGTTCCGAAATCAGGGCTCTTTAAGTTTGCCCTTGGTAGGGACAGGGTTCATGTTTTCACATGTTGCACAATAGAGATACTTACTGAGTTAATAAAAATGGTGCCTAGGTGGCCCTAGCAGTGGAGATTGCAAGGCAGGGAACAGGGTGCAATTTCCTCACCCAATCTTCAAAATATTCAAAGAAAGCCTTTCCTTTTCCAGTTTAAAAAAATTGAGAGTTTTTTCCACTGCCCAGCATAGGAGCATAAAATCTGGTTTCTGGAGCTTTTTCCAACTGGCAGTCATCTAGAGACAGTTGGGTTTGTCAATATCCCTTTTAAAATGTGGCCCTCAGAGCCGAGCAGAGGGCACTGATGTGGCATGGCTGCACTGCAGGCGGCGGGCCCTCTCCATCTCTTGCTCTATGTGTTACACTGCTGCTAATGGCCACACCGAACTGTTACCTCATTAAATGGGCTGCATATTGTAAATAACTCACTTCTGCTAAGGCAGCCTAAGATTGCTCTAGCTTTTCTAGCAGCCAAAGCATGGACTTGGCTTATATTAAAATTTCTGTCAGTGAAATCCCTGAAGTTCTTTGTCACATAAAGTACTACTAAACTAAGACAAATTTGGCTTATATTTGTGTCATTGAGTGCTTGAACGTAAGTGTAGGATTTACATTTATGTCTGTTAAATCGCATCTTGTTAGTTTTGGCCCAGTCATCATGCCTATGGAGATATTTTTAAAATTCTATTTCTGCCATTCAACATATTTAGCTAACCAACCTTTCTGTCCTTGTGCCATTTAAAGATATGACCAGGCATCCTATACCCTCATCCAAGTCATTAATAAAAAATATTTAACAGTAATAGGCTTGTTGCATTTCCCTAGGATCTTCCTTCGTGATGACATTACTTCATTTGCCAATGTTCTCCTAAGCATCCATTGTGTGCCAAATGCCATATTATATCCCAGGGATAAAAATATGAACATGGCCTAGTCCCTACTCTCAAGAGATTCATAACCTAATGAAGAAGACTAACAAATTAGTAGACACATGCAATTCTATGTGATGAGGGACACAAAAGAGGTAGCATAGTGGTAGAATCAGGACATTGGTAGAATAATCATAGAATGATGAAAATCCATTTGGGGTGCAGCAGACCTACATAGTTTAGAAACACTCATCTCATGTAGGTCTAATCTTGCAAACTCTTTTTATCACTCTTATTCTACACTTTAAAAATTACCTGTGTTTTTATTAACCATCAAGTTGAAGGCCCTTCAATGGTCCGGCCCTGTTAACTCTATCTTGTCTGGTTGTTCTTACCAGCTAGATGGGAACAACCACTTACTGTGGAGAATAGTTTTGACCCTTTTCTTTTTACATAACTTATCTGTGCTCCCTTCATGGCCCAGGTCTGCCCCATGCCCATGGCTAAGGAGGTTTCACTTAGTCACAGATGGCAGCAATTAGCTCTGTTTTCACTTCAAATTACGGTTGTGTTTGTGTGTGTACCATTTAAATGATAGTGGCTCTAGCGTCCCACCCTACTATCTTGTTTAGCCTAAGTTAGGTTACAGTGCTAAAGCTGGTTTAGAGTAGTTCTAATTGGATCTCCCACACAAAGCAAAATAGTTGGAGGAACTGTTAGCCTGCTGCTCCCCACCCATTCATCTTCATTCAGGCCAAAAACTTTGCTTCAAGATTCCATGGAAAATGTTAGTTATTTTTATATAGACAAGTCAGCTCTGAATTGGTTTAGAAACAGTTTTTTCTTTTTTAAACCATTAAGTGAATCTAGAGAGATTTGGAGCACCACCCAGATGGAAATTGGACAATTCAGGATATGCACTGGGGGCCATTTCTAGTCTTTCCCATGTGTTAAAAAAGGAGGCTGGGCTCCTCATGGTTGAGCACTGGTATGGGGGGGAGGCGGTAAAAGAGCTGATGCGGTATGATTTAGTCTCATCCAGCATATCATTAAAAAAATCTTATTCTTATTTTGGGAACTGCCTGTAAGTTTTCTCCTCTGGTTTCTATTTCTGTTGCTATTTCAGGGGTGCTCTGTGGGTTGAGGGCTTGCATCTGAGTCAGATGGGCTTGGGTCTGCATCCCACAGCTGTGTGGTTGTGTAACCTGGGCACATCACAGCCTCCCTATGCCTCAGTTTTTCCTGGTTGTAAAATGGTAACAATCAACAGTTTATTCCTCATTGAACTGTTGGGAGGATATGAACAGTGTGTGAAAATGCTTAGGATAGCACTCTGTCCAGCAAGGGTGAGCTGTTTTGTTGTTGAAGTTAAGATAATGCGTGGAGGATTTGGATGATGTAGCTTTTGGCAAAAATGAAAGTGAAACTAATGGATTCCCATGATTGCAGTAAAACAGCTCTAGAATATTTCTAACAGTGTCTCGGGGATGTCTCTGAACTATTGATATTTCGGGCCAGATGACTTTCCCTCATCTTGTTTTGTTTCCCTTTGATGGGTGGTGGCTCTGCATTGTGCGCTGTAGGTCATGGGGCAACATTCCTAGATGCCAGCCACTAAATGGCAGTTGTACCCCTTCTACTCCCAGTTGTGATTCAAAAAATGTCTTTGCCAAATGTCCCATGGGGGACAAATAGCCCCTGATTGAGAAGCACTGTTCTAGGCAAAGAATGATCGTAAGTCACTCTCTTCTGCACAAGGGTCACACAGTTCCCTGAGTCTTTCCTGAGAGCTGTGAAACTGAGTTTAAAGGAATCCCCTTGGCTTTAATGGACTAGACCCCTGCAACCTCTAAGTGGGTGTGTTCTTTAGAAATGAGATTAATGTTTTCACAATGCTGACAATATGCCTATGCTGACAAATGCAGCCCTTCAGTGGGTCCCCTGGTATAATCTGGAGTGGAGGATAATGACACATTGCATCTGCATGTTATTTCACTTGCTACTTTTGATCCAGCACTGAATTCTGCAGGAGGAAAGAAGGAATTTTCATTAACAGTAAGTGCCATTCTCAATAAATATTTTTAGGGCTCATTAAAAGCAAAACCTTGAACTAGGGAAAACAAATGGTAGAAAAATGTTATTCACATAAAATAAATGGGCTAATTGGCAAGAGTGGTTCCAAAGGACTTCTTTGCTGTCCAGACACTTTGAACTTTGCCCATTTTTCCCTGGCAGTGCAATGTAAAAATGGTTTCTTTGAGCCTCTTGATGACATTTTGTTGGATTATAAGGCATATTGCTTTTAGATTTGTGATCTGCAAGAATTCCATCTGCACCATTCACAGGAGACAGTGCCACTGAGGATTCCAAATGGTCTATTCCTATTATTTGTTTACCTGGTTAATAAGAGCAAATTTCACTGAAAAAACACTTTGATTTGGAGAATTCAGTCAGTTACTTTATTTCTTGGAATGGCTTGTATGGGAAAAAAAGTGGCCCTATATGTTTTATATAAAGGCAGTTAGTTTTTTTCCTCCCAGGGTACATACAAATCAGAGATTTGTAAAGAAACCACAGTCAAAGAACCTTCTTTCCAGGTGAGTGCTGGGGTCAATAGTAAAATGAAGTCCATGATTACTTTAAATCAACTTTCATCCCACCCCAAGTGAATAGCATCACTGAATTTCATGAGTTAACATCAGACCATGTTTTCTCTGCTGTGGTTCTTTCAGACACAGCCCCAGTGAGAATGAAACACAAGTTACTGGCTCAACCCTAGGGGACCAATTATGTAGCTTCAGCTGACAGCTATTGTCATGGCCACTTAAGTGTCAAGGCTTTTGATGTCCATTTGTAAGCATAACCTTTCATTTAAAAATACTACTACTTTCTTTGGCAGCCATCCTAACCTAATTAGGAACTAACGCAGACCTGTACAATTTCTTGTAAACACATCAGCATAACAGAGGATCTGGCCAGGGCCAGAACATCACGTGCGCCTGACTGAGGGGTTTATCTCACTCCTCCTCCTGTGATGCACTCACAGGTCTAGATTACACTCAGCAAAGCTGCTTTTCCTTTCATTTCCCAGTTTTGACGTTTTAAATGGATTTACTCCTCTTGCTGTTGTTCTCTTGCTCTTACTCCTCCCTGGTGTTTTTTTCTTCCTCCTGCTATTTCGTTTTGCCCCCTCCCCCTTCTTTGACTGTTACAACTTTATTATTGAAACATTTACAGACGAACTTGTCTGATAGTTTCTAGGCAGTATGGAACCCAATTTAATGATGACATAAGAGACCATCATGTTTTCAGTAAATGTGTATTACAAGCTTCATTTTTTAGAACTTCTTTTGAGAGTAGGGGCTGCTTCATTTCCTGCATGGCTCTACTAGTAGTTCGCTATCAGATAAGCACACAGAGGAAGATACCAGGCTTGACGTAAGCTGTGGCAGTACTTACAAGTGGTCAGGGGCATATAGTTCTGCCCCAGAGACGAGCTGTGGCAGAGCATGCATTTTAGACTTTGTCAATCACCAGTGATATGAACATAATCACCAATTTTGGCTGTAAAATGTCATAGTAATATTAACAGCTAATTTTAAGTGTCTACTATGTGCCAGGTTCTATACTGAGTACTTGACCTATTCTTATAATCTTCGCAACAACCCTGTGGAGATGAAACTTAGTTTCAAGGAAGTTAAGTAGTATTCATGCAATCGTGTAGCTTGTGAGTCTGATTCCAAAACCTGCATTAGCAGTCACTACATTTGACTGTCTTCCCACTAATCAGAATATAAATCTTTTTATAATCCTCTAGAAAAAGAGTATGAAAAATTGTACTGAATATGATAGAGATGAGCAAGCACTGCTCCTGGTAACTGTCTATGGGGCTAAGAAAAATCTTGTTGGCTATTAGTATCTTCTGTGCTTCGTATTACTCCTTGGGTGTATATGAAGGGATTCTAATGAATGATAAGGGGCTGATACGACTTTTCTTCTAAGATTTGGTCCATTTCATAAAACCTGTTCTTTAAAACTATCCCTTCCACCAGATTTGAGAACAAAATTCTGTTCAGCATAGAAATGAACAGAACATGCAAATAAGACCTTTCCCTGAGGCCCTTAGTTTTGGCAGTTAAATTCCAAAGGCAGGATTCCTGAGATAACAAGCGAACGCCAAACTGCCTTCCATGGAGTGCTACCAGCAGTGCATGACTGTTCTTTAACTCACTGTATTCATACTGATGGCAGCAAACACTTAATGAGCGCTTACTATTTGCCACATATTGTTCTAAGAACTCTAAGTGCCTTGTTGTATCCGACCTGCCCTGTGAGATAGTGCTATTTTCCCCACTGTTCACATAAGGAAAATGAGACACAGAGAAATAAGTAACTTGCACAATATCAAAGATATGCAAGTGGTAGAACCAAAATTCAAACTCTGGTAGCCTGACTTCTGAACCTGCATTCTACTGTCACAACCTGCTCCACCCCGCAGCTGGGCAGGTCACCAATGGCTTTCTTGTTTCCCAAAACAATTCCCAGCCCTCATCCTCAGCTTTTTCGCCCTCTTACTTGCATTCAGTGTAAGGGGCTATAGTCTTTGAGGAGCCACTCCTGAATTACCCCTCATTACACATAGTTTAGACGTTTAGTACAAGCAAGAGACAGAAAAAAAAATGTTATTTTCAAAATTATTTGGGAATAAAAATACCATGTAGTATATCAGTTAGGATTTGACCAAAAGGCCCCTGACTAAAGATGAAAGGGTTAACAAGAGATCTTGAAAATTTTCTAGTATTTAATAATGTTAGAAATTTGTAAAAGTGTCTAGTAAAGCTAATGATTTTAAAATTTGGAAATATGTTATTTTATGGTATTTTTTATTGGAGGAAATTTTCTATGGCATTCTTAAATATTTATATTTTATTGCTTATGTAATTACTTAAGCAATACTTATTTGTAAGAGTAAAATCTTTGATATTATATACCAAGTTTTTGGTCTGGTCTTGAGAATTCTAGGTAATAAATAAGACAATAAAACACACTGTCTCTGACACTGATTTAATCTTAACAGATAAAGGAGAATATGTGAATAAATAAAGCACATAGTGATATTTTTTAGTTCCATGATCAGGTGGAAGGTAGAGGAAAGTGTAAAACCTAGTTATCAACAAAACATATGTTCACTAGTAATTGTAAGTTACTCAAAATCACAAATCATTAGGGAAATGCAAATCAAAACCACAATCAGATATCACCTCACACCAGTTAGGATGGCTATCAGCAAAAAGACAAGTGATAGGGTGAATGTTGAAACCACTCTGCTGTTTATGTGAAACCATCACAAGATCGTGTATTAATGATACTTCAAAAAAAAAAAAGACAAGTGATACAAGTGTTGGCCAGGATGTGGAGAAAAGGGAACCCTAGTATACTGTTGGTGGGAATGTTAAATGGTGCAGCCACTATGGAAAACAGTATGGAGGTTCTTCAAAAATTAAAAATTGAACTAGCTTATAATCCAGCAGTCCCTTCTGGGTATATAGCCAAAGAAAATGAAATCAGAATCTCAGAGAGATCTGCACCCCCATGCTCAGTGTAGCATTGCTCACCATAACCATGATATGGAAACAACTTAGTGTCCTCAACAGATGAATGGATAAAGATGATGTGGTGCATATATGCAGTGGACTATTACTCAGCTATGACAAGGAAGATCTCTTATTTGCAACAATATGTATGGAGCTTGAAGGCATTGTGTTAAATGAGATAAGTCAGAAAAAGACAAATACTGTGTGGTGTCACTAATATGTGGAATCTAAAAAAGAAACTCAGATAAACAGAGTGTAGAGTGATGGTTACCAGGGTTTGGGGGTGGAGGAAATATGGAGATACTGGTCACAGGGTACAAATTTCCAGTTGTAAGATTAACAAGTTTGGGGAGCTAATGTACAATATTGTGATTATAGCTA
Source organism: Manis pentadactyla (assembly GCF_030020395.1). Classification (NCBI taxonomy): domain Eukaryota; kingdom Metazoa; phylum Chordata; class Mammalia; order Pholidota; family Manidae; genus Manis; species Manis pentadactyla. The sequence goes on along the minus strand of NC_080028.1, from coordinate 63,196,099 downwards.
ACTACATTATTAAATGCTCACCCCAACTAGTGTAGCTACTATCTGTCAACATAGAAAGATGTTACAAAACCACCGGTTATATTCTCTATGCTGTACTTTCATCCCCATAACTGATTTATATTAATTTATGTTATGATTGAGATTTTGTGCCTCTTTATCCCCTTTACCTATTTACCCACCCACCCCAACCCCTCTCCCCACAGTAACCACCAGTCACTTCTCAGTGTCTCTGATTCTATTGCTGTTGTGTTTGGTTTGTTTTTAGATTCCACATGTAAGTGAAGTCATATGTTTGTCTTTCTCTGCCTGGCTTATTTCATTCAGCATAATACCCTCTAGGTCCATCCATGTTGTTGCAAATGGCAAGATTTTTCTTTTTTATGGCTGAATAATATTCCAGTGTGTATATATACCACATTTCTTTATCCTTTCATCTACTGATGGACACTTTGGTTGTTTCTGTATCTTGGATTTTGTAAATAGGCATAATGTGAACTTTTGGAAAGTGGGGTATACCTGTATCTACATGTATATATGTATTTCTGGGAGAAGAAACCTAAAAATTAGTTTTGAGCTAATTGTTCTTTTGTTACTGAGAAGGCAAACAAACATATGAAAGTGTAAAATATGCTTTAGTTAGTTGCTGAGAGTATCTGATCTCTCAGTTCTACCCCTGCCCTTCTCTATCCTCCTTTCCACATGTGGGGCTGAAAGCCTGCAAACTACTCTCCCCAGAGTACCTTGCCAGTTGCTTTCCTGTTAAGTTCCACTGGTGGGAGACATGGGCAAGTGATTGGGAATTCGGATGAGGGCAGAAGCCATTTTTTTCCTCCTGTCTTCTGACAGGAGCATCTGGTAGCAGAGGCCACTGGCCAGAGTGAGCTCAGGATTCTCACTCAGGCCACAAGGCTCTGATGACAGTGGCAGTGAGTGTTCAAGCAGGCCCTGGTGCCAGAGGCCCCAGAAGCAGCATTGGCAGAAGGGGGTCCTCGGCAGCCTCAGAGGCCTACACTGTTGGTTCTGGGTGATATCGTTTCCCCCTTCACTCCTCTGGTCCTAGGCATGGTAGTGATCCCCTGCAGTTACTGGTCTTTGGGTAAACTTACCTCTACTGGCTCATGTAGATCTTCCAACATCTTTGTAACTCACTTCCTGTACTAAATTTCCTCTGTTTGAAATTCATGAGCTGGTCTCTGTTATCCTGACTGGACACTGACTAATATAATTTATGGAAGTTTTTCTCTGATCCATAACTAGAGCTTATTTTCTTTCAGATGATGGTACCCAGACAGGATGGTGTCACATTTTTATGGCAACAGAGATATTTATGGTATAACTGACAAGCCAAAGCCAGTGACTATAACACTAAGGTGAGAAGAATTAGCCTTCTTGTGCTGTTCCTGTAGGTATGCCAGTGTCCCCCTTCCATCAGGATATTCTTGGGTTGAACCTCCAGTAGTTAGGAAAACCTTTGATACTGCACAGATATGGACTCCTTTTTCTCTTATCTGAGGGTGATGAAGTTGAGGGGAAAAAGGACCATTGAGAGCCATATTAATTTCTACCTTTTGTGACCACATGTCTTATTATAGGAGCTCATCAAAAGTATTGTATACAAGGTTTGTCAACCACTTTGTAAATCTCTATGTATACACAAGAAGTTATTGATGAACTTTTAAGGCAGATAATTGTCTCACTCTTTTCATTTTTGTTGTGTTTTATAAAATAAGTGGTCCAATCCTGGTCTAAAAACTGTTCCAGGTCCATTAGAAGGTAAGACATGTATGTCAAAATGTCAATCAACTACATCGTTAAACACATAGACTTAGTTCATCAGTTACTGTTATTATTATTTTTGTAACAAGACTTTCTTGGTGAAGGAAGCAGTATACCATTCGTGTGGTTGAAGAACTGTTCTAAAAGATTTTAATAATAAATTCAAATTCAGTGCTCCTTTCTTCAAAATTTCATATCATTTTGCGTATACTGTGACATAGAATTTAAGAACAATATATAATAATATGATAATACAAATAAGAATTAATTGACAGTGATTCTGTTTTCTTCATTGATTATGACATCTTTGAAGATAGCCTGTGGTCTGATGATAACAATAACCATTTTTTTCTAATCATTTACCTTTAGGCAACTGGCTAGCATATTATAAATATTTGTTATATAAATGAATGCATGAATATATAAAGAAACATTAGATTCTTATTGTTTTTGAAGGTAAACAAAACTAAGGTATAAAATATCTAAAGATAGGAGAATAAAACTAGTGACAGATATAAGGTACAACTCCAGATTTTATTTAAATAATGGGCAATTTACAAGGAATAGTGTAGGAGCAAAGGACTACTACTAGCTCAAGTCTCATCACTCACAGGCACAAAGGGATGAAGCAGAGATCAGTAATTGGTACTAGAAGGAACCAGAAGGGAGAGAATTGTCTTGAGTTGTGTAGAGCAGGGTAATGAATTTTGGTGGAAGAGCAGGCTAAGTTAAAGCAATCTAGTGGAAGGAAAACAAAGGGATAATATCTTGACCTCACTTTCCCCCTTCCATCTGACTTCCTGTAGGTTCACCATTGGCTGAACCCAACCGGAACCCAAAGGGTGTGGAAATCCTGTTGATGCAGTTGGTACAGGTCAGACTTCCAAGGCACAGAGCAGGGTGCAGAAGTACGGGGAGTAAGATGGAAGATGCATTACATGCAATGATAGCTTTCCTTCCAACAGATTTTTCTTTTGCTCCACTGAAGGAAATGATTTCTAAAAGACATACATGAAAAGAGAGATACAGGGTTTTTATTTGAATGGAAGTCTCAATACAACATTGCCATTTATTCTGAGGCATTTAATCACTTAATGATTTTTCATTTTAAGAAATATTTCAGACATATATAAGATGATTTACCTAGGGAGAACAGCCATGTACCTATCACCCAGCCTAATAACTAAAACATTATGAAAAACAGATTGAAGGCCCTCAGTAGTCTCCTCATTCACATTCCCTTCTTCCTCTGCAGAAGTAGCCAACATGTGGAATCTGGTGGCTGTCATTCTCATTCATTTCTTTGAAATGTTACTATATATCTTTTCCCACCCAAACAATATTTATAATTGTTCAAATGGTAAATGTATCAGTTTTGCAAGATGAGTAAATTTTAGAGATCTGTATAGCATAGAGCCTATAGTATTGTCCACTTAGACGTTTGTTAAGAGGGTAAATATCCTGCTGTGCTCTCACCACAAAGAAGAAAGGAAGAAAGAAGGAAAGAAATAAAGGACTTAAAGTTTGGGAGGTCATGGACATTATCTATTACTTTGAATTGTAGTGGTGGTTTCACAGGTGTATGTGTATGTCCAAACTCACTAAAACGTGTACATTAAATTATACCTCAATAAAGCTGTTAAAAATATATAACTGATATCACACAGCATGTATTTTTCTGTACCTTGATATATTTTACACAACATTTTTATTTTGGGGGTTGTATGCAGGTTGATCCATTTAGCACAATGTTTTTTTTCATTCACTTTCATTGTTCTACAGTATTCTATGACTTGATGCAAATCCTCTCACTGTGTTCAACATTAGAATCCTATGATTTTAAAAATCAGGATGTTTACTGCAGCTATGTTTTTTTTTGAATTGGTTCATTTCTTCACCAGGTTGTGTTGTGCGGTAGTGGAGATCAGTGAAACCCAGTTCTTGTTTTTTTTTTAGTTACCCCAGAACAGAATTTTATCTTCTTCCACCCTTATTCTCACCTAGGCAAAGTGCTTGGAAGGGAACCTAGCACAGGGTAAGTACTAAAAAGCCTCCTCTGAGGGCAGGGGGGCCTTCTGGCAAGGGACCAGAATGCCTGAGTTTTTATCTCAGCTGTGCTACTTAGTGCCTCTGGGACTTTGCACAAGTCAGTCGGCTCTTCTGTGCCTCAGGCTCCTCATCTGTGAAATGGAGTATAAAAACGGGCCCCACCTCATAGGGGCTTTTGAGGATTAAGAGTGAATGAGAATACTCAGAGAACATAGGACAGACCCAGCCAGTGGCACGGTACTGTGTTTGTTTTGCCGGGTTCCTGTGCCCTTGCTCCAGGCTCACGCTGTCTGGACTCTGTATCTCCACAGTCTTGGCCCTTGGACACACCAGATCTGGTCCGGGCATGAGTGAGCTGATGAGTCACTCCTTTCAGTGGCAGTTTCCTGTACCACTGTCCTGCTGAATGAGCCTGACTTACGTCCAGAGGCTGGGAACATCTTTGTGGCACGGCCCAGTTGCCACTGCACTCGTATTTCCAGTCTAGGTGAGACCGTACTCCTTCACTTTCCTTCGTAAGCGTTTTAACATGGAGACTGTTAAATATTATGCTGCTTTTCTTTTTCCAAGCGTATACATTTTTGTTGAATAACGTGTTAGGAGCTGAACTGGTGACATGACCCGAACTTCTAAAGCTGCCCTCCTTTTCTCTCGGTTTGATGCTTCTTACTCATACAAGCTACATTTCTTCCTGCTGGAGGTGGCGTGGGGTGGGGACCAGCACTCTGTGCAGTGTGTGGTAGGAAAGCCAGTTTTTTTCACCTCATCAGGTTTTCACCAAGAAGGCCAGGAGGGTTGCACACCTAGAACTGCTGCTTCCCCATCTGACACTCCCTACTCTTCATCTGCCATTCCATGAGCCCTTTGTTCTGTGAGCATCCCTTACCTGCTGCCATCCTCACTACCCACTTGCTGTTAGCCCTCGGACCCCCTGACCCCCTCCTCCAGGCACGGACCCCATGATTGGACGCAGTGCCTGGAGCTGGGCTTCCTTGCTGCACGCTCTGTGAGCTGGGCCGGGCATTGCTTCTACTTGAGCAATTTTTCTTTCAGTGCTCACTTTCCTTCCTCCAGTCTGGTGTCTTTTATGGAAAATCAGTCCCATATAATGGGCACACCCCAAGTTTTGGCCGGTTTAAGTTCTTTCCCTCAGAGTTCCTGGGCTGCACGCAGATTAGGGTCTCTGGATGTTCCATGTCACGGAAAGAACCTGGATTGCTCAGAGCACACAGAGGCCTTAGGGGCGGTGTGGCCCAACTCTTCAAGTCACTGGAAGCTCTACACTTTCTACCCAAGTTAGCAGCAACTGCTTAAGTTTCCATGTTGGTAGGGCAGTCATTTTGGAGGCAGAAAGCCCAGAATCTATAAATCTCTTAAAATGACAATTATATGAGTATTCAACTAAGAGTGTTCTTGAGAGACTATGTGAATGAGAAATATCAGAGATATAAAAAATTTTAATCACTGTTATATAAAAATCTGTTCTGTCTTTAAGGTGTGAAAGGAGTCTTTATGGAGTCTTTATGATGTACTAATGCCTAAAAAGACCAATATAGGCTCTTCCCTTCAGAAGGTGGCATATTAATTAAGTATTCTTCTGTCCTGCAAGTGTTACTCAGACCAGCCTGACAGTCTCGGGCACTGTTCTATAAGCTGGGGTTTGACGAGGAACAAAGGGACACTCCATGCTCTCATGCAGTTTATGTTCCAGTAGTTTTAGGGTTTGATTAGACTACATGCTAGGATTTTGGGGAGTCTAGTTACTTCACATCCAGAAAAGGTGGATATTCCTAGTGTGGAAGCACATATTATGAGTCAACTATCTATTTGAGAACAAGGGGCAAAAAGAATGTCCAGAATCTAGTGGGGAAGTTAGATGTGGGTATAACTAAAAGATACCATAAAAAATGCTGTGATAGAGAGCTTAGAACAACAGAATACATAATATATAACATGTAATAAAATATAATATTAAAATGCTATGAAGAGAGCTTAGAACATTGGGCTTTAATCAGGTTTCACAAGAGGGTAAACTTAGGCTATAATAAAAAGCTAGTAAATGAGTTTCAGAAAACAGCACAAGACTGGACCAGACTAAAGATTTCCAAGGCTGAGAATCAAAGAAACATCCAGGAGGTAATTACAGGATAGATCAGGATGGTGGAAATTAGGAAAGGATTCTCAGGCACTAGTTGTGGGAGGACCTTCCTCCCCCAGGGTCAGTGATGAAGGCAGGTCATCTAGGGGTGATAATATCTGGGGGAAGGGTAGAACCAACAAATAATGGTGGAGCCCTTATTATTTATCTAAAATAATAAAAATAACCAGAAGCTCAGGTTTATAGCCTGAGAACTCCGTTGTCTAGTTGGGCTTTGTGCCATTGCAAAATGAAATGAGAAAGTTATTAAAATAATGCAAATTCTTACTAAAAGTAAGCATTATTGATAACAGAAACTTCTTGTAATTCAAGGTTTATTATGTGAAAATTATCCAATAATTGGTAGGATTTGAAGGGTAATACATTGTTCCTTTTTCCATTCCCATGTAAGAAAAGGAAAAGACTTTAGTCAAGCTGGATAGGATCAGAATTAGACAGGAAAACTTCATTCATCTCCAGAATACTCTTGATTTAGTTGTAATTTTGTCTTTCATATATGACGATGGAACTACTGAACCACCATCAGGGGGAATATCTTTTGGTTCCCCTAGTCAGCCCCTCAAAGGTGAGTTAATTGGATAAATGGCTTCACCTGATAGCTCAATAGCTAACATGTTGGCTACCAAATATAAGTGTGGAAGGTCAGGAACATAAAGAGTCATAAGATGTGGTATACGGTCCCAATCTTCATAGAACTTAAAATCTCAATAGAAGGGCATAGGATAAGAAAAAGCAATACTACATAGACTAGAGTTAAAGTATAGACTCAAGTCTTGGATCAGAGACCAGCCCATACACTAACCCAGAACCTCGAGAGAATATGTAAGCAGCAGAAGCTAGACATTTCTACAGACTCAAAGCAGCTCGATTCACTGAAATCAATTCCCGAAAGATCAATTTGTCTAAACTGATGAATTATGGAAGATTTTTTTGAAAGTTTTATGTGCACTAGAGCCTTTTCACCTCAGCCACTTTATTAAGGATTTACCCATTCAGTTTAGCTGGATGTTAATTTCATGCATATTTTACAATTTGGATGCCTCGTATTTCTCAGATGCTAATGATTTATCTGTGACTGGGTGGTCTTTTTCTTGAACCAAGTTTATAGCCTTCTCCATGTTGGTGGGCTTGTGTCCCACTCTTGAAACTGCCCTCCTATGGTTGCAACAAAGCTTCCTGCAACCTCAGGATACGGAGCTGACATGTTGCTCCAGATGGTCTTTTGCTGGGTATGCCATCATGGTGCAATGCCTTGAATAAACTGACTTTCAGCAAATTAACCCAAATCAGGTTAAATTAATGTCAAGCACTCCAGACTACCTCTGAACTTGTGTTTCTTTTAACAAAGTCTTTGTATCCCTGAGTCATAAAATTAGGAACCACCTTACTATTTTTAGTGACTTTTAATAACTTTTCTATTTTATTTCCTCCTAACAGTGATAATATTAGCAAAAATAATCTTCACTCTACTTATTAAAATCTTACCTTTTACTCTCCTCAAAGAATAAAGTCCTGAATCTAGCATGATCTAAACAAACCACTAATTGGTGTTAGGAGCTTAGATTCTAGTTCTAAACACTTACATGAACTCCTTAACACTCAAATATTTATTTCTATGAAATAGAGATAAATCATCAGTCTCTACCTTCCATGTAAATAAAATAGTAAAGGAATTTGAGGTGATAAAGTAGCTACTATGATCATTGAGGAGGAAGAGAATAGAGTAATTGAGCTTCACTAATAGGCTCCAATAATATTTACCTAGCACCTTTGACTCAAGGCATTGTGTTGTATACCATGGATAATTTTTTGAAAAGTGACTATAGCCATACATATGTAATGAGATGGGACAAAGGGCAAACTCTTCAGCATGCCGTAGAGGTTCCTTCTGAATTGGCTCTTGTTGTCCTCTTAGCTGTGTCTCCAGCCATTGCCCCAAACTTGTCTCTGTAACTGTATGGAACCATGCACATCACCCCATTCACTCCATGAAACCCCAATATCCCTTTTGCTGTGCCATCTGCCTGGAGCACTGTGCTCCCTTTCTGTTCTGGCCTGCTAATTTCTACTAGTCCTCCTCTTTCCACTCTCTTCTCCCTCTATCCTCTTATACTGATGTAGGAATTTTCTTTTATAATTCCATACTTACAGATTTTATCATCTATGTTGTAACCTACTGTTTTCTTATTTTTCTTTCTTCTTCCAGACTATGAGCTGAGGGGAGCTGGGACCACTTGACTGAGCCACTGGTGTAGTGAGTGACACTGAATAGGTGCTCAATAAATGCTAGATGAATGTACCAATGAGTTTAATACAGTGCCTCAAGCACTTATTCATAGTTGCATTCCCAGCATTGTATAGGCAGGAAGCATGGTGCAAAAGGGGAACTGGCTGGTTAAGTGGGGAGCCAGAGCCATTAACTGCCCCCTCTTCCCACCGCACACACACCTATAGCAACATCACTACAGCACAGCAGAGCAGCTTGCTCTATCACTGAGATATGGACGCTGGAGGACTTCAAAACAGAGGGCTGGCTGGTGCTGCCGTTAGTTAGGGGGTGCTTCATATCCACTAAACCAAAACAGAAGAGGGGGAATTAATGAAGAAAGAGAACAAGGAAAGAACAGGGTCAGTAATGGGCAAAGCAGACAGTTTAATGGTTATCTGTTACTGGGATGTGAGGGCTTCTTTTCTTTTCAGATCCCTTCTGTTCTTCCTGAGGTCTAAGTGCAGAAAGGGAAGGGTGACATGGGAAGGGAAAACCTATGTGAAGCCATGAAACACAGACATCACAGAATTGTTTCAGCAGTGTTTTATTGTCAGAAAAAGATTCAAAAGATAAATCAGCACGGGCTGCCTGGGGATTATGTTATGGGAATTTTGATTATCAAATAACTAAGAATTACTCCATTGGGCAAATTTGTAGTCATTGCTTGCTAGGGATGAAAGAGAATGATGTAAGCTTCAAGAGTAACATGTGATATGTTTTGGAAGAAATAACTGGAAAAAAATAACAAGAACTTCTGGCTTGATGTTCCAGGAACACAGCTAAGCAGGCCAAGATTTTATTAAAAGAAAAAAAGTGCATATTACAGAATGAGAAGACAATGCTGTGTGGATAAAAAAGGCACTGGGATGTGTTAAGTTGGCTGAATAACATAGAATATGGCAATGGAAATATGAATAAGAGGCATAGAAATGGGGGCTAGAGAAAAATAAATGTAGCTTTACAAGTGAATTTGTGAATTTTGAGGAATTGAGGATGACTTATGCTCATACAGTCAGCATCTTGGGAAATTGCATCTAATTCAATTCTTAAAATCTTAATCTTGAGGAGGAGCATATTAATTCTAGAATTTAACATATTTGAAAAGGAAACATATTAAAATAGAACAGGGAAAAACCAGAGGTATCCAAATTTGATCCTGCCTTTATTTTGTAGAAGCAGATAAAAGCTCTCTTAAAGGAAAAAAAAATTAACTGAAGAGAGAACAATTATTTAGAGGGATCAGAGAATATTAGGTATGGGAAAATAATCCTGGTATGATACATCATACATCAACCTGAGTTTTATTTTGTAACCCTAACTTGCTAGGAGGTACTGTCTGGCTTAACCTGCCTTTTATTTTGTTTTTGAAAACCAAAAGGGTATTGCTTAACTCAATCTTGCTGGCAACATTATGTTGGGACATAGATTCCAAGAACTGTGTTATATATAGCAGGGGCAGGATTCCATGAGGGTAAGATAAGATATGAAAAGAATAGAGAAATAATGAAAATGGACACCTTAATTATGTTTGGAACAGGACAAGGGAAGTTAAAGTGGAGCACTGGAAAAAGTACTCTGGCTGAGGCCTGGATTGTCACAGAAAGGCTTTAGAAAACCAGAGTCAAAGAGAATGATGGGGCAAGTCCTGTTTGATACTCCGATGAGTACTGGTCCAGGGGACAGGAAAAATTTAAGCATCTTTATTTTTAGACAGAAGATCCTAGATCAGGTCCCCATTGTCTAACTACCTTTGGTTTCAGATGAGTCCTTTTGTCCCTTGTAATATTATCTGGGACCCCAGGTCAGTAGGTCACACATTCTGTAAGCACTTAAACAATAGGGCTGGCTGAGGTCCTGCAGGCAAGAAAGGCAGACCTGGGAAAATGTGTCAGTCAAGATAAATGACTGCACTTTCCAGGATGAAAGGAGTCCATGTGGTCAGCTTGGCACCAAACTGGTCTGGAGAGTTGGTGCCACACAGGGGACCGAACACTGGTCTCTATTACTGGCAGATGTGGACTTTTTGGCAGAAACAGCATTTAAACCAGCCTTGGTGAGCGGGAACCCATGCCTTCAGGCTCCCGCCTCCATCCTGACACAGCGGCTTCCTGTTCATGTGCCTGCTGTGCCAGGACTGGGGTAGTCAAGCTGCTGATGTCCACTGATGGTTGTTCCATCCCCTCCTTTGTTATTTTCTCTGACGTACATGCTCTCTGCTGGATAACATGCCGTACCTTTTTCCCGCTCACACAGGTTTTTCCCACTCCCACAGGTTGGTCCCAGACCTCTATGTCTTCAACCTTACTATATACACTTTATGCCATGTTTATTCATGGTTCAAGCCCCTTCTCTTCCCACAGAAAATGGATGACCAGGTGGACAACCTGAATCACTGTCTGTTGGGAGAAATTCCTTCCCCACTTCTTTATAGGGTCACTCTGAGTGGGGCTGTTGAGTGGCACTATCCATTTTTGGCCTGCACTCCCATATTGAGTGGATCAGTTTGGGAAACAAGCTTGACCATTTTCTTCTTCCATTACTTATTCGTAATGGACTCTCTTGGAGCCATAGGTGTGAGGTGAGGTAGAGAAACTGGAGTGGGAGTGGAGGTAACATGAGGGTCTGGGGCACCTAATCTCAGATGTACCATTTCCATGTTCTGGAATTGTTGCTGGGCCCACCCAGCCTTATGATTTGGCGGTTCTGATAGAACTCTGCTTGTGATAGACACGTAAGTCCTGTGCAGTTATCTCACATCTTTTCTGTGACAGAAGAATCCTCTCATTCACTTAAGTTTCTGTAGTCATGTCTTTGACATTAGCTGCTGAATATAATTTCTAACTGACAAAAACTTGATATCTTACAATATACTACTCAATTCATGTTGTGTCATCTACTGTCAATACACAAACTTTGCTACAGTTACAAGAAAATCAGAAGCTTACACCAGAATATAGACCAATTTCTTCCCTAAACACACTATTTAATTCAATGGACTTAAAAAATTTTGGTTGTGAGATGTTCTCAATGAAGGAAGCAGTATGTTGATTTGCATTCTGTAAGCTCTTTATCTCACAATGTGGAAGCACTTTGTGCAGTGGCACCTTCAGTGACACTGATTTAAGACATACATCCCCCAAAGTGTACTTTTGAGACAAATGAACTTGGAGGTAAGTAAAAATTCCTTTATTTAACTGTTGATTCCATTCTGAAATTTAAACCTGTGATTATTGACTGGGGCTATTGAGAAGTCCTCCTTTGAGTAATCCCATAACCACATCACTATCTTAGTCTTAGAATCAGGACAGCAGAAAATTATTACAGAACATTTGGTTTCATAGGCTTTTGTGACCCCAGCCATGTCTGACCTTTTTTTTACTTCAAAACTGACTAAAAACAGTCCATTATGTGCTTTCTTGTATGCTGTTTGTCTGACATTACACTTCACTGTACCATAAAGCAACTGTTTTGCACATAGATCTGCTTCAGTTGCAGATTGGAGATTGAATTCAATGGTTTACCCATACATAGAGTAAGTGCTAAATATACAGTGGCTATTATTACTTCTTGTCTTTGGGCTTGTTCATCATTATTCAACTTCTTCCATTATTCTTCCCACCTCAAGTCACAATGTATCTATCAGAACATGTTTAAACAGACAGAGATGTATAAACCTGTAAGAACAGCTTTGATTTATGCACAATTTCTCAGTTAAGCTCCAACTTGAACCACTGTAGCTCTGTCTGTATCTGCAGGAAATCTGTACTTGCTGCTCTAGATCTCATAATTCTTTAAACTTCCGAGTGAGGGTAAAAAATACTCTACATCAAGATCATATTATTCTTGGAGACCACTTTATTCTCAGTGTGTGCACAGCTTTTCTTACTATGTGAATTCAGTTGGCATTAATCCATTAGAAATTCTGGGGTAGAACCCTTTCCTCTGTTGAATGATTGAATGGTACAATTCTCCTTTTAATCTAGGAGGACAGCCTTATGGATATGGCAAGGATAATGCTTTTTTAACTTCGGAACTTGATATCCTTTCAAGAAAATGTACTTTTTGAAGGAATTTTTTGGCTGGTAAAGTAGAATTCATTTCTAGCTAAATCATCTACAGGTCAGTGGAGGATGCCCAGGTAAAGACAGATAGTAGCTAGAATTTCCACTTTTGGATGAAAACTGTCTGTGACAACTGGGCAGCTATGACAAGATTAGCATCTTAAGTTCCTGTAAGGTTAGAAAAGGCATAAAGTAAGGAACAAATTTCTCAAAAGAGACTGGACCTAAAAGAAACTAGGGAAAAGAGAAGGTCTGAGGGGTCAGAGAGGGTGGAACAGAGGAAAGCCTCAGCAGAGCCCAGGTTTCTTTCTTCTTCCAGATCCATCCTTGAAGGCTTTTTCCTGTCTTGCCCTTCTCCTCCCTTTTCTTATTCTAAGGACTTAATGTATTTGCATTTAATTCAATTTGTAGTTGAAGAAATCATGTCACCTGTCAATGTTTTAATTACTGATAGGCACATCTAATATTAAAAATATTTATTCGTGGTGTGCCATGGGCAGTGACTAATCAGAAAAAAAAATTACACTCAATCAAAATGATCATGAGCCACAAATAAAGGGGCCATATAATTAATTTTCCACAACAGGACACTACTGAGAATTAAATGAGACACCCTCAATAGTTACACTAGAATGAGAGCCATTAACTAGGATCATCCCAAGCAAACTGGGATGTATGGTTACTCTAGCCATAAATAAACAAGATGCTACCACTGTGTACTGGTTAGAATAAAATTAAGTTTGGCTTGGGGTCTTTTTCAAGTCCATAACATTTTATGTATCTATTGAACATATTAACTTTTAAGGGTATTCCATAGATTTACCTAACACTGGTTTCTAGAGCACATTTCTGAGAGAATACAGCCCTGAGGGAGCAGCTCCTAGGCAACCTAGAAAGACACAGATATAGATCCAGATATAAACACAGATTTAGATTTCCAAAACTATTATAATATTTCTTGAGTGTTTACTCTAAGCCTGGCTCTTTCAACTCTACAGATGACAAAATTGAGGTGTCAGGACAGGCACATGGCTAGTATGTGATGAGATGAGCTTCTATTTTTTAATGCTACATGATAGCACCTCCCAATACCTATGTCTTCCTCACTGCTGACACTTTGCTGTCCTTCTTGGAGTTTTATAGGCAGGGGACAAATAAATCTACCAATTATAATTTCATGTAAAAGTTGCTGTGAAACATGTAGAGTAGAAATAACTGAACCATTTGGATAAAGGAGAACTTCCTGGAGGAGGGTGGCTCAACGTGAATTTTTAAGGCTGGATCGGAATCCAGTACAGAATTCTGTGTGAAATGATTCAGGAATTAGAAGTATTTTGGGATAGTTGGAGGTGAGGCGATGGACTTTGTGCTGAGGTAATAAAGGTGATAACATTCCATGCATCTTTGGGAGTCATTTCAAAGGACTTCCAGTATAGTAATAATATAACCATGTGATTTATTTGCATTTTAGGAAGATCTTTCTGGCAGAGGTGTGGTGTGTGGTGGACAGATTAATAAGGGGCCAGGTTAATGGCAGAGGAAACAATTAACAATTAAAAGAATTTAGATGAAAAGATATTGTCTTGAAAAACTACCCACTACCCTCTTCCTTACTTCCAAAGCACTAAGAGTCAGTTAGCAAAGAATGAAAAAAGCAGAAAAACAAGAATGGCGCCCTAAGGAATTAGGATCCCGAGTGAAGGAGAGACATCTCAAAAGCTTCAAAGAAGACCAGGTGACCCAGCAACTGGAAGGTGGAAGGGAGGGAGGGAGGGAAGGACAAAGGAATGGAGGAAAAGGGTGAGGAGGAAGAGACGGAGATGAGAGAGAGATCTCCTTGTGTTACTTCCCATCTTGGCTTGGTCTTTTGTTTCATTTGCCCCTGTGACGAGCCCTAAAGTTTTTCCCTCACCTTCCTTCTTTCCTTTCACATAGTTGGTAAATGTAATTACTTCCCATTATCTGCAGCGGCTGCAGTAAGACAAGATCAAACCAGAATAGTTTCTGCAGATTTGTGGACCTCTTGGTCGCTTCTTTTTATCACCTCCCTACTCTTCAGCTTTGGCGTCATACTTGTTGAGGAGGCGGTAAGCAAAATTGAGGTAAGGAAAAGAAAAAGACCACTTCATTCGGTGAATGTTCAATGACTATTTGTGTATTTAAAACCATTCACTTTTACTGACTCAATGTCATGTATATGAAGTGATTCACACCAAGTCAGGATCAAACAGCTTGTGTCCTGCACTGTGCTTCTTGCCCTGTTGCTGGGTGAACTTTCTTCTCTGACTCTCCCTACTGAAGATTTTTATCTTATCACATTCCTATCTTTACTCCCTGTTTATTGTAATGAAAGCTGCTAGTTGTACACTAGCCAAGCCATTCTCTTTAGTGGAAGGAAAGGGTACAATTTAAAAAAGACAGTAAGCCTTTGCTACAAATGTAGTGAAAATGTAATGTTTTAAAATATAGATTGAAGTTAGAGGTACCTGTCAAAAGATTGGCAACTGAAAACATTCACTCTATTGTGATGCATCTTTGTGTGTGTGTGTTCGCAGGTGCTCAGAAAGAAGGCTTAATTCTGTCATCAGAGAAAAACATATCGAATCAGATTTTTAGAGCTAGAGAAATTTAGAAACAGATTTTTACTCTGATCTCTTTCTTTGACAGATAAAAAAAGCTAAAGGAAAGAAAATGTAAATGAATTACCCTCTCAGATGAACTAAAAAGTGTGAAACTTTTATATTATCGAAATTACATTTCATATGTTGGATCTTATGGACGGCATATTAGAAGGTAGCTTTCAGTTAAACATACATAACTTGCAAAGGTTTGTTATCTTAAATGTGATTATATGAGTTTTAAAATGAGACTTGCATTAGTTAAGGCCTCCGTAACAGAGTACAGACAGGGCAGCTTAAACAACAGTGGTGTACTTTCTCATAGTTCTGGAGGCTAGAAGTCCTAGACCAAGGGGTTGACAGGATTGATTTCTTCTGAGGCCTCTCCTTTTGGCTTGTAGATGGCTGTCACCTCCCTGTCTTCACAGGGCCTTCTCTCTGTGTGCATCTTTGTCCTATATCCTCATCTTACAGAGACACAGGTCATCCTGGATTAGGAGCACCCTAATGACCTCATTTACTTTAATTGCCTCTTTAAAGCCCCTATCTCCACACATAGTCACATTCCAAGATACTGGGGGTAGGACTTCAGTATATGAACTTGGTGGTGGGACACAGTTCAGCTCATAACAATACATATGCCAAAACCTTTTTGTGTGTGGATACATTGATAAAAGTATTAGGTAAGTCTGTAAGAAAATAGAATTTATAGGTACTAGCTAATAGAATTTATAAAAAATTTACACTAATCGTTTTAGGAATGCACTTAAAATAAGGAAGCAGAACTAGACAGAATTTTGAAGAAAAGTAAGAGGAAACAAATGAACTATGATGTAAATAAATGGAACAGAGAAAGACAATGAAGACTAAAGACAGAAGATTGAAAAAAAGAAGATTGTAGAAAATGACTAGGGACTAAAGTGGTTTTGTTTGTACATTTGTGTCTGTGTTTTTCTAATAGTGATATTGGAATTGCTCCATGTGGTTCCTTTTTTTTTTCTACTAACAAAATCTGATGGTTTAAGACATTAAAAATAGAGAATGGTAAAATATATTTTTGCAGCTAAACGAAATCCACTCCTTGACTCTGATTTTCTGAGGTTGGCCCCCTATAGACATTACTTTTGCCAACTGCTAGAACAACAGAAACCACCAAAATCTCAGGTGAAAACAGAGCCCTAATAATTTTAAATTAAAGAAAATTTCAAATTGAAAACTGAATGTATTTTTGAATTATTATATGGGTATAGACTACTTATATTTCCAACCTTTCTTCTTACCATACACTTAGGATAACATTCACTGGACCAAAATACCCGATTTAAATGTTGGAAAGATTGATCAAAGCAATAATTCTAGGAAAAAAAGCAGAAAATAAGCACATCCCTTTATCCAAATCTTGAACTCAAAAGACCGTACCAAAATGCAGAAATAATGTACAAGGTATTTTTCATACTTAACACACAATTTTAGCATAAGATTCCTCTGCAAGAATTTTCTAAAGAACAGAAATATTCCTAAAACAGCTGATGCAAGTACCACATAACTAATCCATGAACAATTTAGTTCCACTCAAGCATTTAGGAGGTAAATGTTACCCATTTCCATGTATTTACATTTTTCGGCCCAAACTATTTTAACCACATAACTTTACAGTACACAGAAAAAATAATACACATAAAAGGGAAAAATGTGTTTAGCAATGAATCTGCAACTGATACGATATGAGCGTGCAATTAAATGGGCCATGCTGGAGAGAGGAAAGATTGGCTCCTGGGTGGGTGCCAGGGTTAGCCTTTGATGCCTCCTGTATATCCGGGTCAGGAAGGTAGAAAACAGATTTTACTCTTAATTACGGGGTTTGGAGGGAATGACGCAAAGAACACACACTCGATCTGCTGTTAAATATTTCATTTCAAAACTGAGCCCTAAATTGTAGCATAGAATAAATTACTTTTTTTTTTTTTTTAAATAATTATTTTTTATTGAAGGGTAGTTGACACACAGTATTACATTACATGAGTTTCAAGTGTACAACACAGTGGTAGAACATTTATATACATAATTCTAGGTTCCAGCTATCACCCTACCAGGCTGTTACAATATCTTGACTATATTCCTTATGCTATTCATTACATCCCGGTTACTAATTTATTTTACCATTGGAAGTCTGTCCTTCTTTTTTTTTTTTTTTTTTTTTTTTTGTGAGGGCATCTCTCATATTTATTGATCAAATGGTTGTTAACGACAATAAAATTCTGTATAGAGGAGTCAATGCTCAATGCACAATCATTATTCCACCCCAAGCCTAATTTTTGTCAGTCTCCAATCTTCTGAGGCATAACAAACAAGTTTTTACATGTAGAACAAATTCTTACATAA
Source organism: Manis pentadactyla (assembly GCF_030020395.1). NCBI lineage: Eukaryota > Metazoa > Chordata > Mammalia > Pholidota > Manidae > Manis > Manis pentadactyla. The sequence continues at coordinate 63,178,786 of NC_080028.1, read as the reverse complement.
TGAATAAGTTACATAGTGAACAGTACAAGGGCAGTCATCACAGAAACTTTCGGTTTTGCTCATGCATTATGAACTACAAACAGTCAGTTCAAATATGAATACTCATTTGGTTTTTATACTTGATTTATATGTGGATACCACATTTCTCTCTTTATTATTATTATTTTTAATAAAATGCTGAAGTGGTAGGTAGATACAAGATAAAGGTAGGAAACATAGTTTAGTGTTGTAAGAGAGCAAATGTAGATGATCAGGTGTGTGCCTGTAGACTATGTGTTAATCCAAGCTAGACCAGGGCAATAAAACATCCACGTATGCAGAAGATTTCTCTCAGAACAGGGGGGGTGAGGTTCTAAGCCTCACCTCTGTTGATCCCCCATTTCTCACCTGATGGCCCCCCTGCGACTGTGCCTGTCTTAGGTTGTTCCTCCCTTGAGGAATCTTACCCGTCTCTGGCTAACCAGTCATCTTCCGGGGCCATACAGGGAAATGTGAAGTTGGTAAGTGAGAGGGAAGCCTTATTGTTTGAAAAGGTTAGCTTTTTACTTCTTTGCATATTTATGCCCTGTGGCTTCTATGCCCAGCATTTGTCTTGAGGTATCTTTACCACTTGGAAGAATTATGATACTCGGTAAATTTGATATGAGGCACGAATTCTATTGAAGGGTTGTAATTAGGAAGGAAGAAGAAAAGCTATAGAAGTAGCAGGCGGAAGAAAACATGGGAAGATTGATTATTTCTTTGACAAATCTTCTTGTAGAGTAACTTCAGCATATATAGGTTTTAAGCTACTACTTAAATTGCGCACACACATTAACATAATAGGAGTATAGTTACATAACCAAAGCATATCTGTAATTACCAGCCATCTCCAGTGAAACCAAGAAAACCAGTTAGGCACCTTAGGCATTTGTGAAAACTTATCTATGATATGGTGGATATTGTCCAACTGAACTTGAACAGTCTGAGAGAAATCAGACAAATTAAAACAACCCATTCCTGGGGAATGTTCACATCCCTTATGTTCTTTTAACAGTAAATAGTCTGTAGTTGTAAGAGTTTGGAGCACTACAATTTGCACTTCTCCTAATTCTTGGTTGAGTTCCAACAGTATAGATCCAGTCAAATTTGTTGTTTTACTGTATGCACAGGCCAGCTTAGATATCTCCTTCCTCATTCCCATGGCAAGTCCAGGAACTGGTGGGATGAGTGCATCTACAGCTGTAGCAGTGCGTGGATCTTTGTTGGGGTTTTTTGATGATCATCTTCTGGCATGAGTCTTCCAGAGAGTGCAGATGTTGGAAGTTCTTTTTCATATCGTATCTTAGTTCATTTTCGGGGTAGCCCAATTAGGCTTTGATCCTCTGTATAAACACAAACAGACCCTTTGCCTACACTTTTATATGCCCTTTATACCCTTGTGTAGAACTCGTTGGAGGTTACCACACAGGAACTGCCCTTTTTTTTTTTTTTTTTTGCTATCACTAATCTACACTTACATGACGAATATTATGTTTACTAGGCTCTCCCCTATACCAGGTCTCCCCTATAAACCCCTTTACAGTCACTGTCCATCAGCATAGCAAAATGTTATAGAATCACTACTTGCCTTCTCTGTGTTGTACAGCCCTCCCTTTTCTCCTACCCCCCCATGCATGTTAATCTTAATACCCCCCTACTTCTCCCCCCCCTTATCCCTCCCTACCCACCCATCCTCCCCAGTCCCTTTCCCTTTGGTACCTGTTAGTCCATTCTTGAGTTCTGTGATTCTGCTGCTGTTTTGTTCCTTCAGTTTTTCCTTTGTTCTTATATTCCACAGATAAGTGAAATCATTTGGTATTTCTCTTTCTCTGCTTGGCTTGTTTCACTGAGCATAATACCCTCCAGCTCCATCCATGTTGCTGCAAATGATTGAATTTGCCCTTTTCTTATAGCTGAGTAGTATTCCATTGTGTATATGTACCACATCTTCTTTATCCATTCATCTATTGATGGACATTTAGGTTGCTTCCAATTCTTGGCTATTGTAAATAGTGCTGCAATAAACATAGGGGTGCATCTGTCTTTCTCAAACTTGATTGCTGCGTTCTTAGGGTAAATTCCTAGGAGTGGAATTCCTGGGTCAAATGGTAAGTCTGTTTTGAGCATTTTGATGTACCTCCATACTGCTTTCCACAATGGTTGAACTAACTTACATTCCCACCAGCAGTGTAGGAGGGTTCCCCTTTCTCCACAGCCTCGCCAACATTTGTTGTTGTTTGTCTTTTGGATGGCAGCCATCCTTACTGGTGTGAGGTGATACCTCATTGTAGTTTTAATTTGCATTTCTCTGATAATTAGCGATGTGGAGCATCTTTTCATGTGTCTGTTGGCCATCTGTATTTCTTTTTTGGAGAACTGTCTGTTCAGTTCCTCTGCCCATTTTTTAATTGGGTTATTTGTTTTTTGTTTGTTGAGGCGTGAGAGCTCCTTGTATATTCTGGACGTCAAGCCTTTATCGGATGTGTCATTTTCAAATATATTCTCCCATACTGTAGGGATCCTTCTTGTTCTATTGATGGTGTCTTTTGCGGTACAGAAGCTTTTCAGCTTAATATAGTCCCACTTACTCATTTTTGCTGTTGTTTTCCTTGCCCGGGGAGATATGTTCAAGAAGAGGTCACTCATGTTTATGTCTAAGAGGTTTGTGCCTATGTTTTCTTCCAAGAGTTTAATGGTTTCATGGCTTACATTCAGGTCTTTGATCCATTTTGAGTTTACTTTTGTATATGGGGTTAGACAATGGTCCAGTTTCATTCTCCTACATGTAGCTGTCCAGTTTTGCCAGCACCACCTGTTGAAGAGACTGTCATTTCGCCATTGTATGTCCATGGCTCCTTTATCAAATATTAATTGACCATATATGTCTGGGTTAATGTCTGGATTCTCTAGTCTGTTCCATTGGTCTGTGGCTCTGCTCTTGTGCCAGTACCAAATTGTCTTGATTACTATGGCTTTATAGTAGAGCTTGAAGTTGGGGAGTGAGATCCCCCCTACTTTATTCTTCTTTCTCAGGATTGCTTTGGCTATTCGGGGTCTTTGGTGTTTCCATATGAATTTTTGAATTATTTGTTCCAGTTCATTGAAGAATGTTGCTGGTAGTTTCATAGGGATTGCATCAAATCTGTATATTGCTTTGGGCAGGATGGCCATTTTGACGATATTAATTCTTCCTAGCCACGAGCATGGGATGAGTTTCCATCTGTTAGTGTCCCCTTTAATTTCTCTTAAGAGTGACTTGTAGTTTTCAGAGTATAAGTCTTTCACTTCTTTGGTTAGGTTTATTCCTAGGTATTTTATTTTTTTGATGCAATTGTGAATGGAGTTGTTTTCCTGATTTCTCTTTCTGTTGGTTCATTGTTAGTATATAGGAAAGCCAGAGATTTCTGTGTGTTGATTTTGTATCCTGCAACTTTGCTGTATTCCGATATCAGTTCTAGTAGTTTTGGGGTGGAGTCTTTAGGGTTTTTTATGTACAGTATCATGTCATCTGCAAATAGTGACAGTTTAACTTTTTCTTTACCAATCTGGATTCCTTGTATTTCTTTATTTTGTCTGATTGCCGTGGCTAGGACCTCCAGTACTATGTTAAATAACAGTGGAGAGAGTGGGCATCCCTGTCTAGTTCCCGATCTCAGAGGAAATGCTTTCAGCTTCTCGCTGTTCAATATAATGTTGGCTGTGGGTTTATCATAGATGGCCTTTATTATGTTGAGGTACTTGCCCTCTATTCCCATTTTGCTGAGAGTTTTTAACATGAATGGATGTTGAACTTTGTCAAATGCTTTTTCAGCATCTATGGAGATGATCATGTGGTTTTTGTCTTTCTTTTTGTTGATGTGGTAGATGATGTTGATGGACTTTCGAATGTTGTACCATCCTTGCATCCCTGGAATGAATCCCACTTGGTCATAGTGTATGATCCTTTTGATGTATTTTTGAATTCGGTTTGCTAATATTTTGTTGAGTATTTTTGCATCTACATTCATCAGGGATATTGGTCTCTAGTTTTCTTTTTTGGTGGTGTCTTTGCCTGGTTTTGGTATTAGGGTGATGTTAGCTTCATAGAATGAGTTTGGGAGTATCCCCTCCTCCTCTATTTTTTGGAAATCTTTAAAGAGAATGGGTATTATGTCTTCCCTGTATGTCTGATAAAATTCCGAGGTAAATCCATCTGGCCCGGGGGTTTTGTTCTTTGGTAGTTTTTTGATTACCTCTTCAATTTCGTTGCTGGTAATTGGTCTGTTTAGATTTTCTGTTTCTTCCTGGGTCAATCTTGGAAGGTTATATTTTTCTAGGAAGTTGTCCATTTCTCCTAGGTTTCCCAGCTTGTTAGCATATAGGTTTTCATAGTATTCTCCAATAATTCTTTGCATTTCCGTGGGGTCTGTCGTGATTTTTCCTTTCTCGTTTCTGATACTGTTGATTTGTGTTGACTCTCTTTTCTTCTTAATAAGTCTGGCTAGAGGCTTATCTATTTTGTTTATTTTCTCGAAGAACCAGCTCTTGGTTTCATTGATTTTTGCTATTGTTTTATTCTTCTCAATTTTATTTATTTCTTCTCTGATCTTTATTATGTCCCTCCTTCTGCTGACCTTAGGCCTCATCTGTTCTTCTTTTTCCAATTTCGATAATTGTGACATTAGACCATTCATTTGGGATTCCTCTTCCTTTTTAAAATATGCTTGGATTGCTATATACTTTCCTCTTAAGACTGCTTTTGCTGTGTCCCACAGAAGTTGGGGCTTAGTGTTGTTGTTGTCATTTGTTTCCATATATTGCTGGATCTCCATTTTGATTTGGTCATTGATCCATTGATTATTTAGGAGCGTGTTGTTAAGCCTCCATGTGTTTGTGAGCCTCTTTGCTTTCTTTGTACAGTTTATTTCTAGTTTTATGCCTTTGTGGTCTGAAAAGTTGGTTGGTAGGATTTCAATCTTTTGGAATTTTCTGAGGCTGTTTTTGTGGCCTAGTATGTGGTCTATTCTGGAGAATGTTCCATGTGCACTTGAGAAGAATGTATATCCCGCTGCTTTTGGATGTAGAGTTCTAAAGATGTCTATTAGGTCCATCTGCTCTACTGTGTTGTTCAGTGCTTCCGTGTCCTTACTTATTTTCTGCCCAGTGGATCTATCCTTTGGGGTGAGTGGTGTGCTGAAGTCTCCTAGAATGAATGCATTGCAGTCTATATCCCCCTTTAGTTCTGTTAGTATTTGTTTCACATATGCTGGTGCTCCTGTGTTGGGTGCATATATATTTAGAATGGTTATATCCTCTTGTTTGACTGAGCCCTTTATCATTATGTAGTGTCCTTCTTTATCTCTTGTTAATTTCTTTGTTTTGAAGTCTATTTTGTCTGATATTAGTACTGCAACCCCTGCTTTCTTCTCACTGTTGTTTGCTTGAAATATGTTTTTCCATCCCTTGACTTTTAGTCTGTACATGTCTTTGGGTTTGAGGTGAGTTTCTTGTAAGCAGCATATAGATGGGTCTTGCTTTTTTATCCATTCTGTTACTCTGTGTCTTTTGATTGGTGCATTCAACCCATTAACATTTAGGGTGACTATTGAAAGATATGTACTTATTGCCATTGCAGGCTTTAAATTCGTGGTTACCAAAGGTTCAAGGTTAGCCTCTTTAGTATCTTACTGCCTAACTTAGCTCGCTTATTGAGCTGTTATATACACTGTCTGAAGATTCTTTTCTTCTCTCCCTTCTTGTTCCTCCTCCTCGATTCTTCATATGTTGGGTGTTTTGTGCTGTGCTCCTTCTAGGAGTGCTCCCATCTAGAGCAGTCCATGTAAGATGTTCTGTAGAGGTGGTTTGTGGAAAGCAAATTCCCTCAGCTTTTGTTTGTCTGGGAATTGTTTAATCCCACCGTCATATTTGAATGATAGTCGTGCTGGATACAGTATCCTTGGTTCAAGGCCCTTCTGTTTCATTGTATTAAATATATCATGCCATTCTCTTCTGGCCTGTAGGGTTTCTGTTGAGAAATCTGACGTTAGCCTGATGGGTTTCCCTTTATAGGTGACCTTTTTCTCTCTAGCTGCCTTTAACACTCTTTCCTTGTCCTTGATCTTTGCCATTTTAATTATTATGTGTCTTGGTGTTGCCCTTCTTGGATCCTTTCTGTTGGGGGTTCTGTGTATTTCCGTGGTCTGTTTGATTACTTCCTCCCCCAGTGTGGGGAAGTTTTCAGCAATTATTTCTTCTAAGATACTTTCCATCTCTTTGCCTCTCTCTTCTTCTTCTGGGACCCCTATAATACGGATATTGTTCCTTTTAGACTGGTCACACAGTTCTCTTAATATTGTTTCATTCCTGGAGATCCTTTTGTCTCTCTCTATGTCAGCTTCTATGCGTTCCTGTTCTCTGATTTCAATTCCATCAATGGCCTCTTGCATTCTATCCATTCTGCTTATAAACCCTTCCAGAGTTTGTTTCATTTCTGCGATCTCCTTTCTGGCATCAGTGATCTCTTTCCGGACTTCATCCCATTTTTCTTGCGTATTTCTCTGCATCTCTGTCAGCATGTTTATGATTCTTATTTTGAATTCTTTGTCAGGAAGACTGGTTAGGTCTGTCTCCTTCTCTGGTGTTGTCTCTGTGATCTTTGTCTGCCTGTAGCTTTGCCTTTTCATGGTGATAGGAATAGTCTGCAGAACTGGGACGAGTGACGGCTGGAAGGACTTCCTTTCTTGTTGGTTTGTGGCCCTCCTCTCCTGGGAGAACAGCGACCTCTAGTGGCTTGTGCTGCACAGCTGCGCGCAGATAGGGTTTCTGCTTCCTGCCCGGCTGCTATGGAGTTAATCTCCGCTGTTGCTGTGGGCGTGGCCTGGCTCTGGCAGCTACTCCAAAATGGTGGAGTCGCGTTGGAGCAGGAGCTGCTGGGAGGCTATTTATCTCCGTAAGGGGCCTCCCTGCTCCCTGCAGCCCAGGGGTTAGGGTGCCTAGAGATCCCGGATTCCTTACCTCTGGATTAAGTGACCCGCCCTGCCCCTTTAAGTCTTCCAAAAAGCACCCGCCAAAACAAAACAACGACCACAAAAAAAAACAAGAAAAAAAATTTTTTTAATTAAAAAAAAAAAAATTTTTAATTAAAAAAAAAAGGTGGTCGTTCGTTTTTCTTTATTCTCCGGTGCCAGCCTCAGGCCTCTGCTCACCGGTCTTTCTGCCCTGTTTCCCTAGTATTGGGGTCACTGTCCCTTTAAGACTTCCAAAAAGCGCTCGCCAAAACAAAGCAGCAAAAAAGCAAAAAAAAAAAAATGGTCGCGCGCTTTTCTTATGTCCTCTGTCGCCCAGCCTCCAGTGCCCGCTCACTGTTCTTGCTGCCCTGTTTTCCTAGTATCGAGCGCCCTGCACTCTGGCCCGGATGGCTGGGGCTGGGTGTTCGGCAGTCCTGGGCTCCGTCTCCCTCCCGCTCTGCCTGCTCTTCTCCCGTCGGGAGCTGGGGGGAGGGGCGCTCAGCTCCCGCGGGGCCGGGGCTTGTATCTTACCCCCTTCGGGAGGCGCTGGGTTCTCTCAGGTGCGGATGTGGTCTGGATGTTGTCCTGTGTCCTCTGGTCTTTATTCTAGGAAGGGTTGTCTTTGTTATATTTTCATAGATATATGTTGTTTTGGGAGGAGATTTCCGCTGCTCTACTCACGCCGCCATCTTCTGCCCCTCGCAATTCTGCTTGTACACCTGTCGTAAGTACATGAACTCCTCCATAGTTCCCAAGGATATCAGCCTAAGCACTTTGACATCCCTGCATTGCCCAATCCTATAGGCTCTCGTAGAGCGCCTGGACCAGCTCCACCAGCACCCAAGGCTCCGCGAAAGCCCTAGAATAAATTACTTTTACAGAATTTTTTTCTTATTTGCTTTTCCTGAACTTCGCTGTGGCATTTTTGGATGATGTGTGTAAAGAGTACTAAATTACAAGACAAAAAACTGATGAGATGTGGCTAGTTATGTGACTAAAGGCTGGTAACTTAGGCATACTAGACCTCTGTGAAATGATAGATCTAAATGAGTATAGGTTATATGGAGTGACCCTTGAGTAAATCTGGCTGGCAGATGTGTTTTTGGCCTCTGTGATGTTTCAAGATGCGTTAACTGGTAACCAATATCAAAAAAGCAGATTTCACTAAAATGTAGGTTTCTGGCTTTTCTTGAAAAATTGGAACAATTTGGTCACTCAGGGCCCATAGTTTTGCAAAGTAACAATATGTTGGCACTGAGTGCAGCAGATTTTTTTATCTGATCTGGAATGTTCTCTTTAGGCTGTCCTGCCTCCAGCCACAGGACCCATTCAACTTGATACATTATATTTTCTTGACCTCCTGACTGTTTTAAACATTTTAGGTTTCCATCCCTTGTCTAGAGCAATGGTTTCTAAATGTGTCTTAATAGAGCCCTAGTCATTAGAGGAACCTCATCAGAAATCAAGAGGCCATGGATTGTTGCGGGGGTGGGGAGTCCAACCTCTCATCATACATTGCCTTCAATCAAAGAGTTCAATTTTTTAATTTGTTTTATATACTAAAACCTAAAATGACCTCTGTGGTGTAGACTTTTAGTTAATCCTGTAAAATCTTTTCTGTCCTTCTTTCATAGTGAGTATCAGCTGGGCACATGAATGTTTACAAGAAGCATTACGACTCCCAGACTCCTTTGTGTCTAGGTATGGCCATGTGACTGATTTCTGGCCAATGGGATAGGAACAGATGTGATGTATGCAACATTCAGGTTGTACCTGAAATAGGAATTGACGATGAGCAATCTTTTCCTACTAGTGATGGCAGGGCAACATGATAGAAGGATCCTGGATACCTGGATGACCTCATAGACTACAGTATCCCTTCTAGCAATGTTTGCCTATTTTTATTGTGTTACGTAAGAGAAAGATTAATTTGCATCTTGCTTAAGCCAATGTTAATTTCATCTCTATTACATACATTTAAAAATGTATCTGAATCAAAACAATTTCTTGGGTTCTTTCAAGCTCCAAGATTCTTTAGTTTATTTTGAATTTGAATATGTTTTGACTGAAAAAAGGCAAATCATTGTTTTAAAGTTTTTCTATTACTTTCTTGAACACTTTTTTTATTGAGTGGAACTTAAATAAATTTATTTTCTGTCATGCACATGGCTATATTTCTATGAAATCATTATGCAAAAATGCCAATGACCTAATGTATATTGAATAGGGAGTGTATGCTGTTTCTTCCAAATGATCAAATGTTATGGACACCCTTTACAGTTCCATTTCATCCAGAGAATGAATTTTCCCCAAGGGAGTGGAGTCAAATGTGCAAAATAAATGATGTGAGTTTGCTCTGTTTAACTACGTGGATGGCTTGAATAGAAAAAGATAAAGTTACTTAAGCTGCCTTGGAGAGGTCTTTGAGGTAGACTGTTTCAGGCTCAATTTAAAATCTGGCGATGATGGTCCCTAAAACTTGGGCTGCTACAACTGTTGTTATAAATAAACAGAGGATTTCATTTTTTGAAGTCTGAGGAAACAAAATTTCTGTGCCAATGAATTTTATATTATTTTTAAATAGGGCACCTGAGTAGAGAATACTAATGTAGCTCATCATTTTGAATATATGTAAACTGCCTAGCAGAATTCATGGATTGTTCAAGATAAGAAATAAATCCAAGACAAACCAACCTTTGGTGTCATTGAAAGGGTGACTTGGAAATTAAGTTTTCACTAAGTTTAATATCCATCCCCTCCCTGCCCAAAGTATGTTATATAAAAGACACAAGATCCTCGGAAACTTTCAAATCCTCAAATTTGGATTTTAGATATAAGAGCAGCCACCGACAGAGATTATAAGATTAGAGCGAGTCTGATAAGACTCATATTTTGGGATAGGTATGTGCTTGATCTTTGGAAAATAAAATTCTTTCTTCATGATGTTTACAGGATTTGAAGTTACATAAGCATCTCAGAACAATAAACTACACCTTGAAAATAAACAAATTCTTTTAGACCAATAGACCATTTTAAAGAAAGGTACAGATATTTTGCATTAATGACTTAATTCATCTTTCACACGTCTCCAATTTGCTCACTTCAAAATTTGGCTTAATAGAGTACAAGAGACCATTCTCATAGAAGTCAGACAGAGAAAAGCACTCGTTTTTATGGTGTTAATTATCCCAAAACATATCATTACATGTATAGAATTAAAATAGGAGCCCACTTTCTATGTGGGTTTTATCAGAATATTTGGAGCTAGGAGTTATTTTAAACAACATCTTTGTGCCCAATGGTCAGGAGAATATTAGATTCCTTTCAGGGTTGAGTGTGTACTCTCAAGGCTTATTGAAGGAAACCTTAATATGTTTCTCTAATATGCTGAGTCAGAAAAAGAAATAATTGATAAAAACATCAATGTCTCTCAAGAAAGTCTATGAATAGAAAGTTGGGTCCTTTGATTTCATTCTGAAATACATTTAACTATGAAATCTTCTTTCTTATGACATGTAACTGAGAGAGCCATTTGGTCTTGGATATTTACATATTACCTATGTTAATGTCCTGAAATTCCTGTTGTATGTCTACATATATGAATGTGAAAGAGTAGGAGCCATCTTGTATGTGAACACAAGTGGTTTGGGCTCTAGTTTGTTACTTATTTTTAATTTGTTAAGTCCTTTAGCTTCTCCATGCCTCAGTTTCCCCACCCAAACAATGGAGATATATGCTTTCCTACTTATTGCCTGGGGCTGTTGTCATGAGACACCCATAAACATATTACATCAAAAAATGCCATCAAATAACTGGGTGGCTACATTGAGCAAACATTGAAATAAGAGCTCTACTATAAAATAAGATGTCCTATTCTGAATGTAATTAAACATTGATGCCTGTGGCAACCATGAAGAAGAGCCTCCCAGAGTTCCTGTGGCAGAAGGCATAATTTACTGATGGGTCAGCTGCTGCACTCTAAATCTACCACTGCGTTCCCGTGGAAGCCACACTGACCATAAGCTGCATTCAGTCTATGATTCAATAAGGTAGAAACACCAAGGCACGGCCATTCCTGGGAGAGAAAGAACTCCTCTGGTGGGGCAGTTTGTCTCAAGGACTACCCAGCAACCTTGCTGAACTTCCTTGGAATTGCACTGAGTCTAAGAGGCTTCCCAGCCAGTCTTCCAGCCTTCCTACTTTCCTTCACAGAGGTCCGACTTGCATCATAGTCTGACAGCTCTTTGAGCCCCCTCTAGCTCCCCTCCTCATTTTCCCTCGCAGATATTTCCTCCAGTAAATGTTTTGCATGACTAATCCCATCTTGATTCTTGCTTTTGCACAATCCCTTTTGGAAAAAAGGATCCCTTTGAGATTGCACTGTGAAATTTTTCTATGGTTTTGTAATTTGGTAGCTAAGTTTCCTATCAATCTGCAGTATCCATTCTCAGGGGGATAAGCAATAACCTATTTCATACCATATTACAGCACAGACATTTCAAACTGTTACATTTTTTCTTTATGAATTCCAGGAATGGTTTGTAAGAAGCACATTTGATGCTTTTTTATGATACTTCAAAAGAACTTGGGTAACTGTCCTCTTAAGAGTAATAAGGATAACACACAAACAAAGGAAACATGCATATACGGGGTGATTTCAAGTCATTGTGACTATTTTTTCTCTCATTTCTCCCCAAACACCTATCAAAACAGCAAATGCAGAGCTGTGGAAAGAATTTTTATTTCTTTATAACAAAGATATAATTTCTGAAAAAATAAAGTGGAAATTTAAGGATTATTCAGCCATAGTTTCTGTTTTCACTGAATTAACAGAATAATTATGCTGCTAAGCGAAAGTACCTTCAGCCCTCTTTCTTTATTCATAGTTTTTATATAGTTAATCATACTGTTCCTAAAGTTTTATATTTCTTGTTTTCTCACTTATACGCACATTTTTCAATTGCTTCTTAATCATTCTCATAAGAATTATACAATTAACTAGACGCTATGTCATGGCTTACAGGGTCTATTCTGTTGGATATTTAGATAGCTTCTAATTTTTTACTGCTGAAAATAATGCACAATTTTATAAGTCTCTCATAGTAAGGACTGTTTGTTTAGGATGAATTCCTAGGGGTATACCCATTAAGATTACATATTAACTAATTTGTTTAAAAAATATTTGGATCAATTTACATTTCCCACAGAAATTATGAGATTATTTCTTTCACTGCACTCGTGCTAGCATTGCTTTCCATTAGAGAACAAAATCTCTGAGTCATTTATGTGGAAAAGAGATTATTTCCCTAAAATGTGTCTAAATAGTTACCCATATGTTCACTACAAAGCCCTCTTTACACTTCTGTGAACCATTTTTCTTGTACTTTACACAATCATCTATTGAGCGTTGTCCTGAGTCATATCCACAGTTAGCTAAAAAAGAAATTCCCCCTGTTCTATTGTATTGGCATCAAATATTTCCTGCAATTGGCTACACTCTCCTTTTCACTTCTGTTTGTTTTGCCTCATTCATTTGTTCAACCAGCTTTTCTTGAGCACTTAAGTTTTTTCAGGCTCAGTGCTGGGAGCTGAGTATATAATTTTGAACAAAGACCAATCTCAGGTCTTGTGGCTTCTACAGTATATCAGGAAAAACAGAAAGTTTAATAAGCAGTAATCAAAAACCTACAATATGTACTGGGTCAAGGAACTAGGTACAGGAATCTACTGGTGTTCTTTATAGGCATCTAACTCAGTTTAGATGGATCAAGGAAATGCAGGTGGATAAAGAGCTGGGAATGGGAGAAAGGAGCCAGCAGATGGGACTGGAGAGGTAGGAAGTAGTTAAGGTTGGAGGATTTAAGCCATATTAAGGAGTCAGTTGTTATCACAAGGATTATGGGAAGTCATTTTGTGGTTGTTTAGCAGGAGAGAAACATGATGGTACTTATTTTAGAAAGATCATTCTGGCTGCTGTGTGGAAAATGGCCAGATGTGGAGGAGTAACCCAGGGGAGAGTCAATGATGACCTGCAAGGGCACTGGGGCATGGCTGCCTTCCGGAAATATTTAGGGGACAGAATTAAAATGACCTGGGGATGGGATGTGGGCAACAAAGGGAGGGAGATGGCAGATTCTCAGGCTCTGACTTGAGTAACTGGAGCAGGGGTGACATTCTCTGCAGGAACATGTTGGCAGGAGAGTGTCAGATATAGACTTTTAAAAGCCATGTTTGCGTATAATAACATTCTTGGCTATTTGTTATTATATAAAGATTAACTAATGCCTTGTCACCTTTATTTTAAGTAAGTAACTTTGAACTTCTTTTGGCCTTAGTTAAATGGAGATTTGTAATTTGCTTTAGGAGAGACTTTCCAGTCTGTCTAAATAACAAGAAGTAGCTTCTTCACTAGGATTCTCAGACTGATGAGAAACTTTTGGGTATAATTATGCAATTCTAATAACCCTGAAGTTCAAGATTTAATTGATAGTAAAGACAAAGATGTTTTAAAAGAACAGGCAATTACTTATTACCTCCAAGGAATACACATAAATACAGATCCAGAGATGATTTATGTTGCCAGTTTGACACATCTTTACTGCCTTTTGCATATGGTGACTTCCAGCCAGTAAATGAGCCTGTGGTCTATTCTTATACAGCTTTAGAATTAGATGAAAGATGATATATAGATGGATAAGATGTTAACTTCTTGAGGGGGAAAAGCTTCTTTCCCTTGAGGGAATGTATTCCTCCAATTGCTGGAGTAGGGATTAAATGTGTAAAGCAGAGAACCTGGGTAATCCTCCAAAGTATGGCTGCAAATATCTTGGCAAAAGGTCCTGGGACACAAAACTTTTACTACAGCTGTACACTAGTGTCTTTTGGGCTCACCTACAAGCACTAAACAAGTTGTTTGCTGGACAGCAGTTGGGGACATTTCTTGCACTTTATAACTTCCTCAATGGACCATTTGGAAGCTAAGTGAATTCCTACTGGGAGTATCATGTTCTCAGGTGGACTAGATGCTTGAGTAGAATGTGTGCTTCTGAAACTGGCTATGATGACTTCAAACCCTCATTGTGGTAAAATAACGTTCGCATGCTCTCTCTCTCTCTGCAATCATGTAGTCTTGTAGGATATTGCAACAGTTTAGTTTTGTGTCCTGCAAACCTTCACACCAAATAATAATCTTCATAGTTCTTGGGTTGAATATGCAGTCTGTGCTTTCATAAAAGCAAACTAATGGCTTTGAAAAGGGCATAGTGAGTGTGGGTGAGGGGTAGAGCCCTTAGAGCCAAATTAGAACCCACAATGAAACACATTTCTCAAAAAAAATTATTTGGTCTATCCTGTCAAAACTAGAGAAGACTCACTACAAAGCATTTGTTTCCTATCAGACAGACAGCCCAGATGGCCAGCTGGCTAAAGTAATTATGGGACTTACACATTCAGTTTGAAGGCTGTTCAGTCACATCAGAAATCATGTCTCTCAAGGAATATAGAGTTGTTATTTATTAATCTGATTTCATATTATATATATTTCATTTCATATGATACATACATGAAACTTTGTATATATTATATATATATATATATGAAACAAGCTGAGATAGATATACATCTCTATATAAGTATATATACATCTGAACTCTAAGGCTCTCTGAACTAAAGCCCCTAGTTATCTTTCTGTTTAACAATAGAACACAGCAACAATGCTTTTTCTCATTTTTTTCAAGTTAACCCAATGGCAGTGGGCCATAAGAAAGACTGTAGTGAGGTGTTTCTCAGGCTGTAGTGAGGTCTTCCAACATGGTTCAAAATGGGCTTCTGATTTTGGAAGAACAAAGTTTGCCCCTGGTTTTTCCTTGGTGATAAGGCAATTGTGAATAGTATTACCACTTCTTGAACCAAATTATTTGCTCAATATTTTTCAGGACTTAGGGTGGGGTGGGGTGGTGGGGAAGAACTTTGTCTCATGTACAATTGGCTCCTGTTGAATTAGTTTTCAATTTAGCTATGCAAACGATTTTAATATTTCTTGAAATTTTGCAACATTTTATTACTTGAGGGCTTACACTGAAAGAGCACATATTTTGGTGACCTTTTGGGGAGTGATGGAAACTCATGATAGGACCCAATCTCACCAACTTTACTATTAGAATCCCGATAGTACCATTGCAGTCAAAGTTTCTAAATTTAAATATGTGCATCCAAATAATTCTATTCCCAGAGTCTATGTATGTGATTTCATAACACTGTGACCTGTAAATACTGTGGAAGGGGAACCTTTTGTACTTAGAGTAGTTTAGATAGAGAATGGGCATGTTGTTGAGACATACAAACTCGAGATGACTATGTACTTAGCAGTTTAACAACCAGATAGGCAAGACAAAAAACGCTTTTTTAAGTGAATACTAACTAGAATTCTGGATCCCAGAGAAGAGATTTTTGGGGTTAATGAAGAGGGACAAAAAATGTCTTTTTTCTATCTTTAGATTAGCAAGACAAAATTTTAAAACATACAAAATTTAATTTTGGCATCGCCTCACCTTGCTTTCTACACTTCTCTCCTGCTATCTAGCCTCATCCTTGGAACTTCTACATTATGCCAGATGCTCCACGGCAACATGCTATTAATATTAGACATCCGGCTCTCCCATGGCTCCATAAGCCATGGTTACCTGCCTCTCCTGGTCCAGCCAGAAATCCTGATATTTAATGCAATTCACCTTAACCCATCATGAAGAGGAAAGCCACTGGGTCAAGCAAATCATATCAAAATGTAATTGGAAAATACATAATCTTCAAAATGGTATCTACATTTTAAAGAGAAGATGCTTTTCTATCCTAAATGAATGCAAGATTAGTGTCATTCTGACCAGGAACACCGTTAAGATCAGCTCTCCAAAGCTAGTTTAATTTTTCAGTTTTTTTTCCTGTACCCCTTTGTCTACAGTTATTCAAGAGCTACAGACTTTTCTCAAGTGGCTCTCAGAACAATAGAGTGGGTGATTCTGGTTCAGAAGGTAGGAAATTGGTAAGATAGTCATGTCTGTGTATTGATAAAGTAAATGATATGTGTTTCTAAGTATGAAAATTGCCTGATTATAACAGAGTAAAGGTGAAAACTGTTCACCAAATCAGAAACCCCTACAAAAAGTTTTAAGTTTAATTGACTTTTTTACACAGATTGTTTACATACTACTCCATGCTCAAAAAAAAATAAGCAAGCATGATAACATTATATAGGAGCTCAGATATAAACTCTGGCTCTTTGATACTGTCCTGTGTGACTCATCTGTCATGTTTCAATGGGACAGAGAAGGTACCATGATTCTTTCCTCTACCCCTTTTCTATTCTGTTTAAAGTTGCATCATGTATTTATAATAATCTTTTAGTTACTTTGAACAACCCAGATAAAATGTCATATTATATCACAAGATTCCCAAGTCAGTAAATATTACCTTAGGATCAAAGAATTAGCTTAACAACAATGGAACTTATTAACCATGACACTGACTTTAGCTATTGTAGGAGAATTTCCTGTTCGTAGTAGCAGTAAAGGAAACTCAACATTGTATCTATAAGCTAAACTCCAAGTAGAAAGATTGGAAATCAAGAGATATGATGGATGGTTATGGAAAGATTGGCTAGAAACCATGTTTCTCTCTACAAAACTTCCCACAATCCATAGGTTTTTCTTGGCTTGAAGAGGAAGACTTTGCATGCAGTAACACCCAGTGTTTTTCAGTAATGATAATGGGAAAATCATAAGGTTCAACTCCATTTTAAAAGCTTTCTGGGGCTGTTAAAAATTGATAAAAATTTTTCTCCTAACACTGCACATGATAAACATTAAAAAGATAGGGTAAATGTCTATAGAATTCCCATATACTAGCCTTATTCATAGGTAATGTAGTAAACTAAATGCATCCCACCAAAAATATTTTTTCTTCTGCCTTCCTTGGGCCTGAAAAGCCACTATTAAAAATGAATAGTTTTGAAATGCTGGCAAGGATACAGAGAAAGGGGAACCCTCCTGCACTGTTGGTGGGAATGCCAATTGTACAACCATCATGGAAAGCAGTATTGAGGTTCCTCAAACAACTAAGAATAGAAATACCATTTGACCCAGAAATTCCACTCTGAGAAATTTAACCAAAGCAAACAAGATCCCAGATTCAAAAAGACATATGCACCCGATGTTTATCGCAGCACTATTTGCAATAGCCAAGATATGGAAGCAACCTAAGTGTCTATCAATAGATGAATAGATGTGGTACATATACACAATGGAATATTATTCAGCCATAAAAAGAAAAGAAATCCTGCCATTTGCAACCACATGGATGGATCCTGAGGGTATTACACTCAGTGAAATAAGCCAGGCAGAGAAAGACAAGTACCAAATGACTTCACTTATTTGTGGAGTATAACAACAAAGCAAAACTAAAGTAACAAAAAAGCAGTGGACTCAGACACAGAGAGGGGACTAGTGATTACCAAAGGGGGAGGGGCTGGAGAGGGTGGGTGGGTACGGAGAAAGGGAATAAGAGGCAAAATTATTCACAATCACAATATACCGTCACAGGGACGGTAGTACAGCACGGAAAATATAGTTAATGGTTCTGTAACATATTACTATGTTGAAAGAAAGTGACCATACTAGTGGGGGTGAGGATTTGATAATATGGGTAACTGCTGAACCACTGTGCTGAATATTTGAAACCAATATAAGATTGTATATCAATGAAACTTTAATTTAAAAAATCGCTAGTTTTGTGTTAAACATTCTGGTTATTCTTATTGTCTTCTTTCAAAACCTAAATGCCTCTAAGGGGGAAAATTTGTGAAGGCTCATGGTTTTCAGGAGCACATCTAAATTCATTTATTTACTAACTCAGCAAAAAGCTATTGGCTGTCTCCTGTGTGTCAGCTACATCACTAGCCCTGAGCATAGAAGAGTGAGTAGGTAAGTTTCCTGCCCTCAAAACACATATAGTCCTTTAATCTTTAGTTTTAGCTGCACTAGGATCATGCATTTCTAGTGTTAATGGTTGAACTTTTTGATGGGTCTGTCAGCCTCTCTAGCTCAGTATGTCTGTGATGAAACATATCATCTTTTCTCACAAATTGGCCATACTTTCCACCATTCTCAATTCCATCAGTGGTACCCCCATTTTCCAAGGCAACTCAACTCCACATAATCTTTCTCTTCTCAAAACCCTTCTGCATTAAAATCAAAATCATACAGAATGGCATTCAGTTGTTCTCTGATTATTTAATATCTGATCAATTTGCTTCCCAGCTCTGCTATAAAATGCTTAAGGGCAAAGATCACTTTGGCGTTTTTTATACCCAGATGAATATGAGTAAACTAAAGTTTGAAAAATCACTGCTTTAGACCGTTGTGTTTCAAATTTAGTATGTTTACAAATCTTGGGGATTATGTTAAAATGCAGATTCCAGTTTAGTTGGTCTGAGATTGTTCATTTCTAACAAGCTCTCAGGTGATGCTGATACTTTGGGGATAGTCTGAAGATCAAAGAAAGAAAGTTTATCATCCTAAGTACAGAGTTTGGTCCATGAGAAGAGGTTCACAAATATTTAGTGATTTCAATCAAGACCACCTCGGCATGAATTAGTGTATACAACTGACTAAATAAATGTGTCTGCAGCTGAGAAAAAATGACATTAAGGATGAGGAGAGCAAAGGGTGATACAATTTACCTATGTAACAATTTTAACCAAAGGCTTACCTGAACCCCCAATCTGTCACCTTTGTAAAGTCTTATTTTATTTTCTAATTTTTCTTATATCATTTTTAAAAATATCCCTGTACAATAAGCAAAAAAGCTAATCTTACCTTTGAAGAAAAGTATGTCTACAGGGTTTATCACAAATGTCAGTCACTTAGCTTGACACACCTTGTTAAATTGAGTTCCCTTAAGCAGACCCTTCCTTTTAGGTACAGAAAAAAAAAGTTATACTTCTTTGTATAATTTTAAAGCTTAGCACTAAAAATCATAGAACTTCATAGTTATGTTCTCGAAACAATTGAAAAATGTTGGTGGAATGTAGTTAGTAATTGAATGGCAAATGGAAGAAAAGAAAAAAATAATCTGAAAGAAATAACTGGTGTGAAGTCCATGATTAATCATTAAGCCTTTTTATGGATACATAAATGAAATAATGAACATCAGTGTCCTGGCCCTGATGAGTTTTGTATTACACTGTGAAAATTGTTTATCCCTGTTTTCCTGCTATTTCAGAGCTATGCTTTCTCAACACAAAACACTGTCAGGCCTGGAACACAGTGCACTCGCCACGCAGTCAAAAACAATTAAATGAATGGCTTGGACAAAGTCAATTTTCATACATTTCATGCACATTGAGAAAACAAGTTCAAATAAACCTCAAACAAGACTTAAATTTAATAATGAATGGGTTTTATATTTCATGAGACTCTTAAGCACAGAGGAGTAACACCTACAGCATGTTATTCTACATTTGTCTCAAAGTTGGAATAAATAGTTATCTAAATGATCCACTTTCGCCAAGATCCATAAGTGTTATGACCTTCTCTGAAATTATGGCAAACAATGCTTTTATTAACTTTTTTTTTATGAAGAGGAGAAAGGGACAAAAGTAACACAATTTCCCTTTAGTGACTCAGATTTATGGAAACCTCTCCAATAATTTCACCTCTAACTGCAATGGAACTTGTTCACAAGGGCACAGATGAACATTCAGTTCAGGAACCAGCTGTAGGATTCAGAGGAAAAAAAGTAAATGGACTAACTTATATCTCAGATCAAACCAGAATGGAATGCTTTCCAGGGTTTTAAAGCATCTGCAAAATCTTTTTCATATTGTCCCTTCTCTTGTTCCTATCTTTCCACTTACTTCTCTCCAAGATGAGAGGTGGGGGAAAGACTGAACTGTCATGAGGAAGTGATATCCAGCTGAAGTTTATGTAAGAAGTGATGCTTTTTCCCATTTGACTTCCATGCCAATGTTGCATACTTAAGGGCTGGTCTTTTAAGGGTGCCAGCACTCCCCTGAACCAAAATAAGCAAACATCCAAGTACTTTGAATTCTCTTCCTCAAAAAAAAAATGCTTCATGATCCTTGGATCTTGACAGAATAAAAGAATGCTGCTAAGTTTTAAAAGGGTTTCACGTTGATCTGAATATGCAATAACATTGAAGAATTTATCTGTTGGATTTACCTTTTCCCTTTTGAATCCTACCCTGCAAAATCTGTAGAAAGAAGAGGCCATCTAAAGAAATAGTACTCCTGTTCTCCCAGTATCTCAATCCACAGCCTAGTCCAGGCTTAAGGAGGCTTAGTCAAAGGAGTTTTGCTGTGCGACATTGTCCCCACTGACATGCTCACTTTGTTGGAAATCACTTGAATGAAGTCATTGAAGGCCCCCATGAACACACATTTTCCTGTTTTTTGTATGTAAGAGACCCCAGATGACTTGAGACTCGAGAACTTTCCACTGTGGCCCTCACAAATCCTTGTACCCCCTATTCTGACCCCAAAGCTGTTCTTTCCCAGCCCCTCTTTCATAGGACTTTAACCCGTAATTCTTCCTCTTCACCTCTCTCAATAAAATCCAGACTGCCCAAACAATGACTCTTATTCCGCAAGAACAATCCTTCCATTCCCGTTTCTGAAACTAGCTGGATTTCAGCCAAGCCCTGTCCTGCTAAGTCTAGCTGAACTTCAGCCAACCTCCTCTTGCTAAAGCTATGCGAAATTTTCCACTGTCGTTCTCCAAGTCAGAATGCTCCTTTGGAGCCTTCCACCACAGCCTTATGCTAATGGCTCTCTAATTGATTTTCTTCCACAGTTTTGCTGCTGAGTTTTCAGGATTGGCTCCTTTGCTGCTCAGGCCAGGCCACTTCATAGAGGAGCAAGCCCTTCTATGCATCAGACCAGCGCTTTGATCTCTTGGCCTTAAGCCAAGGCTTAAGCACTGCCTAAGCCTTTCTTCTTCCTCCTTATTGTGTTTAGTAAATATTTCTTAGTTTAATTTATTCTACCAAGAGAGGTTTTCATAGTCATGGTGGGGCCATAAGGCCAAGGAGATATTGTTAGTTTGTTCAGGACACTTGAATATAGGTTTAACATTCTGAAGATAATAGAGCTAAACATTGGAAGCTCTCGATGCATTTTAGAACTTCAGTGGCCACCCTGGGGAACTTGGGACATGAATAAGACAATCCATTCGTATGGCATCTTAGCATCGCAGGTGCCATTCAAATTCAAAGATTCCATGTGTTCAATAGTTAGCAAATTTGTAAGTGGCATGAAGAGGCCTCTTAAAGACAAAAAAACTCTAAAAGACAGCAAAACTATCGTATTAGTTCTATTAAGGACTCCTTAAGAAAGGCTAATAAAAATGTGGAGGATCTAAAAATGCAAACTTAATCCCTCTTTTTCCTCTTCTGCTCCATCTTCGGGCTGGATCTCGTCCTGGTCTCCTGTACCTCGGCTTCCGCCCTCCCTGCTCCGCTCCACCACTTCCTCCTCTTCCTGTGCCTTCTCTCAACCTCCTTCCCTGTCCTCCACTGCCGCTTCTTCAATACAGCCTTCTCACTGGAGAATATCCCCTCATAATATCTTTTAATGGTGATTGAAATGGTCCCATAGCTTTAAATGGTCAAAGATCTGATTTCCATAATGTAGCAAAGGATTTTCTGATGCCTCCCAAGGAAAGACAGAGGTTAGTTGAAGAACTTAAGCGTTGTCATAGGAATTTGGACTGTGGGGCTCCCTGATCTCTATCAATTAATTCATCTTTTTGTGGAAACCAGAGATGCTAGCCCTTGGTTTGAAAAGCAGAATGGATTGCTTACTAAAAGATATAAAACATGGGACAAAATTTAATTGCAGGTGGATAAAAAAAAGTATAAAAATAGGACAAGACCTCTTAGCAGCTATTCCTGAGGCCTTTTCTGTGGAAATGGATTGGTCAAAAATCCGGTTATATGAGGAGGGAAAAAAAATAAATCCACTCCTGGTTTCAGAGACAGTTTAACTTCCACCATCTTCCAAAAAACTCTTCAAAAGGAGTGAAGATGTCATAGTGGCTCTAAACCATCTTCATTATTGATCACTTAAGCCCGAAGTGACAGATTTATTTAGAAAACAGAAGGTAGGATGATAGATTGCCTTTTTTTTCTGAATTACAAGAGCCTGAAAAGCACTTTGAAGATAGGCTCAGAAAAAAATGACAGATTAATAATGCCTCAGACTAAGCAATTAGATAAACACAAGAACAAAAACACTAATTTGGTTAGTCTAGGCAAAGATCTGGATATTATAAGACAAAAGGACCCTGGAAAAACCCTTGCTCTGCCTTAACTTGAGAGACAGAATCTAAAATGGTAAAGAACCAACTTTGTGTGATAAAATGACTTTCCTTTGAGTAGGAGTTCCTCTGGTTTGTCCATAATTGCCCTTAAAACAAAATGAGGAAGTGTTCATGCAATTGCAAAAAATCTAGGATGTTCCTTCTTTTGTTGATACCACACCTGCACATTCTACCATAAACCCACCTTTCCACGATTCCTTCCTTGGAGTAACCAAAACATTTCAATGACTGGAATCTCAGATACTCCTCTCACTAACCAACATGCCTTTCTGTGTAGTGATTCCACTCTGGCAGATCTATGGGAGTGAGATCTCCTTTGCAAATAGGGTGTCACTCTTAAATGTGGGTAGGGCAGCCTATTTCTGGAACTCCTTCGATGAGAAGAATTATTTGATGTTAGCACAGATTGATTTCCCAGTACCTGACCCCTTGCCTGGGACAGACTCACCTGGAGACTTCCGTGACTAAAATAAGGCCCTTCCAAAAGCTTCTATGTTTGCACTCCCCAATTACCACAGACCTTACTTTCTATTTGCATATGAAAGGTCCAAAGATAAGTTTTGAGGGTTCCAACTCAATAGAACAATGGTCTTCAGACACCCATCCTGTGTAACAACCTCTCACTTTACCCCTTAGCAAAAGCCTAACCTCTTAGTTTGCGTTTAATGCCAACTGCAGCAAAGTTAACAGGCTTCTGTTGACTTAATTTCAGGGTCTCCACTTAAACTTATGTTACCCCATGTCATTCAGATCTTACTCTTGACTGAAAATACTCAGTGTTTTGCTGCTTCTAAATTGATCTTCTTGAAATCCTTTTTCTACCTGTGGCCCCTAAAACCATCCAACTTTCTTCCTCTCCTAGAGGAAGGAAACCTAATGACTGTCATACACTTATTCAGGAATTTTCTTTGCTTCATTCTGATCTCCTTGAAACTCTTTTAGCCCAGATTTAGAACTGTTTATGGATGGAGCCTATGAGACAACTGAACAAGGAGGCTGCCAAGCTCAGTATAAGATCACAACTCCCTCTGACTTGAATGTAGTCCTTTCCCAGAGGCCAAGTCTGTACAAGTTTCTGAAATTGTAGCACTTACTACAACTGTAGCCTGCCAATTAGATAGAGATAAGAGAGCAAATAGCTATGCAGAAAGAAAGTAGACTTTTGATGAAGGTCATGATTTTGGTATGTGATGGAAGCAATGTGGCTTCTTAACTGCATCTGGTACTCCAATTAGATATGGCAGCCACATCACAGCCCTATTCGATGCCTTGTTTTCCCAAAGGAACTAGTTATATTAAGGTTGAGCCCCACAGTAAAAAGCAGACTCAAGAAGCAAAGGGTAATGCTTTAGCAGGTTACTATACTAAATGAGCTGGTTTAACACCTCCAGGCTGTCCAACAAGTCTAAGAGGCAAAGCCCAAACTAACTCCTAACTATTGGTACCAGGGCTTGAGTTCACTTCAGTATTAAGGATTTGATTCTGCAGTATATTGGGAAAGATCAAATTGTTTTCTCCTCATAGATAGGTAGGGTGGTACCATAGCCCAAGTACTGAAATATATCTTCTCGGAGAGTGTTACATGTGACCCACCTATGGAGAGGAAATTTTAAGACCATCATAAATAAGCATTGGTGGGGTCACTTCAGTAAGATTTCATAGGATATCTTTTGTGCATTTCCCATTTGTCAAACCTACCATCTTGAGAAAATTGTAAAGCTGGGGCAAAACACAAGCCAAACCTTTAGGACCTTTTGAACATCTATATATAAAAGAAATGGATTTCCTTCAGTTACTCACCTTATGTGGTTATGAATATGTCCTTACTGTTGTGTCTCTGTTTCCTGGTCTTCTGGAAGACTTTCATTGCCATAAAGGAACTGCTTTGACAGTAGCAAGGAAACAGACTCTGGGTTTTCCACTTGGCAATGCCCATCTATTTGTCTAGAATAGAGGCACCCCAGCTGAGACTTGCAAAACTATGTGAGGAACCATAGTTGCCAAGGCCAAAGGCTTTGCCCTTAGTTCTCATAGCCATTTGGGCCAGTCTAACAGAAATTCAAAGACTATCCCCATGTGAGGTCCAAATTGATGACCCCTGCTTGCTGGTTTGTTACATCTTTGCAAGGCCCTTCCAGCTAGTGTACCCATCTACTCTTTCTTGGCCACTAGTAGTCTCTTTTTCCTCTTAATGTCCAATTTCTATTTTTGTTAGGTTCAGGTTGTAAAAGTCTTGTGATATATGCATGACCCATGTGAACAGCCTTCTCTTGGGTGTGGCTGAGCCCAGGAGACTACCAAGCCTTCATAAATAGATGTGAGAATCACAAGAGGAATTTAAAATAAAAATTACAGATGCTGGGAGCCTATTGCAGACCTGTGAAGTGAGAGTTTGCTGTCCTAGGACAGACAGAAATGGGAAAAGGTAGGTTAGGAACCTATAGGTTTAAAAGAAATTCCCCAGCTGATTCCAGTGATCAGTCAGGCACAGAACATGTTGAATAGATTAATTTTGTAACTCAGGATTATTTTAAACCCTAGAATGTCAAGTCCCAGGGACATTTGACCCCAATGATCTTCTTATCCCATCATTTTCTCTTTGCTCTGCCATCAGCGTGAGTGGTTAGTACAGAATACACAAATTGACTGGAAATATGTTAAAGAATTAGACCATCAATACAGAGAAATTCCAGACACAACAACTTTAACATAGTTGAGGGAACCGCCTCATAGTTTTGTCATGAATTAGCTAAACAAACAAGTAAAAAATCCAAACTGTTTATTCAAGTCATACTAAATATTATTGGCAGAATGATCAGCACAAAAGAAAATGACAACAGTTGAAACTGCGATGGTAACATTTGTTAAAGATGAAAATTTGAATGCAGAATCATGTCTTGATGTTCACACTGAAACATGCAAATAACTGAATAGAAAAAATAGACGTGGCAGAAGTAATCAGCACTAAATAAAACTGCCAACAGCTAGATTGGCATATGATGAAGTTTATTGGTGCCTAAAAATCAATGAAAGCATCCAATATTTTGACTAAGTGTAGGTGCAAATAATTTGACCTGAGACAACTGGGTTTGGTACAAATAATGACCATAAAAGAAACTTGGAATTGCAGAAACTATAATCAGGAAGAATTTGATATGAGCAACAAAGAAAAAAAAACATGTCAAATAACATTTTCATTTAAACCTTATGTGGAAAATAATTGATTCAAATGAAAAGAATTTCAGTAAATTAAAAATCAAAGTGGAAAAAATAGAAATGTCTTAATGTCTTAGAATAAAATTTGTCTTGAGAAATTAAAGTAGCTTAATAAAAGTTGGCTCTAAAAATACTTTCCTAATGAGTATTTATTCATGTAAACATAATTGGATGTAAAAGTTGCTACTCCTAAACATAGGGGTCAAAAGAATCTCAGATGAGAAAGTACATAGGGTCAAAATGGATAGCTTAAAACAAAAGGCTCAAGCGTTCCTACGTCATTATTTATTGTGGAGTGTCAAGAAAGGAGTGATCAGGAAAAGTGGGACATGGGGTAAACCCAAGGAAATGGGGTAAAACCCTATTCATGATGTCCTACAACATGGGGTCTCTGGGCATCCATATGGCAGTTTAAGGCAGTGTGTACTGGAGAGAAAGCACAGAGGACAAATCTTTAAAAATTTTTCTTAGCCTCTGTCTTCTTACCTAGTTTTTTTTTTTTTTTTTTTTTTTTTATTGAAGGGTAGTTGACACACAGTATTACATTACATTAGTTTTAGGTGTACAACACAGTGATTCAACATTTATATACATGATAATTCTAGGTACCAGCTATCACCATACCAAGTTGTTACTATATTTTGACTATATTCCTTATGCTATATATTACATCCCGGTTACTTATTTATTTTACAATTGGAAGTGTGTTTATATATATATTTTTTGTGAGGGCATCTCTCATATTTATTGATCAAATAGTTGTTAACAACAATAAATTTCTATAAATTTCTGTATAGGGGGGTCAATACTCAATGCACAATCATTAATCCACCCCAAGCCTAATTTTCGTCAGTCTCCAATCTTCTGATGCATAACGAACAAATTCTTACATGGAGTACAAATTCTTACATAGGAATAAGTTACATGGTGAACAGTGCAAGGGCAGTCATCACAGAAGCTTTCGGTTTTGTTCATGCATTATGAACTATAAACAGTCAGTTCAAATATGAATATTCATTTGATTTTTAAACTTGATTTATATGTGGATACCACATTTCTCTATTATTATTATTTTTAATAAAATGCTCAAGTGGTAGGTAGATATGAGATAAAGGTAGAAAACAGAGTTTAGTGTTGTAAGAGAGCAAATGTAGATGATCAGGTGTGTGCCTGTAGACTATGTGTTAATCCGAGCTAGACGAGGGCAATAAACATCCATGTATGCAGAAGATTTCTCTCAGAACATGAGGGGGGAGGTTCTAAGCCTCACCTCTGCTGCTCCCCATTTTCTCACCAGATGGCCCCCTGCGACTGTGCCTGTCTTAGGTTGTTCCTCCCTTGAGGAATCTTACCCGTCTCTGGCTAACCAGTCATCTTCCGGGGCCATACACTTACCTAGTTTCTTATTGGGAGAACTGAACTATAATTCTAAGCCTTAAAGTTGAGAGAAATAGTTATCTTTCAAAATACAAATCCTACTGTAATAAAAAGGATAAATAATAACAAGTTTTGGGGATAATGTGGAGGAATTGGAACCCTCTGCACTGCTGAGGGGATTGTAAAATATCATTGTCACTTTGGAAAATAGTATGGAGCTCCTCAATAAAGTTAAAACATAGCTTACCTTATGACCCAGTAATTACATTCCTAAATATATACCCAAGAAAAATAAATAGAAGCATTAACACAAAAACTTGTTCACAAGTGTTGACAGCTGTATTGTTCACAATAGACAAACATGAAAACAATCCAAGTATTTATCACTTGATTAATGGGCAAGTAAATAGGTGGTATATCCACACAACAGAATATTATTGGGCAACAAAAAGAAAGAAAGTACGGATAATGCTATGACATGGATGAACTTGAAAACATTATACTTCATGTAGGAAGCCAGTCACAGAAGACCACATATTGCATGATTTCATTTATAGTAAATGTCCAAAATAGGCAAACATGTCCAGTTTATTTCAAATGTCCAGTGTAGACAGATAGGAAGTATATTAATGGCTGCTTAGGGTTGAAAGGTGCTGTGGAGGAAATGCTAATAAGTAGAAGGTTTCTGTTTGGGGTGACAAAAATATCTAAATTTTACCATGGTAATGCTTGCACAACTCTGTGGAAAACCATTGAATTGTACATTTGAATTGGTGAATTATAGCTCAATTAAGCCTGTGCTAAAAATGTAGATCTCCATGAATGAAGTCACATTTGAAAGGTTTGGGAGGTTTATTCTGATCTCTGCTGTCAGTCTCTTCTGTATAATGGCAATGATATTAATACCTGAAAAGGATGTTGAATGAATTAACGAAGCTATGTATGTGAGAATGCTTACACACCGTATGACATGCATAATAGAAACAGCTAGCTGTGCAAGATCTGTGCTTTTCCTTCCATGGCATAGAATTGGCACAGGGAAGCAGTTGCCCAGGCAAAGACTACAATTTCCCTGGCCCCTGGTATCCAGTTGTACCATGATCTAGTTCTCACCAGTAGTATGTGAACAGAAGTGATGTGTGTGTTAAGGTGGTTAGGCAACCACTGTGTCTATTTTATCCTGTTTTCTCTGACATCTGGATGCTGAGCAGTAGATAGAAAGGGTGGACCCATAAGATGGGAGATTCCTGGGTCCTTAAATTCCCAGCTGCATACACCACATAGGGCTCATGGTCCCAGTGAGAAATAAGGTTTTGTTTGGTTGCAATGTTTTTGTTACAGCAGCCAGTGTTACTAATACAAAAATTTAAGAAGACCCTCAATAAATTTTTGACAAAAAATAAGACATCTTTGTCATTTGTTGGTATCTCTGGAGTTTTAAATGAAAGCCACTAGAGACCAAGAAGAGGACAAATATGGAAATCTGAAAAGTGGAGGACATGAATGGGTTGGGGGAGGTCTGTTACTGACTTGATCCCACTCAAAATGTTTTTAAGTGCTTATTGTACCATTCATTGCTCAACCTTACATAAGGCGTTGGTGCACTTTGTCACATCCCCGGGGATATGGACCAAATGTCACATTAATTTTGAGTCCTCAGTACTATTGCCAGACCTAATCTCTATAGTGAGCCTACATTCTTAAGGAAGGAGACAGACAATAAACCAAAGAAATAAATGAATTGTGATATATTGGTAGTGATAGTTGCAATGGAAATAAATAAAGCAAGAAGGGAGTGTGGGAGTTCAGGAGTGGTGTTCAGATTTTAAATAAGTTGGTCAAGGAAATACGTTATAGAGCAGGTAGCACAGGAGCAAAGGCTGCCATACAGTGAAGGCGCAAGTCACGCCTTCCAGCAGAGGGAAGGGCAGTATAAAGCCCCAGAGGCAGGAACAGGCCAGGAACGTTCAAGGAACAGGAGGCAGTCAGTGTGATTAGGGAAGGGTAGGCAAGGAGAAGAGTGACAGAGAAGAGGGTTGTGCCAGACTGCACGGAAGCCTGGGGATAGGACAAAGGGCCTAATGGGTTATCTGAAAGAGCTCGAGTCTAGAGGCAGATGGCTGCTGTTACTGACTAGCAGGGAATGCCAGCACAATGCCCAAACACAGCCAAGTCCAGCGTCACCTTAGCAGATGCTGTTAGAGCAGGCAGATAGCTAGACGGGAGCCAAGAGCAGGCGGGGGAGCACCGTTGGGCAAAAGGCCCAGAAGAGCCGCTAGCTAAAGGCCACCTGGGCTTCGCAGCAAAAAGCTCCCCAGGCTTTGTGGTCAGCAGCACAGTTCCACCCTGTATTGCCACCACAGTGTGGTCAGACACATGCAGATAATAGGAAAATGACAACATTTGACTGTTGTATGACCTTCCACTGGGGGCACGTGACCAGGACGGGCAAAATAACCCAAGTTAAGCATGCACAGAATCTCCAAATCCAAACAGCGCCTGAGGCCGCGCCCAGGTCCGGCCAAGAAGCGCGCTGCGGGCTCCCTGCCCCTCCTGAGGTGTGGCTTGGATGGAGCTGCGGGCGGGGAAAGACCCCCAAACCCGGAAGTCACAACCACAGAAAAACGAACCCTTGTGCCCAAAGGGAACACTCGAATCTTTTCTAGCTGCTTGCCTGGACCCTTCCAAGTGTACTTTCGTTTCTGTCTAATAAACTCTTTGCAGCTTTCAATCAGAATCTAATCTCCCAACCGGATTCTTTCCTTCAAGAAGATAAGAGTCGGGGAGAGCACCTTGCACCCTCCGGTAACAGCTTCCCGGTGCCGCGACTCCATCACCACCCCTGGTAAGCCTCAGAGCCTCGCCCTCTGGGCTGCAGGCGCCGCGAGCTACCCTCCCACAGTCCTTTCCCCCCTTCTCTGCCTCTCATGGGCAAAAACAGCGAACCTGTGAGCTTGGGTTGAGCACTTAAACACCATTAGGGCGCTCGCCACAGGAAGACCCCTGTGACAGGACGAGTCGCCCACGGACCGGGGAGGATTGCACTGGGCTCCCCGCCGGCTAGAAGGCAGCGTCTGGGCCTCAGAGAAGGCACCCTACCGCAGATCCCGAGTCATGTTCAGTGTGGCCATACAGGAGGCTCTCCTTCCGGCTGTTGTGTTGGTCCTTTGCCATTTCTACCCTTCCGCTCCTCGGAGGCACTGTACCTGGTGGCCCCTCGCTCTGCCTGCACCCGGACTTCCTTTCCCTCTGGCTCCCAGGCCTCCTCTCACTGCATGGCGTCTGCTTGCTGCGCGGAGACATGCTCCGTCCCTCATGTCCCCGGAGGTTAATACCCGTTACTGTCCTGTATATTTAGAGGACCTTCAGTACCCCAAAACTCCAGTGTTTTCTGACCCATCTTCAGGAGGAACACTGGCCGGAATCTTGGCTCCACAAATTTCTTCCCACCTATGAGCAACTCCTTTACCCCCACTCTCTCCAGGAAGGACTATTCCTCTGGTCATTACAGGGAGTGGGCGGCCTCCTGCACGTCTCCTTCTGCAGCCCGCCAAGTTCCTATCCATTCTGTAAACTAGCTCTAGCCCCACAATACGGCCAAGGGAAATATTTCCTCTTACTCTTAAGGCCATTCGTCCCAGTTTCTGGAGCCCTACAACAATTTCTCCTTTATATGGAGTCCATAACCACTGCCCCACTGGCTCCCTAGGTATTGCCTATGTGAAAGTGTAGAGGCCTTTCGTACCCTGGGATTTCAATGCACACCTCTTCAACGTACCCTGGGACATGTAACCTGCCTAATTTAACAAGTACGCTATCGTCCTGAAGGCATCAAAAAAACAAAGTGGGGAAAGAGTTCAAACGAAAACCTTCCAATCCTCAGATCATACCCTGGTTCCTCTGACTGAAGAGGGAAATCACAACTAAGAATTACTGGGGAAGGCCCCCCCACCCTGTACATTTGGGCTACCATCCAAATTTCAGATTCCATGGGTCATGGGAACGGGAGATCAGGAACAAGTGCTCACTCAACACAGGGGTCAGTGGTGGCAAGGGACTATAGGCCCATTGAGACAGAGACAATAGGGCCCCCATGACTTGGGTTGGGGCCAGGTGGTACATGGTATGACTGGTAAGTCCGAAACATGAATAAGGGGTACTTTGGTCTAGTCAAGTCTGAAACCCAGGGGTACATGGTAAGGGGTACCTAAGTCCAGACCCCTTCTGGAGGCCAATGCAGGGGATGCCCTGCCCAGACCAATAAGATTTTGGGATGGGTGAGAGGAACACCCCATTCCTTCTGCTCTCCTCAGATGGGTAACCATGTCCCTGTCCCTCCAGCTTCCCTCTCATATGTATCCTGGGAAACTAAGATAAATTTGAACCTCAGACACTAAGAAAAAGAAGCTTATTTTCTTCTGCAATATGGCCTGGCCTTAGTATAAGCTAGATGACCAGGAGGCCTGGGCCAAACAATGGGACTATTACAGAAGTCTCCTATGTTCAGGTCTTCATATCCCTAAGAGATAACCTAGACTTATGCAAAACTTGTAAAATGGACCCAACAATCATCACAGTCCTTAGCTGATCTCCAACTACAAATATAGGAGAAACTTTGGCTGGTCTCCCCCAGGCTTTTCCTCAAGGGGAGGATGGAAGAGGATAAAGCCTTCCTCCCACAGCCCCAAGGCCCCTGAATACCAAGACCCAATAGCGCAGAACCTATTCCACCTTATTCAGAGCCCAATCCCCGGTCAGACTCTCCCAGGCTATGCCCCTTACAAGAGGTTAGTGGGCCCACTGTACCCACTCAGGTCCAAGTCCCCTTCTCAATGCAAGACCTAAGCCAGATCAAAACAGAACCAAGAAAGTTCTCAGATGACCCTGACAAGTTAAGCTTTTGCAGACTTACATTGAACTTTGACCTTGCCTGGAAGGACATTTCAGTCATTATGGGCCAAACCCTCACTCAAGAGGAACACCAAAATGTAACAGAGGCAGCCCTATGATTTTCAGGTGGACTGCATATGACAAATCTTGAGCTTACCTGGTGGGGGCCACCGCAGTCTCCACACAGGATCCCACCTAGAACTTCAGTGCTCCAGCAGGGTTTGGCCAAGGAATCACATGCTCCTGTGCCTGGTGGTGGGAGGAAAGCCAGCAAACACAAGCCTACAAATTATACCAAACTAGCAACTATTGATCAAGGGCCACTAGAGAACACTACTGCTTTTTAGAAAAGCGGCAGGAGGCCTGTAGGAAACACACCAACCCTGATCCAACCACACCAGAAGGGCAACTGACCCTAAAGGATCAATTCCTCACCCCAGCAGCTCCAGACACAGGGAGGAAACTACAAAGCTGGCCTTGGGCCCATGTACCCCCACGTCAGACCTCCTTAAGGCTGCTTCCTTGGTCTTTTATAATCAAGACCTAGGGGAGAAAGGGGGAGTTTGAGAACAGAGGCCCAATGAGAAGTGACATGCCCAGTTGTTGGCCATTTCACAAGTCCATCAGCCACCTCCTGGTAACCCACACAGACCTCCTCTGGACACTGTCATCTCTGCAGTAAGCCTGGCCTTTGGAGAAGGGAGTAACCAGAATGGAGACTGCCTCCCAAGATGCCCTGCCCCAGTTGAGGGAAAAGTGGCCGCTGGAGGAGAGACTGGCCCAGGGCCGAGGGGCCTGCGGGCCAGAGTCTCAACCCTTGATGGCTGTAAACTAGAAGGCCCTCTGCTCCTGCCAACTCCCAGAGCTAGCATCACAGTCGGCAGGATGGAGCCAGGGACACTTGCACTTTATACAAGCAGAGCTTGGGGAAGTATCAAAATATCTGGAAAACAGATTTTGTATAAAGATATTTGTACTGGAATGGTGAGTGTATCAAAATTCACTCAGGGAACAGTTTAATAGACAAGGTGATTCAGAGGCAGCCTTTGATATAGTGAAAAGCCTTTGAAGTCTACTGCTGCAGGAGTATGGGACAGTAAAACAAGAGTGGACAGCATCTTGTCCTTATTTAAAGCTTAAGCATTTTTTCTAGTGCCCGACCAGTAACTAAAGCCTGGACTTGAGAGAAGAGTTATGGATAGAAACATAATCAAGCTTGCTTTGAGAACCAATAGGCTATGTATATAAAAAGATGGAGATTTGTCATAGGAAACTGGCTCATGAGATATTGAAGGCTGGAAAGTTTTAAGATCAGCAGTGTGAG
This sequence comes from Manis pentadactyla, assembly GCF_030020395.1. Taxonomy (NCBI): domain Eukaryota; kingdom Metazoa; phylum Chordata; class Mammalia; order Pholidota; family Manidae; genus Manis; species Manis pentadactyla. Next base: position 63,145,583 of record NC_080028.1, on the reverse strand, counting down.
TTGGTGAAGCTGAAGGCCTAGGAGAGCCTATGGATGGTGTAGTTCTAGTCTGAAGGTCAGTAGGCTGAAGACTCAGAAAAAGCCAATGTTTCTTTTCAAATTCAGAGACAGGAAAAAGCCAGTGCACCATAGGAAGGCCATCAGGCAGCAAGAATCCCCTCTTACTTGGGGAAGAGTCAGACTTTTTGTTCTATTCAGGCCTTCGACTGATTGGATGAGGCCCACCACATTATGGAGAGGGCAGCCTGCTTTACTTAGTCTTCTGTTTTAAATGTGAATCTCATCCAAAATACACTCACAGAGGCACTGAATAACTTTTGACCAAATACCTGACGTCTTATGGCCAGTAAAGCTGACACATACAATTAACTATCATGCTTCTAATGTAGAAATTGTATCTGGAAATACCTGGATGATATGGTCCCTTTAGAGAAGGTTGATAAAACCTAGTGGCTGCCTCTTCTCAGTGTTTTGCTCAACTATCCATTGAATATGCTGAATACACTACAATCCCAGCCGTGGCCGAAAAAAAAGGCACTTTATGATTTGGTGATGATGATGAAGTGCAAGTCACTTAAATACTTGACAGCTATATTATGGAGCGAGATATTTCCTTTAATACTGTTTCATAGGCAAGAGGGGAAAATCTGCAAACATATTTTGGATAACATACAAATTTGTCAGGGTCTTGAGTTACGCTATTAACAGAGTGCAGGAGTCCTTTATGTGAACACGGAACATTCACACTTAATACAAGCAGGGTTTGGGGAAGTTTAAGAATATCGGGAAAACAGACTTTGTATAAATGATATTCACAGTGGCAGATGAGTATTTTGAAATTTCCCCAGGGAATGGTTTAGTAGACAGGGTGATTCAGAGGCAGCCTTTGACATAGTGCAAAGCCTTTAAAGCCTGCTGCTGCAGGAGTATGGGACAGTAAAGTCAAGAGTGGACAGCATCTCGTATCCTTACTAACTTATTTAAAGCTCAAGCATTTTTAGTGCCAGACCTGGACTTTGGAGAAGAGCCATGGATAGAAATATCAATCAGATTTGCTTTGAGGAAAGTTACTGACGTGGAGTACAAAACATCTGGGAACCTTGTCATGGGCCACTCCGGTTGGTAAATTAAAGGCTAGGTTTGTGACACTGTCCTTTGGCAATTACTCCCTTTCCGTTTTCTCCTAATCCAAGCCATAGCATTGTATCTTAGAGTTGGGAGCATATTTAGAGACTGGCTAGTTTTTTTTCTCCTACAGTTCAGACTTTGGGGGCTCATCAGTTCTGTCTGGGCTGCATATCTCACCATGGCCGAGCCATTTTCAAAATGCTGTGAGTGCACACCTTCGGGGCAGTTTTAATTGATCCAAGGAGAGCAGTTCTTCTCTCAGTCACATGTGTGCCATTGGTAGACGTACTCATGCTTTCTTCAACAACCACAGTTAAAAAATGTAGATGATTCACTCATTTCATTTCCTTCTTCATGTACAAATATTTATTGGTGCTTAGACACTGTGGCAGGCATTGGAGATAAAAGGAGATCAAAGATGGGAAAAGACCCAGTTCTTGGGGAGCTTATCATTTAGTGATTTTATGCAGTTTTCGTAATAATTTGTTACTATCTAGATCTTTTATATTAGGTCATTTATCAGCATAATGAGAAAAATAACAAAACAAATGAAATTTAAAATTCCCCCTGCTTCCTCTTTTGACTCTTAGTTTAAAAGTTCCTTTTATGTCATGGTCCTGTGCCTATCTTTTTACCTTCATATCAGTCAGGGTGTTCATTTTGGTCTCCACTTTGCATGTGTGAATGATCTTAGTAGACTCTTCTCTATGGATGTTACATCACAAGCATTTTACCTATCACTGTCTTCAAAATTATCATTTCTTTATATACAGATAGTTTGTTCTATAATTTATTTTTCATTATTTTTTAATTTGGGGGCATGTAGTTATATCTAATTCAGTAATAAATAACATTGTAATAGCTTCTTATTTCTTCTGTTGAACTGTGTCTTTCAGAAACTAAAGAGTTGAAGTTCTGTGAATTGGAAAGGTGAGATGGTTTTCTCCTGTATTGAGCAAGATGAGACATAGACAAGCATACTTTTGGGTCAATCGGTCTATCCTGTAATTCCAGTTGACCAAAGGAACCAGTGTGAAGCATGAAAACAAACCAAACATTTTGTCACCTGATGCATAGTACAAAGATGTTTTCCTCTTCTTTTTATTAAAAAGGAAAAAGAAGATAGAAGGAAATATTTCTATGTATACATATTCATAGGATTACATGTACATGAGGAAAGAAACATTGCAACCATTGACAGGGTTTTAAGATGTATTTTTCCAAGTTTAAATTATACTTGTCACATTCTTATGTTAGCCTACTGAATTCTAAAATGTGAGTTCATCATCAAAATGACCATCATCTCTGGTAATATAAAATTATTTTTGTCTGATCTTGTGATAGGTCCATTGTTGGTTAATATTCTTTCCCTTGCCAATCATACACTACTTCCTTCTTATAAAAATAGGTATTGACTTACTGGAAGAGAAGTCTGTGCTGGTTAACCTCTGCCAGTTTGATTCTCCAAAGGGTTACGGGTGGGAAGTTGAGGGCTGGTATTCCTTCCTACTGGGAGTCCTCATGTGGCTATCATGGGAATGTCGCCAATAAAAGGAGAAGCAGGAACTAATGAAGAGCAAGACACCTACAGCAGCTAAGCTGAGTCGTGCCTGCTTCCTCTGGATTTTAGCTGCTCTGGGCATTCTAGTAGCTTCTGAATCACCAGCAGCTGCTCACTGGCTCACTTTCTTGTCTGCCACAGCTGACGGCAGCTGTTCTCTTTCTTACTCTACATCCAGATGCAAACAGCTGTTCTTTCTTTCTTTACCATTGTCGGCAGTGGCTCATTTTGCCCCAAACACATGGACACCTGCAGCAATTGGAATTTTATTTTTCAGTTGTGGTGAAGTCCAGGACAGCTTCAGGGAATGAGAAGTGGTTCGGTGCAGAAGGGAATTCACATCTATTGAATGTTTACTGTGTGCCAGTACCGTGTACTATGATGTTTACATGACATACTAGCAAATAAACCCAAGGAAAGAGCACCTAGGAAGAAATTACGATGGTGCTCTAAAGGCACCGTTTCGTTCATTTAAGAAATACTTACGGACAGTTACCATATGTGAAGTACTTTGCTAAACCCAAGTAGAACAGTAGGTGGTAAATAAACGAGTATACACTTATGAATATGTATGTACACACACACACACACATACACACTCTGTTAATGATATAAAAAAACTAACATTTTTAAATGAATTTTCTCTGTTGAATTGAGCCTCCTCACTGCCCCCCACCTCTGGAATTGGGGGCTTTTTTGAGTTATTTCCTTGAGCAAGAAATATTCCTAATTCTCATGTCTCTCTATTTGCAGACACTAGAGAGAGAAAGGTGGAAAGAGAGAGGAAGGGAATTCACATCTATTGAATGTTTACTGTGTCCCCAGTCCTGTGTGTCATCCTTTACATAGGTTATCTCATTTCATTTTCATTAGGAACTTAGGAAATTGACTTTACTACTCCCATCTAGCTGGTAGGGAAACTGAAGTTGGGAGCATGAAGCTGCTTGCCTAAGGTCACACAGCCAGGGAATGAATGAGAAAGCCAGGGCTGGACGTGGATGCCCCCACTCCAGAGCACAAGCGTTCTTCACTACAGCCTGCTTCCTTACATGCTTTTTCTTCCTGTTATTCAGAGAATATTAATGTCAGCATTAGAAAATATTAATAGTACTAATTGGGTTTAATATTTTGATTGCAGAAGTAGATGCGTAATTGGTCCAAAGGCTTCATCTTCGATTGGAAATTGGTCCAAACTTAACATCATCAATTTAAGCTTCAGGGCACTGATACAAAGATGAAGGAAAAGACAGACACTGAGAGCTCATAGATAAAGTTGTTAACACAAAAATAAACTCTACACCCCCCAGGCTGTTTCTCTGTTGACAGTAAATTTTGAAAAGCATTTAGCCAAAGGATGGCATGGAGGACTTGATACCCTCATTTCACATCCTAACTCCATCCATTAATATCCAAATAATGTTAGTGATTATCTTCTGGAATGTTGAGTAGGAAAGACCTGGCTGAAGCTCTAAGGAGGCTTCCTGTAGTTTAGGGATCCAGTCGGAAAAGCTCCTTATTGTAAAAATTTCCCAAAATTTCAGGTCTGGTTTTCTGTGCTGGCCAAGAGTCAGCCTCAGTTAGGATCCTGCCAAGTTGGGCATCAGCAGCTCATTTGGTTTGGAAGAAAAGAAATGAGAAACAACTGACGTTTGTATACTTGAAATTATAAGCTGTTTCTCTAACAAAGAGACCAAACACTTTCGGCTTGTTTTACAGTAAACATACACATTAGACAATCTGATTGGTTAGCAGCTGGCTGTGCATATGTAAGGCATATGTGAACACGTATGGGTGTGTAACACATATGGTCACTTGAAAGGACACTGTCAAGTCATTTTATGGCTTTTTTTGTTCTCTGGGCTCCATTGTTTATAAAGTCTTCTTAGAAGCTTAAAAATACTATTTCCTTTCCTACTGATTTTTGTTCTTTTTTTTTCTTTAAAAAGAACAAGTATTTGGAATGACACTCAAATAAATGGGACTGGTTCTATTTACTACCAAATCCTACTTAAAAATATACAGCAATATATTTTCCAATCAGAAAGCACTAAGAAGGAGACAGTTCATTATGAAGAGAAAAAGAACCATCTCCTGCCTTCAGAGTAGGCATTATAGAATTGTACTCATAAGGTTATTTTCTGGCATTCCAGTGCTTTTAGTCAGTTTTAGACATCACATATGGACATTGGTGACTATGATAAATCCTTTTTTTCCCCATTTTCTATAGTATTTTGGCAATATTCTTCTAGCTTCTTCACTAAGCAAAAATCCTTTCAAAATATCTTTCCTTTGGGCAAAATCAAAATGTATGGCCAAAAAACCTGGGAAGATGCTCAAAGCCAGAACCAGTTGGGAAAACAAAAAGTAAAATAATGATGAATTATCACATTACATCCATCAGGTTGACAAAGAGCAAAAAGCAAAAATACACATTGCTAGTGGAGATGTGAGGAAAAGGGCACTTTCCTATCTTGTTTGATGGAAAAGGGGATTTTAAACAGCTTTCTTGAAATTAAATCTGGCACCACTTTTCCAATTAAAAATGTATGTTTATCCTGCAATCTAGTATTCCCCTCTTGGGAATCTAACTCATGGAGACAGAAGCACTAGAATATAGCATATAGATACAAAATTTCGACAGCAGCATTATTTATTGTGCTAAAACAACAAAAATTAAAACCAAGTGAATACCTTTCAGTAAGAGGCTGTTGTTGAATAAATTAAGGTATGTCTAGGCCATGGAATATTATGTATCTTCCCAAAGGGTGAATTGGAGCAATACTAGTTGCTGAGAATGATTGCTACCAGATATTTTGAAGGAGAAAAGCAAGATGTATAGAATGGCATATTATATGAGCCCATTTTATAAATAATTGATCAAAAACCTTTTGTAGGCATACCATTCTCTCTCTCCAATTTGTCTATATGCACACACATACATACATTTTATAAGGTTATATTGTGAGGAAAACAAATACAGGTGGATACCTAATAAGTTGTTAAGATGGGTTGTTTGGAAGGAGGTGGGAGAAATTGCAGTGGTCATAGGTGAGGAAGATAAACAAAAAGGAAAAGGTGAATATAAGAAAAGTCTGGTATAAGAGATGTGGTAACATTTATGCCAAACTATATGTATATACATGCAGAGGAATTTTTGAAATAATATCATTTAAAAAAACATTTTCATCTTCTAGTTTTTAGGATCTCCATAGATTGAGATAAAGGAGGATATGAAAGATCTGGAAGAGGTCAGATAATTCTGAAAAAAATTGAACTTGAAGGTTAGCTGAAGACTTTTATGAGGCTGAGGTTCCAGTGTAAGACCAAGAAGAGGATTTTGCCTTCTGTCATTTCAGGGTACTGGTGCCACCAAGTGGTGTCTGGAGCAATTGTTGGTGGCGTTTTGTTAGCCTACTAGTGAAGGAAACTCCTGGCTTACCTATGCAAAGCATTGTGTGGAGGGCCCCACTCTTCTCTGGATGAAGTGCATATCTGTGATCATGGCACTGATAAGAACATGAAATATGCAAATAAAGAGGAAGCGTACAGCTTCTACCCTAGAATCTGAGTTTGCTCTGTTTTTTCCTACTGACGGGCTCTCCCATGCCTGACCTTCAGTTCACCTAAGTTTCCTGAGATATGTTCAATATTTTCTAATTATTTGGACTAATTTTTACAACCTGTCTGATTTCTTTGTCCTCTTAAATAAGTTTTCCCTTTTTATTGCCACCATCCAAGCTTGGCTTCTTGATAATTTCTTTTCTAATGCCATAAATACAACTTCGTGGACTTTCCCACACTCAGAATCTCTCTGCTCCAGTCCAGCCCTAAGCCACTTCCATACCAAGCTTTCTGAAGTTCAGGTTATTTAACGACACTCCTCAAAAGCCTTCAGTTATTTCTCCCTGTCCACCAGCAAACTGACCCTCAGAGCACAAGCTTTTAATAGGGTGACCATATGTCTCATTTTGCCCAGGATGTACCCAAATTACTTCTGTTGTCCCAATGTAATTATTGTGACTTTTACTCACTCTCAGAAGTGCTTTCATTTAGACAGTACGTCATATGGACATCCTAGCTCTTAACCACTTTGTTTTCCTGCCTCTAGCTTACATATAGTAAGTAACCTAATGGAAGAATGTATAGAGTTTGTGGGAGATGGAAGAATTGGATCTGGGAAGAGAGAATAGCTTTTCTTTCAAACATTCAAAAGCTAAATATAAATTACTTGAGATTTATTATGCTATTAAAAATTTATTTTCATCTATCACTTAAATAAGTGGAGTTTTTTGTTCGAACTTTAGTAAGAAAGCCTACTAGATTTTGTTTTTCATAGATGAGAAGAGTCATGCTGAATATCACATTTATAATTAATTACCCAATGTGAAGAATATTCAACTAAGTAATAATACAGTAATTCTAAAAATGTGGAGGCAGTGGAAACCCACTGAACTCCTTCAGCACAAAAGGTCATAGCATATTTATCAAGCAGTTAGTAGAGTGCTTGTGCATAAATGCTGTTGAGTAGAATTTCAGCCTAGAACTGAAATATGGGTACTGCATTCTGGTTTGGGTATGGTTGTATTAACAGGTTGAATATATATTATTTAAGGAAATTCTTTGTCCTTATCTTACCATTTGTAGGAAGGTGCTGTGAGTTTTTGCTGTAGAGCAGAATTTGAGCTCAGCCACCCACTGTCTCTTACTCAGTCCTTTTCATAACCAGTTAAAGACATTTTCAAGACATCTTGAATGGTTTATATTCTTGAAAAGGATTTTGAGTGAAAACTAAACCTACATAGGCTTGGAGCTGCGACTGCATTAACACCAGCTGAGTGACTAATGGTCCTTTAATACCTGCATACCTCCAGTCAGCATGCACAGCACTTTTTCCTTTTCTTATGGCCCAGATTTGAGCCCATCTAATAACTCTAGGAAGTTGAAGATCAGTTTAAACTACTCTTGAACTGATTAAGAGTCATTCGTTCATCATCATCCATTTATCTTCCCTGTGACCCGCCAGGTTCTGGGTGTACACTGAAGAGCTGTCATGAAATCCTGGGAGGAAGGATTTTCCAGCAGACACACCTATACCCTCAAGCTCACATGAGCACACGTGTATAGACGGGCACACGCAGGGCAACTTTGTCGTGTTAAGGATAATGAGAAACTGCCCTGCTCATCTTCTTACATATAATAATGTAATTTCTTTGATGATACTTTTTTCTTGATTATACCAACATTACCAGAAGTAGAAACAGGCTTTAGACATGACAGCAGAGCTACAGATATTTGGCACTGTATCTATCTGTCTATCACTTTACGTATTTCTTCTTTTTCATTAAGTGTATGTTTAATGGTTCTGTATCATTTAGAAACAAGGTCTCACATTTGTAAAGATGCCCCAGATTATGAGTTTTTCCAGGTTGGGGACCGTATATTATTTCATGTATAGATTTTGCCTCTGACTGCCTAGATCTGAATCCCAGCTCCGTCACTTAACAGCTTTGTGACCTTGGACAAATAATGTAAACCTCTCTGTGCCTCAGATTACTTATCTGCATATAATGGGTGGGGCTATTGATCTATCTCCTGGGTTTTAATTTTGTTTTTTTTAACAGCTTTTTTGAAATGTAATTTACATATCATGAAATTCATCCATTTAAAGTGTATATGCCAGTGTTTTCTAGTACATTTACCAATTTGTGCAACCATCCCCACAGTCTAATTTTAGAACATCTTTATCACCCCAAAAAGAGACCCTGAACCCATGAGAAATCACTCCCCATTCCAGCTCCCAGGTTTTCACAAGGATTAAATGAATGCATATGTGAAAAGCATTCAGTGTATTGTCTGGCACCTTGTAGAAAGTGCTATATAAGTGATTGTCACTATTATCATTCATGCTATTATTACCAATACCATTACTATTATCTTTGTACCCTTGGTTAATGCAGTGCCTGATACTTACTAGGTCCTTGCTGAATAAATGAAATGTCAAAAGATAGTGGACACCATTATTTCTTCAGCATTCTAACTAATGGTGAGAGGAATACTCCAGATTATGAACACTGCAGACATAATCTAAGGCACCACAGAATCTGTGTTAAAGCATGATACTTTAGTGTTTACCACAATGGCTTGACATGGTGGTGTTGATGACTGAGGAGAATTAGTCCCAAGTCCTGAATGCTGACATGCAGCCTTACATCCTAAGGAAAGCTGCAGACTCAGCCTACATCTAGACTTACACAGACTCTAGTTAACTGTACAGTGAAATGGGACTCAGTGAATGATTTCTAAACTTCCTCTTTCTAACATCTGGTGATATTGCCCACCAGTGTCATGAGTATTTTATATATCATTTATATATGGTAACCTAGACACAGAACCATATGACACTCATTTTATGATCTGACTTGTTACAGTTTTCAGTGTCTTGTGTTCCCAAGGAGAACATAAGCATGGATCCGCTCCAGCCTTACATCCTCCATTGGATTCCTCCACCTGTAGGATAAAGTCCCACCCTCTTGGCAGAGCACGCAGGACTCCCGCGGGTCTCCTTTTGCCTGTGGAATATCCACCTGCAGTCCTCCTGGGAGCCATGCAGTCAATGTCAGCTTGCAGAACGACCCTGATCCCAGTGGCGGCAGGCCTGCGGGAATGTTATTCAAGGAGCATTCCGCTCTTCCAGCCTGGATAAGCCAATTCTTTCCTGGAAATTTTCAATTTTCAGTAAAGAGAAGGAAGGATTGCAATTAGTTGGAATGATTTGTGTAGATTCAGTTGCTGACACGTATTGTAGATTTAGTCCCTGTTACCTAGGTTCCTTCAGCTGTCTGCATCCTACAATCCGTGGACTCAAGGAAATAGGAGGTCATTTTGTTGACCGCCTATTGCCAAACGATAGCAACTGAGCTCCTTGTTACTGGTGTCTGCCCTCTGAAGCATCATCTCTGGCTGGCAGCTTGCTCTTACTGAATTGGGTTGTTCATTTCAGTGGACCTCGTGAGTTTTCCCTCCAAAAGTCAGGGTTGTGACCATGGATGGGTATGTTTGCTACCGTGGTAAATTAATAAGGCCTTGAAAGGGGCCAAGGCAGGTGCAGGTATTAGTGAAATCAGTTTGGAAACAGTGTTAAGCTGGGGCGGGGCCTGCACATTTCTTGGTGAGGGTCAAGTACATAACGAAGGAGCCGTGGTTTGGTTACCTTCTCTGGGACAGAAAAAACTGGAGCAAATCCAAGAGACATTTTCAGCAATAGAAACTATATACAGTTGCCTGTTATTTGGATGTAGACCGGGGAGGGAGAAAAATGATCGGCCTTCTTGATCACAGACTGTTTCAGTGGCATGCATTCTTCTTGCTTTTCAGGGTTTAGCTGCCCTTTTATGTGAACTATTTTTGGAGAATATTGAGGGGTAACAAAATGTGCCACCCCCACATATGCCACATTTGGCGTATTGGTTACTTCGAATTAAAGTTACCTAAGAAACAGTGGGAGCAAGAAGGACACTCCGACCCTCCTTTGTCCCCCCGAAAGTAGGAAATAAAGTTCTCGTGTGAAGGCGCCCTCCTATGCCGGGAGGGCAGAAGGCATCCTTGGTGTCACAGATGGAAACTCATTGCAAGAGTTGTATGAACAAACTTTATTACATCTTCACTAATTTGCTACCCAGCCAAACCCCCTCATTTGTCACATCTTCACAAATAATGGTTTCTTTGTCCAAAATGTATACAAGCTGCCTGCTTTGGTCACTTCTTTGCATCTCCTATCTTTGGGGCCTGGTGCATATGAAATTAAATTTGTTTTTCTCCTGTTAATCTGTTTTATGTCAATGAACTAATTGGACCAGCCAAAGAGCCTGGAAAGGAAGAAGGGAAAGGCTTTCTCCATCTACAGTATACACAGGAAGGCTGATTATTTTTCTCCCTCCCAGGTCTAGGTGCAAATAACAGGCTCCATGTACTTTTCTTCAGTGGCTTGTCCCTTTCCTCTCAACTACGGCCACTATTAAATGAATGACAACTGCATATTGTAGGTTCTATTGCTGAAAATGTCTCTTGGATTTGCTCCAGTTTTTTTCTGTCCCACAGAAACAGCCCCTTAGTTGCTGACCTTGCTCATTGCCTCTTGCTCTATCTAGCCCTTTCCTCTCTCCCAGTGTGACTGGTTACTGTAGCAAAACCAATCCCAGCTACTCACCTGTTTAAAGTACTCGTATTGCCTCTCCATTACTTTCCAGATGGGGTCCCTTGCCCCTAAATGGATATTCACAATCTGGTTTCTGTTGGGACTTTAAAGAAAGATGTGATATAGACCACATCTTCTCAGTGCTGTGTTGTCAGGAACGGTAATTTGCCTCATTGATGTACTCCAACCTTTTCAAGGAGAAACGATAACAAAAAAGCAGGCTTTTTTTGTTGTTTTGGAAATAAGTATGTTAAAATGCATCCTGAAGCTTTGATAGCTAGAATATGGTTAGTGATCTTCCAAAACTGAATTCTTCTAGGTCAATTGGAGTTCCCGTTTAATTGTGAGTGAATACCTAAGCAGAGGTGGCCTTTTTCCCTCACTTTGTTATTTTTGAGGAAAGAAAATGAAGCAAATCTTCCTCCTTCTGTGGAATACATTGAATTGGTTTACTTTAGTTATGTAAGTGTGAGAAAGCAGGAATCATTTCCCTGATGGAAGGGTGTGACTAACTCTTTTATGCTTGGATGTGTTTAGACCCACACCCGGGAGAGCTCCTCCAGCCTGGGGAGGGAGGCGCATGGGCAGGGTCCTGGGTGCGCCCTGTGTGGAGGGAAGGTGCCGTGCTCTGGGAAGAGCCCTGCAGGTCCCCTGGACACCAGTGGCCGTGGCGGACGGCCCGGGCCCTGTGCTCCAGCTGCTGGCACGGCAGAGGGTGCTCACAGGCTCTCCATCAGCAGTGCCTAGAGGTGGCTCTTGCAGCCCCCAGGAGCCTCACACCCCCAACAGGCCCATGTCCAGAGGGTTCCATTATCAGGAAATCAATAGCCTTCTTGATCCTGGAATATTCGTCTTCACATTTCAATTTCATTAGTCATCTCTGGCGAAAAGAGATATTTGAAGTCTTGAGTACTGATGTGAGTCAAACATATTTTAAGTCCCCTCAGCTGTATCTCTCCCCGCCCCTGAAAAACAACAGCCAAAGGAATAGCTTCTTTAAAGACTTAGTCTGATGCTCTTCTTCAGTATAAGGTGGAGTTCATACTCCCAGCATTGTGAGTCTGCCATAGTATGTTAGGTGTGGGTTTTTAAAAAACTTTCAGTTTCTTCATGGCCCATAGCTCTCTCTAGCCTTAACTAGAATTGCAAGGTCCTTCATAGATGGTGCATTTATGGCTTCCAAGTGCAAGGATTCCTTTAGTGGGCTTCTCTCAGATGGCAGAGCAAGGATGGCTCAACTTGAAAGCAGAATCTAAGCTGAGAAGGGAGGAGTTGGGGGAGGGGGGAGGGGGAAGTGGGGAGCGGTCCTGCAGAACCAGCTGAAGGAACAGATCTGTAATGGGACCTTAATGAAGAAAAATGCCAGTGGACTAAATTGTTTTTCTCTCCTTTCAGATTTTAGGAGAAAGAGGCTAATGGTCACAGCATAACTTTACAACAGAGATTTATGTACATTTTTAAAACAAGCAAATGACTTTGGAAGTCTAGCTTACATGTGTTTCCTCTCACCTAGAAGGAGGGTGACAAGTGCTTGGCACATTATAATACTCAATAATGAATAATGTATTACTGAGTGATATATCTTATCTTAAGTGATGTATCTTGCCTCTTTATTCATTTAGCTAACTCCCTTATACTGTCTCAGTCTTTTTGTTTCACTATTTTCTCTATATACACTTATCATTAGTGTCCAGAATGCTAATGTTCATTCTTGGCTAATTCTTACAAACTTACATGGGATTATTACTGTTACCAGGTTATATAGACATACACACATATGTGTGTAACATATACATATGTAACATATATGTGTGTATATATACATATACACATGTGTGTGTATTTACACAATAACCCTAAGAGCCTAAGAGTTAGGTACTGTTATTATTCTGATTTTAAAGAGAGGACTGAGGCATTGAAAGGGTTAAAAAAACCTGTAAAGTCATATAGCTTGTAGGTGACAGGAGTCAAATCTAGACAGAGTCACTGTTGGTTGTGTTACCAAACAAAAAAGTCTCTAGACCTCTTCCTCCAGGTCTGCTACCTTGAAACAGGAAAGTGAATCCAGATCTCTCAAGGACTGAGAGAAGTAGATTGGTGTATAACCTCAGTTTATCAGAAAGCCAGTGACTGTGAGCTTGACTCTGACCTCCACGACTTTCAAATAGAAACTCGCATAATCTGGAGAGCTTGACAGTGGTTGGAAGCCTGCTTTGTGCCAGATACCGTCCTGAGCCCTTTGACAGGTAGTGGGTCACGGGACACTCACAACAAGTCTGTGGATAAGAATTACCACCCACACTTTACAGATGAGGACAGTGAGGCCTGGGGAGTAGATATCACTTGCCGAAAGTCACACTGTTGTTTAGATGGCTGAGCTGGAGTTCAGATCTGGGTCTATCCAACTGTAAAGTTTATTCTACCCCTGTTATTATCCCCTATTTTTTAGGCATTTCCAATTGATCTGCTTTCCAAAGTTGTTTGGCAATGTGGTAATTGATGTGTATTTTAATGAGCTGAGTATTCCGCAGATAATTTCTTCAGCTTTGTTAAATATTAGTGAAGCAAATCCTTACCAAACTCAAATTGGGATCATACCTGTTATATATTTTTCTTGTGCATGGTTGATTAATCGTTACTACCATTACATTAGTATTGAATAACCAATGTATTCTAGTTCCAAATGTGGAAAAAATAGAAGCAAAAGAAGCTGTTAAGCAGTCACTTCAGTCTTCACTATGCTGCATATTTCATTATGGGTTATTTAGAATGAAAATGGGTACTTCCAAAATTTTCAATGAACTTTGGCTTTCTTACCAGACTGCAATTGACCTTTTAGTGTAACATTATCTGTTATTAACACAGGAAGAACATTTTAGTCATACTTTGTGTGTAAGCATTTGTAAGCATTGTGAAGGTAAAGGTCCTGGTTGCCAAGCACTTTGAATTGTGCAGGAGTTTCGTAAATGCTAAGGAATTAATGGCAAGGATCCACTTAGCCTGAACTATGAAACTGGCAAAGTTTGAGTGCTTCCTTCTCTTTGGCCTTTCTCCTCCTTGAATGCCTGATCCCCAAGCCTTTACCTGCTGTTCTTGTTTGCTCCAAGCCCTGTGTTGTATTGAGTAGGGTAACCTGGTCAACACTAATGTGGGTGACTTCTTGAGTTATTTTTTGAGAAGTATTTGCGATCTCCGAAGGAGGCTGGAGACAAGACTGAGTATACATGGTAGATTTTTACTGTGCACAGTGGACAGAGGACCTCCAAGGCCTGTCAGACCAGTTTGGGAGCAGGTGACCATTGATGCATTAGGTGAGCCCTTTAGGGTGGGCGAGCATTAGCGTGGATTGCTTTCATGGGTCTGCACTCCTGCCTCTCCATTTCCTCCAGTCTCATGGTGATTCTGTGCCATGGGGAGGATCACAACTCAGAGTACCTGCCACCTGGCTTAAGACTTGTTGCACTCCACTGCTTGTCTTCTCCCAGTGTCACACTAGAGATTTTTTTTTTATCGCAGTGGTATTCATTTTGTGCACTGTCCCTGATCCATGGACAAAATCACCCTACATTGGAAAGGGTTAGGGTTAGTGGTACTGAGAACAATTAATAAGCACACAATACAACCCAAACAGACATCTCAATAGAGCCCAGATGAAAAACCTCTATGACTTTGGAGCAGTCATCTAGGAATTGGCAAACTAAGACCCTTGGGCCAAGTTCTGGCCAACACCTACTTTTGGACACCCAAGGGCTAAGAATGGTTTTTATATTTTTAAATAGTTGAAATAAAAATCACAAGAAGAATAATGTTTCATAATATGTGAAAAGTAAATGAAATTGAAATATCAGCTACCATGAAGTTTTACTGGAACACAGCCATACTCATTCATTCACATATTATGTATGGCTGCTTCTGTACAATAGTGGCAGAGTTGAGTAGTCTTGACAAAGACCCTCAAAGATTAAATTATTTATTATCTGGCCATTTACAGGAAAAGTTTGCCGAGTGATGATTTAGTCACCCATCTGGCATCAACTAGGAGAGCTGCCTGGAAATCACTGGGAAGCAGATCTCTGCCATTTTCTCCTTTGCAGGCATTTGCTTTCCCAGGAAGCTCTGCCTGCTTGATTAATTCCAGCAATGGACATTATTACTGGACAATCAAGCACGTATTTGCCTGTGTTGCTGAGCTGTCTAGGTTGCTTAGGAATGGTTGTGTGTTACCAGGGTGCCCTGCAGGGAAATAACGAAATTATTAAGAAGGAGATTATATATAATAACTTCAAGCTAACATCAGTTTTATAATATAATTTTGCTGTCCTATTGTACATTTCAGTAACTGAGTTTAAAAACCATTATGGGAGGAGGACAAAGCAAGGCAAACAAATAAGTTCCTATCCATTCAGAAAATGTCAAGAAAGGACAGCCCAGGGAAATTAAACAGCCTTCCTACATCACTAGCTACTGAATGGGAAAACCACGGCTGGACCCCAGGTTTCCTAACACCTCATCCCATTATGCTGCTTCTTGTTGATGACACGGCCATATGTATGACACTGTGAAGAATGTCCTTATGGATTTCAGACTGTAGCTCTTCTTTTTACTCATTTCCTAGGGAAAACAATGTAGGGTCATTTTGCTAATTAAATTAGGCCTAATCTATCCACTTTCTTCGTTAGTAGGTAACGAAATTAACAAGGTCTTGGGGCAGTTTTCCTCCAACTTTGTTACTGGAGAGGACAGGATTATTTACTCAGTGGAATTTGTTTGGGATTAATATTGAATGCATCTATGGCCCTTAGATTGTCACCCTCATTCTGTGGATCAAAGATGCACACACTTATTTTCTCTACAGAATTTTTTTTTTCCTAGAGATAAGACCCTCTGACACCATAGGATGTGCTCAGGTGGGGATATACCTGTGGTCAAGGGTACCAGGTACCAGGTACATAACTTTGTTAATGATGCTTTGGCAGCATGAGCTGGAGTTAAGCGCTTTTGACAGTGAAGTTTTTGCACTGCTAGGGATTTTTTTCATTTTCTTTTTTTATAACTATAACTGTAACTCCTGGGGGTCATGAGTTTTTACTCTTCTGAGTATGTTATCCCCAAAAGAGGCATATGTTTGCAAAGCTGCATCCTAGGAAACTCCAAAGAGTTTTAGTGAACAATACAAAACTTATGGCCTTAGCCAGTAATTTTTATATATAGAAATCCACAGGAATAAAAGAGGACCAGATGTGTAAAATTAACGAGAATTCAAGTGTTAATGCTATACATTCAAAATGTGTGCAAATTTAGTGTCCTCATTTCCTTTAACTGATTTCCAGGATTCAGGCTTGGCGCTTCTACTTTATTGATGGTGATTCTACGTACAGTGTATGGATGAGCATCTCATTAATTTATTAAAACAGAGTGTATTTATGTTAACAGTTAAGATGATTTCTTTAACTTATTCTTTGACTTCTGTCCATATAGCTCTGTTCTTGTAGAAAAGAGTTGGTTGAATTGCAACCTGTTCGAAACACAGTGTACTGAAGTCAGATTATTCAGATAATGGCTAGGCAGTGGAAGGCTTTATGCCTCTGACTTGGGCAGCTTCTACTCATTGGTAAATGATGTCATGGTAGACAACATGTGTTAAGATTCATCCCTATATTTCAGGTAATGAAGCCAGCAGGGCACATGGATATTCTTGCCTCTGCCCTGACTCCTGTCCCAGGGTAATTGATTTTTGCTAATGATAATACAACTATTATGTCAATTAGCCGTGCCAAAAAAACCCAAGAATAACGAGGGTGAACCCTTATTAAAAAATCCTTTTTCTTCCCTCCATCCCTTTCTTTCTTCCTTCCATTCCACCATTTTAACTGTGAATAACTTGTTCTCTCTATACCAAGTACACTAATATTGTTCATCTACTCTTCTGCTCCCCTGGGAGAAACAGCAGTTAACTTTGAATGTGGGGATGGGTGGCTAAGCAGACTTTTTGCAAGTCTGGCTAATCAAGTCTGGAAATGGAGCAAAAAGGAATCCTCAGTGGTATTAATGTGAGAGGAGGGACCTGCGCTACGGCTGTTCTCAGTAAGCTCCTAGAAGGTCTTTTAAATGAAACAAACTGTTGGCTTTGATGGAGCTGCAGCACATGATGTAGCATGAAATGGGAGAACACAAGCCTCCAAAAGTCACACGAGTGATGGGATTTTTTAATTTGTGCCCTTCCCTTGGGTGAAATGGCCTCATATGTGGAATGCTTTGCGTAATTATGAATGTGGAACTGTTTTGTATTTTAAAGGCTGTTGTGGGTTTAGCTGGCATCTGTGTGCAAATTCATTCTGTTTTATTTTCTAACAAGGTAAGCCTAGATAGTTTTTAGACTCTTCCTTGTGGAAAGAAAAAAAACAACCTGTTGAAGGAGGCGGAGCTCTGCAGGCGGCCCCTCCAGAATGCACACACACGCTCGGTTTTTTTGGATGCCCCTAATATATCTCTGGAGCTGCAGTGTACATTAAGTTAGCCTTAGAAGGAAAACAGAGTTTTATATGACTTTAAAAATAAGTGAATTTTCTTTTTTTAGCTTTTCTAGTCCCTCCGGGCCTGATTTATTATTAAAATGGGCCTGTGCTTTGCTGCCTTTCTGGGTGCTCGAACAGAAGTAAACAAAACCAGGGCCTGTTCAACAGCCAGAGGATTAGATGTGAGGAAAGTAAAAACCATGATTAAGCAGTTCAGGTGTGGAACTTTCTCATGAAACTTTGTCTTTGGAGAGGGAGCGCCCAAGGAGAGTTTTCACATTGATTCGACTTTGAAAACATCTCAAGGTCAGGGTAATTTTGTGAGGCAAGTTTTTGAGAGTAAACAGAATATTGTGTTCTGGTTTGTTGTTAGAAAAGATTGTCCTTTGAATATTGTGAGGCAGGGAAACTCATTATTAGCATGACTGCTTTAGCATGAGAGAAAGGAAGTTGTTCAGGGAAATGCCTTTGTCCTTTTTCTTTTATTCAAGTACCATTGATAGACAATCTTATGTTGATTTCAAATATACAGTGGTTCAACAGTTACCTGTGTTATCAAATCCTCACCCCCTCCAGTGCAGTTACTATCTGTCAACATAGTAAGACGTTACAGAATCATTGATTGTATTCTCTGTGCAGTGACCAACTTATATTGTGATTGGAAATGCCTTTGTCTTTTAAAAGGAGCCTGCACAACTGCTTGTAGTATCTGCATGGCATTGTTAAGCTTTACATTGTACTATATAAGTCCTCTAAAAGAAAAACTGTTGCATGATCTTATATTTATGTGTAATGAACATCCTTGGTCGGTTCTTATATCATACAAAACAATGAGCTGGGTTTAACCAGACAATCCTGCATTTGAATTGCAGGGGAATTAGGACGCACTCTGTGTGTCTCTCTATGTATTATTTTATATATATATATATATATATATGTATATATATATATAAATGTGTGTGTGAGTGTGATTTCCTAAATCGGTATGTTTAAAGTTAATACAAAATATTACACATCAATATCACCTCTGGGACACGTATAGAAGAGCAACAGAGAAAACTAATGAATACAGCTCTACACAGTATATTCCCAGCTACTCATTCAAAGCTTGCTCAAGAGATGGCTCTGTTGCAGACTGTCTCTCAAACTCTCAGGACTAGCGTTCTCAAGCTGTTTGAGGGGGCATGTCATTTAGCCACTCTGAATCTCCATTTTCTTGTCCATTGAAACAGGGATAACAATATACAACTCATAGTGTTATTGTCAGAGTTGATGAAGCAATGTGTTAATAGTTTCTGGCATACAAATATACATGTACAGACACACACACACAGAGTTATCACCAAAACCTCAAGAATTCAGGAGGGATGTTTGTTATAGGAGGGAGTGTTTACTTAACTTTGTAGTGGATGTCAGCTGACTCAGTCCGTACAAGGACTTGCATCAAATGTGCTGTGGAGTGAAATGGAGATGGCATCTATGCGCCTTTCCCAGTGGGCCATCCTCCAGGTTAGTCGGTCATTCTTTTGCCCCCAGACCATGGCAGGTGAAGTGGCGGCAGCACCTGCAACTCTAGTACTTTGGAGGGAACAAGGCTTGGGTTTGAATCCTGGTGCAGACAATTCAAATTCCTTTAAGTGGGGCTGATACTCTACTTATGCTCTAGGGTGGCTGTTAGGAGAATAACATAAGTTAACAAATATAAAATGTAAAAAGCTTAGCATGTGTATCTGACACACTGTAAATTCTCTATTCTTGTTAGTTATTTGTGTTTGAAGTACAAAGGGGAATGGCATAACAAAAGGCCCATTTATGTGAAAAAACTGAACTGAAAATCAAAAGCCTTGAATTGAGGTAGTCGATTACATACTGCTCCAGGGTTCTGACATCATATGGAAGATGTGACCCTACAGGACAGTGTTGGTGGCATCCTAGATCAAAATAGTACTAGAAATACACAGAAAAGATAGTTTGATGCACTTACTGTTGATCTGCAGTCCCTGAGTTAAGTGTAGAGGCTCCAAGTGCTGAGCTGGGAGCTGCCACAGATACCGTTGTTGCCTTGTGTATTTGACAGATGAAAATAGGAAGAAAAATCTCTTTTAGTTACAAGAGAATACCAAAGCCCTCTTTGCTATGCTATCAGCATATTTTTTTCCCTGCAGGTATATTCTCTGTAAGCAGATGCCTTTCAGAGAGTAAAAAGTATGAGTGTGTGTATAAATGCAAGTACAAACCCACATTTACAGTTGCAGGTGTGACTTGAAAAAGAGCAAGAACACTAGCCAGAGATTTGTGGGTGCATGCATGGATCAAAATTAAAAAAAAAAAATAGCAGAGACAGATTTTGGAAATTAGGAAGATTATGTGAAATGGCTAGTGAAGATTCACCCACGTGCACTTCCCCTTCCTCCCCTGTCTCAGAGGAGGCTCCCCTTCCCTGTGCACAGGTGTGCTCTCCAGGTCAGCCCATCCACCCCACCAAGGCCGGGACCTTGGTCCTTCCTTGCGCTCTCTCCCATCTGCATGTTCAACCTCTCTTTATTTTCTGATGCTGACACCGCACCTCATATACATGCTCAAGCATCTCACATAACTCGTGTCCTTCTTTACCTACCTCCTTAGCTCTTACCTTTCTTTCCCTGTCAAATTCATCCCCAAATCATGTGTGCTTATCTCTACATTGTCACTCCAATTCACTTTTTAAAAATTAGTCTCTGTTTTATCAAAATGCAAAATCTGGTAAAAAGTTTAAGGTGTCAGCTGATTCTCTGACACTTGTAATAAAATCCAGCCGTCTCCCAAGCTTGGCCTCTCTTGTAGCCCATAGGCAATACACTTCCATTTCTTTTGTCTCTGTTCCCTTCATATTCCTATGTAACCTGCTACTCCTGGATTTTTTCATTGTCAGCAATATCTATTGACTTCTGTTCTGTGAAAGATGAGGGTTTCTCTCTAATACCGTGCTTCACACATATACTTCCAAATGCTCCCTTTCTTATATAGCTATAGAAAACATCTTCCAGGGTCTTTTCATGGTGTCATGTCACTGTGACTGTTAAATCTCATTTACAGGTGAACCACATGAGTATGTTTCCCTACCTATACACCTTTCCCTATTCCCTGGAGTTAACAATTTTTCTTTCCCTTATTTGCTTAGTTTTTCTATGTTCTTCAATCCCACCTAAGCTGTCTAGATCTGCCCCTTATTGTGTCCAGACACATCAGGAATTCTATCAGTTGCACCTTTTGTAGATTTCTCTCCTGGAGCTTCCTGACCTGCTCCAGTTTGGGCTGGTTGTTACTCACATCCTGGAAACAGCTGTCCTTCTAGAATCTCTTCATCACTCAGGATTTCCTCTGCTTCACCCTTGAGGTAGGGTCCATGTTTCCACACCCTCATTTTGGTAGAATGCTGTCAGTAATTTCCAGAGAAAGGGTGCATGGGGGAATGCATGTCTAAAAATCTGTGCAGTCTATCATCATATTTAATTGCTAGAACGGCTGTATACATATATAAAATGTGAAGAAAGAAGTCACTGGCCTTCAGAATTTGAAGCCATTCTGCCAATGTTCCTTTGTTGTTAAGAAATCCAAATTCTAGTTCCTGATCTTTTCTATGTGACTTAATTTTGTTTGTATTTTCATTTTATTATGTTTTTCTCTCTCATTACCTTTTAGAAACGTATTTGTCCACAGTGTTCTGCAGTTTCCCAGGGTGTGCCTTGATGTGGGTATATTTTTATCTGCTGTATTTTTTTCTGGACACTAAGTCAATGTAGGAAATGTTCTTGTATGTACTGTTTGACGACTTCCTTTCCTCCGTTTCCTCTATTCATCCGTTCTGAAACTTCTGTTATTTGGAGGGGGGAGGGTCCTATTCTGCCTATGGAGTAGTTGGCTCTGCTTTGCTGTGTAATCTGTACCTTCTACCTCCTAGTTTGTAAACAGGCCTCCTGCTGTACCTGATGCGTGCTTGATTTCTGGCCTTCACATAGCCGAGAACCCTCCACTTTGATGGCTCAGGTCTCCCTCGCTCTGTAACAATACATTTCCCCTCTCTGACTGTATTAAGAGTAGTTTTTTGAGGTTTTCATCTCTCTGCATAGTTGATTATTTGCTACTTGTTTTGTTTTATTTTATGTGAGAGGCTTTTGTTAGTTGTCTGGGGATCCTTGGCTGTTTATGTCTAAGATGGTGCAGTAAACAGCTCAAGGAAATTTCTGAAGGGTGCGTTCTGCATGCTGGACTGTGGGCTTCATGGTGGAGACCAGGTTGGGCTGTTTCTTCTGAGAATCCCTAATGCCTAATGTCAGTATTTATTTATTTATTTATTTATATTTTTTATTTTTGAGAGGGCACCTCTCATATTTATTGATCAAATGGTTGTTTACAACAATAAAATTCTGTATAAGGGACTCAATGCACAATCATTAATCAACCCCAAGCCTAACTCTCAACAGTGTCCAATCTCCTGAAGCATAATGAACAAGTTCTTACATGGTGAGTAAGTTCTTACCTAATGTCAGTATTTTTAAGTCTTTTCCCTAGTTAGAATCTCTGGAGAAGATGTTTTAGTCTCTTGCCTGGAAGAGACTAGGTAATCCTAGATGCCAGTTTTCTGGGGCCAGACTTGAGGAAGAGGGATAAAGGATTCAATATTTGGTATGAAATCTTCCTTTAAACCCCTCCTGAATATAGCATGTCTCTAATGACTGTGTCAGTGTGTTCTAGTTCAAGAGGTTTTTTTACTCTCTGCAGAATATAAATTTCCAGCCTTTCATATAGCAGTGAAGCCTATCTGCTGGCAAAGTGATGTCATCTTGGAGTCTGACTGTTTTTTATACAAACATTCAAATAATCCTGTTTAACCCTGCCTTCATTCAAACTGCCAGTGGCGTCAGACTCTGGTGCCACCACCTCCAGAATATTTGGGTGTGAATTGGATGGTGTCTTAGTTTTCCTCACTGTTGGTTTATGATTCTTCTTTCCTGACTTTGTTAAATCACTTACCAGTTACTCATTAGTTTTCCATCTTCTAAAATTTTTCTGTTATATCCTTGCTTGTTTGCTTCATCTTCATAGGTTTATAGCTTTAAAAAAATCTCTCCACTGTTATCTTGGTGGATTCAGAAGAGAGAAAAGGTAAATGCATGGTTTCAATCTGTTACCTTTGCTGCAGGGCAATCCAGTCTGGGGCAATCGTCCTGCATGCATTGGAAGACCTCAACTGGGGGGAGGATTCTTGACTCTGATTGATTAAGAATTCTCAAACAAGTAGGAGGAGTGTAGGTGAGGAAGGAATTCATTAAAGCGAGAGTAGTAGAGGATGACAGCAGCCATGCAGGCAGCAGAGAGCAAGGAAGAGCAGAGGGAGGAAAGGGAAGCTCATTGAACTCCTGCTCAGCATTGAGCAGATCCCTTGCCAAGTCCCGAAGCCAGGGTTACCTGGCAGCCAATGTCCGTTTGATCTGCACAGTATGGGAATTATATCCCTACCACCCCAGAATCTATGGGTGCTATTGGGCACTGGATGGAATGAGATGATATTCTGAGAGCTTCCCAAAGCAAAGAAAGGAGATTTTGGGTGGGGGGCTGCTAAAGAGCATGATCGTACAGCTGCAGTCCTGTCTGGGTCACCCAGGTGGCAGGAACTTGCAAGCCCAAATCAGAGATCTCAGTAGCTCTTTTTTGTCTGAAGTAAACCAGGGAGAAAGAGTAGACTTGTGCTTAAGGCTAGAAAATGGAATGAAGTAGCAAAGTAATAAAGACACCACCAGGGCTGGAGCTTCATGAGTTCTTGTCTTTATCATAAAAAAGAGTTCAGAGATACAGTGCAGTAGGCTTATGCAACAAGAACATTTATTTGGTAAGTCAGCACATAGACAGGAGTGCGGATGACCTCAGGAGGCATGCTTAAAGGTTTAGGATTGGAGTTTTTAAGGATTTTGGGAATGGGGTAAGGGATGAGGGGAGTGTAGACTGATGTGTGGTCTCATGATGTCTGTCTCCAGTGAGAGACATTCTGTCACCATCCATAGTCAGTCCTCTAGATATTTTGTAAAATGAACTTAACAAAGGGATTTATCGGTCTTGTTCTTCTCCGAGATAATGGTTACCCTCAGGCACTTACGACTGTCACCTTGCTCATCACAATAAAATATGTGAGGAATCTTGCCTCCTAACTCCCTGATTTTTAAAATGGACCTTAGCTTCAAGGTGGAGCACCTCCTTTTCTTGCTAACTATTTATATCTAAGTATTTTTCATCAAAGCCAGGAAAAATTAGTTATGGTGCATGTTGCATGTCCCTGCTCTGCCTCACCGTTAGTGAGGTGTTCCTACTCACTTTCCAAGTTACTTTTCCAACCATACTTCTGCACCGTTGATGCTGCTCCAGCAGTGGACCTGGTGACTCTGGGCTCAGTGGCATTTGTCTCCTTTGGGGTATTTGAAATCAGCAATTTCCATCACCCATGAAACCGTTCCCCTCTCTGGGATTTGTGACTCGCTCACTCCTGAATCCCCTCCCACTCTCACTTCCTGGGTCCTTGCTCTTGGTCCATATGTTTATTGTTGCTGTGACCCAATATTCTTCCTCTGTCTTTTCTGTTTGGATTTTTCTGTCTACCCAGGGTCATTGCATTCCCCGTCATGGTCTCAACTACCTCCTTGCTCTGATGGATCATGAATCTCTACCCGTGTTCAGAGTTTCCTCCTGAGCTCTAGTCCATGCTACCAACTTTCTTCTGGATCATTTTACTTCAACTTCAACATGCCCGTAACCAAGCTCAACTTTCCTCTAAATCTGTTTCTTCTTCCTTTTTTCATACCTAAGTGAATTATATCATGTCTCTCAGTAACTTAAAATAGAAACTTTGTTATAAGTCATCTTAAAATTACTGGACTCTGACAACCCTATATCTGAGCTCTGTCACGTCTACTTCCTTCACATCATGTGTGTGTTCCTCCTCTACATCGCCCATCTCGCTGCCTTGACGTAGGTCTTCATTATCTCTTGCCTGCCCTACTGCCATAGTTTCCAAAGATGATCTCAGCCTCTAATCCATCCTCCATATTGCCATCCAAAGGATAAGAGAATAGTTCTTTCTAAAAAGCAAAATTGGTTATGATTTTCCTCAGCTTTAATAAATTGTCAGTTATCCATTCACCATAGATAAAGTTAAACATTTTTAGTTTGACCATGATCTGGCCTTCTCATAGCAACACAGGTCTTGCTATGTTGGTTCATGTGGTTCTCTTTCTTTCTGGAAAGCCCCCATCCCAAGCTGTTGTACACCCCAGTCATCTCTCAAAATTCAGTTCAGTTGTTCTTCAGTTTCCTCCCCATATCCTCACCCAAGGTAGAATTGGGTACTCTGTTCTCTGTGATGGCGTAGCATAGAGATTGAAGTATGAGCTCTGGAATCATTCTTGGGTTTATATTTTGGCTCTACCACTTATGACCTGTGAGATCCTGGATTTCTTTAATTCCACCGTACCTCCATCTCCTCTTCTATAAAATGGGGTTAATAATTGTACCCATCACATGGGACTATGAGGTTTAAAGGAAACAACCATGTAAAAGCATTTAGAACAATTCCAGACATGTAAGCCTTATTGAAGATTACTCATTATATCTATCCACACTGTGTACTGTATAAACCTTGATTATAACCCTTCTGGCACTTTCTTTTTACCCTCATTTATTTGCATGTGTGCCTCGCCCTGTGATATTTTAAGCTTTTTGAGGGCAGGGACTATGTATGATTCACCTCTGGGTCACTAGAGATTAGCAATCTGTCTGGCATACAGGAATATTTCAATTTACATTTGTGGATGAATGAATATGGGAATAGTGGTGGAAAGCATATGTGCCATTTGCACTGTAGGGAAACATTTGTGCTTCAGTGGAAAACTTTGCTTTGGTTAAAACACTCTCTTCTGGGTTATCCACTTCTGATTTTATAGAGGCTGTGGGTCTTCTGTTGCCTTGGAATCACTTTACAATTCTGTAAATTGTAGACAATTGATAGCAATGAATAATAGTTCTTGTTTTAGGCATGCAAATTAATTCAGCGTAGTAGAGATTCAATTGACCTCTCCCTCACTGTGGAAGTAGCTAACTTTGCCTCCATTTGCACATATATATCAATGTTCTTGACCTACAAATTGTCTTTGGCGTCTTCTTTAAACTGCTTGTAGCTTCTTATCAACTCCTTCACTAATGATGAATTAAATAAAATCTTCAATACATGTTCATTTGCTATCTGTATGAGCATCATGACTTTATCTTTTTTAAAAAAAAAAAGTCCTTTAACAGTGCCCCAAACTTGTCTAATGATGATCTTAGACATTTAAAATATATTTTATGAGATGGTCTGAAATAAGATATACTCTAGAGATGATCTAAAACCATCCGTCCTATGGAACCTCAAGATTGTCATTCAAGATTAATGAAACACATTAGTCATTCAGTTTGAAACCTTTGTCTAATGCGAGGCCCGACTTCAGGATCTCTGAGCTAAAACTCGCACAACTTTTCTAACAATTCCTCTCATCCCATGAGCCAGAGAACAAAGACAAATTTTTTTTAAGTATGTAGTGAATCATATGGGCCCCTTATGGGGCTCTGGACATATGGAATCAGAGACGTGGGAATAGTCTTGAGGATTATAGGAAGGAAGGTTTGGCAGAATAATAAAGGAAGGGAAATTACAATTTGAACACCCTTTCAATCTTTATCAAATTATAATTACAAAGATCATTTAAGCATAAAAGAGTCCATCTTAATTGGATCCACTAACTTCTGGAAAATGACAATGTATAAATAATGAAAAGCTACTAAAGGAAAGCAGGTCAATTTAGGGGTGGCCACACAGAAAACTCTAATTTGGAATAACTGAAGAAAAAAATTTAGAGTTAGTGGCATACCTTATTTGTGGCAAACTTTGACAAGGCATATAAGTTTATGAAGGTCAAGTATTACAGAGTAAGATCTTAACTTGCCTTGCTTTAATGAGAAAAATCCAAGTAATTTGTAATCAACACATTAATTGTATGCAAATGTATGTGGTTAAATCTGCTCAGAAACAACAGGTTTCCTTAATTAAATTAAGCATCCTGCCTCTTTACATTTTGATTACATTATTCATTTCCTTCCCAGAACAAATTTAAAATCTCTAATTATCAGCATATGAATTAGTGAGGTTTTGTCATAATACTGAAATCCAGATGAAGGGCTAATCAAGGAAAGAAGAGAAAAAGAAGGATGCCTAATTTCTCATGAGATTTTTCTCTATGTTTTGTAAAAATTTTCTATATGTTTCCTTCTTGTTTAAAGATTTAACTACTGGTGCTTATTATTTGAGTGTCTGTTAGGGTTTAAAAGATCTCCCAGTCATCTATACACTTTTATAGGCTGGCTACCAAGGTATGGCCAGCAGCCATAGCAATAACAAGAATGATCACTTGCTGAGACTTAAAGGGCCGGTCCTGTGCCAAGCACTTTAAGTGTAAACTCTAACAAGCGCATGTCTTGTGAATGAAGTAAAAACACTTTTTCTCTCCCTGATTAACACTCTTAAATGGCTGGCTCCTTATCTCAGGTCAGCTAAAACATTACCTCCCAAGATGTATCTTCAAAGTAGCGTACTATCACCGATGTTCTTGACGCTTTTCCTTCGCCTTCAGAACACTAATCGTAGTATGTGAGAAGCTTACTTTTTGTCTGTGCCCCGCTGATTGTAGACTATGCGCAGCTGAGACTGTATTCACCCTGTTGAGTAACATATCCCTGGAACCCTGCACTTTATAGAATCTAGCACTTAATATTTCTTGAATAGACAAAAGCACAAAGTTCTCTGAGCTCTAAGAAGCAGATTCTTACTTTCAGACTTGGGTCTCTGCAAAGACAAAGCCCTTGCATTTGCAAAGAGCGTTTGGCTTGTGCCTCCCTCTCTTCAGATAGCTTGTCATCCCCTCTTCTCCCCCCCAATCCCCCTTTCACCTTGCAGTCTCTCTGGAGGAGCCTTCTTGTCTACCCTGAAAGCTGAGCTGCCTTGTATCTGACTGTTTCTGGAAAAGAAGTTGTGAACCTTTCATTCTTGAAAACATTGTGTTATTCTGATGTCAGTGGCACTGTTCTCAACCTGCTCTCTGTTAGCTTAATTGGAACCTGCTCTGCTCTTGGGATGGCCGGGTTCTGCAAGGTGACTTCACGATGCACAATGCTAGCATGAAAGCGCTCAAAGGATGTCAAATAGGAAAGTTGGAGAAGGATTCTAGTTAAGAGATAAAAGGGATAAAAATAGGGATGTTGACAGGTCAGAATGCAGGTTTTGGTTTTACTTTGCTACTTTCACATTAGGTTAAAATATTACAGCAGGTTTAATTAAAGGAAGCCCTGGTTTTTGTGCCAAAACAACCAGAAAGTCTAAAATATATCTCTGGTTTTGGTGATGATGAGAAAAAGTTGGTGAACTGGGGAACAGCTATTTCAGTGATAAAAGGTGATTGTTTTTCAAAAGTCATACCCTCTACTCTCCCTAGAAATTCCTTAGGAAAAAGACACTGCTCCTGGTATGAGAGACACAAAGATGAAGGAATATAGACCCTGGTTGCTTGTATGCTAGCAGACAGAATTACAAATTCACAACTAACTCTACTAGAAAATGCTTAAACTGAGTTATGGGGGAAAAAAGTACTATAAAAGTTCAAGAGAAGGAAGAGATTAATTTTTTAAAAATGTCATGTGAGAGGTGTCATTGAGTTAAGAATTGAACAGATCTAGTTGTATCATTGAAGTTGTTGATAAGGGGAGAGCATTTGAGACAGGGAGAGTGGAAGGAATAAAAGGACAGAGCTGGCAAAAACAAGGTGCAAAAGCCCATATTGGTTGTTGTGGATGGTACCCTTTTGGAAGTCTAGGAATTAAGATTAGAAGGGGTGATTGGGAGATTGGTGTTGAGGACCTTGAATGTTCTGCAAAGGAGTTCATAATTTAGTTTAGGAAATAGAGAACTATTACAGACATTTTTGTTAAATATAAGGAGCTATTTAAAACTAAGTTCTTTTTCTGATTGTCCACCATGAAGTGGAGATGAAAGATTATGTTGGGAGAAAATTCATGAGTCTCTCACAATTCTGCATATCTTCTGAGCAAAGACATTGAAAGAGTGAAAGCTTTTGCTTCAAGTATATTTTCAAGAGTGTCCTTGGAAGATAGAGATTGTGTCTTGCTTGTGGCAGACAGAGGATTTTAAAGAGGAGATTAAGAGATTGGAGTTTCCTAACCTCAGGGGTCCTCAGTGTGATAGAAACTTGCTGCTCAGCATCCATCTGCTCCTCATCCCCTGTATGGGACTTAGGGGACAGAGAGAGCTGATATAAACATGAAGCTTAGAGAGCTTGCAGTGCTGTGAATTATACTGTGTCATGTTTCATGTCTTCTAACAGCAGCTATTAAAACTGTGGCAGGCTCACTTGTTAGTTTGAAAGTAGAGTAAAATCTCAGAGTCTTTGAAGTTCTTTACAGACTGAAATCTTGAAGTTCTAGAAGACAATTACTATAGCAGTTCAATAAGGATCAATAAGGTATTGGCAGTGGACATGAGACTAGAGTTTCCCAGAGGTAGAATTAACAAAACGTGTCTATAAATTAGGAAAAAAAATTAGTCAAGAATTGTGGTTTTTTAGTTTCCTATGGGTTGGCGCTTGTCTCATTGAAACAAATAGGATTACGAGAATGAAAAAAACAAGCCACAAAACTGGAGAAAAATATTTGTAAAACACCTATCTGATAAGAGATTCATTTCCAAAAACTTAATAGGAAAACAACCCAATTAGAAACTGGGCAAAAGACCCAAAAAACACCTCGTGAAAGAAGATAGTACAGATAGCAAGTAAGCATATGAAAAAATACTCAAATCATGTCTCATTAGGGAATTGCACATTAAACCAATAATGAGATACCACTACATATCTATTAGAATTGTCAAAATCCAGAACAATGAAAACACCACATTCTGGTGAGGATACAGAGAATCAGGAATTCTCAGTCACTGCTGGTAGAAATGTAAAATGGTAGAGCCACTTTGGAGAGAGTTTGGCAATTTCTCACAAAACTAAACATACTCTCACCATGTGATCCAGCAATCATGCCCCTTGTATTTGCCTAAATGAGCTGAAAGCTTATTTCCATACAAAAACCTGCACATAATAAATATTTCTAGTAGTATTATTCATAATTGCCAAAATTTGGAAGCAGTCAAGATGGCCTTCAATAGGTGAATGGATAAGTAAACTGGTACATCCATATGTTATTCAGTATTAAGAATAATTCAGTTATTGAGCCTTGAGAAGACATGAAGGAGCCTGAAATGCATATTACTAAGTAAAAGAAGCCATCCTGAAAAGGGTACTCTGAACTGTTTATACTTGCAGCACTTCTGATACCAGATGTGTGGGTTTTTCCCCCACCAATCAATTCCCCAACTCTCTAGACACCAACTGGGTGTCCTACAATTCAATTCAATTTTGACACTGACTACTCAGAGTCAGCACAGATCCCACAGGTTAAGGGCTCAGTCCCATAAGAGTGCCCACCATCCCCCACTTGAAGTGCAAGTCACAAGTGCCAGGTCGTCACTCATACTTTGACCTCTGTATACATTCTGGCAGTAAGTTTGGGAGGTCCCACTGAGGTAGAGCAGGGACATGAGGCAAGCATCATGATTAATTTTTCCTGATTATGATGAAAAATGCTGAAATATAAATACCATTGTAAGAACAGGAGGGACTCAATCCTAAGGCTAAGATTCCATTTTAAAAACCAGGGAGTTAGGATTAAAGATGGCAATGTGAGAGGTGAGACAGAGGCTTCCTCCTAAAACCACATATAATACAAAAATGTAATTAATGCAACTAATCCTGAAAGAGCAGCAGGAAAGAGGACGTGGCCAGACTGCATACAACTGGAGAAAAGAGCAGATCTCATGGAACAGGGTAACGTACCAAAGCTGTGACCTGGAGGGACCCAAGCCCTTCCCCCACCCCAGCTCACTGATGGGAGGAAGAAAAATGGAGCGGGGAGGGAGAGGAGGCCTGGGACTGCTGAATACATAACTCTGGAGATCTGCTCTGGGAGCACAAACCTACATTTCATGGTGCTTTCATGATGCTCTCATGATTAGGGGATTGGAAAGCTAAGACAGGCAGAAGTCCTGGAGAGACTGAGATTCCAGCCATTTGTGGAAAGTAGGGATCCATATCTGGCTGCTCTGGGACAAAAGAAAGGCAGACAGTCTGAGAGACTTCCTAACAGCAAGAGGGCTGCTGAGTGGGCAAGGATTTCCCAGAGCTTACTGCTCAGAAGAAAGGACAGGTAGACAATGTCAGGGTGCACTCTGCCCAGCAGGTTGGGAGCTTTCATGATTTTCAGGTACTCCAGCTCCCTGGCTGGCTACACAGCTCCAAGGACACCCTTCATGATAAACAACCTACTGTACCTTTCTTCCGGCAAGCCCCTCCTGGCCCACAAACTGGCAAACCCTACCCTGGCATTAGGCCAGCCAGAGGGAAGATCTATCTACAGCAACTACAAACACAAAGCATAGAGGCTTATACCTGTGTGCTCGGCACACTGGTTCAGGCAGTGGAGACAGGCATAGCAGCTGGCAAGCAGGAAACAGTGCTTTTCCCCCCTCACAGGCACCAATACCACTCCCCTGCGACCCCTAACATGGCTTCAGGGGCTGAGCAGCTCCAGAGAGTAGAGCTTCTGGACACTAGAGGGCACCATATACAAATATGAAATGCCAAAGGAACCTGGTTCAAAGTAAAATTATTAATACAACTCCTGAGAAAGATAACATCAACCTCATGAATTTTCCTGAAAGGGAGTTCAAAATAAAAATCATTAACATGCTCATGGAGGTATGGAAAGATATTCAAGAACTCAGGAATGAATTCTGGTTGGTGATCCAATTGTTGAAGAGCACAATGGAGGGTATTAAAAGCAGATTAGGTACGGTGGAGGAGATGGTAAATGAAATAGAAACTTGAGAAGAGGAATACAAAGAAACTGAGGCACAGAGAGAAAAAAGGATCTCTAAAAATGAAAGAATATTGAGAGAACTGTGTGACCAATCCAAACGGAACAATATTTGCATTAAAGGGGTACCAGAAGAAGAAGAGAGGAAAAAAAGGGATAGAAAGTGTTTTTGAGTAGGTAATTGCTGAAAAATTCCCCAATCTGGGGTTAGGAGATAGTCTTTCAGGCCATGGAGATGCACAGATCTCCCAACACAAGGGACCCAAGGAAGACAACACCAAGACATTTAGTAATTAAAATGGCAAAGATCAAGGATAAGGGCAGACTACTAAAAGCAGGCAGAGAGAGAAATAAGATCACATACAAAGGAAAGCCCATCAGGCTACTGTCAGACTTCTCAGCAGAAACCTTACAGGCCAAAAGGGAGTGGCATGATGTATTTAATGCAATGAAGTAGAAGGGCCTCAAATCAAGATTACTTTATCCAGCAAGATTATCATTTAAATTTGAAGGAGGGATTAAACAATTTCCAGATAAGCATGAGCTGAGAGAATTTACCTCCCACAAACCACCCCTACAGTGTGTTTTGGAGGGACTGCTATAGATGGAGGTGTTCCTAAGGTTTAATAGCTGTCACCAGAGGTAATAAAACCACAGTAAAGAAAGAACAGGTAATTACTAAGCAAATGCAAAATTAAACCAACTATCCCCAAAGTCTACCAAAGAATAGACAAAGAGTACAGAATATGAAACTTAATATATAAAGAATGGAGGAGGAAGAAAAAGGAGGAGAAAAAAAAAAGAAAAAAACCTTTAGATTGTGTTTGTAATAGCATATTAAGTCAGTTAAGTTAGACTCTTATATACTAAGGAAGTTAACATTGAACTTTTGGTAACCACGAACCTAAAGCCTGCAATGGCAATAAGTACATACCTATCGATAATCACCCTAAATGTAAATGGACTGAATCCACCAATCAAAAGACATAGAGTCACTGAATGGACAACAAAACAAGACCCATCTATATGCTGCCTACAAGAGACTCACTTTAAACCCAAAGACATATACAGACTAAAAGTGAAGGGATGGAAAAAGATATTTCATGTAACTGATAGGGAGAAAAAAGCAGGAATTGTAGTATTTGTATCAGACAAAATGGACTTCAAAACAAAGAAAGTCACAAGAGACAAAGAAGGACATAATGATAAAGGGGTCAATCTAACAAGAAGATATAATCATTATAAATATCTATGTGCCCAACACAGGAGCACCTACATATGTGAAACAAATACTAACAGAATTAAAAGGGGGAATAGAATGCAATGCATTTATTCTAGGAGACTTCAACACTCCACTCACTCTGAAGGACAGATCCACCAGACAGAAAATAAGTAAGGACACAGAGGCACTGAACAACACACTAGAACAGATGGACCTAATAAACATCTATAGAACTCTACATCCAAAGCAACAGGATACACATTCTTCTCAAGTGCACATGGAACATTTTCAAGAATAGATCATATACTAGGACAGAAAAAGAGCCTCAGAAAATTCAAAAAGATTGAAATTGTACCAACCAGTTTCTCAGACCACAAAGGTATGAAACTAGAAATGAATTATGCAAAGAAAATGAAAAGTCCCACAAACACATGGAGGCTTCACGACATGCTCCCAAATAACCAATGGATCAATGACCAAATAAAAACATAGATCAAGCAATATATGGAGACAAATGACAACAATAATTCAACACTGCAAAATCTGTGGGACGCAGCGAAGGTCGTGCTGGGAGAAAAGTATATTGCAATACAGGCCTACCTCAGGAAAGAAGAACAATCCCATATGAGCAGTCTAAACTCACAATTAACGAAACTAGAAAAAGAAGAACAAATGAGGCCCAAAGTCAGTAGAAGGAGGGACATCATAAAGATTAGAGCAGAAATAAATAAAATCGAGGAGAATAAAATAAGAGAAAGAATCAGTGAAAGCAAGAGCTGGTTCTTTGAGAAAATAAACAAAATAGATAAACCCTTAGCCAGACTTAATCAAGAAAAAAAGAGAGTCTACTCACATAAACAGAATCAGACATGAGAAAGGAAAAATCACTACAAACACTGCAGAAATACAAAGAATTATTAGAGAATAATATGAAAAATTATATGCTAACAAACTGGATAACCTACAAGAAATGGACAACTTTCTAGAAAAATACAACCTTCCAAGGCTGACCCAGAAAGAAACAGAAAATCTAAACAGACCAATACTAGCAACAAAATTGAACTGGTAATCAAAAACCTACCTAAGAACAAAGCCCTGAACCAGATGGCTTCACTGCTGAATTTTATCAAACATTTAGTGAAGACCTAATACCCACCCTCCTTAAAGTTTTCCAAAGAGTAGAAGAAGAGGGAATACTTCCGAATTCATTCTATAAGGCCAGAATCACTCTAATACCAAAACCAGGCAAAGACATCACAAAAAAAGAAAATTACAGACCAATTTCCCTGATGAACAGAGATGCAAAAATACTCAACAAAATATTAGCAAAACAAATTCAAAAATACATCCATCATGATCAGGTAGGATTTATTCCAGGAATGCAAGGATGGTACAGCATTTGAAAATCCATCAACATCATCCACCTCATCAACAAAAAGGACAAAAACCACATTATCATCTCCATAGATGCTGAAAAAGCATTTGACAAAATTCAACATCCATTCATGATAAAAACTCTCAACAAAATGGCTGTAGAGGACAAGTACCTCAACATAATAAAGGCCATATATGACAAAACCACAGCCAACATTATACTTTATAGCAAGAAGCTGAAAGCTTTTCCTTTAAGATTGGGAACAACGTAAGGATGCCCACTCTCCCTGCTTCTATTCAACATAGTTCTGGAGGTCCAAGCCATGGCAATCAGACAACACAAAGAAATAAAAGGCATCTGGATTGGCAAGGTTAAACTGTCTCTGTTTGCAGATGACATGGTATTGTACATAAAAAACCATAAAGAATCCACTCCAAAACTACAAGATCTAATATCTCAATTCAGCAAAGTTGCAGGATACAAAATTAATACACAAAAATCTGTGGCATTCCTATACACTAACAATGAACTAGCAGAGAGAGAAATCAGGAAAACAATTCCATTCACAGTTGCATCAGAAAGAATAAAATACCTAGGAATAAACCTAGCCAAGGAAGTGAAAGACCTATACCTGAGAATTACAAGACACTCATGAGAGAAATTAAAGAAGATGCCAATAAATGGAAACACATCCCGTGCTCATGGATAGGAATAATTAATATTGTCAAAATGGCTGTCCTGCCTAAAGCAATCTACAGATTCAATGCAATCCCTATCAAAATACCAACAGCATTCTTCAATGAACTAGAACAAATCATTCTAAAATTCATATGAGACCACAAAAGAGTAGCCAAAGCAATCCTGAGAAGGAAGACTAAAGCTGGGGGATTATGCTCCCCAACTTCAAGCTCTACTACAAAGCCACAGTAATCAAGACAATTTGGTACTGGCACAAGAACAGACCCATAGACCAATGGAACAGACTAGAGAGCCCTGTTATAAACCCAATCATATATGGTCAATTAATATATGATAAAGGAGACATGGATGTACAATGGGGAAATGACAGCCTCTTTAACAGCTGGTGCTGGTAAAACTGGACAGCTACATGCAAGAGAATGAAACTGGATTATTGTTTAACCCCATACCCAAAAGTAAACTCAAAATGGGTCAAAGACCTGAATGTAAGTCATGAAACCATAAAACTCTTAGAAGAAAACATAGGCAAAAATCTCCTGAATATAAGCATGAGCAACTTCTTCCTGAATTCATCTCCTCGAGCAAGAGAAACAAAAGCAAAAATGAACTCATGGGACTACATCAAACTAAAAAGTTTCTGTATGGCAAACGACACCATCAACAGAACAAAAAGGCATCCTACAGTGTGGGAGAACATATTTGTAAATACCATATCCGACAAGGGGTTAACCTCCAAAATATATGAAGAACTTGTATGCCTCAACACCCAAAAAGCAAATAACCCGATTGACAAATGGGCAGAGGAAGAGACAGTTCTCCAAAGAAGAAATTCAGGTGGCCAACAGACACATGAAAAGATGCTCCATATAACTACTCATCAGGGAAATGCAAATTAAACCACAATGAGATACCACCTCATACCAGTAAGGATGGCCAGCATCGAAAAGACTAAGAACAACAAATGCTGGTGAGGATGCGGAGAAAGGGGAAACCCCCTACACTGCTGGTGGGAATGTTAGTTAGTCCAACCATTGTGGAAAGCAATATGGAGTTCCCTCAAAAAACTAAAAATAGAAATACCATTTGACCCGGGAATCTCAGTCCTTGGAATTTACCCAAAGAATACAACTTCTCAGATTCAAAAAGACATATGCACCCCTATGTTTATCGCAGCACTTTTTGCAATAGTCAAGATATGGAAGATACCTAAGTGTCCATCAGTAGATGAATGGATAAAGAAAGGTGGTACATATACACAATGGAATACTATTCAGCCATAAGAAAGAAACAAATTCTACCATTTGCAACAACATGTATGAAGCTGGAGGACATTATGCTCAGTGAAATAAGCCAGGTGGAGAAAGACAAGTGCCAAATGGTTTCTCTCATTTGTGGAGTAAAGAAAGTGAAACTGAAGGAACAATTAAGAGCAGACTCAGACCTCTCTCTCTCTCTCTCTCTCCCCTCTCATTCTTCCTCTCACTCGCTCCCTCCGGCTGTTGCTTCTTCTCACTCACCTTCTCCCGACCTTCCGAGCAACAATAAAGAACTGAAGTGAAAAAAAAAAAAAAAAAAAAAAAAGAGCAGACTCAGAGACTCCAAGAAGGAACTAGTGGTTACCAAATGGGAGGGTGTGGGAGGGTGGATGGGGAGGGAAGGAGAAGGGGATTGAGGGGTATTATGCTTAGTACACATGATGTGGGGGATCACGGGGAGAACAGTGTAGCACAGAGAAGGCAAATATTGAATATATGGCATCTTACTTCACTGATGGACAGTGACTGCTTTGGGGTATGGGTGGGGACTTGATAATATGGGTAAATGTACTAACCACATTGTTTTTTCATGTGAAACCTTCATAAGAGTGTATATCAATAATACCTTAATAAAAAATTTTTTTTTAAAGTGGAGTTAGGAGGTAAGATTCCTAACATATTTTATGGTAATTAGCCAATAGCTGACCTTGTCTTAAGGCAGAGCAAGTGGTTCTAAATATGTTTCCACTGCTTAAGGGTCACCATTATCTTGGAGAACAGGACCAATAAATTCCTTGTGCTAAGTTTGTCTTATGGAATATCTGTAGGACTGACTGTGTTAATGTCTCTGTCACCTAAGACAGACATCACGAGACCACGCCCTCAATGTACATTCCCTTGGCCCTTTACCCCATTCCTAAAATCCTTCAAAATCAGAATCCTAAGCCTTTAAGCACACTTCCTCTCTGAGGCTGCCCTCCAACCCCTTTCTTCAAATGTGTGCTTTTCCTTATGTAAAGCTTTCTTGCTGCTCTGCTCAACTGCATTTTGTCTCCACGCATCTTCCAAGCCTCTCAAGAGATTAATAAGAGACCCTTCCCCAGTGGTAAGCATCTGTTAGTTGACTATTTCATTTAATTTTCTAGACTTAAGCTCAAGTCTTCACTCTCTTTTCTACTTCAGACAAGAAGGGAAGGGCTACTGAGATCATCGATTTGGGCTTGCATGATCCCATTGCCTGGGTGACCAGGACAGGACCAC
Source organism: Manis pentadactyla (assembly GCF_030020395.1). Lineage (NCBI taxonomy): Eukaryota > Metazoa > Chordata > Mammalia > Pholidota > Manidae > Manis > Manis pentadactyla. The sequence continues at coordinate 63,108,321 of NC_080028.1, read as the reverse complement.
AGCTGTACAATTATGCTCTTCTAGTATAAACTGCCTGAAAGTCTCCTTTCTTTGCCCTTGGGAAGTTCTCAGAACATGTCATCCATCCAGTGGTCCATGGCTCCCCCAAATCCTCGGCAGTAGGGGCTTAGTTCCTACTCTGTGCAGATTCAAGTGGACACTGGACGCCTGGTGACCCTGGCTTCAGGAGTTGGCAAGGGATGTGCCCTATGCTGAGCAGGAGTTCAGTGAACATCCCTTTCCTCCTACTCTTCCTTGCTCTCCACTGCCTGCATGGCTGCTTCCATCCACTGTTACTCTTATTTTAATGAATTACTTCCTTACCTATGTGTGTCAGATCTGTTCGTTGATTCTTTCTCAGTGTCAAGAGGCTTCTCCCATTTGGGTTGAGATTTCACCTAGTGAGCAGGGAGAGACCTCTCCAGATGCAGCTGCCTGGCGACAGCACATTCCCTCCTCAGTTTTGATCATTTGCTAGAATGATTCACAGAACTCTGGAAAGTGCTTTTCTTACTATTTCTGGGTAAAGGATAAACTCAGGAACAACCAGTGGAAGAGATGCATAGAAGGTACAGATGGCGGGCTCTGTGTGCGGGGCTTCCATGCCCTGTCCAGGTGTGCCACCCTCCCAGCACCCTGATGTGTTCACCAACTTGGAAGCTCTTTGAATACAATTTTTTAGAGGCTTTTTACAGAGGTTTTGATACTTAAGTAAGACTGATTAAATCATTGGTCCTTAGTGATTGACAATCTCTAGCTCCTCTCCCCTCCCTAGAGGTCAGAGTGGGCCTGAAAGTTTCGATCACACTGCCAGTCAGGGGAAAGGAAATCCCAGGGCAAAATACCTCTAAAAACTAAAATCAGTCAAAGGGAGAAATAAAGTTTAAAACCCGTTTATTGCTCACAAACTGCAGACCCAGTCCGTCTTTCTTCTCTGCTCCAGCAGCAACAACACTGGCCCTTCCCTTCACCTCTCAGGTACAGATAAGCCCTCTGTTGCCCAGGTAATCATCCATTAATATGGAGATGAACTCCTCCAACCCTGAGGAAAGATGCAAATGCACTAAAGTCATACTTCTTTCCACCTCTGAACGCCTATTGATATGCAGATATACTAAAGCCAGGCAAGATATTCTGGAAATGCTACAATTTTACCTGCACACACCTTGGTCTTTTCTGGCAGCTGCCCACCATCCAAAAGCTATTCAGGGACTCCTAGGCACCAGTCAACTCATTAGTATACAAAGACATTATTATCCCTCCTGAGGTTTCAGGGTTTTTAGGAGCTCCGTGCCAGGCACCCAGAACAAAGACCAACTATGTATTTCTTGTTATGCCACAGGTAAATACGTAAGATTCCAATGATATCACATTCTGAAAAAGGCAGAACTATGGAGAAAGTAAAAAGATCGGTGGTTGCCAGGAGTTGGAGGGAGAGAGTGGGGAGAGGAGTGGGTCAGTGGAGCACAGGGGAGTTTTAGGGCAATAAAACTATTCTGTATGATATCGTAATGGTACATACATGTCACTATACATTGGTTGATACCCATAGAATGTGCAACACCAAGGGTGAACTCTAAACTATGTACTTTAGTAATTATTAATGTATTAATTTTGACACATCAGTCAGAACAAATGTGCCACACCAATGAAAGACACTAATAAGGGAGAAACTGTGTTGGGGGCAAGGGAGGGAGTGTGTAGGAACTTTGTACTTTCTGCTGCTCAATTTTTCTGTAAGTCTTCAAATGTTTTAAAAAATCAAATGTATTAATTTAGAAGAATAGTGAAGATAGGCGATGATGGCTTGGTAGAACATATCAGTTTGATTTGATAGTTTTGAGTTTGCGATCCTGAGGTATATAAATATTGGTATGGTTCATAAAGGAATTAAGCAGAAGGAAAAGGAGCCCTCCGAGGAAGGCCAACAAAATGCTGGTGAAACAGCAACAAAACTGAGAGCAGTAATTTATCCTGGTGGTGGGAATAGGGGGACCACCCACAGTCAAAATGCTGTTTGTATCTGACTTATATACATAGTGAAAGACATAATAGATCTGGGGCTCAAACCCTGAGTGTCCTTGAGAGAAAGTAGCCCTCTCACTTTGGTCATGATTGGCTCTCAGTTTTGGCAGAACCCACTTTTTTTGTTCTTCTTAAGAATAATCTAATGTACTAAATTGGTTTTTATACTCTGAGAAAAAATTTAAAATCAAAGCATGGAACAAAATACCCCTGTCCTAGAAGGACATTGTTCTCTTATATATGTATCTGCTTGCTTGCATCATATCCTGAGATAATTGTGCTCCTATTCCCTATCCTGAAAAATGTCAGAAGTGTTTGGCCTTTGATCATCAACTTTCCCTTTATATATTTAGGCTCCTTGTACGAGCTCATACCTTGCTGGTTGTTCTCTTCTGTGACCCAAAACAAATCTAAACACCTTGCCTGCTGAGCCCTATTCAGTTATCTGTCTTCTCAGCTTTGAATTGAAATGCTGAGGTCTTTAAAACTTAATTTTCTGGGTAGCTAATACATTTGCATAGTTCAAAAAGAAAAAGAATATAGCATGAGGAGTCTTGCCCCACTGTATCCCCATCTAGTCCTTAACCTTAAATCACCTTGTTTGTTTGTGTGTTTTACAGTTATGAGTATATTTTTGTAGGCTGCCTGAGATTCTTCTGGAACAGGGCATGACATAGCTATTTAGGGGCCAAGGGACCGCGATACAGCTCTGTAGGGACAAGGGCAGACCACCCCAAGACATGCGATTGTGACATGCAGATTATTTCAGAGTTGCGAACAATCAAGACCTTAAAGATTCTGAAAGAAACCCCCCTCTCCCTGCCTAAAAATAACTTAGATGAAGGAGATGCTCAGGAAGAGACCCATCACCATCACCATAGAGAGCTACATTATAATGTAAACTAGGTATGGTAGAAAGGGAGGAATGTGGCTAAATCTGTTAAAATTCCTCTTTCTGCCCCCTCATTGTTTCTGTGTGGCCCAGTGAATATTGTTTATCCAATATTCACTCTTTTTCTGTTCCTGTGAATTGTTTCCCTTTTCCTTTGAAGTTCCAGACCCCTACCCACTTCTCCTTGGTTCAGGATGACATGTATACCTCATTCTCCTTGACTGTCTTTTAAACCCATATCTATGGGTACATAAGTAAACTTTGATTTTTTTCTCCTGTTGACCTGTCTCATGTCAATTTGATTTTTAGACCAGTGAAAAGAACCTCTCGAGGAATAGAGGAAATTTCTTCCTTCCCAACAGCTATTACAGTTCTCTCCATAGGATTTCTTTAATTTCCCATCCAATACTTTTAATATTTGATTGAGTTTATTAATTCAGTTGATATATACTGTTTCTTATTGATCTCTATTGTGTTAGGTACAATTCCAGTTCTTGAAGCATTGAGAGAAATTTGTCCAAGAGCCTATGGGAAGTTATTATCCAAAAAACCCTAGATTTCTTTTTTTTCTATTTTCATACTACAGCTTGCTAAGCTGTGATAAGGAGTTTAATTCTACATGATACAGTGTCATAAACTTAATTATGCATATGGTAAGAAACCCTCCCATTTAATTCATATAAGAACTTATTTTCAATACATCTGAAATTCCCAGTGAACAGTAGGACTATCTGAGTCCATGTTATTCCCAGCTTCCATATATTGAGTGCTTCCCATTATAGTGTAACTTTAAATAATTGTCTAAAGTAAATTCTTTCCCTTTCATTACTTCTCATTTCTTCAACCCTTTCCATTTGGATTCTGTCCTCACTATGTGATTAAGACTGGTCTTCTTGCAGAGACGATTATCTCCATGCTGCTGAAACCAGTTGTGCTTGGGAGCCCTCATCTTATTAGATCCCTCAGCAGTGCTTGACAGCTGCCCTACTCTTTAAGACACTTTCTTTTTCTTTCTTCTTGGACACCACTCTGCTAGTTTTCCTCTTACCTCGTTTTTAACTGATTTAGGCCTATGTACTTACTCCTCTATTAAACTTTAAATATTGGAATGCTGCAGGAATTGGGTCATGGTTCAGATGTTATTGTAGGGACCAAGGGCAGGCTGCCCCAAGATGTGCCATTGTGGCATGTGGATTATTTCAGAGTTGAGAACAATCTAGGCCCAAAAGATTCAGAAAGAAGCTTTGACCTCTCCTCCACAACTGCATAAAAAGATTTAGATGGAGGAATTACTCTAGGAGAAGAGCTGTCACCATAGTTGGTTATATTATAACATAAACTGGAGGTGGTAGACAGGGAGGGATGTGGCTAAGTACATTAAAATTCCTCTCTCTGCCTCCCACATTGTTTCTGTGTGGCTCATCAAACATTTGTTTATCAAACATTAACTCTCTCCATATTCCTGTGAAATGCTTTCCTTTTCCTTTGAAGTCCCAGACCCCTACCCCCTTCTCCTTGGTTCAGGATGACATACATACTTCACTCTCCCTGATATGCCTTTGGAACCACGTCTATGGCTTCCCCATAAATGAGTAATTAAACTTGGTATTTTTCTCTTGTTAATCTGCCTTATGTCAATTTCATTCTTAGACCAGCTAGAAGTACTTTGAGGGGTAGAGCAAACTTCTTCCTCCTCAGCATTATCCATCCCTGCCCTCTCCTTAGGTAATCTTATCCAGTGCTTTGGCTTTAAATATCTTCTGTGTGGTAAAGGTGCCAGATTTATACCTCCAGCTCTCACTTTCCCCTGAATTCCAGATTCATACACTCAACTGCCTGCTCAATGTCTGCATCTGGGTGTCTAAATAGGCATCACAAATCCAAGAGGTTTAAAATGGGGCTGCTGCTCCTCTCCCAGCTTCCAACCTCATGGCATCACTGCCCACCAAGTCGTTCATGATAAAGTCTGAGTGGCACCCATTTTTCTCTCTTCTCTCACCCTCAGTGCTCATTTCACCTCTAAAGCATGTCTTCAATCCAGTCACATCTCCTCCTCTACAATACTATCATCCTAGACCAGCCATCATCACCTTCTGCCTGGATCACTGCATTATTTCACTTCAGTTGGTTAAAACCTGCTGTATTAGTTCAGTAGGGCTGCCATACCTAAGCAATACAAATCAGGTGACTTACACAACAGAAATGAATCTTCTTATAGTTCTGGAGGTTAGAAGTCTGAGATCAAGGTGTCAGCAGGGTTGATTTCTTCTGAGGCTTCCCTCCTCGGCATATAGGTGACCATCTTCTCTGTCTTCTCACAAGGTCTTTTCTGTGTGTGTGTCTGTGTCCTAATTTCCTCCTTTTATAAGGACATTAATTATTTTGGATTAGGGCCCACCTTAATGACTTCATTTTATCTTAATTGATTCTTTAAAAACCATATGTCCAAATATAACTGCATTCCATTTATTTATTTATTTATTTGTGATAAGAGTACTTAACATGAGATCTATTCTCTTAAATTTTAAGTGTACAATACATTGTTATTGAATATGGGTGCAATATTGTAAAGAAGATCTTGAGAGCTTATCTTACTCTGGGTAAAATTGCAATATTTCCAGAATCTTTCGCCTGGCCTTAGTGCATCTACATATCAATAGGTGTTTCCAAGGGGTGGAGAGGAGTAGTCCATCTCCCTATCAGTAACTAATTACAAGGTCTTGGGAGGGCATATCTGGACCAGAGAGGTTGGGTAGGGTCCCTTTTTACTGCAGCTGGGTGGCAAGAGATACAGAAGATCAGGAGCGGATGACTGCTTGGAAGAAATAAAGAGGTTTTTCTCACTTTATTTCTCCCTTTGACTGATTTTGGTTTCAAAGGTATTTTGCTCTGGTATTTTCCCCCGGTGTTACATCTGGAAGTAGTCGGCAGGACCTTTGAACTTGAAATCTGTCTACAAGGGTGTGACCTTTGGGTGGCTGCCTCTTGAGATGGTGGGGAGGTATCTGGAATCCCCCTGTGGATGGTGGGGAGGTCCCAGTGGCTGCAGGGGTGGAGGATGCAGCTTCACTTAGGAGCCCCCTATCTGTGGGGCTTCCACTTGGGGAGCCCCAGTGGGGAATTGATCTAGGGTAAAACACCTCCCAGAGGGATGAGGCCTTGCACAGAATCGGGGAAGGGTGGAGACACCAGAAGCTGTGGAATTAGCCCTCCCTGAGATAGAAGACAGCTTAGAGGCCCTGAGTGGCCATGTAGCAGCCAGGATTGTGGGATGCCTTCTCCTGGAGATAGTGGAAAGTGTTATCAAGGAGAGAGAACGGGTTATTGAGGAGAGAGAGACTTCAGTGTTGCTTGGAGAAGCTGGGTGTTGACCTATGGGATACCCTTAAGAAAGAGAGACAGTTATCGAGAAGACAGGTTACAATCCTGGAAGATAGATTAGCAATGAGGGAGGAGGCAGCATGAGAAGCTGTATTGCAGGAGGCTGTGGGGAAGGGGGAGAAAAAAAGCAGTGCCTTCATCCCTGGAGATGAGAGAGGAGATGTCAGGAGAGGATGAGGGTGTGGGGCTGAGGGCCCATCTGTTGCTGAGGCCACTGCCCCAGGTACCAGCCTCACCTGTATTAAAGGCCCACCCAGTTGTAATTAAGAAAGTAAAAATGTAACAACCACGAGTTCCTCAGGGGGAGGAACTGCCCTCTCCTCAGGTTATGGAGCACTCCATGCTTTGCCCCTATACCCAGCATGAGCTGGGTGGGCATGAGCATCCAGTTTTGGCAGAAGTGTCGGGACCTCTGCCTACATGGCTTTTGTGTCTCTGGGATATGCAGATGGAAAACATTATTATGTCAGGTACTGAAATGAGTAGACTGGCTTCCCTGATGACTCACCCTTCTCTCTAACAGCAGTTGTAAAGTGCCCGTCACACCTCAGGGACTTGGGTGCTTCTGGATTGGCTGACAGCAGCCATCAGGGCAGTTTGGCCTAATCAGAGTAATTTACCATATTTACCACTAGCAGGAAAAGGTATACAGAGCTCCAGCAGGTGTTACGGGAGCTGGGCATGAAAAATATCATCTATAATATGGACCCCCAGGGCCCTGATGAAGAGTTGCTCACTGTAGGAATGAGAAATCTGGTGCTCTATACAGCTCCCCCATCTCTCTTTGGGTCCCTATGACTATTCTTGCCTTCCTCACAGGGCAACCCAAAAGTGAGGCTACTCATGCTTTAGCAGATCTGGCAGAGGTTGAAACAGTAAGAGCAGGGAAGGAAGTGCAGGCTATGACTGAAAGGAGAGGTGCAAAGGGCCCCAGGAAGGTCTTGAGAACCCAGATGTGGGTTAATTTGATAAAGGCCAGGGTAGTGAAAGAAAAACTTGATGGGAAGCCCAGTGGGATCTTGTTAGAACTGTGGCACCAATTAAAGCCAGAGCTGAAGTTCTAGCCACTGATGTCCAGGGCAAGGAAGCTGGGGCTAAACCCCACGTCTGGCCTGTGTCCCTGAAAGACTTCCTGGGAGATGGTACTCAGGCTCCTCCTGGGCCCTTTTTCCCACAGGAAGACAATTGGAGTGTCAAGATCCTCACCTTGGGGGACGTGGTGGGGACCAGAGGCCACATGTAGAATTAGCAATTCATTGGTCCCCTGTGAATGTATAACATTTCCTGACACTGGTGGACACAGACGCTGAATAGTCTCTCATTTACAGCAACCCTGAGTGTTTTCCTGGGACCCCTACTGTGATAGATGGCTATGGGGGTGAGGCAAGTAGAGTGCAGAAAGCCCAAATCCCACTGGGAATAGGGCGTTTACCCCGAAAGGAGTATACTGTGTACATTTCTCCCATCCCTGAATATATTTTGAGTGTAGATATCTTGCAGGGCCTGTAGTTAGACCACTGCAGGTGAGTTCAGACTGAGGGTACTTGTGGTAAAGGCAGTTCTGAGGGGACTTGCTAAGCACCCACCTGTAGCTCTGCCTGTACCTCAGCGAGTGACAAATACTAAGCAGTATAAACTGCCTGGTGGGCACAAGAAAATTGGAGAAACTTTACAGGAGTTGGAGAAGGTGGGCATCATAAAGCCCACTCATAGTCCTTTTAATTCCCCAGGGGTGGACAGTGAAAAAGTCAGATGGCTCCTGGTGTATGACAGTGGACTACAGGGAATTGAATACAGTCACATCCTATTTGCATGCTGCTGTCCCTCCTATAGCAGCCCTTATGGACACCCTTAGTCATGAACTAGGGACACATCATTATGTTGTGGACCTTGCTAATGCTTTCTTCTCTATTGACATAGCAGAGCAAAGTCAGGACCAGTTTGACTACACGTGGGAAGGCCGGCAGTGGACATTCACTGTCCTTCCACAGGGATACCTCCACAGTCCAACCTTTTATCATGGACTTGTAGCCCAGGACTTGGCCACATGGAAGAAACCAGAAATGGTGTGGCTGTATCACTACATTGATATTATGCTCATATCTAATTCTCTTGCAGATTTAGAAGGGGCAGTTCCTGGACTGCTGCAACATCCACAGGAGAAAGGATGGACTGTGAACAGCACCAAGGTTTCAGGGACATAGTTTGTCTGTAAAGTTCTTGGGGATTGTCTAGTCGGGTAAAACTAAAGTTATCCCAGAAGCAGTCATAGACAAGGTCTAGGCTTTCCCTACCCTTACCATTGTGGCAGCATTACAAGAGTTTTTGGGTCTTTGGGGCTATTGGAGAGTGTGTATCCTGCACTTGGCACAAGTTCTGAAGCCCTTATACTGGTTGGTACGAAAGGGCATCAGGTGGGACTCGGATTAGACATGTGCAGCTGCTTTTACTGCTGCTAAGTGAGCAGTCAAGGCTAAACAGTGGCTTGAACAAACATGCCAACCATTTAGATTCTGGTCACAACTATGGAAAGGAGCAGAGGTCTGGTACACCTTGAAAGAGAAGCAACTGGCTGCTGTGTACCATGCCTTGCTGGCTATGGAGCCCATCACTGGAACAGTCCTGACTAATAAGCCCCATCATGGGGTGGGTGTGAGACAGGACCCAAAGGCCTTGGAGTGGCGTGGCACAGATGTCTACACTGGCAAAATGGGGTACATATTTACAGCAGTGCAGTGCCCTCTCCACTAGCCCCTTAAGTGGAGAACTCCAACACTTACTGGGGCCAGTAACATATACCAGTGGAAAGCAGGAAGAACTTGCTGTTGAGCCAAGGCCGAGAGTCCTTTTCAGGTGGGAAAACCCCCTATACCTGAAGATACTTGGTATACAGTTGGCTCCAGTCATGGGCAGCCCCTGAAGTGGAGGGCTGTGGCTTTCCATCCAAAGACTGAGACAATATGGACAGAGGATGGAGAGGGGAAGAGCAGCCAATGGGCTGAGTTGCAGGCTATATGGCTTCTGATGACCCAGGAGCTCTCCCCTGTAGTTGTCTGCACTGACAGGTGGGCCATCTATCGGGCTTGACCCTTGGCTATGGACGTGGTACCATGTCAACTGGATGGTTGGTCACTGGCCCCTTTGGGAGCAAGAGTGTGGCAAGACCTATGGACCTCTGGTCAGACTAAGACAGTTACTGTACATCATGTGACTGGCCATTTGCCTTTGGCATCCCCAGGAATTGATGAAGCAGACACACTGGCCAGGTACATTGGTTAGAAGGAAAGCCTGCCTCTGATGTAGCCCCATGGTTTCATCAATGTTTGTTGTATGTGGGGCAAAAGACAATGTGGGCTGTAGCCTGTTGGTGCAGCTTGCCATTGACCTTTGAAGAAGTCAGCAAAGCCCGGAAGGAGTGCCTTGTGTGCTCTAAGAGGGACTTATACTGAGTCCTGCAGCAACATGGGGCAGTAGTAAAGGGGCTGATACTCCTTGTCAGGTGGCAGATAGACTATTATTGGGCCTCTGCCCATATCAGAAGGGTATTGGTATGCTTTGACTTGTGTGAACACAGCTACTGGTCTGTTGGTTGCTTTTCCTGCATGTTGTGCAGGTCAGCAAACACCAAAAGGGGCCTAGAGCATGTCTTTGCAGCCTATGGCCAGCTGCCAGTGATTGGGACTGATCAAGGCACCCACTTTACTGGACATGCATTACAAGGATGGGTGCTGCAATTAAGAATAAAGTGAAAGTTTCATTTATCATATAACCCTACCGGGACAAGCATGATAGAGAGGTACAATGGTTTATTGAAATATGGCCTGAAATTGGACACCAATAGTCTATGGGACTGGTCAGTTTGTTTATGGACAGTGCTACAGCATTTGAATGACAAGCACCGAAAGGGAGCCCTTGAGCCCTGTGGATATGCTAACACACCTTGCTGCCTCTCCTATACAACTGTATGTGCAAACCAAAGAGGAGTTACTGAAGCCAGGATATGGCCAGCAGAGCAGCATCCTGCTGCCAGCCCCAACTGCATTAAACCCCGGAGATACTTGAGTGGATGTGGCCTTGGACATTTTGACACATGGACCTGAATGTCTGGCCCTTCTGGACCTTGGGGAAAAGATCTGGAAGCTGGTCTCCTGTGTATGCCTGGAGTAACAGCAGAGGTGCTTCCCAAAGATTACAGTAATGTACCCCAAATGTCCAGAAGGTACGAGCATCTTATGGGCAAGTTTTATTTTATCTTTATGGTGAGTGTGTGTACGTCCCGTAGCCCTATATATTGACCCATTGTAACTCCCATTATGTTGAGAAGATCCCATTCCTGCCACTGTCATATCACAGGACCACTCTCTTGCATGCATCCTACTGGATCGACAAGATTTGCCTCTGCTGGTGTCATTAAAACATGTATCTTATCACCCTTAAAGTTATTTTCTTCTACAATCCCTATGGCCTGGACCCACCCCCTGGCTGCAGCTGCTGCTTGATGATTGCTTTGTACTCTGTACCTGTTCAGCTCCTGACCACCTGGCATGGTCAAGCTATGGACTTAATCTGCATAGGACTTTGAACCTAGTGGAATCCTCTGGCTTGAGGATTATCATGATTTTATTGCTGTTGCTATTGTATGTTATTAGTCTGGTTACAGTTTTCTCACACAGGGGCCATTGTGGAAGATGGGGAATGAGTAGATTGTGAGGCAAGATTTCTGGATGGGTGGGCTCTCAGTAGTAAAATTGCAATATTTCCAGAATCTCTCACCTGGCCTCAGCACATCTCCACATCAATAGGTGTTTCCAACGGATGAAGAGTAGTCCATCTCTGTATCAATAGGTAATTACAAGGGCGAGTGAGGGCATATCTGGACCAGAGATGTTGGGTGGGGTACCTATTTTCTGCAGCTGGGTTGTAAGAGATGGAAAAGCAGAAGTAGATGACTGCTTGTAAGAAATAAATGGATTTCTCTTACTTTATTTCTCCCTTTGACTGAATTGGTTTCAAAGGTATTTTGCCACAGGATTTCCCCCCAGAGTTACACCTACTTAACTGAAACTTTGTTCCTGTTGTAAATAACTCATCATGTTCCCCTCTCCCCATCCCCTAATAACGACCATCCTAGTCTTTAATTTTATGATTGTGGCTATTTTAGATAACCTCATATAAATGGAATCATACAGTACTTATCTTTCTATGTTTAGCATATTTCACTTAGCACAATGTCCTCAGAGTCCATCCATCTTGTCATATATTGCACAATTTCCTTCTTTTTTTAAGGCTGAATAGTACTTCATTTTATGTTTATACCACATTTTATTTATTTATTCATCTGCTGATCAAAATTTAGGTTTGTACATCCCAGCTGTAGTGAACAGTACTTTAGTGAACATGGGAGTGCAAATATTTCAGTGAGATCCAGATTTCAATTCATTTGGATATATACCCAGAGTTGGGATTCCTAGATCATATCTGTGATATAATGAGTCATAAGAAATATGTATTTGGTCATTCATATGACCAAATATATATTTCCCAGGTATATTTGGTCTTTTTCCACAGTTTCTGAAAAGAGTGCAGAGTCTTAAAGGTGAAAGGGGTGTCTTGTTATGTTAATGGAAGACTTTTGGCCCACCCAAGGGCAGGGGCTGGAAGTTGAGTCAGCCAATGGCCAATGATTTAGTCAATCATGACTATGCAATGAAGTCCTCACAAAAACCCCTGAGAAGAGCTTGTTGCTCTCTGCTCTCTTGGATCCTGCTTCTTAGTCAGAGAGTTTTTATGTTTGGGAAACCAGAATGATCCCACATGCTGCCAAGCCAGGCCCCAAGCCCCACGAGGATAAAAGCTCCTTCATTTGGGACCTTGCCTTATGTATCTCTTCATCTGGCTGTTCACTTGTGTCCTTTATTAAACTGATAAATGTAAGTGTTTTTCTGAGTTCTGTGAGCTTCTCTAGCAAATCATTCGAGCCTAAGAGGGAGGTGGTGGAAATCTCCAGTCTGTAGTCAGTAGGTCAGAAGCACCAGCCAACATCTGGGGCTTGCAACCGGTGTCTGGATTGGGGGTTTGGTGGGGGTGGGGTGGGGTGGGAGGCAATCTTGTAGGACAGATCCCTTAACTTGGAGAATCTGGTGCTGTCTCCAGGCAGACAGAATCAGAATTGAGTTGAGTTCTCAGACACCCTGCTGGTGTTCGAGAATTGTTTGGTGTTATGTGTGGGAAGACCCCTTCCTTCATACTTGCACACATTGGAAATGGGTTGGGAACCCTAGCAGAATTATACTACTATTACTGCTGTGTATAATACTGTTATTGTTATTGTATATGAAAGAGCACAGTGTAATATGATATCTCTAATTTTCATTTTTTGAAGAACTGCAATACTGTTTTCCGTTGGTTTCCCACCAATAGTGTGCAAGGGTTCCCATTTCTCCACATGCTCACCAGCACTTTGTCTTTATTACTTAAATTTGATTTTGTTTTTTTAATAATAAGCATCCTGACAGGTGTAAGGTGATCTTGTGATTTTGATTTGCATTTCCTTCATGATTAGTGACTATAAGCATCATTTTATATACCTACTGGCCATTTTTATGTCTTTTTTTTGAAAAATGGCTGTTCAAGTCTTGGCTTGCAAATATTTTCTCCCATTCTATAGATCATTTTTTCACTCTATTGTTTCCTTTGCTATACAGAAGCTTTTTAGTATGAAGTTGTCACAGACTGGCATTGTGGAGGAGATTACTCCCACCAGTAAGCCTTGTGAGAGATTCTGGGGTTCTCTATCAACTCTTTTTCTCCCTAAGGAGAAACAGGCAGCAGTAGGTTTTATCAGTTTGTTAGGAAGGAAGCAGCTCAGTTCAGTGTCACAGGGAAGTCAGAGTGAGACAAGAAACTAAAATCAAGAAAGCAAAGTAAATTTGAATGCACTCTGTACAAAGTAACAAAGCAGACCTGCCTAAGGTTAGACAGGCCCCACTGCTTATTGGGAGGCTTCTTTTGCATCGATTTGGCAGGGCAGAACAGTCCTTGATTGACAGCTCTTGGCCCTCTAGGCTTGTTCTGATTGGTGAAATGAGGACATGGGCTGCGCCTGTGCTTCTGATGTTTCTTATCTGGGGAGATCCTGGACATTTCCTGAGTCACTCTTGCTCCCTGTGGCTTCATCTGATTAACTCTGAGTCATTTTTGGCTTTCTGGCTTTCTCTGATTACTCCCTGAGTCATTTTTGGGGGGCCCCCTCTTTTTTATCCTGCTCATTTCTGTCTTTCTGCCTAACAAGTTCACTCTGTGGTGAATCAAGAGGATGAATTATGGCATCTGCCAGTACAAACTGCCATCTGCCTTCTTCAAACCACTGGACTGTGGTTCGTACACCTGTCTGAGCCCCAAGATTGGGAGGGCAGAAATCAGTCCTCTGGGGAGCTGCCTCGGAGAATTTGGGGTGCTGGGCAATGGTTCTACCCTTTCCTTCGTTGGTGGGGAGCTGAGGGCTGAACCTTTTCACGTGCTCACTCTGGGCAGAGCAGGAGGTAGGGCTGCGGAGTCTGCGCCCAAGCTGCTGTCTCCATTTTCTCTCAGGCTGCTAAGCTGGGGTGGACCCACTGAAGCTTCAACGGTGAGGTCAATCCTCTGGTGGTGGTGGGGCTCTCAGAACAGTTGGAGCCCTGGATAGGAAACCAAGCACTCCCCTGGGAAAGGCTGGGAGCCAGGAGGTCTCTTTTGACCATTTGGCACTCTCCCAGGGGAAAGGACTCTGGGAAGAGGGTGTCCTGAATCTTCTTAATGGCTTCAAAAATCTGTTTTCCTGGTTGCCCAGCATTCAGGAGCCTTTCACTTAGCTTCCAGATTGCTTGTAAAACGGATTTGTTCATGAATTACTGCTTAGCTGTGTTTGTGAGCAGAAGGATGGCCCAGGGCCTCCAACCCCAACATCTTGTTGATGTCTCTAGTCAGTCACATTCTTAGAAAATGGGGGTGAAGACTGCGACATATGAATTTGGACAATAGACTCCATTCTCTTTTCTCTGGTTTACAACTGTCTGTGGGATCTGACCTGAAGTGCTTCCTCTGATCTCATCTCAACCCATGCTCCCGTAACTAAGCTACATACACACCAGGCTTTCTTCGCTAGCATGCCAAGTGTGTGCTCCTTTTAGGGCCTTTGTACTATGTTACCATTGCCTGGAATTCTTTTCCGTTAGATCTTGGCATGGCTTGTGCCTCTTTATCATGTAGGACTCAGTTTATTGATTGATTGATTTTATAGTATATTATTTTTTTAAATAATAATAATACATATCTAAGAGCTTACTTTGCATGTGACAGTGTGGTAAACACTTACATGTCCTATTTGATAGAAACAACATGCATAGTGGTTGAAGGTACATAGTTTGGAGCCAGACTGATTCACATCTAAGCTTTATCACATACTATGCGACCTTGGGAAAGTTATTTAAATTTTCTGTGCCTCAAAATTTTTTCCCCCACAGAGACCATTTATTTCTCTATTCCAAACAATCTCAGATCTACAGAAAACTTATAAAAATGATATAAAGAATCTCCATGTATCCTTGCCCCAAAACCCCACTGGCATCCATTAATTTGGCCAATAACTTCTGTAGAACCTGAAGAATCAAAAGTTAGCATAAGCACAGTCATCTTAAAGGCTCAAACACCATTTTCTAACCTAGAAGGAGAAAAATTACTAGAACTTTGAAAAACAAGTTAGTCAGCCTGTGTTAATTGTAGTGACCTTTAGTTAGCTAACCTCAATCAGTTAAGCTTATCTTGCTAGAACCACCCTAAACATTCCGAAAGTGATTTTATCTAACCAGACCCCCAGGATGTGGCATCAGCCGAAAATGTATGTGTCTATGGAAAAACACTGTATTGTGACTGTAGAAAATACTGCCCCTTTGAAGATGCTATAAAAACTTCTGGCTTTGTGTGTTCGGGGTCCTTGTTGAGACCCACTGCGTCGGGCTAACACATGGACCCCAGCTAGCTGGCCTCTGAATAAATTCCTCTTGATTGTTGCATCAAGAGACGCCTTCCGTGAGTGATTTGGGGCGGCGTCCTCCTCTGGGAGAATCCAACACTTCTTTCATATAGCAAAGGATCTGATTCAAGATCATGCATTTTGCCAGGTTGCTGTGTCTCACTCTCGCCTCTTACAGTGATAATTCCTCAGTCTTTTTTAACTTTCATGGCGTTAATGCTTAAATGACTTAGACTGGTTATTTTGTAATGCCCTCCATTTGGGCTGGTTTCGTGTTTGCTCATGATTTGACCCAGGTGCACTACTTGGATTAAATGTCACCTCCTGAGTTCCAGATAATGTGAAGTTACTTTGTGGCGCAACATCCTGCCGTTTTTGTCTTCGTGGTGATTTCTTGCACATTTATTTGTGTATTTGTTTTCTGTCACAGGTTGGTAGAATATAAAGTCCATAATGGCAGTGTAGACTTTCTTTTTCTTTTGCAGTGCTGTATCCCAGCACATATGGTGGTTATAATCTGCCAGTCACAGTGCTAGGCAGTAGGAATGTAATGGTGAGCATACACAGATGCTCCTTGTTATTAAAAAATAAATTAGGTAGTGGACTCAGATAACTTGCTATTTATTCAGTTTATTATTACTTAGTCATTCACTCACTGAATATTTATGGCACACCTATTACATTGTGAGCCCTGAGGGGATGGCCAGTGAATGACACAGAAAAGGCTTCTGAGCTCCTTAAGTTTACATTCCAGAAAGGAAGTAGACAATAAACCAGATAAATAACCATGTAGTACAGTGAGTGGGGCAGTCGAACCATCAAGCTGTGCAGATGAAGAGGATTCCAGAGCGGGGAGAGGAAGTGGGAAGGCTCTGAGTTGCGAACACACTTGGCAAGTCCAGGGATCGGCATGGAGTCCACTGTGGCTGGAGCAGGATGAGTGAGGGAGAAAGTGGGAGGAAATGAGGTCAGTGAGGCAGCCAAGGGCTCCGCTTGTGTGGCTTTGGATTTCATTCTAATTGTGATGGGAATCCATTAGAGCGTTCAAAGCCTGGGAGTGACATACTCTTTTACTGCACAGAGAATTGCTTTATGAACTATTTCCTTCTCAGAAAGCTCTTTAGGGAGATTGGCTGAGAATCAGTGTTTGTCGAGAAACTTGCAATTTCTGGCTTTTAGTTCTTCTACATCAGGCCCTGTACTGGTAGCTAGGAATCCTGGAATGTGTTCCCAGATTTGCACATTCCTTTTTGAGGGGTCTTGGCTAGGCCAGCCTTTCTGGCTTAACACCTCTTCACACTCATGTATTCAAGAAAACATGAAGAGTGAAGGGGAGAGAGTAGAGTAGTTACGGGAATTCTCCAGCTCTTGGAAGCCTCAAGTATAAATATGGTATAAATAAATTAGTATGCACAAAGAGCTTGGGTACTTTCCACAGTCAGAAAAAAAAAATCAGTAAGTTCTCCTTCAGAGTATTTTCTGAAGGCTTAATGATTAATGTAGGCAAAACTAGAGGTCAATGTGATCACGTGAAGCAGAACAATCCCTCGGCTTTGTTTTACCCATAGGCACTTGAATGACCCTGAGAGTAGCTTATTCAAAATGTTTTTAACTTCCTCACGTGGTTAACCTATGAATGAAGCATTTTCTGAGTCAATCAGCATGTTAATAAGTAAAGGAATTATTGGGAAGTTCAGGGAAGGACACTTGAATGCCTGAGTATGAATGAAGAAAGGAACCAGAAGAGAATTCTAGGAGAAATGGGGTATTCCATGCTTGGTCTCTGAAAAGATTGCATTTGGATATTGTTTTCTTGAAGATGTGCACTTTTATTTGCTATGGATTGAAACTGGAGTGGCAGCAAAAACAGTGCGGGCAGGCCACCTTGCTTCAGGAATGGTGGTTCAGGAGTTCAGTCACAGGTTTCCTGGGGTATCTCGGTTTCTTTTGCTTCCTTACATTAAAACAGAATCAGATCTTCCAGTGCTCAAGGAAAATCTAAATAGGACTCTTCATGGTTTAAAAAAAATTCAAACCAGTGTCTGAGTTCTTTTCTACCTGAGCTTATTTGGGATACATTTTGCTGCTTCTTAAAAAGGTATAAAAGGGAAGTTTGGGGTTTCTTGGTAAATGACCTTTTACAGTGACTCCCTGTTATTTTGCATTCCCCTGGGAACCCAAATAGCCATGCAATGCATTCCTGCTGTGTGAGACTGAATAAGCCTTTCTAATTTAGAATTAGTAGCTTGTAAGATCCTAATTAGCATTATGAGTAAAATGTCTGTTTATTTCTGACCAGTCATAGGATAAGCCTGGGTTAAATTCAGTGTAACATTTTGTTGGCTTCTTCAGTTGGAAAAGCTGGTGTCTGATATGAGGTTTAAACATTGCCACCCTACTCTTTCTTCTTTTTTCTTTTTTCATTCTGTGTTGGTGGCCTCTGCTCACTTCTCTACCTCCTCACCCCTGTTCTCTTAGAGCTTAATCATGCCCAGCAGCTGATGTGTACCTTGTGAACTGGCCAAACAAAGGTGATTCAGAGAGAACTCTCAGGAAAGCAGGCTGGCATTTAAACTTTAAACTGAAAAAGCAAACAACCAGGCAAATATTCAGCACAAAAATGGAGTATCCAGCAATCCTGGACTGGTTACAACAGCACTGCATTTTGTGCTTTTTATTCTGTGGTTGGGTACTATCATCTGTACACGGGTACACGTCCAATTTGGAGCGAAGGAAAATAAGACTGAGAAATCAACTAATAATGTCTATAGGAATGGACCAAGACAGCAGTCATGTTTAAGTGAAGAATTTGGAAATACCTAAGAAGCAATTAAAATGCGATCTTGGAATCAGCACTGAATTGTAGTTACAGTCTGGTAAACGGACACCTAGTCAATTTTCATGTCTCCTCACCTGGGGATAGACTGTGATCATAGAGGGGGCATGGCCAGAATGCAATACAGAGAAGGCAACCTGGCAGAGAGAGAATTGGGTTGTGTGTTACAGCGGTATGCAGGGAGAGATGCTGCCCCAGCCGAGAGCGTCCTTTGGAGGATTTGGTGGCTGGATCCCTGGCATGACTCTACTCTGCTAAGCCTATCAAATCTTGGCAGTGCGTCCCCCAAGTCCTTCACCGACTTTGTCCCCCAGGGAAACCATCTTTGCATGCTCTGGGTTTGGCGCTGCTTTCCTACTGGGAGATGATTTCATCTTTGGCCACTATCTTATGCTGGATGACTGGATGGGTGCGCTTCTCATGTAAAACAAAGAAATTGACATTCTGGCTCCTGTGAAGTCACTTAAGGTGAATTTGTCTGGAGAAGCAGATCATTTCAGGAAAAGTTGGCAGAGCTGAACTTTGGGGGCTGCCAAGCCAAGGACCAAACCTTAGACCCCACCCGGCAGCTGACCTCTTTGTCATCTTTCTGTAACTATTGCACCTAGGGAGGGAGTATAAACACTGCAATGAGGCTTAGCAAGAATTCATGGGCATCTCTGTTCCATCATGGTCAGAAACTGCATTTTTGATCACTGCGATATTTTGCCGCAGCCTTTACTTACAAACATTTATCAATAGGTACTGGTTATCTAACGTCTATTTTCTTACACACATTTTCATGTTTTTTCTTATGTGATCTCTGTGGTTAGTAACTTTACATCAGGTGTGAATCATGACTATTTTATATCTATAAAAGATATATAAAATAAAATATAAAAAGATATATAAAATAAAAGGGGAAGAATATTGGCTATCCATTGTTCATAAATACCATATTGCTACTGCATAATGGCAATTCCAAGCCACACTTTATTTCTGAGCTGGAATTAATCCTTCAAATAGATGTTGTTTAAAAATGACCTGCAAAGGAAGGAGATGGATCATTCTCATACCAGATGCTTCCCATCCCCAGTGGGAATATGCAAAAGGTTTTTATGAGCCAGGCTTCATAAGCACACAGTATAGGAAGCATAGAGCATAGCGTTCAAATGAAAGCATAAGAAAAATCCTGGTCTTGGGAATGCTGGAATTGGACTAGAAGACAAGAGCCAGGGCTCTGTTCCTATAAAAAGGATCATAAAACTGTTAAGTGAGCAAGCTCAGTTTTCCAAAAAGAAGAAAAAAGTTTTCAGAATGAGAAATGCTGAAGAGTACCAGAACTTTCTCTTCATTCTAATTTTTTACAATGTATGACCTCATGATCTCATGCACTTACACACCCACACTTCAGTACAGTCATAAGGAAGAGAAACTTCAAGTTTACTTTCTTACAACTCCTACCTTTGAGAAAATGAATTCGAATACTGACAATGCCATAAAAAAACCCATATACTTTAGAGTGACAGTGATAAGCGAGAATGTGGAAGATAAAAGAACATAATCTTTTCTCTAAAACAAATGATTTGGTTTTTCAGGTACCTACTCCATGGACAAAATAATTGGGCAGCTAGATTTTGGAAACAAAAATACAAAGAGAAAATTTATTCCTTTATGGAATGCAAACTTCAGGAGATGAGGGGTATTTTCTGTGTTGTTTACTATCATATCCCCAGGGCTTAGAATATAGTAGGTGCTCAGTAAATATTTGTTGAATGAAAACTATAGCAAGTTCTTTGAATATACTATCTAATTTGTTTTTTTAATAGCAATAAAAAGCATCTGTTTGTGTTTGCATCGTAGTGAGATTATTTCCCCTTAATATTTTTTGTGTCCAAAGTCTAGTTACCCAATATATCTGTATATATATATATATTTATATATATATATATATATATACACATATATTTGGTTTTTCAGGTACCTAATTGGGCAGTGATAAAATAAGATTTATCACTTACACTTTGTATTATATATATATATATATATATATATATATAAAATACCCTATGAAGGTGGGGATTTTTATCTTGTTTTGTAAACCTATAGTACCCACCTGGACTATAGTAGGCATTCAGTATAGTTGCTGATGAGTTACTGGGTGTGGTTTGTAGAAGCAAACATGATTAGGATGATGAAAATACAAACCTCTTATCTATGCCTGTTTTCCATTCAAGTCCCAAATGGAGGCCTGACTTGCTTGATGACCTAGAGAAAATGCCCCATTTTGTGTTGGGTATCTGACGGTTCTATTCATGCCCTTCCCTCTACTCTGAGCACAGAGAATCTGGTTTCTTTTCCTTGCCAGGGCCTGTGTACTGCTATGAAAGCCTAATGCAGTATGACTGCCTCATGGAGAGTTTTCGTGATTAATCAAATTTGAATCCTTATCCTGTATCCTTTGCATTCACTATGAGTAACAGTAATTGGCATGATGCAGCATTAGGAAAACTTTCTCTAAATTCACTGAGACTCTCCTTCTGCTCCTTCCTTCAGCTGTTATTTCTTGTAACATCCCACTCTCCATTGCCTCTCCTTCTTGGCCTGGTCTTTACTGAGCCTAAGATTTATCCCTGACACTTCTATTCCACCCCTCCTACACCAACCTATGCTTCCTACCCCAATCCTCCACTGTTAAATATCTGTTATATGACAATTTCTCAAGATCTAAGATCTACAATACTCGTCTCATAACCACACTACAAAACTCAAGAGATAGTTGATACAAGTGGACAGAATGCCGATCTGATCACTTTGAGACCTCATTTCTAGAAAGAGCTCTGCCGCTAGCCAGTGCTGTGACCTGGACTACTCCATCTCCCTGGGCTTCACTCTTCTCATGTATAAAGTGTGGAAGTTTGTCTAGTCTAGTGTTTCTGTAAATAAGCACTGTACCACTGGTCCAGCACTATGTCTTTCAAAACTTTGTTCTGGGGTCACATTAATTTGGGGGTTGCTGTGCATTTTGTCACCTTCTTGAATATTAGCAAGTTAAAATTCTGATGAATCTTGAGATAAAGCAACTATTTTCCTTTACCTGATAATTGGCTTTTTACTGGGGAGGTGGGTAACACACTGGTAGTTCCCAGGAGCTCTAGAAGGGAATCCCTGGGGGAACATTCTGGGAATCTTGGCTGCAGCTGCACATCCTTTATCTCCAATGCCAGTTGCGCTGTGGGCATAAGGTAGTAGGTCAGGACCTTGGCCTTTCAGGCATCAAATGTCAAATAAGGCAGAGAGAAAAATCAATATTATAAAGGATGGCAATTTGAGACTAAAGGTTGGTTCAAATTATAATGGGCCTGAGGACTGAGAAGCAAGTAGATCTGCCCAGAGAGGGGGCAGCAGATGAGGAAGGGGGAAGATTTGGCAGGTGAAGTGCGATTTGAGCTGAACACCAAGGGGTGTTTGCAGTAATTCATATAAAAGGTAGAGAAGGTGGGAAAGGATATTCCAGGTGGAAGGAAACACATGGTACAGAGGCATAAAATCCAAGGGTATATTCTATACCTGTGAAATACTTCTGTGGTTACAGAACCTAGAGTGGAGGCTGCTTACAGAGAGAGGAGTAGGAGAAAGTTCTGGGAGATGCTACAGGCCTGTTTTACTTTCAGTGCCATTCTATGGAGACTGAAATTAATCCTGTAGGCAACAGGAAACCATGCTTAGATTGGTTTTTAAAAAGGGAATTACGTGACCAATAAGTATTTTATAAAGAGAACTAGGTAAAGAAAAAGAGAAAATTTTGGAGTGCTAAGGCAGACAGGAGAGAGAAGAGACTGGTCGGGAAACTAATTATGATTCTATTGAAATGGCTGAAGTAACAGATGATAAAAGGCGGAATAATGACAGTGGTAAAAGGATGAGATGGAGGAAACGGATATGAAGGACATTAGGAGCACAACAGACTGTGGGAGCTGATTCGATATGAGACAAGGAAGAAAGAGTATGGATACAAAATGACTCAACATTATTTAGCTTGGGCAAATGTGTAAAATTTACTGGGATAGGAATTTGGAGGAGTGAACTGTTTCAATAGATTTTGCACTGGACTAAGGATTCTGTTACATAGAGTAATTTTCCTGTAAAAACATTTCCACTGATTTTTGTGTTTCAGAGTTCAATAATGATTTAACTAAAGACTATATTATTTTTAAGAGGATCCAAACACATCTATTCTAAACTAAGATTTAGTATGTACTCAATATGTTCTTGTCAACAAAACAGCATTTTTGTCTATATATCTCTTTAGATTTTACCTCTAAATGATAAGTAATTATTTCTAGGATTACAGATACATTTGGCTCTTCATACAATCAAGAACTCTTTCAGCCACAGATAATCCTATATACACTGATACCTCAGCAGAAGTTTATGAAGTTATTTTCATTTTCTAGGAGGAAACAGCATAGAACACCAACAATTTTAGTGATTATTTAAATATTAAATAGCCATTCTTTTGGGACAAATATAAAGTTTGGCTTTAAGTATTATTGCCTCTAATACATTAAAAATATATTGTATTTATAGTTAGGGAGTTAGGGATTGTTTCAAAAGCATCTTTGTATGTCAGTGAAAATTAGAAAAATATTCTTTTAGCTAATCAACATTTTAGAAAAAGTCCATGCATGCTTATTGTATAGAAATTAACAAAGATTTTAAAGAATTATTTTCCCCAACAACTTTCGGAAATATAGGGTACATTTATTTAGAGGAAAAAGAACTTCCTTTTAGAGGCAGGATGTGGAAACTAGCATGACCCAAATTGTTTACACAAAAGCAGTCCACACCTCCCTGATTAGGCCAGAGAATTTTGCCTTTACCTGCAACCAGCTGCCTTCTATTAGCACAAGAAACAAATTGTAAGATCTATGGTCACTGAACTATGACTGCCTTCTCATTTGGAATTTTTTGTCCAAGGAGATTGGGAATTTAGAAACAGTTGGTGGAGAGGAGTTGTTGCTAGACATAATTTTTCAGAGGAAGGGAAGCACAGTCTTAAAAATTGGCTGAGCTATCAAAATGGCTGCACATAATAAAATGAGCACAATGGGGTAGTCAGAGAGTGACTCCTGAAAACTTTTTTTCCTTTTATACTACAAAGAAATGAAGGAAACTGAATGGTCTTGTGGTAGGCAGGGCAGCCTCTCCCTCCCACTTCCTCCAATTACCCTACATTCTCAGCAATAAATTTAGATGCTTGGAAAGCAGGTGCATGTAATGGTTGTTCCCCATATTCTCGGGTGAAGAATAAAAGATTACTGTATCCAAACCTTCAGATATTGCAGATTTCTAAATGCATTTTATTGCACCTGGAAGAAATTTTGCATCCTTGAGAAAATGGAATGCAAAAATGAGTTGAGACACAAGGTCCCTTTATCTCTGAGCAAAACAATCTTATTTCCCTTAGTTCAAATGGAGGGCAGGGAAGTCACACTGCGATTTCTGAAACCCAACAACCTAGTATCGCTGTGCCATTCTCTCCCCGACCCAGCGCCACTCCCTTAATTTGATATCTGTTTACTTTACAGGAGGCCGTTTTTGAGAAAGGATCATAAATATGCTGGCCCAGAGCCCTCTGAGCCATGACTAGCAAAATAACATACCCATCTAGAGATAGTAGCCCTTGTGATACTTAAATGTGTTGGTTAATTTTTTATCTACTTTAATAACTAAATTATTCCCCCACCCCTGCTTTCTCTGCCTTCTATTTCTGCTCTGAAGCTGTGGGCACAGAAATCTCCGCAGGCAAATTACTCCAGACCACATTGCAGGACAGTCCTATAAGGAACAGTTCAATTCACCACATCTCGGTGCCTGATCCTTTTGCGACATGGCAGGTGTGAGTGGTTGTTTGAAATATTCTATGTTTATCTTCAACTTCGTGTTCTGGGTAAGTGTTTTTCTTTTATTTATCAATTTTATGCAAGAAAGAGGACCTCTATGTAAATGTCATAAATGAGAGCAGACTGTGCACAAGAGAAACGGTGGGGGCGAGGAAAATGTATTTTCCATTTACTTGTTTGGGTTTGTTCGTTCTTTCTTTGGTTATCTCAGTAACTGAGAATGAGCCAGTGACTCAAAAAAGTGCACTTCAGAATCTGGGTGGATAAACATTTCATAGATGTTTTGATATTGTTACAAAACAGTCACAGGGAAAAAAAATACCTTAATTAAAGGACAGTTATTCTTAGCTGAGTATCACGCAGGCCTCCCTAGTTTAAGGACCCTGTGGAAAAAGCGGCTTCCATCAGGAGCCCAGCCCCAATCCTAACCTTTACATCTGGGTTTGAAACAGGTGAATGGTGGGGTGCTGGATGATACAGACCCGAGAAGAGGGTCATTTTCAGAGGGTCACAAAAACCTTGAGAGGGAAACACTAAAATTATTTCATCATGAAAAGTTAAAGCCACTAGGTTTGTATCAGCAACTTATAGTTAGTATTTTGATGTGTCATTACTCCACCATTTAATCAAGAAGGTTTGTATTTTAGCAAGTTCGTATGTTTCTCTTGAAAGTCTGTTGGCATAAGACATAGCAAATAAATTAATAAGTAGCATCTAACATTGGAAATTGTAAAAATAAGATAAAGGGCAGTCTGGGATGCTAAAAAATTAATGTTCTCCTTTTTAGCATATATGGTGCAATTAAAGATTGTTCCAAAGTAAATCAGTAGAAATAGCGCAAATGCTTAAATGAAAAAATCACTTTGTATACTGGATTTTAAAAATGGCCTGTGCAGTATAAGCAGGAGAGAGTTCTGGTTTTGTATTTTATTTGGTTACCTTTAGTAAACAGGCAGCTATTATCTCTATGCTGATAAATTTCTGTCCTATTAAAATAGTGATGTTCCTAAACTCAACTCCTTGAATACAGTCTTATTGTACAGAATTACTTTCCATTCATTGTCAGTAGCCCTAATAAGGTCAGGTGACACACTGGTGAAGAAAGTGAGTATGTCAATAAATAAAATAAAGAAGTTTCGTCCTTTGTACTTCCTCCATTCCCTAGGACAATGGGCTCCTTTTGCAAATATTAAATGAAGCTCCTGAGTATATGCCAGTTTTTTTTTTAGTTAGTCCTGGTAAATTTCTTCTCTTGAAATATTTTAAATTGGTTAAACATTGAGAGTAGACTATAAACAAAGAAATGCCTGCATACTTGGGTTGGCTTTGTTTTTAGTTTTTTATTATGGAGAACTTCAAACATTCACAAAATAAAGGAAAATCAGCCTTATCATCCAGCCCCAACAGCCAGTCTTTCTTCTACTTCCCCACCCTATGCTATTTTGTAGCAACTCCCAGGTGTATCATTTCACCTAAAAATATTTTACTATGTTTCTAAAAGATAAATAACTCTTTAAGGAAATATAACCGCAATGTCATTATCACACTAAAAATTTAAGAATTTTTTTTATTAAGGTATCATTGATAATACAGTATTATATTCAGGTTTCACATGAGCAACATTGTGGTTACTACGTTCCCCCCTATTACCAAGTCCCCCCCACATACCCCATTACAGTCACTGTCCATCAGCGTAGTGAGAGGCTATAGAGTCACTACTTGTCTTCTCGGGGTGCTATACTGCCCTCCCCGTGCCCACCCCCCTACATCATGTATGTTGATCCTAATGCCCCTTATTCCCCTTCTCCCTCCCTTCCCACCCACCCTTCCCAGTTCCTTTCCCTTTGGTAACCACTCGTTCATTCTTGGGTTCTGTGAGTCTGCTGCTGTTTTGTTCCTTTGGTTTTTGCTTTGAAAACTTAAGAATTTTTAAAATCAATTATCAAATATCCATCCAAGGTTTAAACATCCTATTGCTTCATAAATGCTCTTCTTTGACTCCAAATCCAAATAAGGTCCACACATTGTGATTAACTGACAAATGCCTGTTTTCCTCTTTAGGTTCTCCCCCCATTTTCATCTCTTTTTTCTCCCTTGAGAATTTTATGTACTGTGCGTGTTGTTTGTCTTACCCCATTTCCCATGGTCCGATTGTGCTATTCACCTCTCCCTGGTGTAGTTTAACCTGTCCTTCCCGGCTGTTAATGATTATCTGTCTGCTGGCATCTCTAACTAAGTAGTTGCATCTGGCAACTTGATAAGATTTAGGCTGTTGGTTTTTTGAGGGGCACAACTACTTTATAAGTACTGTGTTCCTTCATCAGGAAGTACACACACTGACTGACCATGTCACCTTTGTGATGTTAGTAACCCCTGATGCTCAAGAACCTAAATCCATCAGTTCATTAAGAGTTTCAAATTGGTGATATTCTATTTCTGTCATTCTTCATTTATTAGCCAGAATGTCTTCAGTAAGGAAAAATTTAGCATTTACTGATTGGTTACCAGTAGTACCCAGTTTTTATTAAAAACAAGGCAATATAAATGCTTCTTACTCTTTACCTAGGTTTCAAAATGATGAGTTTATGTTCTGGTATCCTACAACAGTGATAAGCAAGTATATCTTTAAGTATCCTCATGAAATCGTAGATTTAAACTCCATCACAGTTCTTATTGCACCTTGTTGGTGTGCAGTACATTTCATCTTTGGCCAATGGGGAGCATCATCATATCCTTCTGACATGATCTTAATAACTTTGATTACTTATCACTATTTGCTGTGACAAGACATTCCAGGCTCACTTCCCTATTTTCTGCCCCAGAACTGGAATTAGTTATTTCTCCAAAAAGTCTTGATATCTGTTTTTAAAAAACTGTAACTGTTGTCTTTTTATGACACAGAATATAGATGGGCCATTTAAAACCAACCCAAATAGGAATATGTTAATAAACACATGACTTCTGTTTTAATAAGGTGTCCCACAGAACCCAAACCAGTAGCAATCCTCAAGTTATGAAATAGTTAAAACATGTCTCTGTTGTATAAAAACAGCATACAAAATGCTGATGGCTCTTGTGAAAACATCAGAGGTCAGTGTTTCATTAAATAGCTAATCAGGAATTTGGAAGACCTGAATTTTAAACTTAAATGATAAAGACAGTCTAGGGAAGGAGTGGGTTATAGGTTTAAGATTATATGTTTAAGACTAGAGTTCAAGATGAGTTGTAGAGATCTGTACCATGCTGAACTCAGACACTGTCACTGTTTTCCTGGGAAGCTTTGATTATTTTATGATCACCATTATCTATTTTTCTGATAATAAAGGCAAAGTCTTTCTGATGCTCTATAGATTTCAGTTATGTATTTCTAACTTCCCTGGGGGTAAAAGGCCTTGTTCTTACCATCAACACGGTGGTGGAACCCTATAATCTCTGTATGAGGCTCTTGAAATGGAGTCTTCGAGTAAGAGCAACAGCTGTTAAGACCAGTGATGACTTCCTAGCCACTAGATGACAACAATATTTGCATTGAAAATCTAGACAGCAGAAGGAGTCTCTGAGGTTAGGGAACCATTCCTATTTCTACTCTCCCCTCTGCCCCTAAGCTAGAGTTGTCAGTTGGAATTTTATGATTATTCATAGGAAATTAGCAATTTGTCACATTTCTCATGTTTACTTAAGAAAAAATTTTAACGGTCCCACTGATGTGGATTTCTTGTAGATAGAGCCTTATGTTTTCAGATGCATTCTTTCTGGTGTAACTTGCAAAACTAAGCCATTGCAAAATAGGGCCAGATGTTGAAATATCTCTAAGATATGCATATGGTTATTTAAGCTAAACATACCAGTTTCTTTTGTAAGAGGACTTGAGATATGCCATACAAATATGCAGGGATTTCCATTTTGTTAGAATTAGTAATTGAAAAAAAACATGTGAAAGTGAAAATCATTCCCAATCACTTATGCTAGAGTTTGATGCAAGTTAGAGTGAATTGGAGGTGCTATAGATAATAGATCAATTATAGGAACAAAACCTGTTTCTCTGAGTCTTGAGTCAAAAGATGAACTGCCCAAATATTCCTGTGTTCCTCCCAGACAAGTCAGGCTTGAGACTATTTTAGATGCTTGGGGTGACTTAGGAGCCCACGTTAGCTTGGAGCACAAGGCCTTGGGCCTGCAGATGCAGTGGACCCATGGCCAGAGCAGAGAGCTATGGAGAGGCCAGCTCTTCATGAAGGGAAGCAGAGTGAAGTAACATTACCAATCGCAAATGAGGTAAGGTGAGGAGGAGGAGGCAAGCTGTAAAGTCGAATGTATCCGCAGCTGAAGGAAGCCAATACGTGAAGTGGTTTGAAGGGGGAAGAAGGAAGTCAGAACTGGGAGAGAGTCCAGGAACCAGCATTTTAATGTTCATCATTGTGTTTTATGTGGTGCCTGGGTCTCTTGATTGAATGTCCTGAGAGCAGTTAAAATAGTTGAGGCCAAGCTGCCATAGCCATGAGATAGGGGAAGATTAAAAAACACAGCATGATTATATTTCATTCTGTCAGTTGATGAAATCCCCCAAGATAAAGATTAGACTGTGGCTGAAATGTGTGAACTTTGCAAACACAATGGTTTCCTACCACCATGGAGTCTCCATGGAACTGTAACAATGACAAAACGCATTGAAGCCCAGTGGTTGGGAGCTCAGGCTGAACCTAAGCTCCTTCATCACTAGCTGTGTGGCTTTGGGGATGTTAGTTAACCTCTCTGTGCTTTAGTGTTCCTTATCTGTAAAACCAGGGATTGTAGTAGTATTTATCTCATAGAATTATTGTGAAGACTAAGTAAGTTAATACGTATAAAGAACTCAGCATTAGCAATAAATAAGTGTATAAGAAATAGACATTTCATCAATGTGGCATAGGCATCTTTATGAGACAAAAATAATATGAAACCACTCTGCCCAGTAATGAATAAATTCCAATGTTGGATTTTGAAACAGAGGAGGAAATAAGATAGCAAGGATTATGATAAGACAGGAATTCTTCTATCATAAATTAGGAGAATGCAAAGAAAATGCATTTGTAAACAGACAGATTGAGATTCACATTCTAAATTCACTCCATATTGCTTTGTGGCTTGGAAGATGTTCCTTGATTTTTCTATGCTGCAGTTTCTGCATTTGAAAAATGAAGATGATAATATTACATGGCAGGATTAATTGTGAAGATTAACTAAGATGCTCTATGAAAGCCTATAATTAAGGGCTGACTTATAGTAATAGTTCAATTAATGCTATTTTCCCCAATTGAACCATCGTATTACTTTTTAATTTAAAAGTATTGGAATCTGGTGTGATAGTATTTTATATGTAATGGGCTTTTAAAACTTAATTTTAGTCCTACTCTGACCTCTGACCTCTGACCCTCCTCTGGCCTCATGGGACAGGGAATCTGTGGGGAAAGAGAAATATGCTTACCCTGGGCCTGGCCTCCACCTTGGGTACCCAGGACCACAGAGGTCCTGCCCAAATGGCCCCAAACCTGTTCCCAGGGTCTGCACAGGCCCTTCTACAGCAGTGATCAAAGGGGGAGCTGTTTACCAGAAATGGCAGCAGGTTGTTAACAGAGCTGATTTGCAGGCTGAGGTATTCCTACCCATGCCCCTCACCTCCCTCAGAGCTCAAGATGGAATCAGGAGTGAGGGGTGGAGCCAGAGCTGGCTCTCCCCAGGCTACCCCTTCTGATAGCAGACCCCAAAGAGTCCGAGAATTCTAAATCAAACCTTGTCTTCCAGGCCATTAAGTGGGCATGTTTGCCAAGGCAGGAAGAAAGAACCCATTTTATATATGTATATTACCTTGAGTTATAATTTCTCAACACAGAGACCTACAGCCTGTGGACGGTTATTTGTGTCTTGCCCCAGGCCCTGCCCCAGTGTATGTACAGGTCTGCAGGTGTTACTTATATGGCAGTTGTACTTTTGAAACAAAATGATGAAACCATTCCTGAATTTGCATCATTTTATGATTCAGAAACATTAGGATGCTAATCAAATGCTGAATGTTCTCTCTCTTTACACATTTTGAAGTTTTGTGAATTTTAGTGATTTTATACTTAAGTACAGGAAAGATAAAAGAAGCATGTTTACCCAGACCCTATTTGTCTCAGAAAAAAAATGTGGTTGATTTATTTCCCTTAAATGTAGAGCTATTTAAACTAGAATTTGCAGCAGTCATACTGAGTGCTTGCCTTACTTGTAGGTTTAGAAGATGCACATGAATGCAATACAGGGACTCTTACTGTGTACTTAGCCACTCATTGGTGTAATAAATATCATTCATTTGGGGTGCAAGATAGAAAAACCATGATGGAAGAGTCTGCTAAGAGTTGAAGTTTTCAATTTGCTCCACTAGTTTACAGAATCAGAAAATCAGATATTATGTGAAGGGTAGGAGGCCATCTCACTAAATCAGAGCTGCATTGGGCCATGCCTATAGAGAGAATGCATAGCAACCTCTCCTCAACAGGAGATCTGAGAAGTACAGTAACCCATGTTGTTAGGCAGCAAGGCAGAGCATATACCCTACTCTCAATAAATAATAAATCAAATAGGTCTCATCTATTCAAGGATGAATAAGGGAAAGCCTAGTGTAAGTCCTAATAAAAACACTGTTGAACAAGTAAAAGAGAATGTTACCTGAAGCCTTTGAGGACAAGTCCACATCCCTGAAAGAAACACTCCAGGATCCTAAAAAATGTTTCAGGAAATTGGTATCCATAATGCAGTGCCAGAAAATAAGCCCTCACAAAATAATGGACAGCCATAAGAGATCAAATTTACTGGAAAACCAAAAGATGAAAAGGGAAATGGATAAAATAAAGAAGTACTTCAAGTAAACCAGAAACACAGTGATAGAATTAAAATCCACTCTCAAAATTACATTAAATGGAGATAGAGATACAGAATCCTAAACTGAGAAGCTCTTCCAGAAGAAAATCAGAGATAAGTGATATGATAGAACAGAGAATGGAAACACAAAGCAATTTGTATTCCTGAAGAAAAGGACAAAATAAACAGAACAAAAACAATTAAAAAATTCTCTCAAGCGACATTGTATACTCTGCATCATCCTACCACAATGCAATTGGGCTAGACTTTTAAAAAATGTTTAATGGTAGATAAAACTTAAAAATTAGAAGTACGTCCTAAAATACCAGGGCTGTCAGGATCATTTCCTCCTATATTCATGGCTTCTAGTGTTTCTGGGTTATCGTAAAAGCAAATCTTGTTACCCAGGTTATCCACTTGGATATTTTCTTATTCTTTTATAGCCTCTCAGGAGCAGCATGGGAAGGTTTCCCTTAAGCTTATTTTAAAAAGTGTCCATTTTGGACCAATAATGATAGAGCTCACAGTCCATTCTTCCTCCCTGCATAGCACTATGTGCTTTCTTCCATTTTCAACACTCTTCAAATACACTTTGGTAAATACCCAATTCAAAAGATAGAATTGAAAGGGAGGGAGTAGGGATGATTGGAGGACACGTTATGAGAGAAGAGGGCAAATCAGCCTGTTCTCTACCATTTATCCTTGTGCTGGACGGTGCTTCCTGTTTCTCTCCTGGCATTTTATAGCTTTTAGATTCTGCCCTGTCTTGGTCTGCTTGGGCTACTGAAACAAAACGCCATGGACTTGGTGGGTTAAACAATAGAAATTCATTTTCTCACAGTTTTGGAGACCAGGAGTCCAAGATCAAGGTGCCACCCAATTTGGTTTCTGGTGAGGCCTCTCTTCCTGGCTTGCAGATGGCTGCCTTCTTGCTGTGTACTCAGAGGACCTCTCCTCAGTGCGCTCACATGTGTGTGTGCGTGTGTGTGCAGAGCAGAAAGAGGAAGAGAGGAAGAGATCCCTCTTCCTCTTGTTATAGATCACTAATAAATTTTCAGTTTAGGACTCCACCTTATAACCTCATTTAACCTTAATTACCTCTTAAAAGCCCTGTCTTAAAATATTCACATTGGTGGTTAAGGCTTCAATATGTGAATGTAGGGAGAATATAATTCAGTACATAGCATACTCATAGCAAACAGCAAAATTACCTAATTTATTCAAAAGCTGGCTGAGAACAACTGCATCCTATCCATAAAAAGAAAGATGTCCCATGACAGCTGAATGACAACCACAGAGATTCCCTTCAACAAGAAACCAGAAGGTGAGGTATGGGGGATGTTGGGGTAAGTAAATCTAATATTCATTGTCCACTGTCCACTGATCTGGGGGCCTGACATACCCATTTCCTTTTATAACCTCATCAAGAGAAAATAAGAGCTAAACACTTATTTCTTAATTTATATTCCCAATTATTTAAAATAGTATAAAAGATCAGGGAACAAACCCTTAAAGCCAAACTGGACAAGGGCTCAAAGAACCATTATGATGACCAATCTTATAATTGGGATAGAGTAGGCTAGTATCAGTCATGACTCTAGAATGATTATTCTTGATAGAAAATTAAAATTTAATTTTGAAATAATTAAACAAATGAATAATTTCATGTTTTTAAGACTGATTTGTACATGTGAATTTCTTCAATAAAATGAGAATGGTATATTTTAAATGTTTCTTTTTGTTTTTAAGGTGTAGTTGGAGGAAAGCATAGACATAGGGATGGAAATGATATTTTGGCTAAGTATAAAATCCCTAAAAAAAATTTCTAGTTGTGAAGATTGAAGTTGGGCCAGATTCTCTTGGCTTCTGAAATAATTGAATACTCTTCCTTTTTTAAAAGTCTTATTTTGTTAAAGCAGTTGTATGTTCTCGGCAAAATTGAGAGGAAGGTACAGGGATTTTCCATATATCCCCTGGCCCCACACATGCAAGCCTCCTCCATTATCAATATTGCTCACCAATGTCACCCATCAGAGTGGTACATTTGTTACAATTCATGAACTTACATCGACATATAATCACCCAAAGACCATAGCTTACATTAAGATTTATTCTTGGGTTTCTGTGGGCTTAGACAAATGTATATGACACTGACATGTGTCCATCATTCTAATATTATACAGAGTATTCCAACTGCCCTAAAAATCTTCTGTGTTCTATTCAGTCTGTTCCCATTCTACCTACCCCAGTTTTACTGTCTTCACAGTTTTGCCTTTTCCAGAATGTTATATAGTTAGAATTGTACAGTATGTAGACTTTTCAGATTGACTTCTTTCACTTAGTGATAAGCATTTAACTTTCTGCCATGTCTTTTCATGGATTGATGGCTCATTTATTTTTAGCACTGAATAATATTTCATTGTCTGGATGTATCACAGTTAATTTTTCATTTACTTTTTGAAAGACATCCTGGTTGCTTCCAAGTTTTAGCAATTATGAATGAAGCTGCTCAAAATACCCTTGTGCAGGTGTTGGTATGGTAATTCAGCTCCTTTGGGTAAATACCAAGGAGCACAACTGTTGGATTATTTGATAAGTATGTGTTTAGTTTAGTCAGAAATTGCCAACCTGCATATTTCAAGGTGGTGGTACCATTTTGCTTACCCACCGCAATGAATGAGGGCTCTTGTTGCTCCACCTCCTTACCAGCACTTGAGGTTGTAAATATTCCAGATTTTGGCCATATTAATAAGTGTGTAGTGGTATCTTATCGTTTTGATACTACTTTTAAAGTTAATATTATAAATAGCTTTCAGTGGCTGAGAAGACTAAAAGTTACCATTGGAGGGGAAATATAGTTGATATAAAAATGTACTAAAAATTGACACAGAAACAAAAAAATTTAAATGTTTTTTTAAAAAATCACCCTGTTAGTCTCTAAGAGTTCTTAAACTTTTCTTATTAATAGTTTCATAAAGACATTATCAGATAAGGATGGTAACCATAATAGCTATTTGGATAATTAATAATTATCTTCTGTTAAAGCTAAAAGCCAGAGCAACTACTAAGACAATAATGTAAATCTACTTGAGAAGAAAAAGAAAGAAAATAGCAATGAACAAATTGAATAACAGAAAATCCAGCTGCTATGAAATTACTGAAAATCTCAGAGGGTCTCATTATCAGTTGACATAAATTCTTACAGACTTACTTATTAACAAAGAACTGCTAAAGTGAGCACTTCTTTCCATCTGCAAGTGAAATTAGGATTTGGTGGAAAGGGGGAGAAAAAAGAAGGAGGGTTTTTAGCCTCTAAAGCTGTTTTTTTTGATGATTTGTATTTTATAGTGTGTACATGTGTGTGCCTATCAGATAATTTGATTGTATAGGTTATTTGGTGATTTGATAAAGAGTTTTGGTTATCCATTGCATTCATTATTTTATTGAAGCAGGATTGGATTAATAGTGGAGCTGGATTTTCACCATATGACTGTTACCTCTCAGGATTCTAGTATCTTTACCTGAAATTAAGAGTTTGTACCTAGATGATTTTTAAGATCTTTTAGGGGAGACAGATTCTCTGGCTTTTCATTTACTTATGGCACTTTCATTCCTTAACAAAGCTCTTGCCTCTATTTCTATGGCAAACTTAATGAGAAGCCATTAAAAGTCACACTGCTGTTTTGGGATTCCAGGCACATGGTTCAACATTCATGAAAGCAATCATGCTGCGAGGTCACCAGGCTTTGGAGGACTCAGGCATTTCTCTGTCAGAGAGATGTGAGGCCAGATTAGGTCTATAAAGTCCTCCAAGGCCTGCTGTGTCAGTTATGTTACCAAGCTTGTTTGCAATATCTCAGATAATAGATCTTTGATTTTTTTTTTTTGAGGCCACAATATGTATGTCTTAAAAAAAAACAACCTGAGAGACAAGGGTTTCCTTACCCAAAAGTAAAATGTGTTTCCCATTTTATGTGTTGGCCTTGGTCCAAATGAAATAATCTGGTAAAGTCATTAAAGAATTTAAGACTGTAAGTACTGTTCTTCATTGTTCCCCCTTAGTGGGTAAGCTTTGCTACCTAAAAAAGCTTATTTTTAAGTTTATTTCGGTACAAAAAGTATTGGAAACTCTTGTTGCTTAACTGCAAATTTTGTCAAGTGTTCTACTGTTCCTGTCTATCCCAGCTTCTTGGTTTCTTGAATCTTGAAAGAATGTTTGGTAATCAATCAGTTATTCCCTTCCTTTTTGGTCTAAGACAGTTTCTCAGAGACAAACCAGGGGCCTGATAGGGGTATTTTGTGTTTAAACTGTTATGACTTATTTTTCCTATGTTACAGTCTAACAAAAACACAGAGGTGAACCGTGGCAAATCATTTATCCTCTCCCCTATAGCCGTGATGACTTTCTGTCTGTGGACCCTGGATTGTGGATGACAGTTACTCTTATCAAATGTGCCAGTTACAGTGGGACATTTTAGTAGTTGCACATGAATATGCTTCATGTATGTCTTTCAGGAAGCAGTGGTATAATTAATGATAAACCATTGTTACCAGATGGGGAAGGGTGAGTGGAATTACAGTTGTAATTTATCTTCATTTAATCTTTTTTTTTCCCTATAGCTATGTGGTATCTTGATCCTGGCCGTAGCAATCTGGATACGAGTAAGCAAAGAAGGTCAAGAGGTAAATAGATAAATACTAGCTTCTCTGTTTCCAAGGTAGTTTATTTCTTTTATGATAATGAAAGTAATGACAATAATAATAGAAGACTTTCTATAGCACTTTCCTTAACTGCCTCGTGTAACCACATGTGCTGATAGGTGATTTTATAATTTAATTCTATTTAAATGACCACAGTTACTCGCTGTGTGCCAGGCACTGTGCTAGACATGGACAATCCCTCTGGAGAATGGAGAAGGTGTTATTTCAAAAGTAGGGAGGTTGCAATGAAAGTGGAGACGGGAAGGGGCCAAAGTGGAAGCAGCCTCCTTTGTTACTTGCTGAGGGTGAGCCTGGAGTGTGGCTGGAGGATACAGATCACGGCTCCTCCTCACCAAAAACAGTTTTTTGCAGTACAATAACTTGACTTATCCAAAGGCTGGTGGTCCAAAAGGAAAGAAGGTGAGACATTTCTTGGAGAAGAATTTGATCCATGTTTAAAGGCACCAAAGTACCAAGATAGTTGCTAACTGCCTGGGGCAGTTGGTGTTGAGAGGAATGCTGTTTGACAGTGAGTCCCGTCACCCCACTGTCACTCAGCTTCTTGCTAACTGTGTAAAATGAGCACAACCTCCTTTGCCCAACCACATGCTGTTCCATGCCCTGTGGCACAGCTCTTAGCAAAATTTCCATAGGTCTGGAGGAAGTTTAGTTCATATTAATTCTGGTTCCAGTCTTTGGATTCCACATGGGCTGTTTCTGTTTCATAGTAAGTGTCACAGATGTGGAAAGAGTGTGTAGTGGGGGCAGGGGTGAGGGTGGGGAGGGTTGTTTGGTTAGTTTTGCTCAATGTCATGCCTGGACCATTTCCTGGCTCCCTTGCTTCCATTCTTCTCTTCTTCTCGGGGCCCCTCAACACCTAGATCATTTTGCTGACCTAATGCAGGGCCATTTCCTTGTTCTCTGTGCTCTGAGCGTTTGCTCAGATTCAGGGTCACATCTTCTACTTCCAGATCCTTTTCAAGTTATTTGCCCAAATAAAGTTTCCTTTTCTAAGGGGAATTTTGATTCCTATTTGATAATTACTAAGCTATATGAAGACAGCAATTAAGGTAATCGTTTTCCACAACTTATTACCCCCTGATGCCGCCGAGTGCCTTTGGAGGCAGCCTAGCTGAAAGAAAGATTAAAAGCAAATTAACATTTGTTCTGATTCCTTCCTTAAACTAGGTAGCCCTTTTCTCGCTTCTCTCCTCTCCTCCTCTCTTACTCTTTCTCCCTCCCTCCTCCTTTCCTCCCTCCTTTCTTCTCTCTTTTTCTTTTTCTTTGTCTCTCTCTCTCTTTCTTTTAAAATTGACTTTCTACCCTCAGAGAACCCAGAGAATCACAGTGGCAGTTAGCCACTTCCTCATTCAGAGCCTCCCCATGGTGAAGAAACTGGGTGGGAGAGAGACAGGTGTGGTAACTAGTTGGTGACATCATTTCCTCCACTACCGGGTGAAGTTTAATGTGAGACCTTGTGCAGTGAGGATGGGGAGGCAGGCAGAGGAGCACAGGCAGGATCTTGAAGGCCACGTCAGGGGCTGCCGAGCTGCCCTTGAGGTCGGTGTTGTCCATTGTCTCACCGACATCACTGATGTCCTTGCTGTCACCACCACTGTCCTCAGCAGCCAGGTCCTTCCCAGGATGGGCCTCTTCTGAGCTTAGAAGCAAGTTGCCCTTGCCCTCCACCTTGTTCTTGATGGAGCCCAGCAACATGGGGTTGCCCTTCTCGATTCATGTACTGTTTATACTGATAAATGTAACTCTGACTGCCTGACGGACTTGGGCTCTGGGCTTGAGCCCAACAAAATGTATTTGAAGATGTGCAGAATCTCTGTTGTCTAGAAACTGGTATCTGACTTTGGGACTCATAATTAAGCACAGTGATTAACAGCCACCTATTTAGAGGTTTGTAACTCTGTGGGGAAAGAAAGTTCCCAGCCTGGGGCAAATAACCTTTGAAGCTGAAATCAGTCAGAAGGAGAAATGAAGTGGGAGAAGCCCATTCATTGCTTACAAACAGTCTACTTCTGCTTGCTCCTGACTCTTGCAACCCAGTTGTAAAAAGGGACCCCACCAAACCTCACTGGTCCAGATATACCCTTGCTCCCTCCACCCTTTTAATCACCTATTGATATGGAGATGCACTAAGGCCAAGTGAGAAATTCTGGAAATATTGCAATTTTACCCACAAGGTTGTTTGGCCCTTTTAAGATGTGTAATGAATCTGTATTTTATTTTATTTTATTTAGAAATTTTATTTCTGGTTGATAGGGGAATAGTTTCTTTCCCCCGCTCCCAGTGCTTCTGGTAAACAAATTTGGTGTTTAGTCCGTTAAGAAGTTACACACATTGAAACTATTAAATGAGAACTGTTGTCCTTGAGAGAGTGTTACTGTGCATTTGAGGATAAACAAATGAATTAATAGAGCTAGACAGCATCGTCAGTTATATTTTGACTCTTGTGCTTGGTCAGCTTCTAACCCAAATGGAAGTCAATATCTGCCAGGACAGCTTTAGTCTGCCTGACTTATGTGAACTTGGCTTGATTTGTATTTGCCCAAAGTCAGTGACAGAGGATCAAGACTGCAAAAAACTGAATCTCGCTAGTAGAGGAACAGAAGCATCAGTTTTAGGAGCATGAACATAGACACATAAGAGAGGGCGCAGGGAGGTCTTTGTGCACATCTTGTAGGCACTCTCTGGGCTGAAGTTCTAGGAATCTTTGTTCTCCCTCAGGATAGACTCGGCGCCATGAGGCAAATCCTTTGGGCAGCCATTCTTGTCCCAAGAGAGCCCTTAGAATCCGTAGAGGACCCTGAGTCTCTTCTTCAAGATTGAGCCATTGTTCTTTAGAAATCCCCCCCTTGCCCTAGCACACACACACCGTTCATCCAGCACGGTTTGTGAAGCTCTGCTTTCCTTCTCCTGCAGGAAGCAACCTGAACTCAGATTTTCACTTCTTGCCTGCAAAGGTCACCCCTTGTTGGGCTGGGCTTGAAACAGTGACCCCAAGCCAGCCAACACATCGTCTTCTGGCCAGTGTCTGGCTGTGGGTCACCCTGCCCAGATCGGGCTCACTGACGTGTTTTATTACCTGCTAAGTTAAGTGCTGGCTGTACTCTCCAGGGCTCACTCGTAGATCTTTGACCTCTTATTTCTCTGTCTGGGCTATCTAAGCAGAGTCATGATAACTCAGCCAGTGAGGCCTTAACCCTCTCAGACGCCTTGGAGTTCGCCTACTCTGGCTGCAATGTTCTAGTGCCCCCGGATTCCGTAGTGAGTGGGCGGGGCCGGTTTCCTAATGCTGCGTTTTTGTCATTATCTGTTTTGACCCAGGTGTAATGCCTGTTTATTAACAAAATGGATTTCTTAGCTCTGTAGTCTTAACAAGCAAACAAACAAAATTCAAATCTCAAAAACACTGAAAACCAAGCAAAAACTCTTCAGGACATAAGCAAACTTTCTAAGCATGTACACTGAAACAGTATCTCTTAGGCAGAGACTCTTAGAGACAAAGGAGGCCTTAGGTGTCATAGAAGCTGACCCAGTTTCTTTTATAAATGGGAAACTGGGGCCCAGCAGGGTTCCTTGATTGTTCCAGGATTAGAAACTTAATTACATATAAGGACCCTGACTAGAATATAAATCTTTGTCTTAATGCTTTTTCAACTGCAGCACATTTCTTCCTACTGATTGTCAAATAGAGGTTTCTGCTAGGTTCTGCACTGATTTAAATACTCTTTAAAAATGTAAAGGTCAGATTAATGATACCAAAAAAAAAAAAAAAAGTAAAGGTCATTACAGTGATTTTTAACTTTTTTCTTGTTTAGGTGCTGACCTTATGCTGTGTGGCACATTCTAGATAGCAGAGTCTCTAAGTTAGTCGAAGACCTCATGCTCTGTCTAGAAATTGCCCAGTAAATAGAGGTCGTACAAGATAGACGGGCTGCCTGCGGCAATCAGGTGTAACAGAAGCACAAGGTTTCACTTTTAAGTTGGAATTTACTTCTCGACATATCTGGAGGACAAGTGGTAGATTGAGGCTAGTTGTCATGAAGGTGATGAAGAAGAGTATGTTTGTCAGGGAGGGAAAAACTGAATTATACAAGATGGGTAACTCAACCCTTCAGAAAGGGCTCTAGGATATTTTCCTGAATATCCCATTACCTAACAGTCAGGCAAAATAAAGGGTTTCTGGAACACTTTATAGACCCCTACCTTCTGGGAACAAGGTGATAGAATGTCAGGAATTAGACTTTTATTTTCTTAGCTCACATTTTTTTTTGGTTTGTTTTGGCAAATATGTAGACTTGTGTAATTGCTCTTATAATCAGTATGCAAAGCATTGTTATTAACCCATAAAAGTTCCTTCATACCCCATTGCAGTCAGTTCTTCTTACCTTCCTACTCTGCACAAAGTCAAGCATTGTTCTGATTCCTATCACCATAACTTAGGTTTGCCTATTCTTGAACATCATATAATGGAGTCACATGATAATCACTCTTCTGAATACGGGTTATTTAGCTCCACAGAATGGTTCTGAGGTTTATTTATATTGTCAGGACTATCAGTAGTTGGAGGAATGTGGGCTTTGTAATTTAAATAATTGAATTGCCAAAATACTGCAGTGCTGCTCTTATGTATAAAACACAAAATAGCCAACTCAAAATCACATCATAGATGAAAGTGCCTGTCCTTCTAAGCTTTTTAAAATAATTGGTCTTTTGAAAGCCTATTGCATTTCTTCCATCCAACATCTAGTATCTCATCATAGAAAAATATAAAGTTGGAAACATTATTCAGACACGTACCACTTCAGTAGGAGGTACGCTCCATGAGGTCAGGGAGTTTTGCTTGTTTAGATCACTGAAGTATCCCATGGTCCTAGAACAGGGCCGGCACATAGTAGGTACCCAAAGGATATGTTTAATAATAAACAACAAGGAAAAGGATTTTCTGTGGTTAATCTCTTTTTTGTTTCCAGGTTCTCACCCAGGGGAGTTCTGGTGGGAATCCCTATGTTGCTGTAAATATCCTGATTGCTGTGGGCGCTGTGATCATGGTTCTGGGCTTCCTGGGGTGCTGTGGCGCTGTGAAGGAAAGCCGCTGCATGCTTCTGTTGGTGAGCTCTCCTCCACCCAGATACCAACGTCAGGCTTCCCCTCCCCATTGTCTGTCAGAGGACTTGCTGAAATTGATGCAACTCTAACTTTTGTTTGGAGAGTTTGATTGTGGAAGCTAATATGTTTACCCTGAGAAAAGACAGATTTCATTCATTCATTCATTCATTCATTCATTATTAATGAGTACCTGGTATGTGCCAGATACTGTGCTATATGATACCTAGACTTTAAAAGGATTGGAATCCATTAGGGAAGATTGACAAGTAAACAGCTACAGGAGCTGTGGCCCAAGAAGAGAAAGGGAAAGATAGAGGAGGGAACTTTTGAGCCAGAAGCAGAAGTGAATAAGGCCCTTGTGTGGGTGAGGATGTGATGAGCTGTCCAGGGAGAGAGACTGACAGTCCAATGCTAGCGTGTTTGGGGAACTGCCAGGCCTTGGGTATGGTATAGAGGGCCAGAGACTATTTTCAGTAAGTGATAAGAGATGGTCTGAGCATGGACTGTGGCCAAATCACATTCCATGCTAAGAAAATTACAAGATAGTGAAATAATCAGATTTGTCATTTAGAAAGCTTTGGGGGGAATGTATTGGGTTGGTATAACCCACAGACACTCATGTTTAACATACACAGTGGATAATAGTAAATGGATAGAAAAAATCATAAGTACTTATTAGACATAAATCTGACCTGAGAGTTTATCAGAGCTCATCCAAGTGTGTTTCTCTAATAAAATAAGTACTGTTCAGTCCCTGAAAAAAAACTTTTTAACTGCTTATTATGAGGGAAAGTAGAAACAGAGTTTTAATGGGACTCTAACAGCATTCCTTGATTAATAAGACTCATTTTCAATTTGGGGAATTTAATTATTTGAGGAGCTTCTTGTTAAAAAAACTAACTGGTGGACTGCATTCTTTGAAGTTATGATTCAGTAGATCTGAGGCAGGTTGCAGGAATCTACATTTATAACAAGATCCCAGGTGACGCCGATAGTGGTAGAAGTATTGTTTTGAAGTCATTCTGAAGTTTGTGTAAGTTTGTATTTGATGAAGAAAGAGAAGGAGAAAGATAATATTCAGATAATTTCACCTACGTTTTCAAACTTCCCTCCATTCAACATCATACTGGTGCCTACAACCCTATTAATAAATTTTCATTTCAACCACTTTCCTTAGTCTTTGGAGCAAATGTTTCTCAGTATTAATGACCCCAAAATTTGTTCCTTGAGGCAAGGGCAGAAGAAATGAAACATGTGGTTAATACTGCAAACGTTATGTTGATCCCCACTGCAGAAAGTAGCACCCTGGGGTAATATATATTCCTTTTTCTTTTTTTCTTTTTCCAGTTTTTCATAGGCTTGCTTCTGATCCTGCTCCTGCAGGTGGCAGCAGGCATACTCGGAGCGACTTTCAAACCTCAGGTATGTCCACGCAGGATATTTGATAATTTTGGAGAAGTTTGAAGAGTGGAAATGCTATCTTCTTACATAAATAATTCCATGATACTTTTCAATTTTCAGTCTGGGAGCATTGTGAATGAGACTCTCTCTAAAAATATAGAGCTTTTGCACACAACAGATGATAACGGAAAAGCATTCCAGAAAGCCCTGGCTGAATTTCAAGAAGAGGTAATTATAAATTGTAGGTCAGGTAGGGAGTTGGACATAGTTTTTTTGTTTTTACCTAATTTTTAGCAGGCGTATTCCTTAGCAATTGAAAAATGTCTGCATTTTGAGATTTTGATCAATTATTCTGTCGCCAAACAGCAAGAAGAATCCAAGAATATTTCTATTTTTTCCAGCTTCTTTAAATGGACAGAAATTAGAAGATATTTTCATGGCAGATTAAGCCTCAAGTGGGCCAAATCAATAATTGTTTTAATATTTACTATTTAGATGGACAGTGTGTATGGGGCATCTGGAGAGTCTTTGTCTCTGTCAGTCTCTCTCTCTCTCTGCCTCCAGGCC
The DNA here is from genome assembly GCF_030020395.1 of Manis pentadactyla. Taxonomy (NCBI): domain Eukaryota; kingdom Metazoa; phylum Chordata; class Mammalia; order Pholidota; family Manidae; genus Manis; species Manis pentadactyla. The sequence continues at coordinate 63,065,623 of NC_080028.1, read as the reverse complement.
TGTCCCCTTGCTCATAAAAATAATTATAGCTATCATTCAGTGCTCCCTAGTATGTACCAGTCTTTACATCCAGCAGCTCCTTTAATTCTTATAACAATTCTGTGAGATGGATATTTTTTATTTTATCCTCATTATTCCTTTTTGGGTTAGGGTTCAGAGAGGTCTGACAGCTAACAAGTGGTGGTGGTAGAATTTGAACACACATCTGTCTAACTAGTTAATTCTTTTTAATCAACACCAGCTCCTCCTTTTATTAATTTTTTCTTTATTCAGGCTGCTGTGCTATCTTTAGGGTAAAATCAAAACTTGGGCAGGCATTGCAGGTGTTATACTGTCTAGCTGCAACCTCATATTTTAACTTTGCTAAATACTATTCCATAAAGAAAACACCCTAGTCCAGCCAGGCCTGTCTACTCAGGATCTTTTAAACAATTCTGCCCTCTGGCCTTTGCATCATTCCCACCTCGGAAAGTGCTTATGATTTTTCCCTTTCTACCCAAATGGTACATGTATTTTAAGTCTTCACTGAAAGCGTGCTCTGCGAAACTCCTCCTAACCACACCCTCTTTATTCAGAATCCTGTCACATTAACCAAATGTAGCATCCATGTCACATGTCATAGGAATTCTCAGAATCTTAGAGGAGAGCTGAATTTTGTAGGACATTTAACCTGATTTCCCGTGGAGTGAAGTATTTTATTTTCATCCATCCGAATTAAATATTGAAAGTTGAACGTTTACCACTTTTTGCCCATTTTATCTTATCCCATATATACCCAAGTCTGATGGTTAGTGTATTTAGTGTATTCTTTCTTAAGTTGAAATAAAATCTGCCTCCCTAGAATTTAGTCATCATTTAGTCCTAGTTTTTCCTTCTGGAATTTCAAAGGAAAAAGAAAATCTACTGATGCTTCTACACAGTACAACCTTTTCTTTGAAAATGGGTATAGTGTGACTTCTAAAAGCTTTGCTCTTCAAGTTGAAACATCCTTGGTTTCTTGAGCTATTTATCAGATGACATTTTTTCCAGAGTGTTCCCCAGTTCCTCTTTGGACAGACTCCAGCTTGTAAAATTCTGCTTAAGCATCATTTCCAAGAGCCAAAACCTGATATGATTCAGTCCCTGTTTAACTTCCTTTGTGTTGCGCTTTTCCTAGCTCCCCCATAGCTGCATGATCCTCTTCCCTCCAAGATCAGCGCCACTCTAGAGTCCAGCTTCACCCAGGTTCAAAGCAGGAAGAATTCAGGCAATTCAGTTTCTCTGCTAGCAGGGCTGAGCACCCTTGATCCTCCCTGGGTTGATCTGGGGCAAAATGTACTGCAGGTAACACCAGGTCTCTGGTGTGGGTCCTGAGTCACGCTTGCCACACATTGTCCTTGGTATTCAAAGCCTCAGTGCCAAACATGGGGTTCTAAATGTTCTTACTGTTAAAGCACAATTCTGAATTACTTCTGTTCTTATACAAATCCTATGACTGATGAAGCTCCGTGTATCCACACTGCTTTGTTTTTTCTTTCTTATCCACCTGGGCTATCTTTTTAAAAATAACCTTTCTTTGGTAAAAGAATCCTACCCCAAACTTGGCTGGATGACCTGGGGCCCCACCACACACAGATGGAAGTTGTAGATACTAAGCGGCTTCCTTTGTTTCAGGGAATTCCCACACAAAATCTCTGCTAACATTCTCATGGCATGAGCCTTTCTTGGATTCTTGGTGAGGACTGTTTGTCTTGAGGTTATTGTATCACTCACTTCATAACGCCTTGTTTACCTAGCAGTTATAACACTTTCACTAAACCCTGACCAACTTCTTCCCGCACATATGATCTGGTGACCAGATAACATACCATATTTAGCCTTTCTACCTCCTACCCTACCCTGTCTTCTGCATGTCTGTATGCCTCCTTAAGGAATCCTGAGATATATTGTATTCTAAATATGAACTGATCTGTGAATGCATATAATGGGACTTTTATTCTTTGTGGTCTGGAGTGTTTATATCAGTTAATATATTGTTAAGATTATTTCATTAGAAACCATGAGCAATTAATCATGTCTACCATGGGAACAAGAGGGGGATTGTTTCAAGATTGCCCTTTTCATTCATACTGATTGACCTTGAGACCTACTGAGATCTCCAGCTCTTTGCCGTATGAATGTGTGCTGAGCTCATATATTTGTGCAATTAAGTCTTTGAGCCAAAGTGCAAGACTTCATATCTGCCTCAGTTGAACTTGTTAGTTTAAGTCCATTGGACTATCTTTGGAACTTGATTTTGTTCTCCAATGTATTAACCGTCACTCCCAGCTCTGTGTCAATGCAGAGTTGAAAAGATACTTTCCATGTCGTCACCCAAATCATTAATATCAGTGTTGCGTGTATCATGTTCATGTGAGAGCATAATGGAACAACACCCACAAAACAAAAACCAACACCATAACAGCTGACACAGTGGCCCCTTCAACAAGTGAGGCCCTGGGCCAAGCACTCATCTCTTCATGTAGGTTTTCTCATTTTTATCTTTATAACAAACCAACAAATTAGATACTAGTATTAGCAAGCATTATTACCTATATTTTACAGATGAAGAAACTGACACAGAGAGATTTAATTAATGTAGGTAACATGGTCACCCAGCCAATAAGTGAAAGTTCTTTCAATATTCCAGCATTGCATCTGAGCCTAGAAAAAACCATCCAGTTTTGGTTCTGTTTTCTTTGCAAATTCCTTTTCTACCTTTCTGCATGAAGAATCTTCTCCCTAATAGAACAAATAGGACAAGATGAAGGATAATTACTTCTCTCTCTCTCATCTAACAATATATGCTATACAACATGAGTCTTTGGGCTTATCACTTGTTTTTTTCTCAAAGCATGGCCACAGATTCCCTTCATGTTTGCCCATGTTTCTGTTTATTCTGGGCCTTGATCTTCCTGATTCTAAGAGTTTCACCCCTCATTTGTCTCCCCTCTCCTATTTTACAGATGTCCATGTAAAAATCAGCTTCATGGGTGGGAGACTCATTAAACATCTTCTTTGGCCTTGGAGATGCCTGGTACCCTTTTTCTTCTTATCTTCCAAAAATGATCAAAGATCATGAAATGGAAATTTCATTCTTAAAACGTCTCATCTCTATTGAGCAAAAGTTCTTTAAAGAGCTCTTGACTTTCTCATGAATTTTTGGAAGCTTCCTTCCTAAAATCTGGGAAAGTTAGATCTGATTCTGCTCCTCTCTTGTCTAAAAACTAGAAGATGGATTTTTCATCTTCCTCCAAGTTCCTCAGACTATTGCATCTGCAACCCTATTTTTCCTTCATTAATATTAAGATGGAAATAGAAGACTCCTTCATTTATGCTTTTACATTCAGAGAGGTGGGTGAGGTGACAAACTATATTTTAGTATAAAAAAATCTTGATAATGATTTTAAAGAATATGATTCAATGTATTGACAATATTTTTATCTTCTTTAATGACTGCTTTTCATATCTACTTTTCACCAAACAGTTTAAATGCTGTGGATTAGCCAATGGAGCTGCTGATTGGGGAAATAACTTTCAGGAATATTCCAAGTCATGCGAATGTCCAACTACGTCAGATATGTCAGATTCTTATTGCACAGTGTATGATCATAAAAAGGTTTATAAACAGGTAAGAACAAATCAAATTTGGCACAGGAAGTAATTCTGTTAATTTTTTTTTTACAATGAAAATCTTTATAAGAAATTAAATTGCAGCACTTACAGTGGGGATCATGACATAAAAGTCCCAGGAATTTTCCAAATAAAAAGAAATCCTTATTTAAATGTAAAAACAGATACAAAGAAATGAAAGTATTTCACTTTTGCTATGAGTCTGGCATTATTTAAATTCAGCTTTAATAAATCAAAGAAACATTTTACTGCAAGGAGAAACAAAAGTACAAACTAACAGATAAATGTTTATTTTGTCCTCTCTTTGATGACTTTAATAATTATTCTCCTCTTTTTTCTATTTTAATGTAAGTTCTAGAAATCTATATTTTCCCTTGAATTGTCAAAGTAGAGCTGCCTTTTTCTAATTAAAGGTTCTTTTTCTCAAGTAATGTACAGGCGTGAAGAAAGATCTTGGCCTTTAGGGGCGTGGTCCTTGATGTTAGGTGTACCTATCAATTTGTCTAATTATTGCTCCAACTGAGAAGTTGCCTCAGACATTTAAAGTCAGTTGGAAAAGCTGGGTTTATCTTTTATGTATTGTAGATATCATATTTATGTCCCTTGTGGATGTGTATGTCCCACATATTGATGTGAATGTCATATTTCTTATTGTTGCTTAATTCACTAAATATTTACTGGCCACCTCCTACATGCCAAGCACTTTAACCAGTCCCTGAAGATCCATTCCTGAACAGGGCACAATGTCTGCACTGATGGAGCTGGTGCTCAAATAAGGGGGAGAGAAAGATAACTAGGCAAGTTCTTCCAATGAACTTTTGGTATATTTTGGGTAGGGGCAGGCACAGATGTTATGGGACCCCATCCATCCCAGTCTTTGGGGTCCAAGATATGACTTCCTAGGAGACATGGTATCCTCCCTTACCATGTCTTCATGGTAATTTGGCTTCACATAATTTGTTCTTTCTGCCTTGAAAGAATGCATATGAAAATGGCAACTGATATTAATGTTTCATTTACTTGCTGTTATTCTTCAATGCCTGCCATGTGTCAGATAGACACTTGCTAAAACCAGACATGCTTCTGGACCCTCTGAGAGATTATACTCTAGTTGGGAAAGAGATACATACAAGCTATTGTAATACAATGAATTGCTTTCTGTAATATCTGAAGATTATTTTCAATTTAGCATTGGCTTTGTAATGACTTATATTAGGAATTGTAATAATTGTATATATTGTATAGTAATTGTATATTAGGAAATAGAAAGTATCTCAGGGGAAATGTCTTTCCTGCTGGCTATCACATTTCTTTTACTAATCAAATCAAAATTAAGAAGATTCTGTTCTGAAGGCAAATTGCTCTTATAAGTAATTAAAATAACTCACAGGGGAGAAGTTACTCACCAGGCTATAGAGCTCCTATGTCATTTCATCATTAAAATTGTCTTGCTAAAGAAGTTTTATCCAAACTTGTTGTATTCCTCCCTACTTAATTTTAGTGACCCAGTATCTACAAGGAAAAGGGTAAATAATATGGTGTAAACGAATGTAGTTTCCACTTAGAATAATGAAGAAATTAGTAAATTCAATTGCAGATGGCTCTCTGCTGCCTGTTAAAGAGTCAACTCAAAGGTGTTTTTCCTCAGGATAGATTTTGAAAAGCTCTAGCATTACCCCCAAAACTAATGCACATTCTCTCCAAATTCACTCACAATTCAGCTGAAGATAGGCTGAGAGCTGCACCAGTTTCCCAAAGGGAAGGTCATAAATTCATGAAATACTTACATCTGCCTGGTGTCATTTGCAAGAAGTCTGGAACAACAAGAAATCTGGAATGGCCATAATTCACATTTCTGTCACCCATCTCAAACTTTTGCCAAGATAACCTGGTTATCTAGAGGAGAAGGGGGAGAAAACTCTTCAAATATAATGAATGTGACTCAGTAGATATGATCATTAATCTCATAGTTAAACCTAAATGATGTAATAATTTCCTCTAATGTTTACCACTTTGATCAGCTGCAAATGGAGAAAGTCATTACATTCAGTAAGGAAGGGGAAAAGACTGTCTTACTCAGCCTTCTGAGAACTTTTTAATTTAACAAATAGCAATATATTGTTAGCCCTTTATGTGTACAAGATTATTATAAGGATGATACATTTTCTGGCAATATAGATAATGCTGCTGTTACATTGTGTAGTATTCTTCATTTTTAAAGTTATTCTAATAATTTGTGACTGTTGGAATGTTTAGGTCTGCTCTGAAATGTTACAAGCTTGGAATTGCATGCTGGTTTGAATAGATTTCAACAAATGTGGCAGAGAGGCAACTAACTAAATTCTCTTTTTCTAAAATCTAAAGTAAAGGTATCATAGTGAACATAATGATTTTTTTCTATTTAAGGTAAAAATAACCTTGTTATATATTATGGTTTTAAAACCTTGTTTTAAAAATGAAAATTTATACTATAATTAGCTGAAACTCTGCTCAGGGAACTCTGTTACAGATTACAAACCTAAAAAAATATACAGTCAAAGTGATAACAACTCTAAAATGAATGAACAGAAGTAAGGGTAAAATTATCATTTTTACCTAAAGAGCCCTAGATTCACCAGTTATGCAGCTGGAACACAATTTTGCTCCCCCATGCTTTCTAATGTATGAACAAACCATAATAATTACAATTGTTTGGAGGACGGAGGAATATGGAGTGGCTGGAATAATCCAATTCCTTTTTATTGAGCATGTCCTTTAATAGCAATGTAAAAAGTCAACTCAATAGGAAAAAAATCTTGATTAAAGGTGACATTTTATGTGTTTTTTTTTAACAGCCATGCATTACTGTTATAAAAGATTTATTTGCAAAGCATATTATCATAATTATTGGACTAGCATTTGGACTGGCAGTTATTGAGGTACAGTATAATCTTGCCTTATTGACCATTCATTCCCTGTTTGTTCATTAAGTCTTCTAACAAATATTTATGGTGAATCAAACGCAAACCAGGTGCTTCAGAAAAGCACTGTGTCCCTTATGAATTAGGTCTAGAATCTCCTTCTATCAGTCCCCGCGGAAAGGATTACAGTCTTAGGAATTGAGCAGGGCTGTGGTTATTGTTTCTGAATGATCTCTTTACTGGGAAACAAAAACTGAATTAATTTCCATACAGTTCTTCATCCCAGGTACACTTTCCCATTGAAAACTAGCACCAGAGTTAAAGTTCCCTGAACTTAGAGAAAAAGCACCAAACAAAACCAAATCTTTACAATTTCTTCTCTCTCTTCCTGATTTTGAAATAGAAAGTAACTGAACTCAAGAGTGTAGGGAGCTATTTCCTGTTGCTCTATCTAGAGAAATTGAGTAAGTTCTAAAAATTAGAGACAGTTGCCTTTGTTTTTCTCACTGTAAGGAGTAGGGACCCACTTAGAGAAGTTTTCAAGGAAGCTTAAGGTTTATAGATTTCTCTCATCAATTTGATTTTTGATATTGAAAAAACAATCCTGGACTGGGTTTTTGTCTTGATGGACTTCCTTGGAGTGGTTTTTTAAAGATCCTGAATGACGCTTTTTACATGGCCTAAAATTCTGTGCAGAGAAAGATGAAATAAAATTATTTTAGAGAAGTATTTTTAGAATCATCCCAGATCTTGGTTAATTTAGATACCAAGTGAGTCAGATTCACTCACGATCACATTTCAGGGTGTTGTCAAGAATCCTAAGAATCCTAGCAATGTATGAGAGTGCCTCCCTGGTTAATGCCTCTTAAGAACTGGTTGGCTCAGCTGAATGCCTTATGCTTCACTGCCATGGAATGCTGTACAAGGTCTCTAGTGGGATTTCTGGTGGCTTTCTACCTCTTGAGCCACATCTTTGCCAGAGAGGAATTTTAGCTGGGGTTGAAGCATATTGAGTGTTTTAAGTGGTCATTTAGTTTACTGGTAGAATTTCCTAGTCAACCATTAGAGAAAGGTTAGGGACTCTGAGCTGCACATTGGATTGTTGAGTATTACTTCCTTGTAGCTCCAATGAATAGGTCCAAATATGAAGCATTATCTGTTGGTAGATATGGGTCTGGCTTTCTGTCTGAAACATAACCAGAGTCAAATGGTGCTCTGCCTTAGGTCTAGTTCTCTTGATTTTGCCTTATAAATATAAGCTAATGCTTATAGAGGGGAGTGAGGAATCAAACACATATATAGTCATACATTTATAAACATAATGAACTCACACATATACGACTGATAGAATAGACTTTAAATGAATGACTGGAAGAATAGGCTTTAAGTGAAGTATTCAATGTAAGTATCAATATGAGTCAAATTCCATATTAGACTAAAATTCAGACAATTGACTCTGTCTACAATCCACCAATGGTTTTAAGAAATTTCTCCAAAGCAAAGCCAGAGACAGTAAAGACATAATCACACAAGAAGACTGATGTCTCTCATATCATAGCCAAAGGCATTGCTATGATTCTGAATATAACTAATGGAAAATAAGATTGCCAGAGGAATAGCATTTCAGTATTTTAAGAAATTGGTACACTTCATATGTCTGTTGCATATTTAGATACTTTATTGGTTGTTCTAAAGCTATATAGAGGGAAATACCTTAATAAAATCTTCCAGAGAATAATTTATAGGTATAGAATATATGTGGTAATACCATAAAATATGACCATTTTTTAAGTTATGTCATTTAAGTGTGATCTCTAGACTACATGGAGATATGGTAAATGATTGGTTCAAAGAACTGTTTGAAATATTTTTTGTTCACTCCCTCAGTCTAAAACCTGCCCTCTAAAAATTTGAAAAGAAAAAATAAATCATTTTATGTTCTCTCTCTTTTCATTCAAGAATGAGCTTTGAAAATAGTCTTCTGAAGTGAGTTCCATGGTGTAATGGTTAGTACTCTGAAAGGAGTCGTCTGATATCTAGCCGATAAAAATATACCCCCAAAATGTCCATTAGTCTGTCTTACAGGCATTAATGCTCATTGCCTGACATGAAGCCCATCTCCATTCTCTGTTCAAATTCAAGAAAACACAAAGATACATAGAGAAAAAAATACCTCTAATAAATATTTTTAATACGGAAACGAAAGCAACTATGTACCCAGAAAATATATTCAAACTGTCTCCATAGAAAAATATGAAAAATCACCCTTTGACATTTAGACCTCTGGCGCTAGTCTGTTTAGGGATAGGCTCTGATGGGGTGGGCCAATAGGTTTTCAAGGCTGTGAAGATCACATACCTGAAGGCTTCTTCTCAGGATGCTAGGAATCCATGCAAAATGCTTTATTTTCTAAGAAAACTTTATTCTTTAGACATTGGAATTTTCATAATTCTGAGTTAAATAACCGGATCATCCTATCTGTCCTTACTTGAATACAGCAACTTATAAGCACAAATAATGATTAGCACTTTTTCACCTAACTTTAGTTAAGAAAAAAAGAGTAATTATGCTGAACATCATCACTTTGTAGGATGAAAACTATCCTGACAGGAAATCGCAGGAATAGAGTAACTAAAAGAGAAAAACAATTATTTTACAACATATTTTAGATTGCTTCAGGATATGGGAACTCGTACACACTGCTTAGCAAGTTTATCCTAAGTCTTAGTGTATATTACTACATGCTGAACCTCTTTTAATTATTTTCTATTTTATGAGCAATGATAAATTTTCAGAGGCAGGGAAATGCAAAAAAATGTGATCGTACTGTCTACAGTCTGATGAATGGTAGGCTTTTACTTCAAGGATGTGACAGTGAAAGATGATAGCTGCTTCTTATGCCAATATTTTGCCCATTTTCTCTATTCTTTTCTGATACAAGTCTCTCCGACTTAAAGCTTGGGACCGACCGAGGCAAAAAGACTTAAGTTTCAAGGCTTTTTCAAGTCATTCTAAAAGAATGACTTTTAGAACATCCTGACTGAAAATTACTATTTTTGCAGAAAATTGGTGTCTACTTTTTCTTTTTTTTAAAGAAGAAAAAAGTATTGGTCAGCGGATCTCATTTGAAATGCATTTCCAGGAAAGAATTAGTAAGCCAGACGTCTCAGTGCAGAGGAGCACTTGAGGTGACTCAGCTTCAATGGCACCTTGCCCTCTTCTGCCTCCCCTCAGAACAGGCTGTTGGGAAGAACGCTCTGATCTGTAACACCCACGGGTTCTGTCTGTCATTTCTAAGTCAAAGCCACAGCATGACAGTCACCGACTGCAGAGCAAATCAGGGCAAGTTTTGAGGTTCCTCATGCTTGGGAGAGCCACTTACTGAGATGGAAATTTTGCCCCAGATTTTCAGCTGTGCTTTCTCACTTCAAAGGTAATCCCTGAATTAAGTTATTCCCCATAGATTTAGAAACTTTTTAGGAAAAAAGTTATTTTTTCATCCCCCAATGCCTAAAGATACGGCAAGAAAAATTCTAGATCTCCTATATTTTTGGGCAGATGATCTAACCCAGATGATCGCAGATCTTTTATGGAAGCGGTAGGTATATTTAGGCCTCCAGAAGCCTGAGATCCCCGGAGCTCCGAGACAGATACCCTACTGAAGGGTGTGTCTGTTCCAGAAGGGCGGGTACTGCGGTGGCAGCCGCTACTACACAATCAAACAGGGCCCTTGGAAGCGGATTGGCAAGTTGAAAACCCAGATTCAAACACAAGAAATACTCAGAGAGCTTTCACAATGTTCTCTTGTCCCACTGGATTATCTAATTTCTCAAGAAGAGAGACACTTAGATAAATAAAATAGAACTGTCAGTAGCCAGAGTCTTTCCACATATAACAATCTATTTATAATGTCTCCAGCGTTTTCCCTTAAATTCTATGTTGATCTTGTTATTTTATTTCCTAGATACTTGGCCTGGTATTTTCTATGGTCCTATACTGCCAGATCGGGAACAAATGAATCTGTGGATGTGTCGAGCTGTCATCAATCAGTGAAAGCCCTTTAAAATCTTGTTTTGGTTTTGTAACTTTAAATATATGAGTGCTGCATATGTTAGGAGCAGCTATCCTATTACAATGTCTCATTTAACTAGACCACAGATATCTTTCAGAGGTATTGAACATATTTAAGATTTGAGTGACACAAAGAAAATAATATGAATGTGATTTTTACTTGAAATAAAGGTAACATTGTTTACATCGTACTTTTTCCTGACTAATCTTTATGTTCAGGTGGCACTGTGCTTAAAACGTTCCTCTGGAGCCACCCAGCGGAATACTCTCCATCTCTAAGCGACAGGGCCATTGTTAGTTCGGGCAGTGAGTTACTTTTCAGAAGTAACACTCTCTTTTGTGTGGCGTATCAAGCATTGGCAATGAGATTGAATTAAGTCTCGTTTTGGAAAGACTGAGAGTGGCCCAGCTAAATGACTCACCATTTCTTTTCTATTTAAGCCAATGTCTGCTAATGGTGTCTCTCTTTTCTCCATACCTGTTGTGGGGACAAGAAAATGTGAGTGCTGCCTTCCAGCTATTGAATCGCTGGCTCTTCCTCTAAGCTTACTATATGCCTAAAAATATGTTTTATCTTTCTAGCTCTCACAGACATTTTTACTTTTTTGTTGAGGTATAAATAAACGTGCAGTAAAGTGAACAAGTCTGAAGGATTCACCTCTGTGAGCACTATCCATATCAAGATACAGAACATTTCCCGCACACCAGAACTCCCCTCTGTGTGTTAACCTCTCAGCAACCTGCCAGAGCCGACTGTATACATACACACCTCTTCCCGACTCACATTGGGAGCTTGAGATCCACCATGGTGGGAATACTTACACTATAGACACTGACAAATAATATGAAATCAGGGCTTTTTTTTTTCTGAGAGTTGGTTGTTTATTAAACATTTATTGTTAATACACCATTGTCCTTCTCAGTAAATGCCTCCCCAAAGGTAACCATTCTTCTGATTTCTATGACCATAGATTCATTTTACCTATTCTTGAATTTTCTACAAGTGGAATAGGGAAATGTGCACAGCAGGTTCTTTTGCTTAACAATTTGTTTTGAGATTCATCTATATTATTGCATGCAACTCTACCTTATTGTCACTGCTATGTAGTATTCCACTGTATTTGAATATATCACAGTGTATCTCCATTCTCCTGTTGATGTATGTTGCATATGCTTCTAATTTGCCATGAATATGAATAAAGCTGCTATAAATATTTTTTGGTACATGTTGATACTCATCTGTAGGTATGCAGGAATGGAATCATTTCATATACATATAATTGCATTTACTAGATTCTGTTAAGAAATTTTCTGAAGGGGCTGCACTAATTTATACTTAGAAAAGTATGATAGGCCCAATCTCCTGAGGAGGAAGAGGAAGAAAGGCAGTATTATCAAGTGACTCAGTGTAGGTGAGGAGTCGGGGACTTGGGGGAGCCCTGGACTGAGTTAGGCTTCCTGATTCTGAGCTCCCGTATTAATGATCAAGACAGCTATCCTTTGAGTGTATATCATCTTCCAGAAATTACATTTTTATCTTGTTTCTTCTCATCAGTGTCCTTATGAAGTAGATACTGATATTATCCTTATTTTTCAGGTGAGAAAATAGAGGCTCATAACTTTCCCAGAGCCAAACTATTAGTTATTATGGAACTGGAAGTCAAACCTTGACTGTGGATCAAACCCTGGCTGTGGACCTTGCTCTATTTGGCTTTCTCATATGTCTAGTCATATACTTGCCAGATTTTATTATAATTACCTGCTCAAGTGTTTGCCTCGGTTAGCATACTGCAACTCCTTGATGGCACTGATCATTTCTTGCTTGACTTTATGTGCCCCCAGTACCTATGGCAGTGCTGGATACAAATATAAATGGAATAAGCTATAGCTGAAAATAGTACTTAGATTTGAGAGCTTACTATATGACTAAAAATAGTCTAAGCACTTTGCATAGTGTAACTTAATCCCGAACCACCCTTTTATATTAGTACTAAAATTAGGCCCATTTTCAGCTGAGGACACCAGGGGCTAACATTAGTTAGCTTTTCTTAGGTCAGGCAGTTGTGATTTACTCTAAATGACTCAAAACCTGTGCTCCTTATGTCATACCATTTTGCCCTATGTTACAGTGCTGTGAGGAAAAATAGATAAGGAAATGAATATAGAAGTGCCTTTTGCACAGTGTCAGGCACGTATTAGGCTGTTTTATGGTAAATATTTTATGGTATCAGTAACAGACTGTCAGTCAATGTAGGCAGGAAAACTAACCATTTAAAAAAATGGAAATGTAATGCAGGGAATTGTTGTATTCATCAGTTTGGACTTAAACAACAAAGTAATTTTCTCACAGTTCTGGAGACTGGAAATCCAAGGTCTGGGTGCCAGCAGATTCAGTTCCTGGTGAGAGCGCCCTTCCTAGCTTCTAGATGGCCATCTTCTGGCTGTGTCCTCACATGGCAGAGGGGGAGAGAGAGTGAGCTCTCTGGTGTCTTGTCTTATAAGCACATTAATAAGGGTGTTTATAAGAATCAGGACTCCACCCTTCTGACCTCATTGATCCTTGATTACTTATTCCAGTGCAGCCCCATTGAGAGTTAGGGCACAAACAGATGAATTTGGGGGACATTATTCAGTCCAAGCATAGGTGCTAAACTTTTTGATGAAGGGTATGAAAGTTGTGGGAAATAAAACTGAGATTTACCATTTTCATGAGAAATTGTACAAAGCATCCTGGATAATTTTTGCTGGATGGAAATTAAAAGCATTTTGAGGATAGAGAAGATTTTAGAGTGGTTGTTCTTAACTGGGAGCCATCATCCCTCAAGGGATATTTGCCGTGTCTGGAGACATTTTTAGTTGTCATGCCTGGAGTGGAAGGGGAGTGTTGCCGGCATCTAGTGGGCAGGACCCAGGGACACGGCCAAACATTCCTGCAATGTACAGGCACACGCTCCCATAACAAAGAATTATCCAGTCTAAAATGCCCAGAGTGCTGCGATGGAGAAACTTTGCTTTAGTGAGTCACATCTGAATAACAAAATATCCTCTTTCTAGGGGAAAGTACGGTGCATGTTACCATGGAAAGTGAACTGGATTGAAGTCAGGAGTCACAGTAAACCAAGCTCCAACTGCTTGCTGGCTTTGTGACCTTTGCAAGTCAATTGAATTTTCCTCAACTGCTAATAAGAAATCTTATTTAGAAGAAGATATTTATTTGCTCATGACAGTTTATTGTGGTTTTGATATTGGTTTTTGGTGCTGAAGGTGATTATGAGGGAAGCTTTTACTCTATTGAAGGATATTAAAATCAGATTTAAGAATAAGCTCATCCTTACTTGCATGCTTCCCAGAACAAATACAATTTTCAAAGACTTAACTAAATTTGATTAAATTACTTAAAAATCATAGCAAGAACAAAATAAAAGGTAATTCATCAAATTGATAATTCAATGTAGATGGAAATGTTTCCTCCAATTAAGAGAAGTATCAGAATTATATTCAGTATGCTGTCGACTATACAATTGCACCAACTTAGATACATGAACTTTATATTAAATTCTAGCAAATGCTTCTCAAATCTGTCCATGTCTCTGCTTCCCTGTTGCCACCATCCTATGTTATCTTTCACAATCCCTCCTGAGGCAGTAACAGCTAATGGTCTACTCAATATTCTTTCTTAGTCTACTTTACAGATATATCCTTGATTCTATTGGGTTCTAATGAACCTAACTAACATTTTATTTCCCACCACCTACAGTAGTGAAACTCCTCTGGAACACACCTAGCAAAACACAAACTAAAAATATACATAATTAGTGTTTCTTGTCTTCCACAGCAGCAGGCTGATCCTGTTTTTAATTAATCTTGTATTAACGTAAGAGCATCTTTTAAGCAACTAAAATTATTGGACACCACATAGAGCTTTAAAATAGAATTACATCATATTGATAAAAGTGACACTCTCTGCCAGGTGCCTGTAACCTAAATTGACCAAAAGATATAATTCGAACTGTGCACAGTTTTAAAAAAAATGTAACTTTTTTCATACTGCAGCCTGGAAAGGACACTATAAGATGGCAGCTTAGATATAATGCAAGTCTTTCCTAAGCACTTACTCTTGAGACTTAGTTCTGTACTAGACAAACATAGTGAGCCTGCTGACAAAGGTGGGATGTTGTTCCAAAGCCTCCAGGTCTGTTTCTGGGTGGTTTTGTTCTATCCTTGGACTGATATCATACTGTTGAACATTATAAGGCTTGATACAAAATAAAATAAACTCACTTTGTTGTTTTTCTTTAAATGTGGTTACACTTTGCTCCTGTATTTCTGTAGAAATTTTAGAATCAGCTTTTCAGTTTACACACACACACACACACACACACAAACATTCCTACTAGAATTTTTATTAAGATTGTTTTGAACCTAAAGCTTACTCTGGGAAGAACTGACATCTTTACAGTATTGCATCTCCCCACCCATGGTGTACTCATCCACTTATTTAAATTCTCCTTAATTTCTAATCTCTTTAAATAGTATTTTAGAATTCGTTGTTAGAAATCCTTCAATTACTTAAGTTAATAAGTAAGCCTAGCAAAATTGCTGGATTCGAGGTTAACATACACAAAACTGTATTTCTATATACGAACTGCAAAAAAATTGCAAACTGGAAAAAATTTAAAAAGATAGCACTTATAAAAGAATCATGAAATGGGAAATACCTGAGAATAAGTCTAATGAATAATTCAAAGACTTCTAACAGGAAATTTATTAAACAGTATTAAGAGAAATTAATGTATATAGAAATATAATTTTTGAGATGGGAAAAAGATGGCAGTGTGAGAAGTGAGGCAGAAACTTCCTCCCAAAACCACATGTAACATGAAAATACAGCAAATACAACTAATTCTGAAAGAGCTACATAAAGACTGCAGCACAGAATTCCTACATTTGATGAAAAGAGAAGACCTCACAGAAAAGGGTAAAATAGCAGAGCTGCAATCTGGCAGGACCCAAGCCCTCCCCCTGCCCCAGCTCACAGGCAGGAGGAAGAGAAAAGGAGAGGGTAGAGAGTAGAAGCCCAGGACTGCTAAACACCCAGCCCTGGAGATTTGCTCCAAGAGCATGAACCCACACTACATGGTATATTGGAGACTAGTGGGGTCAGAAAGCAAATACAGGCAGAATACTTGAAGAGACTGAGATTCCAAATGTGTGGAGAATAGGTACCCACAACTGGTTGCTCTGGGACAAAAGTGAGGCAGGCACTTTGAAAGGCCCAACAGCGAAAGGGGTGTTAAAGGGGCAAAGATTGCACAGAGCTTGCTACTCCGAGAAGGGGAAGGTGGACATATCATCCCAGCACACTCAGCCCAGCAGGTTGGAACTCTCAGGAGCTTCAGATGCTCCATCCTGGCTGGCAATACAGCCCTGAGGCCTGTGTTCCCATGACATGAAGCCTGCTGCTACTTCCTCCTGGCAGTCACCAGTCCTGCACTCCTGCTACCCCAGCCATCGGGGCAGGTGGGGCGGAGGTTGGCCCTGCCTACAGCAGCTTCAGGGGAGTAAGGAAAAGTCTCCTCCCTGCACACACAGCCCACTGGACCTGGCAGAGGAGGCAGGCACTACAGCCAGGAAGCAGGAAAGAGCTCTTTCTTCCTGGCAGGCTCCTGTTCCACTTGCCTGCCAACCCCTGCCATAGCTACAGGTGCTAGGCAGCTCCACAAATTAGAGTTTCTGTACATGAGAGGATACCACCTACAGCATCCCTTAAGAGTCATTAGAAAAATGAAAGGACAAGAAAATTTTGTACAAACAAAAATAGTGCAGAAGACTCTAGAAAAAGAGCTAAGTGAAACTGAAATCACCAATCTTGATAAATATTTCAAAATAAAATCATAAACGTGCTGATAGAACTACAGAAAAATATTCAAGATCTCAGGGAGGACTTCAAGAAAGAGATAGAAACTGAAAAATACAGCATCTGAAATAAAACACAATGGAGGGATTTAAAAGTAGATTAGATGAGGTGGAGGAGATGGCAATGAAATAGAAATTAGAGAACAGGAAAACAAAGAAGCTGAGGCACACAGAGAAAAAAAGGATCTCTAGGAATGAAAGAATAATAAGAAAACTGTGCGACCAATCCAAATGGAACAATATTTGCATTATAAGTGTACCATAAGAAGATGAGAGAGAAAAAAGGGATAGAAAGTCTCTGAGAAAATAATTGCTGAAAACATCTTCAATCGGGGGAGGAAATAATATGTCAGGCTGTGGAAGTGCAGAGATGTCCCAACACAAGGGACCTTTAGGAAGGCAACACTAAGACATATAATCAAAGATCAAGGACAATGAGAGAGTATTAAAAGCAGCAAGAGAGAGAAAAAAGATCTTGTATAAAAGAAAATCCATCAGGCTGTCATCAGACTTCTCAGCAGAAACTTTACAGGCCAGAAAGGAGTCACATAATATATTTAATGCAATGAAACAGAAGGGCCTCCACCAAGAATACTCTACCCAGCAAGATTATCATTTAAATTTGAAGCAGGCAGGGGTTAAACAATTTCCAGATAAGCAAAAGTTGAGGGAATTTACCTCCCACAATCCATCTTTACAGAGCATTTTAAAGGGACTGCTATAGATGGAAATGCACCTCAAGCCAAATAGCTAACACCAGAGAAAATAAAACTATGGTAAAGGAAGTGGAACAATTAATTACTAAGCAAATGCAAAAGTAAATCAACTACCCACAAAGTCAGTCAAGGGATACACAAAGAGTACAGAATATGATACCTAATATATAAAGAGTGGAGGAGGGAGAAGAAGGGAGAAAAAAAAAGAACCTTTAGATTATGTTTGAAATAGGGCAATAAGTGAGAAAAGTTAGACTGTTAGATAGTAAGAAAGCTGCCCTTGAACCTTTGGTAACCACAAATCTAAAGCCTGCAATGGCAATAAGTACATATCTATTGGTAATCACTGTAAATGTAAATGGACTAAATGAACCAATCAAAAGACCATAAAGTTCCAGAATGGATAAAAAAGCAAGACCCATCGATATGCTGCCTACGAGAGACTCACTTCAAACCCAAGGACATACACAGAGTAAAAGTGAACAGATGGAAAAAAGATATTTCATGCAAATAATAGGGAGAAAAAAGGAGGAGTTGCAGGACTTGTATCAGACAAAATAGATTTTAAGACAAAGAAAGTAACAAGATACAAAGAAGGACATTACATAATGATAAAGGGGTCATTCCAACAAGAAGATATAACCATTATAAATATCTATGCATGCAACATAGGAGCACCCAAATATTCTCCCCAGAATTAAAGGCAGAAATAGAATGCAATGCATTCATTTTAGGAGACTTCAACATGCCACTCACTCCAAACACAGATCAACTAGACAGAAAATAAGTAAGGAGATAGAGGCACTGAACAACACATTAGAAATGATGGACCTAACAGACATCTACAGAATATTCTGTCCAAAAGCAGCAGGACACACATTCTTCTCAAGTGCACACGGAACATTTTCCAGAATAGATCACATACTAGGCCACAAAAAGAACCTCAGTAAATTCAGAAGGAATTGAAATTGTGCCAACCAGCTTCTCAGACCACAAAGGTATGAAACTAAAAATAAACTATGCAAAGAAAACAAAAAAGCCCACAAACACATAGAGGCTTAACAACATGCTCCCAAATAATCAATGGATCAATGACCAAATAAAAAAGAAGAGATCAAGCAATATATGGAGACAAATGAAAACAACAACTCAGCACCCCAAAACCTGTGGAATGCAGTAAAGGCAGTTCTAAGAGGAAAGTATATTGCAGTACAGGCCTACCTCAAGAAAGAAGAACAAAGCCAATTGAACAGTCTGAACTCACAATTAATGAAACTAGAAAAAGAAGAACAAATGAAGCCCAAATTCAGTGAAGGAGAGACATAATAAAGATCAGAGAAGAAATAAATAAAATTGAGAATAAAATAATAGAAAGAATCAATGAAACCAAGAGCTGATTCTTCAAGAAAATAAACAAAATGGATAACCCCCTAGCCAGAGTTATCAAGGAAAAGAGAGAGTGTACACACATAAACAGAATCAGAAATGAGAAAGGAAAAATCACTATAGACACCACGGACATACAAAGAATTATTAGAGAATACTATGAAAAATTATATGCTAACAAACTGGATAACCTAGAAGAAATGGACAACAATCTAGAAAAACCTAACCTTCCAAAACTGACCCAGAAAGAAATGGAAAATATGAACAGACCAATTACCAGCAATGAAATTGAATTGTTCATCAAAAACTACCTAAGAGCAAAACGCCTGGACCAGATGACTTCACTGCTGAATTTTATCAAACATTTAGTGAAGACCTAATACCAATCCTCCTTAAAGTTTTCCAAAAAGTAGAAGAGGAGGGAATACTTACAAACTGATTCTATGAAGCCAGCATCACTCTAATACTAAAACCAGGCAAGACACCACAAAAAAAGAAAATTATAGACCAATATCCCTGATGAACATAGATGCAAAATTACTCAATAAAATATTAGCAAACCGAATTCAAAAACACATCAAAAAGATAACACATCATGATCAAGTGGAATTTATTCCAGGGATGCAAGGATGATACAATATTTGAAAATTAATGTTATATATCACATTGACAAAAAGAAGGACAGAGATCACATGATCACCTCAATAGATGCTGAAAAAGCATTTGACAAAATTCAACATCAATTCATGATAAAAACTCTCAACAAAATGGGTATAGAGGGCAAGTACCTCAATATAATAAAGGCCATATATGACAAACCCACAGCCAACATCATACTTAAAACAGTGAAAAGCTGAAAGCTTTTTCTTTAAGATCAGGAACAAGACAAGGATGCCCACTCTCCCCGCTTTCATTCAACATAGTTCTGGAGGTCCTAGCCATGGCAATCAGACAACACAAAGAAAAAAAGGCATCTAGATTGCTAAGGAAGAAGTTCAGCTATCACTGTTTGCAGTATATTATTATATATAAAATACTCTAAAGAATCCACCACAAACCAGAACTAATAACTGAATTCAGCAAAGTGGCAGTATACAAAATTAACACAGAAATCCATTGCATTCCTATATACTAACAATGAACTAGCAGAAAGAGAAATCAGAAAAACAACTCCATTTACAATTGCTTCAAAAGATTAAAATATCCAGGAATAAACCTAACCAAGGAGGTAAAAGATCTGTACCCTGAAAACTACAAGAAACTCATCAGAGAAATTAAAGAAGACACCAATAAATGGAAATATATCCTGTATGCATGGATAAGAATTAATACTGTCTAAGTGGCCATCCTGCTTAAAGCAATCTACAGATTCAATGCAATCCCTATCAAAATACCAACAGCATTCTTCAAAGAAATAGGATAAATAATTCTAAAATTCATATGGAACCACAAAAGACCCCAAATAGCCAAAGCAATCTTGAGAAGGAACAACAAAGCTGGGGCAATTTTGCTCCCTAACTTCAAGCTCTACTACAAAGCCACAGTAATCAAGACAATTTGGTACTGGCACAAGAACAGACCCATAGACCAGTGGAATAGAATAGAGACTCCAGATATTAACCCAAGCTTATATAGTCAATTAATATACAATAAAGGAGCCATGGATATACAATGAAGAAATGACAGTCTCTTCAATAGCTGGTGTTGGCAAAACAGGACAGCTACATGCAAGAATATGAAACTGGATTATTGTCTAACACCATACATCAAAGTAAGCTAAAAATGGATCAAAGATCTGAATGTAAGTCATGAAACCACAATATTCATAGAAGAAAACGTAGGCAAAAATCTCTTGAATATATACATGAGCAACACTTTCCTGAACACATCTCCTCGGACAAGGGAAACAAAAGCAAAAATGAACAAGTGGGACTACATCTAGCTAAAAAGCTCCTGTACAGCAAAGGACACCATCATTAGAATCAAAAGACATCCTAGAGTATGGGAGAATATATTTGTAAATGACTTACCTGGTAAGGGGTTAACATTCAAAAAATATAAAGAGCTTACACACTTCAACACCCAAAAAGCAAATAACCCAATTAAAAAATGGGCAGAGGATCAAAACAGACACTTCTTTAATGAATAAATTTAGATGGTCAACAGGCACATGCAAAGTTATTCCACATCACTTATTATCAGGGTAATGCAAATTAAAACCACAATGAGATATCGCCTCACAGCAGTTAGGATGGCCAACATTCAAAAGACAAAAAACAACAAATACTGGCCAGGATGCGGAAAAAGGGAAACCATTCTACACTGTTGGTGGGAATGTAAATTAGTTCAACCATTGTTCAAACAATATGGGGGATCCTCAAAAAACTAAAAGTAGAAATACCATTTGACCCAGGTATTCCTCTCCTAGGAATTTACCCGAAGAAAACAAGATCTCATATTCAATAAGATATATGCACCCCTATGTTTATTGCAGAACTATTTACAGTAGCCAAGATATGGAAGCAACCTAAGTGTCCACAGTACATGAATGGATAAAGAAGATGTGGTACATATACACAATGGAATATTATTCAGCCATAAGAAGAAAACAAATCCTACCATTTGCAACACCATGGATGGAGCTAGAGGGTATTATTCTCAGTGAAATAAGCCAGGTAGAGAAAGACAAGTATCAAATGATTTCACTCATGTGTGGAGTATAAGAACAAAGCAAAACTGAAGGAGCAAAACAGCAGCAGACTCACAGACTCCAAGAAGGGACTAAGTGGTTACCAAAGGGAAGGAGTTGGGGAGGATTGGAGTCGAGGGAGAGAGAAGGGGATTAATGGGCATTGTAATTAGCACTCACAATATAGTTCAGTCATAGGGAAGGCAGTACAGCACAGAGAAGACAAATAATGACTCTGTAGCATCTTACTATGCTAATGGACAGTGATTGCAATAGGATGAGGAGGACTTGATAATATGGGTGAATGTTGAAACCACAATGTTGCTTATGTGAAACCTTCGTAAGATTGTATATCAATAATACCTAAATTTTAAAAATGTATATATAATTTTTGTGTGTCCATCTTGCATCCAGTAATCTTGCTAAGCTTACTAATTAAGTTAAATAATTTACCTGTAGATTATCTTGTGTAAGGATTTTCTCTGTATACCACAGTCATTGAATAAAATTACTTGACATTTTCAAGCACATTTCTTGCTTTATTGTGTTGACTAAAACCTCCCTATGCAATGTTGAATAGAAATAGTGTCTTCATGGGTGTGCCACGTAAGTATAGGTTTTTACACATTCTAGAATTAGGGTATACTTCAGCTTGTTTCATCAGTAGCCAAAGTTACACTAAAATTTAACATAGAACTAATGACGTACATAAAGAAAAAGCCATTTTAAGTAACATTCTTGATTAGACGGTTTGTAAATCTGGGAACAAAGAGATCTGTAGGAAGGACTTGGATGTAATGAAATAGGAACTAACAGGGGCCAGATTCCCAAACATATATTTTTCCCCAAGGAAAATGGTAATGGGCATTGGACTGGAGGGAAACAGATGGCCCTGAACACATTTATATTTTATATTGGTGACTTCCACATTTCTCATTATGTGAGCGTTCAGCCACTTGGAAAGCAGTTTGAATGGGAACATGACCTCTGGAATAAAAAAAAAATCTGGGTTTAAATTCCAGCTCCATCATTGTGTAACCACAGGCAAATTGCTTAATCCCTTTGAAGCTCAGTTCCTCTCCTGTAAATTGAGAATAATGATTCATACTTATCAAGATCATTATGAAGATGAAATGAGATAATATATGTATGTTAATGGTTATACAAAAAAAGTACAATAAATGTTAGTTTTCTGCCCCTTTTTGGTTTGAATTCTTTATCTTGTGTTGTTGTATAATATTTTTGACATATGAAACTATGTTCGTTTATCTTGATTTTCTCTTTCCTGTCTCACCATCACCCCTCAATTTCTACACTGTTCAAGCACATAGTAGGGACCCTTGAGGAGGAAGTAATGGAACGGAAGGCAGAAATAATCTGCTACACTTCTAGCTTTTTAGAAAACTTTAAACTTTAAGGTAGATGTTTTAAACTCATGGGTTACAGGCTGTATTTCAGATGTGTTTTATATTGCCTCACAGTGTTTAAAATGTTAAATAGTTCCTAGCACTTAAAAGTTGGGTTGCTTAGTATAAAACTCTGGACCATGTGGCACAGCTTGGTCTGCAGTTTCACAAGGAAGAACTGGCCAGAATGCTACAGTGCCAGCCCCCGGAGATGGACTGCTGGAGCTCCAGGTTGGCAAAGCCACCATGGGCCTGCTTCGGTCATCCAAGTAACCTGTGCAGCTGTTGTCAGTGTTCAAGTGTGTGTGTCTGACCTGGGACATTTTCTGAATTTGGGGTATAGACAAATCTTTGGGAGAAGCAAGGGGTGAGATTAAGGCATCGCCAGCCCCTCACCAAGTTAGAAGAGGAATCTCCCAGACTCAAACTGTGGACTGGAGTGAATGAGAGGAGAAAATATGTGAGTGTGCCTTTGTGTGACTCTGTGTGTGTGTGTAGACCTGAGTTAGACATTTTGGCTGTGCACCTGGAGAGGCAGGTAGCCCTTGGAGAAGGAATGGCAGCATGGTGTGTCTAGAATAGGCATATAAGTGTCCCAAACAGCCTCACGCCCCACCTGTGGCCCCAAACAGGAAAAGCCTTGTCCTGTACCTCAGGTATGGATTTGTCCCTGCAGCGGTCATGAGAACTGAAGTGAGGTTTTCTCATGGTGTCCTATGTGCAACTATAGGGCCTTATTACCAGTTAAGCTGATAATTGCAGGAGCTCAGCTCCTCCAACACCCCCATATCTTGGCACTGAAGATTCCAGAAACTTCCTCAAGTTAAGTTTCTATCTCTATACCTTATATATATCCTCATACCACTCCCCACAATGGGAACTTAAAGTAGAATTTGTTTAAATTTCTTTCTATGAATTGAGAGTACTGTCTTCTACTCTTTTCCTGACCTCTTTGCCCATCACCATAACTTTCTTAAAATCTTGTCTTGTAGCTACTATGGTTCTACTGCCAATTCTTTCTCTCCTTTTCCATCTGCTTCCAACAATCTTGTTACCCCTCCACGGCCACAACCAGGCACCTGCCTTGGCTGCTCTTTCTGTATCTATTCTATATTCTGTTACTCATTTTCTCTCTATGGACATCCCTTTAACTTGGGAGTTTCTCAGGCTTCTAATTTCAGTCCTCTTGTTGTTCTACTTTCTTTTCCTAGTTGATTATAACTCTTTCTAAATCCCCAGTGAACTTTCAGGACTTCAAAATCCACAGCCCTCATCAAGACTGCCCTCCTGAGCCCCTGAGTTGAGTTTTTTGCTGCTAAATAGAGATGGCTTAGATGTAGCTACTTCTCCTTCTGCCTTTCTGATTCCGATCATCAGCATTAACAAATACTTGGTCACCCAACCTAGATATCTCAATGTCATCTTCAACATTTCCTCTTGATCTACCATGTCTAATTGGTCACTCTATCTTGTTGATATTTCTATTGTATCATCTCTTTTCCTCCTCCCCTAGTCATGCATGGCCAGATTCAGGCCACTGTCATTTCTCTCTAAGATCATTGCAATAATCTTTTGATGGGTTTTTCTACCTTTGTTAGTTCCCCCAACATTCCCCATGGTGCCTTAGGAGTGATATTTCTAAAATGCAGATGTTATCATGTCATATTACTCTGTTCAAAATTTAGAATTGCCTACAAGGCTCTTCATGAGAACTAACTCCACTTTTTCCCTGTTCATCTCCAGATGCCCTTCTATAAGCATCACATGAGCCTTCAACTTTCTATTTTTCTACTACCCCTTCATATCTTTGCCATGCTGCTCCCTATGCCTGGAATGACCTTGGTCACATTTGGCTGTATTCCTTCAAGGTCTGGCTCAAATGTCACTTCCTTAAAGAAGTGTTTCTGGTTCCACATAATTAATTTTTCCATTCATTTCCATTTTCCCATAGCACATTATATTTAAATACCACTTATTCTAATGTATTTTGGCTAGATTTTTGTCACCTCCACTTTATTATAAGCTTCTTGAGTATTCATGAGCTCTTGAATTGACTTTGTTCCCCATACCCTGGCACGTTGGCTAGAACATATTAGGTGCTCAATGAGTGCATATTGTCATTAATATCAGCTGGTCCATTTGAAGAAGGCATCCATTCTCACTTTATAAAGTCTTTCCATGAACATCAGTATATATAAAGTCTTTCCATGAACATCAGTATTTTTATTGATAATTATAACACTAGCTAATACATATAGTGCTTTTATAGGTGCTGCTCTAACAAATTCATATATATTAACTTATTCAATTCTCATGATAATTCTTTTATTAAAATTAAATTCATTTTACAGATAAGGACACTGAGCCACAGAGAGGTTAATTAAGTTGCTCAAAATTAGTGGAGCCAAACCCAGCTACCCTGTCTCCACAACTGACATTCTTAAGCCACAACACTATATCTCTTGGAAAAAAAAGGTGATTTGTTTAAGAGTTTAAATTCTTTCCAAAGTAGCTGAATTGCTGAGGCTAATACCTGAACATAATAATTGGATGTATTGCCATAAATCCAAATGGCATGATCTCCTTTCTCCTACCCTTACATTTTGTGTGCACCCCATGGTAACATTTATCACACTGTATTTCAAGGCTTTTTTCCCAAGTGTGACTCTTTTATCTGATTGGGAACAATTTGAGTAAGAAATCTGTCTTTTTCAAATTTATGTCCACCCACATATAGTGAGGTACCTGACAGATGCTTGCCCAACCAATATTTATTGAGTGCAAGAAAAGAAGTACATTTTTAAGGACATTAAAATTTCCCCATCCATAAATGAAAGTAACAAACCTTATGCCTTACAATTAATTAACTTAACTCCAGGAGATGCTGTCCTTTTTCATGAGAGGAGTTTGTTTAGTTACCACTTTGATTTCCCTTTTATTATAATGGGTAGTGTTTAAGAGCCGTAGAATCTGGAAACAGATGTGTTCCTTCCCATCTTGGCTTCACCACCCAGTAGCTGAGTGAGCTTGCGCAGGTCACTTTCTCTGTGTCTCCTCTGGAATCCAAGTATACAAAGAAATCTCTATAAGCTTGTGATGAGATTAAGAGACAGTGTATGCAAACTGTTTAGAACATAGAGTACAGGTAGTACTCAGTAACTGTTAGTAGCTATAATATCATCCCTATTATAAGAGTAAGTGGACTTAGCTTTAGTATTTAAATATTTACTTATCAAGTTTTGGTTTTGATTATGAAGCTTTTTCACACTTTGAAGAAAGTCCAGGGCCATCAGGGACTTGATCTTCAAAGATAGGAATTTGTGAAATGGATTTTGCCAGAAGCTCCTCCATGGAATGATAAATCCTCTCAGAATCTCTCCCAGACTGCTGTCCAGTGATCATGTTAAGGAGTGGAACCAAAAAGACAGAGAAGGGATAATGGGCCAGGAGCTGAGCTGTGCAGAATGACAAACAGTAAAGGAAAGGGATTTAATCCGGGAATCATTGCAATGTTAAACAGCATGCATTAAGCTGAGTGGAGACACAGCTCTGTCAGCTTTGCTGGCAAGGTGAGACCCAAATAAGTCACGTCTATTTAATACGATCTGATCATCAGTTGTGGCAAAGCCAAGAGCAATGACTAACCAAGGTGAACATCTGGCTCGTGTGATCTCCAAGTGTAATGTGTGACACTATTTCAAGTGATTCCAACAGAACATGTTGTTCTCTGCAGAGATTGTGATTTGGGGAAATAGGTTAGAGTTCATGGCAAAATTTGAGAGGAAAATGGTCAGGAATGTTATTAAAAAGGCTAGAAATCATTAGTAAGTTCATAACTGGAGGCCACAATAAAGCAACTGGACCTTCTTTTTTTTGAATAACCAAAAAAAATGCATAATATAGAAACAGACAAGTCAAGAAAACGAAGCCCAGTAAGTATTCAGACATAAAATGAATATCAAATGTGTATAACGAACATTAGGATGTAGTGAGTACTTGCTGGCCTGGAAGACAGTCTCAGGGGTCTGGAAGCTGGAGTTATGGTACTAAGTCAGGCTGTGGGCCTGGTACTGCACGATGCTGGCTGAACCCCAATACCTTTTTATCCTCATTAATTATCCCTCAGTGGTTTAAAATCCTGGACCTTGGAAAGCACTTTCCAAAGATCTAACAATATAAAAATCCTTAGGTAGAAAGAGCAAGTTTCTGATGGAAGAAACAACTTTCTTTCCTGGGAAGCATCCAGCCATTAAAAAGCCTAAAAATATCTTGGAAACAGCATATATTTGAGCAATATAAAGCAGAAATTCTGTTTTTCCCTACTACCCAGATTATTCTCACATGTAATGATCGCATATCTTTACAGTTAAATGGCAGTCAAGTGTGTCCTGGTTAGAAAACTGAGAAACTTGTTTTTTTTCAGTGTAAGAGAGGGGGAACAAGAGGGAATGGGATTGGGATTATGAGACACAAAGTCTCCAAAGAAAAATACCTCTTTGAATAAACTTTTCTGAGACTGCTGAATTAAATTGCAATGTTGGATTACCTTTTGTGAAAAAGAAATGTTGAAAAGGTAATTTAAGTTTCTTAGGTAACTCATCCAATCATTCTAGGAAAATGGAAGACCGCGTGGTGTAGGAGAGGGAATTGGGGCAAGCACTAGCGTGCACTTAGTAGATTCCAGCCATTTCTCAGACTCAAGGCTAAGCACCTTACACCCTTTATTCCAAGTCCGTATCTCCGTACCAGTGCTGGGTCGCACCTCTAGAGATTTTGAATTAGTTGGTGATTATAAGGTACAGCTTCAGCTGAGCACATGCCCTTAGAGGAGTCCAGGGAGAGCTAGTCCTTGCTCCCCAGTAGCTTTGTCCTTGTGCTGTTGGAATTCCAGCAGTTCTCTCAGGCCTTTTCCCTCCGAGTGCCCGCATGCCACCTACAACTACAGGATCACCTTGAAACACATCCAGGAACTCTTAAATATTTTCCACTCTTGAGCCTATGTACAAACCTCATAAATTCAACATTAGACCTCCCAATGGGTTCCATCGTGGCCCTAAATTCAGAGAGGAATTTAGGCAGGTGGCTCAATAAGGGTTGCCTTTCTTGTGACCAGGTGCAGCAGTTCAGAGCTGTTATCTCCCCACTGTTCTGTAGCTCATGCAGGACTCAGCAGTCCTGCAGAGAAAGCAGTGAACATTGTTCTATCTTTCATCGTTTAATGCGGGGCGACTGCCTTGTCTTCAGACTTGAATTGGCCTCAGCTGCGCCTGTGGAGTAAGATGCAGCGGCCTGCATTATAAAGCCTCCATCATGTGGCTGAGCTTGGTCTAATGGCATACATCTTTGCTGAGATTTGCACTGTACCTCCTCATTCCAGCCCAGCCCGAGGAGTATTATCTCCAGCCCAACATTTGGTTTATGTGCTTTGAACACTGAGTAATAAAATGGTCACCCCAGGCCTTTGCTGTGACCCAAATGGTCAAACTGTTTGTGAGAAGCAGCCCATGAGCACAGTCCTTCCTCTATGAAACAGCCATTTGCCTGTGGACAAAATGGCCAGAAGCAGCCCTCATTTGTCAAGGTCAAGCTGCAGGGGTTAAATTACAATCATACAATGATAAAGCCCTCTCGGCATACTGTAAGGACAACTAAGTGAACTGCCAAGGGGCATTCCCTCCCCACACACCCAACTCCGTGGTCCATGAATTCAAGCCCTGTGAGAATCCTCTTCACATGTTATTTTGGTCTATAAATTCTGTTCCCAATTTTGTTTCTCAGTGTTCAAAGCACATAAACCAAATGTTGGGCTGGAGATAATACTCCCTGAACTACAAAATCATGCCATGGAGTGAGCTATCCAAGAGCCATTCTGGCTTCCAAAAGGGGATAAGGAGGAATTAAGCCGAGCAAGGACATTAATTCATTTCCAGTTTGCCATCAGATGGGGACCCTACCTTCCCTGGGGAGGGAAGGGCTGTGGGACATTGTGGTGTTGGGGGTGGAATGGGGAGGGGAAGCTGAGAGGCTTCAAGAGTTAAACTAACAAGAGTTCCTGAAGAATATGGAAGAAATATCAGATATGGGGAAGAAGCGCTTCTCCTTAACAATGCTCAGGTGAAAGAATATTTCATAATTGTATTATTTTAAACTTCTACTTGAGGTGTGGTATATATTTAGAAAAATGACAAGTGTGAGGTTTTTAAAGTGTGTCTACAAATTCTTTGCTACTTCTCTTCCAAAGGTGAAGCCCAATTCTGCTCCCCTTGAGTGTGGGCCTGACTTAGTGACTCACTTCTAATGAACAGAAAATGATGGGAATGACAGTGTGTGACTTCTGAACACTGTGCTAGCTTACACAAAAGCACATGGCTCACTCCTTGCCCTTGAACCACTTGCTCTGGAAGAAGTGAGATACAAATTGTGAGGATACAATTCCCCTTTGGGGAAATCTGTGTGGTGAGGAACTGAGGCCTCTTGCCAGCAGCCGTGAGTTAGCCTCCTTGGAAGCCGATCCTTGAGCTCCGGTCAAGCCTTCAGATGACTGAAGCCCCAGCCAACATCCTGACTCCCTTGATGAGAGATCCTGAGGTAGAACTACCCAGCTAAGCCTTTCTCCAATTTCGGACTCAAAGAAATTGTACACAATAATATTTATGGCTGTTTTAAGCCTCCAAGTTTTGAATACTTTTTTATGTAAAAAGTTAAGTGTATACGCATCAAAGAATTTTCAGAAACTAACACATTAGTACTCAGATCAAGAAGCAGAGCATTACTCCACTACTTCCGTTAAGAAGCCCTTATCATGTTTCCTTCTAGTCATTACCCTCTGGACAGTGACTATAATTCTGACTTCTAACAGCATACATTTCTTTCCCCCTTTCTTCCTAAATGGAATTTATCAGTATATACTACTTTTTGTCTGGGTTCTTTTTTTCAACTTTATATTTATGAAATTTAGCCACATTTTTGAGTGTAGTGGTAGATAATTAATTTTAATTGCCATATAGTTTTCCATTGTATACACATATAAAAATTATTTATCAAAAAGCACATATTGTTCAGTTTTATTTAGTGATTTTTTTGCAGCTGCATTTTAAAATAAAGTTCTACATTTGGTAGTGTAGCTGCCTATAACCACCGCTTTCTTTCCCATCTGGAGAGGGAGATGTTTGCTGTTGGTTTTAGATTCAGACCTGACTTTGATATTTCATCTGGTGAATTGTTTTTTTGAGTATGGTTCTGATCAATTTAAGTAAACACACACACACATTAATCCATGCATAAATATATATTATACACAAATATTTATGTATTTACTCTACAAAGGGAGTAATAAGAAAAATTATACAACTATCTCCATAGACACCAAAAATGCATTGAATAAATAAAATTAACTACCAGTCCTGAAAAAAAACAGAAAGTCATTAATAAAATAGATCTATGGATAATCCCTTAGCCCATATTTCAGCCCCCAATTTGATATATTATTTAATGAAGAAACTCAAGAATATATGAATATAATTAATAACAGAATTTGCAAAGGAAACAGAATATGAAGTGTTAGCACAGTAGTCTGAAAATTAATAAACATTATGTGGTTAAAAGGCCCAATGGACTACCACATTTGTAATGGAAATAAAAGGATAAAATACTTAGAAATAAACTGCACATGAAATATTTAAATCCTATGTGAAGAAAATTTAAAAACTCTTGAAAGACACAAAACAGGACCTGAACAAGTGGAAAGGCAACTCTTGTTCTCAAAGTCCAAGACTCAGTCTCATAAATATGTCAATTATCTAAATAACATAATATATATTTAATGTAATCTGAATAAAAATATCAAAAAGCATTTTCTTCTGGAGCTAGACATATGCAAAAATAAGTATGGAGGAATAACTAGGAAAATGGAGTAGAAAATAACTAGAAAAAAAGGAGTAATGACAGGGATTAGCTCCATCAGATATTAAAAATATATTATACAGCCTTTATAATTGAAATAGTGTAGTATTGGAGTATAGCTAGACTAGGAATTCCACAAATAGATTCAAGTCCATCTGGCAATTTAGTTTATGGTAAAGGTGGAACCTAAAAACACTATGGGGAAAATGAGTGTCAGTGAATAATGTTGGAGCAATTGGATGGCATTTAATAAAAGATAAAATTGTATCCACACTTCACATTACATCATAAGAAACTATAACTGAATCACAAAAAAAAGCATTACATTCCCTAATAATCTAGCAAAAGAAACATTACATTCCCTAATAATCTAGAATTGAAGAAACTTTAAAAATATTTTATAAAATACAGAAGGAATAAAAAATTAATAAACTTAATTCATAAAGAACTTTTGCATGAGATATATGCATATTGTCTGTATAAGAAGTACTATAAGCAAAGTCAAAAGATGAAGAATAAGTTTGGAGAAAATATTTGCAACTCAATGTGCTAGCTTCCCTCACATATAAAGAACTACTTACAATCAAGACCAAGAACCCAGATGAAAAAGACAAAAAACATAGAGTCCATAGAAAAAGAAAGGCAAATAACTTTGAAAGTAAGAGAACTACAAATTAAAATTGTTCTAAGATATCATTCCTCACTTTTCAGATTGGCAAACACTCAGAAGCTTGATGTTGTATAGGCATCTAGAAAAGAGGCCCTTTTGTGTAATTCTGTCAGGACTGCAGAATGGTCCAACTTCTAGGAAAGGGGATTTGGAAAGATCTGGCAAAACTGCATATCTTATCTCGGACCCCACAATCTCAACATTTAGGAATCTCCTTGCAGCTACACCTCCACAAATATAAAACAACAGACACAAAACTTATTCATTACAGTCTGATTTATAACAACAAAATATTGGAAAGGATCCATGTCCACAAATAAGGCATGAGTTAAATAAAATATGATCCACTCATTGAGGTACTATAAAGATGTATAAAAGAATCAGATCTCTATGGGATGATTCCAGGCTATGGACTGACATCCAGGCCATCTTGTTAAGGGGAAAAAAATACCCAAAGAGTATTGTAACATTGTACTGGTGTGTGTGAGAAATAAGTAGAAATAGAACACACATATGTATTTGCTTATTGGTGCAAAAGGAAACCAGGGAAGGACCAGAAGCTAATGAAATGGCCACTCACAGGGGGAATGCAAGAGTGAGGTGGTGGGATAGGAATGAGGATGAAAGCTCTCTGAATATATTCCATCAAAAGTATATTCTTTTGACTTTTTAATATGGTTTTGAACTATGTAAGTGCTTTACACGTGCAAAATTAAATAAATAAGGAAAGAAAAGTAAACTCTGAAATTTAACACACACAGAAATCAAAGACCTAAATGTATATAAAATGCATAGCATAAGCAAAGATTTATTTCAAGTAATTTTTAATATAATACTCTGTTAGTTTAATATATTCTAAGGACAGACAACAACAAAATCTCCAAAGCAATACCTCACTGAATAAGTGTATTGCTAATAGTAGTACTGATACTGCCATTTTGAAACTATTTTATGTATATTGTTAGGATAAAGCAAAGAAATAAATGTAATAGGGTGACTGTGAAGGAAGACTTTTTAGCATAAATCAGAAAATTTACATACACAGAGCAAAAGGAGCTTCTGGTAAACTTGAATTGGCAATATCCATATGAAAGTATACTGTAAAAAAACATGTATTTCCTAGTTTTGCTCACTGCAAGGGTTTAAGAATAATAGAAACAATGAAACCTCTGTAGCAGTGCATCCACCAAGCCTCCAGATCTTTCTTTCTGCATGCCCATGCCATAACAAGGTGACCAACCCTATCACCACTAACAGTGGGGCTCACTGACATTTGTGTGCCCTTTGATGTGATACAGAATGAAACAGACAAGATCACCCATGAGATGTGCTTGCCAAAATTCTTTAACCTGAATTTCTTCATGTTTTTACATGTAATTTCTATTTTATAAGATATTCAAAGGTTGGAAGTATAAGCTAAATGACACCATGGTGGGAGGGGTCAGACAAAAATAGAATGTGGTATTACAGTGACCCCCATCCTGCTCTACAGAGGGTAGTGCTTGAGCATTTAAATTTGACAATCAGTCTTACATACTTGAGAAGTTTTACCCAGCACCAAATTTACTTGGCTTGAAGAAAAGATTCAGGGCAGGAAAGCATACAATATGCCCATAAACAGCGCAGGAAAAGCCATTACTCCCAGAGTGCAGCTGGGGGTGTGGGACCTGTGCAGTCAGCAGCCATGAGGCTAAACTGGCTGATCAGCCTCAGCTCTGGTTGCGTACATAGTCAGTGGTGTCCAACCTCAGGAGTACAAGCTTAGCTTCTACTCTCCAGCATGGACGCATCTCTTCAATACCAATTTCTCATCACTTAATAAACAATTTAGAAAATGAGGTACAGGTGCTTGACCCTGTACATAGTCTTCTCCTGAATTCTCATTTATCTGAATGTGATATAGATAAACTCCTGAAAGTTCCTTGAGGTTATATTGAAAGGGAGTTTCCATCAAGAGTCAAATCGTCATATGTCCTTGAGGCTAAATAACGACATAGAACCAGCTGGTAAATCTTTCTTTGCAGGGATACTGTACTACATCAATGGCGTGGAAATGTTCATGAGGTTCATAAAGGAAAACAAATTTCATAAGATTGTTTAATATTTTTAAAGATGTAAAAAAAAGAACAACTGAGTTTAATGTATGGACTTGGGATCCTGATTCAAACAAAGTAATTACAACAACTTTTTGGGGACAATTAGGGAAATTGGAATGTTGGATATCTATTAGTAAGTTTCATCTAAGTGTAAACCTACTGCATAGCAGGTTTATGTCCTGTTCATTTTGGCATAGAAGGTAAAACCCCTTGGGAACAGTTTTGTGTAGATGTTTTCTGTAAGATTCCCACTTTAGGTAGGGTCAAGGCCTGTCCTCTGTCCTTTCCCCGTGCAGTCACCAGAGTGGAAGCTCAAGGTGTCTCGGACTGAGCCAAATTCTCCAGGATGAACATTTCTATGGTGTTCACTGCATCACAGGATTCTAGCTTTCCATTGTTCATAGGCCTCTGTGTGCATTTTTTTTTTTGCCAGCTTAGCAAAACATCCAGAAAGATTTTTAATGTTCATATATTTTCTTAGAAATCAAATGTTTTAATTCAAAGTACCTAGTCTGTACTTTGCCCAAAACAGAAATCACACCTGTAATTTATTTTTTGTGTCTGTGTAGAAGATACAGATATACATTTTTTCCCTCCCAAATAATAGCCAATTATGCCAGCACCATTTAATAATTACACCATTCTTTCTCCACTGATTTTTAATGCTACTTCTGTCAGTGCGAAGATCCTGTATATTTATAAGCCCCTAGTAGTATTGATCAAGATAAAAGAGAGGAAAAAATTTCCAGTACGAAGAATTAAAAAGAAGAGACTATTACTGATCCTTCAGAAATTAAAAGGATAATAAGAGATACTATGAACACCTTGGTTGCTGATAAATTTGACAGCTCAGTTCAAAAGGACAAATTCTTTGAGAATCACAACTAATCGAAACAACAAAAAAGAAATAAGACATAAACTATTAGAACTAATAAATACATTTAGCAAGGTTGCTGGATACAATATCAGTAAAAATTGTTTTTCTATATATGAGCAACAAAATGGAAAATGAAATGAAAAACTACACTTTTTATGATGGTATCAAAAAATCAAACACCTAAGATTAAATCTAGTGAGAGATGTATAAAAGCAGTACGATGAAAGATACAAAAGAGTTTTGTGAGGATTTAAGGTCTTAAATAAATAAGATATATCATATTCATAAATATAACCTTTTGTTTATCATAAAAATAATAACACTGTAAAATGCACCTTCTTTCCAAACTGATCTACAGATTCAAAGCAATCTCAATCAAAATCTCAGCATTTTTTTCGAATGAAAATTGGCTGGTGATTCTAAAATTTTGGTGGAACTGCACTGTCTAGAAGGGCCAAGACAATGCCTGAAGAAAAACAAAGCTGTATAAAGAACACTGCTAGATATTAAGATTTACTACAATAATCCAGTAATTTTTATTGTATGATGTAATTAACACAGCTTGGTAGTGGCACAAGAGTAGATGAAGCCGACTTATAACACAGAGTGGGGACCAAGAACGTACTCATTTATATGGAGTCACCTGATTTCCAATGAGATTCCACCGCAGTTCAGTGAGCAGACAGATGGTGTGTCAGTCGTTTCCGTCAGGAGATGGAAACCGCACCAGTGAACAATAAGAACATTATATAAAGCATTGGTCACACAGTAAAATGTTATTAACTACTAAAAAAGCAAACAAAGAATCGAAGTATAACAGCTGCAGAAAGCGGAGAGCAGCTACCACCCCTCTGGCTGAAAGATCAAAGGGAAAAGCTTGGACAGAGGAAGGGCTTGCAAGGCTGATGCTCAGCTGAGACGGGGTGGGGCTCAACTGGTGTTTGTGTTGATGAGCCTTGGAGGAGGAGGCCTGTGGGATGGATCCCAGACCTCTGAAGAAAGAACGCTGCTGCTGCAGAAGACAAAACATCCTTCTGCCAATCCAGAGATGAAACTGCTGGGTGCACCCACAGAAACTACCAGCCGCAGAAGCCCTCAGGGAAAAACCAGCCAATCAACAGCGAGAAGAAACAAGTTTCCCAGCTCCTCCAGCTTTGAAGCTTCTTTCTAGCGACCCCTATTGGTGGAGTCTAACAGCAAGCCAGCTGGCAAAGCAGAAATGGGGTTTGTAAAGAAAGACCGAGCCCCAAGCCTCAGGAAGCAGCCTACAGCCAGGTGGGTTTGGAGCTGAAAGACAACCGCCTAGCAATTGGCATATATAATGTTTGCAAGAAATGGTGTTGGAGCAACTATAGTCCCATGTTGTAAAAAATGAACTTTGACCATTATTTCAAACCATGTATAAAATTAATTCAAGATGGACCATAGACCTAAATGTGAAAGAAATCAAACTTTTAGAAGACAGCAAGATATGTTTATAGCCTTGAATAGGCAAAGGTTCCTTAAACTGTCACAGAAGCTATTAACCTTAGAAGAAATGATGGATAAATTATACTTCTCCAAATTACAAACTTCTATTTATAAAAAGCCATCATTAAATGGGTGAAGAGGGAAACAGCAAATATTTGGGACTGGGGAAATATATTTCAAATATATATAAATAATGGAACAAAAGCAATGTCATTATAAAAAAGCTGAATGAGAGATATAAAGCAATCGACAAAAATGTCATATAAATATATCCTTCATTAATTATCAAAGAAATTCAAGTTAAAATCACAGTAAGATACCACAGCTTACCCACTAGAACTGCTAGTTAAAAAGACTAATATTAATAAGCATATATGAAGATATGGAACAACCGAAACTCTCTTACCTTACCTTGATGGGGAATATAAGAAGGAACAATCATTTTGAAAAACTGACAGCTCTGAAAAAAAAGCTAAACATAAGAATTGTGTGACACAGATTTCACTGCTGAGTATATACCTAACAGATACAAATTTTTATGTATACCAAAGACCTTTGCAAAAACGCTTGTAGTAACTATATTTATAATAGTAAAAAACTGGAAACAGCATAAATGTCCACCAAGAGTAGAATCGATAAATAAATTTTGTTAAATTCATATGCTGAAATATGAAAGAACCATTTTCACTGATATATGTGGAATAAATGGATTAAACTTACACATATAATGCTGAATGAAAGAAGTCAGATACAAAGACAGTATACCATATTGTACCAGCTATGTGTAAACAATAGTTAAAACTAATCTATAGTGATAGAGGTTAGAATAAATGCTTACCCATGGGAATGACATACTAACTGGAAAGGGAACAAAGGGGCCTCTCAGGCTACTGAAGTTGTTTTATATCTTTTTAGTACAAATTATAATTTAGTCAACTGTATTTGCTTTATGTTTACAGATCTGTTTAACAATGAATTAATAATTAATATTAATTTGGGGACATACTGTTTGCTAGTTTTCTCCTATTTTTTTTATGTATTAACTTATTTAACCTTTACAACAACCTCTTTTGGATGTGTAAATTAATGTTTTCATTAAAATTTTGACTGCTGTTTCTTCACATTTTTTTCTTCTTCCTCTCTTTTCTCTCCTTCTTGAATTCCCATTATGCACATATTGGTATGTTAGATAGGTCTTTATGACTGATTCAGTTTTCTTTAATCTTTACTTTTATCTGTTCTTCAGATTAAATAAATTCTATTGTTTTATATTCAAACTTACTGATTCTGTCTTTTGCTATCCCAAATCTGTTGAGTTCTTCTAGTCTTTGTTTATAATCCCTGTTCATTGATTCATCATCATTATGCTTTCATTTAATTCTTTAAACATAGTTTCCTTTAGTTCTTTGAATGTATTCAAAGTAGCTGCTAAGTAATTATCAGCTAAATCTAATAACTGAGAGCACTCAGAGAGATTTTATTAACTGTTTTCCTGAATGTGGGTTACCCTTTGCCTCATAATATTTTTGTTGAAAAGTTGACATTTTAGGTAATATATTGTACCAATGATAGATTCAGATATTTTTTTTCCTGAAAATTGTCACTGCTGCAGTTCCTGCTATTTTTGTTTGTGAACAAAAGTTACTAAAGTAACAGTTGAAGTTCATTTATGAAATCTCTTCCCCTTTTGGTGTGTTGCCACTTATGTCTCTGCCCCTATTCTTTTTTTTTTCTTATAGTCTGTTTTTATTTTCAAGTGTGTACTCCTAAGTGTTGCCCTATATTTGCTTATTTTAATCATCAGCCAAATGATTGGACAGAGTTTATGGTTAAACACCCTAAAATGTAAAACTTCCATTATCTACTGATGATTCCTTGCATCAGTGTTCTGTATTTTGATCTGCAAAATGGTTACCCATGTGTATGCATGTGTAAAATGCATTGAGCTCTATCTTAAGATTTGTGTACTTTACTATAGGAAAGTTAAACCTCAAAAATGTATATATAAAGCTCTCATTATTTAAGTTACAGGATGACAAACTTCAGCCTATGGGTCAAATCTCTCCCATTGCCTGTTTTTGTAAATGAGGTATGATTGGAATACAACATGCCTAATTGCTTACATATTGTATATACTTACCTACTATAACAGCAGAGTTAAGTAGTTGCAGCAAAGACCATATAGTCTGCAAAACTGCAGATATTAATTCTCTGGTACATACAGAAAAAGTTTTCTGACCCTTGGTCTTAACCACTGATTCGAAGAAGCATAAACTATCCAACCCTGAAAGATTCAGTTACAAGTTCTGGGAGTGGAGTGGCACAGTAGTAAAAATAAAATAAATTGAGAACATTGGCTTGGGTTAGTGAGTAAGAAACTTATCAGAAGCTTTATATGTGGTGATCTACTCTATGCAGTGGCAAAATATTTAGTTTCACCAGTAATTTGCAACATAGATGATGAACCAAATAAACTTGTAGTTCTAGGGAAATGTTGGAAACATTAGCAGTGTGTGTTGGTTGCTCTTGTCTACATTTGTCTACATTGGGCAAGCTATTAGAACAAAGATTTATAAGCAGGAATAAAACAGAATAAAGGATTCAGAAATTAAAAGACCGTAAAAAGCAAGTGCTTCATAGTCCCAAATATTAAGAGTAAAAAAAAAAGGTTTTGAAAACTTTGAAGGACAAAAGTTGACCAAAACTCAGCCTGGTCGACAAGGATCAAGCTAAGGGTACTTTACGGCTTTCATATTCATTATTAAAACCCCTAATACTATTGTTTCCTTATTCAATCTGCTTTTCTCTGATAGTAGTCTTCTTCTTTCTTTAGAATTGCAGTGCTTTTTCTTATACGTTTAACCATTTTTAATGTATTAATTTTTTCATTCTCTTTCAGATTGTCCTCTCAACTTCTTGGGCCTCTATTTATCTGCTGACTCATGCTCAAGTCTTTCCTCATTGTTTTATATTTTTTAAAAATCATGAGCTCATTTTAAAAAGGTTCAGGGTTTTGTTTTTTGTTTTCTTTCTCTTTTTCCTGTGAGCATCTCTTTGCTAGTTGGGTCATGGGAGCTTTCCAGGGATAGCATCAGTTTGGGACAAACTTGTCATTATAATTTTGGGCTTGGGTGGTTTCAGTTGATTTTGGCAAGGTAAATTTCAAATTTCAACATTGCCTTGTAAATTCAGTCCCAAATCCTCAAGGGAGACTTTCGATTCCCAGGTCCTACATGGAGAAAACCAGCTTCTCTGCCATATCTCTGGGTGGGTGGATTTGGTCTAGCCCCTCTTTTTCTCCTTCTAGCTTTCTATTGGGAGTACGGTTTATTGAGGACCATGGCTTGATGGGGGAGTTTCAGTTTCAATCTCCCACTCAGTAGGTCCATGGTATCATTTTTAAGAGCATTATCAGAATCAGATCAAACACTTACCCCCTGGTTTTTGCATAGAATTCAACTCCAAAGAGACCTCCTTTATAAATCTTTCACAGGCTTATTCTACATTCCTTGCTAAGATTTGTAGATTTTGCTTCACATGCACTATGTAGACCTACATTAACAGCTAGCTCATTCTAATTTATAATGTATAATGTAAAAAATTAATTGTTTACATATCTATGTCCCTAACGTGATTTTCAGGACTGTGCGATCAGGGGTTGTATCTTCATTTTACTTATTAAAATATCTGCATAATATATAACAAATTGTTGGTATTCAATAAAATCTATAAAAATTTTGGATACATGAATGAAAGAGAGACACCAGTAAGATTATCCCACAGGGAAACAAAGAAAAACAAAGCCTTCTATCACTACAGTGTATTACGTCCTTCATTCCTTCCCTTCACTATCACACATCAAAGCATTATTCGGCTACTTTAGGATTGCACCACTTGTGTTTTTCTCCCTTATAATTTGTTTTCTTGATTTACATTAACAGTGTATCTCCAGCCCTGCCTCCTCCTGATGCCGTCTCCCTATGTTTCCTCTAAAAAATAAAATAAAAAAATACTGGGACACTGAAGTTGTTTTTCTTTTTCCTTTAAAGTATATAAAATGTATACTTCCTAAAATATAAAGTTATATGGTTAACCAAATACAGAAACAATGATACTTAAACCCAAAATTTTAAATGAAAGTCTTCTTTGCACATTATATTCTCACTGAATTACATGGACAGAGTTTATTTGCTACCTCAATGAGCAATTTTCTTTCAAGCATAGTCATTTTATGACTGTTTAGAATTATTTATAAAGCTAAGTCACAGGTCAAGTAAAAATTTCCACAAACTACTTTACCATGGTTCACCTATTACCATCCGCTAGGAACTTGACCCTTTGAAAGGGGATAAAAGGCTCAGGAAATAAGAATAATTCCATTTATTCCCTTAGTAATCGTATCAATGGGTGGCGTCAGATGAAAAGGAAAACTAATATTTTTAAGAATTGAAACATTATGCTCTGACTCACAAAAGAAATCCAGGACTATGGGGATCATCTTGGACATAGTTGTGAAGTCAGAAATATCTTCCTTCTATACTGTGTACCTTATCTTTCAGAATTCTTTCCCCATGTCCTTCTTTCCACTGCCTCCCTACCCTCTTCTAACTCTGCAGCCACACACTTGGAGAACATGTTTGGTGTTTTGACCTTATGTGCATTTTTTGCTTTTAATTGACTGCTTTTCTTTATCTTTTAAGGTGTTAGAAAGAGTCTTTCTGAAAATTATGTTGTCAGTAATTTCCAGCATCATTTAAGGTAATTTGAACTTCATATTATTGGTTATATTACTCTATTAAATGGGTACCCCTATTGTAGAAAATGTAGACTGTTCCTAATTTGGGGTATCATAATTAAACAATACATGAAAACTATGAAAGAGTATAATTGATAAGTGTAAGCTCTGCAGTCAGATATGTCTAGGATTCAGTTCGGGTTTTGTCTTTTACAAGTTACATGATCTTGAGTTTATTTATATATATTCACTCATTTATGCAGCAGAGATTTATGGAAAGCCAGTTATGAGCCAGGTGTTGATTGAAGATGGTGAAACTACATTAAATAAGTCATTCCTCCACAAGCCTAGTAGAGCTTGAGAATAAACAAATAAATTATAATATTGGGTAGTGACAAGTGCCATGAAACAGTAAGGTGACAGAGAGCAAGGCAGGCAACCCTTGTTCTGAGAGGTCTAGATGAGCAGAAATACTTTTATCTTATTCATTTTATATTCCTGCACCTAGAATAGCTGCCCAATGAATCATTGCTGGGTGATTGATTAATTTATCTTGTCAATTGGGACTATTGCTTTACATGTAAGTAAATTGCAAACAAAGTGATTATCTGTCAGTAGATGGCAATGTATGGATTTTCTAGAATAAGTATGCTTAAATTTATTATAACTTTGTGGTAGAGCTTCCTTCAGCTCAAATGATTTCTCACTTTCTTTTCATTCTGCTTTAAGAGAAAATCAATTGCCTTCCCAAGAAGTTTGTGTTGTCAAAATTTGCACTATAGAAACAATGATATCAATGGGACATGGGGTTTAGCAGTTATTATTTCATAACAATCAAACCATTTTGTGCACATATTTCAATGATATCAGCTTAGAAAAATCTCCTTTCCTGTTATGCAACTGCTGGCTAACATCTTTGAACTGGTGGATCCCAATGGTGAAAGCCAAATTGAAGTGCTCTCCTGCTTGCCTCTGTGCCCGTCAAAGCAGGGCCCTCTCGGTCTTCCATCACTCTTAGCTTGCATTTCTTAGGTTTTGTCATCTCTGCTGTTTTCCTTATTTTCTAAGAGATGCTACTGACAGCTGTAATCTGGTTAGGAACATGACACAAGTTAGGTTCCTTAATTCCTCAACCACGGCTTATCCTGTCTGGGTTATGACTCACACACAAGCCTGCCGTGCAGGGAAAAGGCTTGCACTGTGATTTGTGAGAAGGACATAGCATCTTATTTTAGTTAACACCCAAACAGTACAGAGATCCCATAGCCTTAGTTAGAGACCATAGTTTTGCCCCTGGTTGTGAAGGTTAGTGCCCACTTGACAGCCTATAGCAGAGTTAGTATTTACACAGTGAGCATGTGTCTCATCTGGGAAGAGTCATTGCCTGGGTCCTTCTTGTCCTTCTATTACTAAGAGAATGCCTAAGCTGGAAAGCGGTCAGTCATGCATACTCAAGCTGAGAAATGTGTGCAGTGCTCTGAAAGTGAGTTCTGTCTGGCAGCAGAGGAAGTCATATGCAGTCTCCTCCCAACATTAGCTGGTCACTAAGCAGGTGCCAAAGTAACTCCTCCAAAAGTGGCCCAGAAGACTGATGACTTTGTAAAACAGCAGGATACACCTCTGCTGGGCTGAGACAAAAGCAATAATAAAAGCAAGTGTCTAATACTTTCCATTGTCTTGCTCCCAAACTTGTGGTTTGTTCTGTCCTTGCGCTTGATTTAATTTTAACTATATCTTCCAAGGGGCAGCCAAAATGTTCTTTCAAAAATATAAACCAGATCATGTCCCTCCTCTGTTTACTGCCCACCCCCCCAGACCAACCTCCTCACCATGGCTTTCCATTGTGCCTAGAATAAAATCCAAAGTTCCTCAAGGTTCTGCATGACCTGGCTCCTGTACTCTGTCCCATATCCACTGTGACCTTTGATGACTCTCCTCCAGCCACTCAGGACACTTTTTCCTGTATCCCCCATGTTTAGAATCATCCCAGGACATAGTTGGTACTCAATATATACTTGATGCATGATTAAGTGAATGAAGGAACAGCTCAGAGCAGTCTTTACCAAACCTAGCTGCAGATTTGAACTACCTAGAAAGCTTTAAAAACAGAGATGTCTGAAACCCACTCCTAGAGCTTCTGGTTTAATTTCTGCTATGGAGCAGGGC
This sequence comes from Manis pentadactyla, assembly GCF_030020395.1. Classification (NCBI taxonomy): domain Eukaryota; kingdom Metazoa; phylum Chordata; class Mammalia; order Pholidota; family Manidae; genus Manis; species Manis pentadactyla. The sequence goes on along the minus strand of NC_080028.1, from coordinate 63,022,972 downwards.
ACTGGTATTTTAAAAAAGCTTTTCAGATGATTCTAACATGCAGGTAGAGTTGACAAATAGTGAACTAAAGCAAAGGGCAATCATTAACCAACTAATGTGACTTGCTCAGACCCCTGCACTCTCACCGTTGTATGCTGTCACCATCATATCACCCTTTATTTTTTCAAAAATAAATCTTTTTGATATTTATTATTACAAGATCCTGTTAGATTTTAAATTACTGATAGACAGTGGCTGTTATGACACAGTAAAACTTGGTGTAATTTTGTTTGCTCTGTACTAGAATCACTAAGTTAGGTTCCCAGAAATTTCTGACATGGGAAAGGAAGGGCCATTTGAATCTGCTTCACACACTACAGCTTCACTGATTAAAAACATCTGGGTTTCAGCCAAGGTGTCGTCATGTTAGCTACATGATTATTTCAAACAAACCCCAGTACCCAGGCAGATCTGAAGTTCAAAGCTTATTTAGACTGGGAACACTTATTAAAGAAAATGTCATTTGCTCTCAGAATAATGGCTTGTAAGTCTTCCAGCATTATTTTTCACCTAATCGGATTCGTCTTCTACAGAGCATATTCCAAAGAGGAAATCTGGAAATTTTGGCCTGGTATATATACACAGACCAGATGGCCGACAGGTACTGAGCTGGTTTTTGTAGGGGGATATGCTGAATGAAAAAGACAAGTCTTTTTAAGACAACAATAAATTTCGCAAATGGTTTGTGTGAAATGTTTAAAGGTTGAAGATAAAGGTTTTGGGTTACACTATCCTCAATACAAAAGGGGGATAAATGGAGCCAATTGGGCTGCTATTTCAGACCTAAGCAGGACTGTCATCTGAAACTGTGAACGTTATAAAAGAAACTGGATGGAGTTTGGAAGCTGTAAATTACTGTAGAGTCTACACTGGAAATACATATACATTTTATCTACTTATAAGGATCCTTTTGAAGGTGTGACAGTGAGGTCTCAATTAGGTTAGGTTGAGGGTTGAGGCTCAACCCTCAAAGATTCTTTTAACCATTGGAAACGGAGAGATTGTTTCTTTACAAGATAGAAGGTCAGCTCAATAGTGTGTATTTCCTTTCCTTGTTCCCTTCTCACACCCAAATACTATTTCTACCACAGATCTACAATTCATTAGCCTTAGCTCCCAAATCCAAGAGGTTCTGGAAATGAGTTTTTTTCGTAATTCATTTGAGGACTAAATTTGTCCTGAATTGATGTGGGGCTACTAATAATCATTTTTTATCCCCCTGAGTGTAAATATCCATGTTTCACTGACATAATCATATGTCTGATTGAGTGTTCCCTCAGATTTCCCTGGGGGTGCTATATGGTATTCAATATATTAGTCTTATTACCTCTCCAAAATCTGGAAAATCTGAATCACAAAATACATCAGACTTAAGTAGGATCATACCTACTCAAATTTGTCAATTTGTATGAATCGAAACACTTATTAGGGTTGGTGGATTGGCAATGCCATAGCAAGCACTTTTATTTATATCACGCCAAAATGTGGCAGAAGCTATGTCTGTTTTCAGGGGAACACACCTCTGAGATAGTGAAAACAGAGAGAAGGAGAACTCTTCCACATTTTAACGGGTTCTTAAACCACAATACAGAAGGCAATATTTAGTAATAGATACTGAAGTTTCCTTGTAGCACTCTAGGGTTGGTAAAGGTGGGAGTTAACATAAAGTTTATACCTTTTTAAAATTATTATTATTCTTTTGATAGCCCTCAAGCCAAATCCTGAGTGATGATTATGATAATTCATGTAAATATCACAGAAATAAAAGCATTGGTCAATCAAACTGGGTTTGAGCTGGACCTGGATAATTATTCTGGAATGATAAAGAACAGATTTATTTGGACTACATTTATACGTTTCTTTCCTATGAAGTGCTTCAAGTTGGAAAAAATGAGTTGATTGCTTTGATTTTTGCCTATTTGGAGTCAGGCAAATTTATATTCCTGTGAACAGTTAAAGAAGTTTATTTTCACCGTTATGTTAAGGCCTGAATATGGAGGAATATAAGCACTCAGTCACATGAACGAAATTCTTTAATGCACTGAGTTCGGTTATAATATCTGAGACAAGAACAAACAAAGTGACATGTTTTATTATGGTTCACTGGTTGGTTAGTTTATTGGTGGATGGTGGTTGATCATGGTGGATGATAGATCTGAAGGAATCTGTGCAGGAAACTGCAATTTACAGTTAGAGAGATTACCAGATTTAGGATCTCTTCAGGGTGTATTCATGGTTAGAACGTCCACTATAAAGATTATTTTTTTCATGTAATGTGTTGAAAAGTACAGTAAGCTTATAGATAGTATAAACTTCTTTCTCTATATCCCAACTGTAATTTTACAAAGCATTGCCTTTATTTATCACTTCTTTGGAAGAATATAGGTATCTTAAGATCTTTTAAACTGGAAAGATACTGGGAGAGGATTCACCAGTCCCTACATGTAAACAGTGAGGAAGAATGTTTTTTATTTTGCCTGTTGTGTATTGAAATGACAAAATCCCAGGAAATAAAGTGGCTTTACTTGGACTGTATTCTTTTCTAATCTACTTGAAATTGACTATAGTAAACTCTGTTTCCAGGCATCATGGAGGAAGAAGACTATAGTTAGTTAAATATTCTTATTGTGGGAAAGTTTCCCATAATCCCATTGTATGCCAGTCACTAGAATTTATTAATTATTAAAAGTATGTAGGTTTATAATTTCATCCTTTTAAAGAATGCAGAAGGCCCTGTAGGACCACACTTAGTGTCTTTTGTGAAGTCCTTTGAGTTACATGACCTCTCTTAAGGATCATCAGAACTTCAGAAATGCATAAAACAGATATTTTTGTTATCTTCATTTCTGCAGGTGGGGAAACTTTCAGTAGGTCTGACTTGACAAGTAGTTAATTGAGAGGATTTGAACCCACTTTTCTTATCTAAATGATGTGATCCTTTCACTTCACCATTCTTTTGAGTGACAAATGAGCTGGGTAATAGAACATTTTAGTTTAAGATCCACTGGGTGTTGATCTCTCAGCTTTGTATGCACATAACCTTATGACCCATCCCTAACCTGTCCCATCCTTTGCTCAAGATAGTGACCAACTACTTGGCAACAGGAAGATAAAGGCTTGAGAATCTACCTGAGCTTTCTCAGCCTTAGTGGTCCTGTGCTATGGAGTCTGATTAACATATTCTTTCCTACATGAATGATTTTTATTTTTTATCCTGGCTCCTGTAATTAAATTTTATCTTTTTCTTGGTATTATAGACACACATATTTAATCTTGGAATAATTCTAGATTTATAGAAAAGTTGCAGGTAGTAGAGTTCGTTCTCATATATCCTTCACCTGGCTCCTTGTAATGTTAACATCTTATATAACCCTGATATATTTATATATATATATTAGTGTACCAAACTAACATTGGTATAGGCTATTAACTAAACTACATGCTTTATTTGGATTTCACAAATTTTTCCACTAATATCTTTTTTCTGTTTTTCTGTCCTAGGATCCAATCCAGGATATCACATTGCATTTAGTACTCATGTCTTCTTAGTGTCTTTTAGGGCTGTTTGTACTTACAACCTCAACGTCCCCTGGATCCCACAAGTTAGTGGATCTTAAATAAGGTTACCCTAACCATTTGTGTCCATGTTGGCTGAATCAATAGACCCACTTGTCAGGTGACAGGATCTCAATTCTTTCCCTAAGTGGGGGGCTGCCTTATCTATCATTCACACACCCTTCTGGGCTTCTGACATCCTTCTGCTCCAGTTGCTCTTACTTTTTCTCGTGCTGATTATCTGCTGAGGATCTACTCATTGTCTATACTTCCACCACAAATTTTTGATTGAGGCATCCATCAAAATCTTCAACATTTATTAGATATCCAGAAGGTCTTCTCTGCCGTTGTAGTACCTCAGGAAATCAAGTAGACACAATTCCCTGCTCTCCTGGAGTATTTTAGGCACACAATAAATAAAATAAATCTCAAAATGCTCTTCCTACTGCTGCTGCTTTAAATACCTGGCAGGTTCATGGGCCTCTGGATCTCCATCTCTTAACTCTCTTTGGCTAGCATCCCTTTCTTGGGGTTCCTATAGCAGAGCTGCTGGGGCTTCTGACTGTAACAGTTCAGGATGGAATGTGAGGGATTGAGGATCAGCTCTAGTGATCTACCTCAGAACAACTGCTTCATATCTACACATCATTTCCTGTTTCTGAATCCCTTTTAAAACAATGAGGATTTTTCATTCAAGGGCCCCAGGTAACTTGAATTCTATGGCTCTCCTTCTCTTGTTCTGTTTAAAATGGCTGCATATGCCCAATCTCCAATTACATGTGGACTCCTTGTTCTTCCTGTGGCATATTTTTGCACAATGAAAATCTTGGGGTTCTGCTAAATACCAGTGGTAGCATCATCTAATTCATATAAGACACATCTGAGCCTCAATTTTGCCCTGGGAGTCAATGATGGGCATTCAAAAATAAATGTCTTTTAGAGGTTGTTTTTGTCTAGTGGTCCCTTCTTCCTTTTATAATTTATTATGGGCTGGCAAACCATATTATTAATGTTATTAGCCTTCTACACAAAGTAAGGGTAAATAATCTTAGGAAGACTTCAGGGGTTATCTTTTAAGAAAAGTGCATAATGTTAGAGTCCTTGCTTTAGATACTTAGGGCATTTTTTTGTCTTTTATTCTCCTCTCTTCCTTCTGTTTTTGAGTCTGGTTTTGATAGGTAGTATTTTTGGTAAGTGAAATGTTATTGAGTAGAGATTTCATATAGCATATGTCAGAACATTGGCGTCAGGAACTGAACGGGAGCCCAGGCTTAGAACTCCAAAAGCTCTGGGGCTTTTGTCTGTGTCTCCTAGTGACTATGATTCTAGGACAGGTCTTGAGCCCCTCAGTCTTTCCTTTTCTCTTTATATTTAAATTTGGCATGACAGACTTCTTCAGAACCTCCAACTGTGACTGCTCTACTTTCTCTTTTTAACTCCAAGTTTATCAGATGCTTAATATTCTTCCAAAATTACTGAATGGAACACTTTAAAGATACTAAGAGGCAAATCTGGGATCTCAGGGATGCCTATTAATTTTATTTTCTGCCCTTTGCATTCCTTTTAACAGGGACAAGTATAGATACTCTCACATACATTACTGAAGTACTTGACAAATAAAATAATTAAACTGAAAAAATTGAAAGGAAGGTACTGTTATATCCAAGATAGCAACATATGTCCCCATTACTCATAAAGTATCTTTTGAGGATGGTGGGCATTTTTTTTTTTTGCATATTGGGCCCCCGATCCTGTGTGACATGAAGAGAAACAGGTTTAATACGATCGTGTAGGGAGAGTGAATGAAAATGGAATTTCATGTTAGTCTAACAAGCAGAACCATATTTATAAACTTTGCAATGTTTGTTTTTGCATTTGTGTAGTCCTTGACTTTTACATTCCAGATTCTATACAACGAAGTAAAGAGAGGAAGGGGAGAAGAAAGAAAGAGGTGGGCGGAGGGGGTGCTGTGAGGAAAAACTGCTCAAGAAAGAATTTTTTAAGCTCAATTATGTAGGCTCACGAGGTTTATATCATTTCGACATGCTTTGAGTAAGTATCTAAATTGAAACAGAGCTAGAAATCGTTTGATGTTCATCCATCACTAAATTTAACCTGTTTTTTTTTGCATTATGCATGTTGCTATTTGCTTTACCAGTACTTTGCATCCCCAGGGACAGTTTTTCGTCTTTAGGATTTCTGCTCCTGCGGTTAGGAAAACAAATGTCACTCTGCTGTATGAAGAGTTCTGTGGAATTTAAGGCCCGTGGATATGACAGAACAGGGCATTGAGTGCCTTTGAAAAAGCTTCTTACTTCTCTCATCTGCACTACAAAAACATTTCATTCCTTAACTTCAAATGAGACCATTTCAAAAATCAGTTTTTCAAAATATGACAAGTTAGATGGCATGCAGTATGTGGTAGATAGAGCATGAACACAAAGATGCATATTTATGGAGAAAACAGATTAATTATGAACTGACCCCTATTATTTTGGTTAAATTTACTAACAAGGAAACCCTCTACACCACACCTTCAGCAGAGACTACATTGCTCTAGCCATCCTCAGAACACATCTTGTGAAGGAGGCATTTGAACATGGATTTGAGGACAGGATCCAGTAGAATGTTTCCTATAACCTCACCGAATCAGACTTCGGGCAGATGTTCCAGCCTGTCTTCGGAATTCTTTGCCCTCTGTGGTTTGCCCTAGAGCCTTGACCTTCGGGCAATGATGTGAGATCTTTACCATCTGACCTGCTTTCCTGTGCAGGTGTAATGATGGGAGAGGGGAACATTGTGTTAAATCAGTGGTGTTTCATGTGGTTAATTATTGTTGTCCCTGACTGTTTTTTCTAATGCATTTTTCATTAACATTTTATTGTAGCCTCAGGCTAAAGTCCAGAAGACACTTTTATAACCCAGAGCCCCTCTCTTCCAATTCTCCATCTGTACTCACTCATTAGTTCACTGTGGGTCACTTGTGGAACTGCAAATGATAAAGACTTTAAGGACAGCTGGCTTTATTTTTAGTGGAAAAGGATCTAAACTTTGATCAATGAAACAGCCATAAAAGAAAAAAAGAACACACGAGGTTCTTTTTTTTATCAGTTTTTCCAGTGAGGACATATACACAAAATCACATTGAAATTTTCTCCCTTTTTTAACATAGGAAGGTGGAGAGATTGTAACCATGAGCCGTGAAAGTTCGAAAATCTTTTCTTTCTTTTCTCTTTATTTCCCACAGTGTCTGGGTTCATGTGGCACATGCAAATTGATAGCTCTTAGTTCTAAAGAAATGTCAGGAGCTTTAAAGAAACAGAGCAGGTGAGCTGGAGTCTGAGTGGTGTAGAAAAGGTAATGGATGATCTTTGTATTTATTTAAGGCCCAGGGACTTTGTGATCTGGTGGCACTGCCCCTGGTGTGCCCCTGTCCTGACTCTCACTGCTTCACTACCTCTGTCCCATCCCCACCTCTCCTAGAGCTCAGTTTTAGTACTGGAACTTGATAGGGTGCTTCTACTTTGTATGTAATTGTTCTGACCAGTGAACACCTGATCTCCTTTGTTTTCCTGAAATTCCTCTCCTAAAATTCACTTGACAGAGGGACTCTACCTTTGGTTCCACTCTTGTTTCCTGCCTCTGCTAACCATGATGTTCAGAGTGTTTAGTACTAGTAGCTTCACTCAGACCTTAATTCTTGAAGACGTGCTTCATTTGCTAATTTAGCTTTGATCTTCTTTAGGACTACCCTTTGGCGATTAATCTGGGCTATAGTGGCATGGAAAGAAGAGCTCTAATCCATTTGCCGTGGATGAACACTATCTGAAGCCACTGTTTCCATCTCCGCCACCTGCAGGCTGGGTGGTAGGACTTGGGGCTTCATGAGCTGCCCAGACTGTCACAGAAGCTCTCAAGACCTTCCTAAAAACATATGGCCCTCCTTGCCTGTGGGAAGAACTAGATTCTCCTTGAAATGGCTTAATTGAATGGATGATCTTGGTTTTCAGTCCTGCTATGTATAAGCATTGACTTTTTTAGAAGTGGTGAGAGCTGATCCTGAGTATCTCTTTGCGTCTGTTCCTTCCTATTGAGTTTATAGCTCTCCTCCTTAACCACTTAGCATTAATAGAAGCCTTCACTGTGATTCACTGCTGAACCTTACATTTTTTGAACACTAGTATTGTGTTGTTAATCCAAAACATATGACAGGTGCAGTGGGGGAGGGAAAGAGTTACTCATAAGTAAAAATGTACTTTGGCTTTTCCTGTTCTTAAAAGGCTTACCATCTAATTTGGAAGACAGTTTAAGCAGAGGTAGAATTTGCTAATAAGTTTAATTGAGCAAGCTGAAGTGATTAAAAAATGAAACTGGAGTTTGGAGAAGGAAAGACAGCTCCCTTGGGCTGGCACGGTCCAAAAGTTCTCTACAAAGGTATTTGGAACTTAACACTGGGCAATGAAGAATGTGGAGAGTTCCAAGAAGAGAGAGGTTTGTAAAAGTGTGTTTATTAGGCCAGGTCTCTACGTTCATTGTCCATTTTCTATAAGGTTCCGCTTTAGGTCTATACGGCCATTATGTTATGGTAGGTTAACTGCGATTATAGTTTCTAGGAGGTTAAAAAAATTAATTATCTTTCACTCTTTTTGATAAACACCAATGAATATAATTGATAACAATAATAAATAATAAAATTGTGATCTCTAGCTTTCTTGTATTAACCATAGAAACTAGTGTTCTGGGATTTGTACTGTTTTAACTTTTTTATTTAAAAAAAAAAAGGAACATGTTTTCATTCTGTAAGTTAAAGTACAGAAAATTTACAAAGAAGAAAATAAAAGTGCCCATAATCTCACCAGAGAGATAAACAAAAATGTCTGGTAAATTTCCAGAAGGGTGGCCACGCACAATTAGGCTGGTTGTGCAATTGTAGCTTCAGGGACTGCCTCTGTGAACTCTAGGTACACACAAGGCAGTGGGTCTGACACCCACTGGCACAAATCATGCAAACTCATATCACCTCTTGTCATTCAATATTTCAAAATATTTTTATGTATAATAAATACTTCCCACAAATATGTTTTTAAATAGATGACAATGTTTCATTTTTTAATGTACCGCAATTTTAAACAAATTTCCTACTTTCTGACATTGAGGTTTTTTTTTTCAATTTTTCAATTTAAATTAATGTCATGATGAATGTCCTTGTAGGCTCTATATTTGCATTTTATTGTAATTTGATTTTTCTCAGGTTAAATCCTTACAACAAGACTTGATGGGAAAAACAGTATGAATACTTAAGAAAAGTTTTTATTGGAGTGTAACAGACTCACAAAAAGAGCACAAATCATTTAAGTGTGCAGCGTATTGAAGCAGCACCTAGAATAAGAAATAACATACTACTGGGACCCCACAATTTCCCCCTGTGTTCCTCTTTGGTCATGATTCTCCAAGGGTAACTGCTACATTGACTTCAGTAACTTAGACAACTTTTCTAACTTCAGTACTTGAAGTAAGTGGAATAATATAGAGTTCATCATTTATGAGGTTCATGCATGTAGTTGAGGATTATCGGTAGAATTCCTCTGTAGGACTCTAATTTATCTATTCATTCTATTGTTGACAAACATTTGGACAGTTTCCAGTTTTTGACTGCTACAAATAGTACTCCTAGAACATTCTAGTACCTGTCGTTTGGTGAATATGTTTAGTAATTTCTTTCGGGCATATGCCAAGGCAGGAAGTTGTTGGGTTATAGGAAATGCACATATTCAGGTTTAGAAAACTGCCAAATGTTTTATAAACTCATTTTCTCCATTTATCTTCCCACCAACAAGGGGAGAGTTTGGGTGGCTCCACATCACTGCAATACTTGTACTGTTTGTTTTAGCTGACCTGGTGAGTGTGTGCTGATTTCACTGTAGTTTTAATTCACATTTTTTTCTGATGGCCAATGTAAGCACTTTTTCATATGTTTACTGCCATTGGCCATTTGGAAATCTTTTTTTGTGAAATATCTGTTCCCTCAAGTCTTTTGCCCATTTATTCCAACCAGTTGTCTCTTTTTCCTATTGATTTGTAGGAGGGATCTCAGCATTTTGTTTAAAGACCCTCCTCAAAACTTTGGTGGCATGCACATTTAATCTGCTGAGCACTAGGGAGAAGAGATGATAGTCCTTGGAATTCACATAAGCCTAAAGACAACCTGTCATGTGAAAAGAACCAAAAGGATTTACTTTGGGCTTCAGAGCACATTTTAATTCTGATATGGGATTTTAAAAATAATGCTTTCCATAAAATTCCCAGTGTCTCAGAGTGCATGAAACGAAGTGCAAAAACATAGATGTTTACCCTGACATTTTACTTAAGCAGTATTTTAAAAAAATCAAATTGTGTGAATGCTCCAGTCTGGCAGTATGGAAATAAAGTGACAAGAGAATAATTTAAAATTCTTTAAAGAAGAAATGAAGAAAAAAATTATTCTAAAAATGTTACATTTCAAAATGTATCTCTATTTAGCTGGTGATGATATACCCAGGGATATATAGCAGATGTGCTGGCCGGTGCCCAAGCCTGCTTGGAGGTTTTGAAACAAGGAAGACTGTTACATTATGTGTGAAATGCCCCTTCAGTTCAGAGTCTGCCAGTAAATTGGTAATACCAACTTCATAGTCTTTTTGGGCTGATTAGTGGGAAAAGCATTTCCAGGTGCAAATATCCACAAGTTTAAATCATTTTTAAGAAAAAAAAAAAAAAAGGACAGAAAACATCATATGATCCATCTCTGAGCTTTCTAGACACTAAGATGAATGACTTTATATTTCTAAAATTAGGTGGGCTTAAGGGCCTCTTTCTCAAGGAAAAATAATAATTCTATGCCCCCCTCTTTTTTTTTTTATTTTTTTTTATTTTTTTTTTACTGACACTACATTCAATTCTGTGGGTAAAAAAAAGTTGAAGAGTTAAGGAAAGTGAAATCTCACTAGTCCACTTGGACTAGTGATCTTTACAAATTGTACAACTTTCATCAATTTTTGGATTAGACAACTACTGTGGAAGATTCTATTACTCTTCTTAGCTGTGAAATGAACATCATCCTCAAATATGAAGCACAATGCATTGTGAGATTGTATTATGCAGTCTTTGAAATGTTTAAAAGCTTCATGAGCATGTGCTCAGTTTTTATGCATCTGGCTTTACTCTTGATTTCTCTTTCTTGGATAGCAGAGCAGTTTTTACTGGTTTGGAAAGGTCAAAAAAAAAGAAAGATATTTTAACTTGATAATGAAAGTCAAATAAGAAGACGTATAAATAAGTAATGAGGGAACAAAGGTTTTGCTTTCCATCAAGAATTTCCTGAAGAAATCACAGATTTCTTCTAGGTAATCAATAACTCATTAAATTATTTTCTCTGAAATATTAACTTAAGTTCACACAGGAACCTTTTCAAATACACACCAAAGCAGAAAATTTGGGCCACCATCAATCCCACAGGATAAAAAATTGGGGGTGAGTCTTAAGGAAATTTGGTTTGACTTGACTAGAAGAACAGCTGCTCTTTATGGATTTTTATCAACTTCTGTGATTTCATCAGCAAATGTTGCCTTTCTTCCTTCTATGGACTTTTGACCTAGAACAATCATCAATTTAAGATCAAGGCACACGACCCAGCCTCATTGTTCTGGGACTTATTATAGAGAGCAAATAAATCAAGAAATGAGGACGAGGTCCAAATTAATAAAGAGCATCATATAGGAGAGATCAGTGGGTTCTTTATGTGGTTTAACTGGGGTTAAAATGATTTCTAAGTGCTGTGAATAAGTCAGTTGTCCTGTATTTGAGGTTTTTATGTCAGAATTGAAGTACCTTCACTTTTAAGTTTTATAAACCGTGAAGCAAAATATAATGTTATGTCATTTTCCTTTAAGTGCTCAATAAACATAAGTAATTTTCTGGATATATTTCTTCACAACATTTTATAACAGAATACTTTAAATCCTGAGCTGGTACTTTCATTATCATGCCATTTTCCTGCTCAAAAATAATTTCATTGATATCTCTTTATCTTTGAGAAGTTAAAATACCTTTCTTTTTTTTCTTGACCTCTCCACAAACCAGTGAGAACCTGGGGAAATAATATCGTTACGTCCAATCATTCCTCATAGTTTTCTTGAGCATGAATTTCAGTCTCTGCACAGAAATGGTTATGCAAGCAAGATGGATCTTAAAGACCATTACTGACTCTATCTGACAAATAACTTTTCCAATTAGAGAAAAATGTAAAAGTAAAGAGAGGAAATGCAAAATTATGAAGTTATGTACCATTTTAATAAGCCTCCTGTCTGCAGTTCTTACAACATGGAAATCTATTCAGACTATTTTTAATTAGGCTTACTTCATAAATGTAAGCTTTTAGAGAACCACAGAATTACCAGATTTGACTATTAACCTGAGAAAATACTAACTTCAGATCCTCCCTTTGGGCTCAGAGGATTTCAGGCAATATTGCCTCTGAAACAGAGGTACCACACCAGAGTTACCCTGTTTAAAATGCATGCCTGACTCATGCCATTTTCCTGCTTTAAAATAATTTCATTGATATCTCTTTATCTTTGAGAAGCTCAGACTCCTTAGCCTGACTTTCAAGCCTCTGTAATCTCCATTTCTATACTTGTTTTCTATCATTATCATTTGTTCTTAAAGTATGGTTCTTGGATCACATGTACCAAAATGAAACTGAATACTTACTAAAATTGAAACTCAAACTCTCCATATAATTATTACATATGATGAATGCTGAGCTCCCCCCTTCTACAAAAGCCCTCTGCACTGACAATGCAATCTGATGTCCCCGACATGCTGTCTTAGGTTTTGTCTTTGGACTCTGATGCATAACACTCTTGACAAGTCTTTGCTATTTTATTCATCAGTCAAGACTCAACTCAGTTCTACCCTCCTCCATGACACCACCCCTGGCTGCTTTCTTTCTTTTGAGCCTTATTTTTGTCCATCCATAAAAATAGATCACAATAAAATAGAAGTAAAAGATTATTTTGAGATAATGCTATGGCTACAACTAAAACCTGAGTCCCCAGACTGGGAGATGGTACTGCCCGTGTAATGTACAATTAGGATCCAGGTTTGTGTGATTTCAAAGAAATCCCTGCTCTTGCATGTTGTCCTCCCTGGAAACATAAACATGTTAAATGATTGAGTGGATAAATGGTGCCCCTTCCATCCATTTTATTCCACCTAGAGAAGCTCCAGACATTTGTATTTGAGGGCAATCAGTGAAGCTTTCATTTTAGTAAGATAGGGGCCAAATGGCGACTTCTAAATAAAAATTTCCCAGAAGGTTAATATATAAAAATACTTCAGAAAATATTTATCTTCTAGAATGTTCAGGGGTAATGTCCCCCTGATTGCATTTTCAAGCTCTAGGATAACTCTGGATCTCCAGCACCCACCCCATACCCCATCCCCTGAAGTATGCTTAGATCTTTTGAGTTTATGTAGATGTACATAAACCCTGGCCGGCATCTGGTACAGGGGATGGAGGGATGGGTGGAATTCAAACTCTCTTCAAATGTTTCCAGATCTGTCCATACTACCTAAAGCAGAAGGAAGTAGGGGAAAGGGTTTGAAATAAAGCTTGCTCTGGAGGATAATCCACAATAAATCAGAGTCTCATACCAGAAAGCAGTAACAATAACTAACAAGCACACATACATCTGATCAAGAGGGGCTGAGGACACCTGGGCTTGGCTGGCATTGGGCTTGTTTAGGCTGTGGGAAACTCCCCAGTCCCTTTTCTAAGCCATTTTATTTACTCCTACAACAGCTATTTGGTAATGGATGCTTAGTTGTGCACTGTTATCTCTGCATCATCTCTTAAACTTACTCCCTTCCCAGACAAGACATTTCTGAAGAGTTTTTGAATTTCTTTCAATTGGTACTTCCAGTCTCCTTCCTTAATAGCTTCACTTTATTTTTGTTTTAGTTTGGAAATGCAAATATGAAAATAATACCATTCAGATGAGGAAATTTACAAGTAAAATTGTTAGAGTAAAACTTTTAATTCACAGGGAATAGAGAAGAGAAGAATCAAGCATTATGTATTAGCAAATTCAGCTTTAAAAAATGGGAAAAGGCAATTTGAAGAAGTCACACACAGAAAGCACCTGAGCACAACATCTTGGAGTCTGAAACCACTTTACCTGGTAACTGAATATTGGGTATTCTTGCCAGGGAAAACCACAGTCCCTCTTGCAGGATGAACAGAGATTTTCTGACAAAAGGTCATATGACTCTCTAAGCCTCTGCACCCTCAGAGGCATTACTAGAGGAGAGAAAGGGGATAGTCAAAATTAAATTAAATTAAGGTCAGGGAGCATGTCAACAGATGAATATTTTGCCCATAATCCATGTGACAGAAACATCTTGAGTTCCCCAGAACTGGAAAATGTGAATTCACTTGATGAAATACAGTGGACTTTGGATTTTCCTATTATAAAATAGAACCTTCCAGCTTATCTGGACCATTCCATCTCTCCCTCCTTTTCCATATTGACATTCTCACCTAGAGTGTTGTCTTCTTTTAATTTCTAGAATTTCTACTTAGCTATTTTTCACATCATCTCCTCCCCTCCTTAGGTTTTGGAACCTGATAGATCTGGGTTTAATCTTTGTTGAAGATTGAATGCATATGCCTTCCCCAAATTCATATGTTAAGTCCCTAACCCCCAGTGGGGTTGTACTTGGACATGGGGCCTTCAAAGAAGCAATTAAAGTTAAATGAGCTCGTAAGAGTGGGACCTTGATCCAGTAGGATTAGTGTCCTTGTAAGAGGAGATACCAGAGATCTTGTGTGAAGAAGGGTGACATAAGGACATAGCAGAGAGGCAGCTGCTTGCAAGTCAGGAAGAGAGCTCTTGCCAGAAACTGAATTGGCTGGAACCTTGATATCAGACTTGTAGCCCCCAAACTATGAAAAAATGGACTTCTGTTATTTAAGCCATTCAGTCTGGTATTTTTGTTATAGCAGCCTGAGCTGACTAATACAATCTTGTTTCTCTGATCATCTGTGGGATCTAAAGACTCAGTTCTGTGAGCCACAGTGTTGTCAACTGTGAAAATAGTCTAGTGACATCCAACTCCAAGGGAAGTAGTAAGGATTAAATGGAAAAAAGTACATGGAAAAGTTGCTCATCTATAGCAGCAGCATAATAAACTTTACCTCACTCTTCGCTTCCCTGTGGTTGGACATCTCCAGAAATGAGGGTCCACTTTGCTGTCAGGCAGCTGGTTTTAAATATCTCTGTTTTTTTCCTAATCCCTTCTTATGTCATTTGTGTTCTTACATCACTTGGCACTATGGGAGGGAGTGTTTGGGGATCAAAAACCAAACCCTCTGTTATCTGCCCTGTTTCTGAACTATTTGAAAAATAAAGTACAGAGATCAAAACATAAGCTGTGTTGGTAAAGCTAGATTAGCAAAAGCAGTTTGAGATAACACCTACGTGGATTCCCAGTGCTCAGCTGGGCCTTTCTAACCTCTGGTCACAGTGCACTAGGAACCCTTTTCCATTCTCTTCACCCAAAACAGGCCAGAGGTACCCGTTCGAGATCCAGAAAAAAGACAGCAGAGCCGAGTTGAGCATGCTCAGTTCTCTCTCACAGACTGCTAGCCCGATAATTCATTGCCTCTCCCTTGTTGAGGAGGGAGGGAAGAGGATCTAGACAGGTTACTTCCATACCATTCATGCCTGGAAGGAGAGGTTGCCGTATGGAAATGTTAGGAGAAGGGAAAAGGATTCCCCTCACCATAACTTTAGTTGCCAAAAATAAAATGTGACTTAAATGTCTGAAGGAAAATGCAAAGGCCCAGTATGTGCTGACACATAAGTTGAAGGGAAATCCGAAACTCTAAGGGAGTGCACAGGCGCTCTGGAACTGCCAAGTGGGTCGTCAAACCCCAGAAAACACAGGGAGCAAGGAGGGAAAGCACAGTGAGACGCAGGTAAGAAGACTCGTAAGCAGGCTGGGAGGAGAGGAGCCATGTCCTCAGGGAAATCTGGAGGGATTCCACCTCACAGAAACGAGGGCAGAGAGGAAAACAGGGGTGAAAAAATTTTTTTAATTAACACAAAGATGAAAGGGAACTTTTTAAAGATTAAAAAGCAAAAATGTAAGGAAAGACTATCTTCTGCTTAGGGCAGCTGTTTTTACATATGCGGAAGAGATAATGTAAGGAATTCAAGGAAAAGTTAGGGGAAATTTAGCACAAGCTAGAAAGAAGCAGAACATCTAAAAGAAGTTAGGCTAAAAGGATGTAAAAATGTCTATAAAAATCTGAAATGAGTTTCCCTTTCATCCTAAATATTATATGCTTTTCACTGACAAGGTCATTTGACCTTAGCTATTTAATGTTGAACACAGTCAAGTTACAAATCTGTCCCATGATGACATATGTTAAAAATAGACCCTCAAAGGTGCTAGTGTTTCCACATTTTATATTATTTTCATTGAATCTAAATTGTCATCTGTTGTAACATGCATCATTAATTTATGCACCAAAGAGAAAGGAAACAATTGCTGCCAATTAAACTCAGATGTACTAGCAGATTGTGAGGTGCTTCCAGATCTCAGAAATGGTGAGATGTGAAAAAAATACTGCATTTTAAATTGATAAATTTATAAATGATCTTATTTATTTACTGCATCTATTTCCCATCTTTCCTTTAGGATTTAAACTCCTTGAAGGCAGGGACTTTGCCTGCTATATTCACAGTTATATTTCTGTCTTAGTGGGGAATACTGTTTGATAACCGACTATTCTGGGACAAGGGAGTGATGGAAAAAGAGAATAAGAAGAAGCTGGGGTTCATTTGGTACCATTCAGTCACTCCCTCAAGCATATTCTTCTTCATTAACCGTTCCACTCAAAAACATTTTTAGGTGCCCCTTCCACCTTAGTAGTACACCACCATCACACACGTTCTCTTCCAGTACTTGACTTTTCTCTTCATTTTATCTGGGGTTATAGTCTAGCTTCAGTGAGTAATGTGACTATAGTGCATAGTTGAAATTCCTCGAGGATCCCCTAGGAAGGTGCCATATTCAAGAATACATCTCAGTAACTTAAGCAGTAGCTGTTTTCCCTTAGGGTAGGAGCAGCTCGTGGTTTCTTTTGATACACATCAGAGGAAAGAACTGGCATATATTTAAGCGTCATGCATATAAAAAAATATGTGTATTTAAATCCTGAGGTCACACACAGCAGCATGAGATGCTTTCACTGGGGATGTCTGGAATACAGGTGTGGAGGCTGACGGAGAAGCAGCTGACTCACGCATCCCATTATAGGGGCATGTGCTGGCTGAGTGCAAGGTGGTGAGTCACATGCAGTATTAGATTTAGATCCCTTTTACCTCTTCCTTTCCTTTTTATATGCAGTTAGTGGAGGTAGAGTATGTCCTAAGTGTATAGGATGTCCTTCCACAGATTATGTTTATCTTCGAATGCATCCTGGCAGGATGTTCTCCTGTGAGATGAAGGAACAATTAGTTTATATTTATACTATTATGAATTACTTATATTTATAATACTCTCCATTATTTCTAATAATAATACTTTGTATTTCCAGATGGCTTTAAGTAATACTTCACATTTCTACATTGCTTCACTTTACCATGCTCTTGGATTGGGAAATATAACATAGAATGGCCTCTAGATTCAAACTGTCCAGTTTCAATAATTGGCCTACCACCTACTGGCTGGGAAACGTTGGAAAAATGACTTGTCTTCCCTGGGCTTCAGTTTTTTTCACCTCTACATTGGGAATAATACAATAATTAATTTCTAGGGTTATTGTAAAGATTAAATTAAATTGTTCACACAAACCCTGTGCTAACAGTGCACGGCATATGATGGTCATGCAGTAAAATGTGAGCTGCGAGCTGCTATTGCTTTTCTACATCTACTCTCTCATTTGACTCTCATCCAACTCTATAAATGAGGAAGAACAGGTATTCACATTAGGTAGGAAGTAAAGAGGTGTTAAGAAGCCAGGCGCTCTCCCTGAGTTCACAGGCCCTGCCTGACGAGCATCAGTACCAGGATGAGAACTTGGATTTCCTGGTGGAGAATCCCTGAGATCTCCTGGCATTCTGGAACGATGTAGTCTCTCTGGATCTCATAGCCCTCACCAGGAAACTATTATCCCTAAGGCTATTTGTGGGTGTTTTGTTATTGTGTTCACCCTTTAGTTCCTGGGACCCTGCAAAACCGTGTGCTAGTTCTGACAGCAGGGAGGCCCTATGTACAGGATGAGAGATACCCTCAGCCCAAAGCCTATCATGACCAGATGAATTCAGTCCCTGGACCAAGGGCTAGGTCCCACAGTCACTATTTTTTGTGAATCATTTCTGGAGTGTACGTTCACAGTATTGTTATCACCACAGCTTATTATTTATTGAGTGCCATCCATTTATGTGGGGCTGTATGGAACACACACCAGACGGGGCTTTTCCCCAAGGAAATGGAAATGGAATTCAGATGGTCATGATTCATAAGATAACAATAAAGCTGCTCAGCGTGTGCAAATATGGTTTGCAATGAGATCAGCCTTGGAAGGCTCAGCTGAAGGAAGTATCTGATAGGAGAGGAAGAGAGAAAAGCTGCTGGGCACTCAAGGAGCAGGAGATGTTTCTAGGTACAGGAAGCATTGTGAAGGCCCACAACAAAGGGGGTTAAGAGATGGGAGCTAGAGAGGGGAACACCAGAATCACACCTGTCCCCAGAAAGGAGCAGAGTAGGGAAGAACAGTGAGAACAGACGACCCAGTCCAGACGGTGTTCGAGGGGCTGCACCCTGGTGCCCTGTGCATTTGCCCTGGCGCGGGCTGAAAGAACGTGTCCTGCCTTGTTAAGGGAAGTGGCTCCTCACGGCTGCCCAGACCAGGCTAGGAGTGGAAAGTTCTATCACATCTGCACTGGTTTTTAATCTCCATTTGGTTTTGTTTGTTCAAGTTAATGAAAATGATGTGCTATTGTTATGTAGCGATGCCAGAAAATGTCTCACCAGAGACTTCAAAAATGGTTTTGGTTCTGTGCCCAGTTCCTGTGGTTTCACTTTCCCCGTCTTTTCTTCTCCCCTTTCACTCTCCCTTCTCCTGAAGCCCTCCGCTGATACTGATGGATTATGATCATGTGACTGGAAGGCTATCTGGAGAGAATTCAGCTAAGCAGCCAAGCCAGCCCCAGAAAGATAAAATGATGGAAAAATCTAAGGATGAATGGAGTCCGTGTCATTCATAGAAGACGTTTTTGTAGAATCATACAATAGAAACACATAATTAATAGCTCCTCAAATTCATAGCTGGAGCTGATGAATTAGGATGAACACACCTCCATCTGGGAATAATTCATAGTAACTCACAAACTCCTTAAGGGAAGGAACTATGTCTTCACCTTCCTCAGTCAGTCCCCTAGGTGCCATAGAATCTGTTTTGTCTATCCAGTCTTTCAAAATTTATTAAGTACTAGGTATTGTGTGAAGGCCTTGGGAAACAACCAAAGTGAAGTAGGGCCTCCTTACCCTCATAAAACTTACGACTTCGGGGAAAAGGGTAAAACAAGGTGGAAGGTGATATCTTCCCTCAGTAAGGTAAAATCAAAGCGATTTGGGGCTTACTGGTTGGGGGGATATATCACTCAGGATTCCCACTACCAAGTGACAGAAACTCTACTCAAACTGGCTTAAAACATGAATGGGAATTTATTGGCTCAGTCAACTGCCAAGTAAAGTGTTGTTAGATTTTGGCTGATCAAGTGCTCAAATGATCTACCAGGAATCTTTCTCCACTGTTTTGACACTATCACCTCCGACCTGGGGTAATCTTAAAGCAGGCTCTATTCCGTGTTGTGGCAAAAATAATCTTTGGCAGCTCCATAGTTATGTCATCCTACCCGATTAACAGTAGCAAAAGAACACCTCTTCCCAAGAATTCCCACAGGATGCCTGGGGCTTCCTCTTGCAGGAGGTACTTGGATGAAGTGCCTATCCATGAATGAATTACTGTGGCCACACATGCATAGGCTTATTTATTGGTCTAGGTACCACTTCCCTGGAGCCCAGAAGGTGGGGTCTGGCATCCAAATCACAGGACTCTGAATGAGAGAGGGACACTTTTCTAAATGAAAATCAGTGTTATCAGAATGGAGGGCATGGATACTGGGCACATAAAAGCAACAGTGCTCAGAGGTATCCAGAACATAGGGTGGCAGTGTATAGAGGAGCAGCTGTGACCCCCAAAGAATTGGGGATGAAGGTGAGGACTGGAGGGGTGTTCGTGCCACAGTGCCTCCACTGGTGCATGGAAAGGCTTTGTCACGTGGGCACACCTGTCATAGCACCACGCTAGAAGGGGGAGTTTGGTAACAGCTGTCAGTTCCCAGTACAAGGAGAAATTTGTTTAGTAAAGGATGCCTTGAAGAGATGCACAGAGAAGGTAATGAGAAAAGTGATGTCTGAAGGAAGAGCAGGAATTAAGCCAGGAGAAGGGTGGTAAGGTGTCTGTGTGTTTCAGCTTTGGGCTGGAGAAGCAGAAATCCACACTGAAGTATGTATACAAGCGGGTGTGGAAGGGTCATGGCAAAGCATTAACACTGTCACCTCAAAGGTTAGGACGGGAGGGAGAGAAGAGAGAGACTATTCGTTTTTCTTCATGTAACAGCATCATTTAATGTGACACAATGAACTCGCCTAACTTTTGTAACATTCTAGTTCCATAAAATAAAGGAAGAATCTCCTCTCTCTAATATAGGAGAATGCTCAGTCTTAAAGAAAACCTGGGCATTTGTTGAAGTAAAGAGAGGTAAAGTAACGTTCTTAAATCTCATCCAAAACAAGCACCCACAGGGATTAGAATCCAAGTTACTTAGTTTAAAAAATGTCTGAGGCTTTATAATTGCTCCTATCACTTATATTTTCTCCACCCTTTCTTTGCGTGAGTAATGGCTATTTATGAAGCATACACCACACCTCCTTGTACTAGGTCCGGGCAGTACAGCAATGAGCATGATGTTGTGGGCTCTGGGCTCCTAGTTTCAGCCTCACTTTAATTCATTCACTAATTCTGTCAACTATTGAAGGTGGTATAAATAAGATGTAAAATACCTGTTTTCAGGTACATGACTATTAGAAAAAGTTAAATTTGGAACCCTGCAGTTCTGCTTTCCTGGCTACTCAGTATCTGGGAAGCAACTTTGTGCTGCTTCATTCATCTTGATGCAACATGATTATGTAAAAATTCTTGCTATTTGAGATGGTTGGACCATCTCATTTACCAACAATTACCTCATCTTAAATTATTCCATATTTCAGTTGCTTTAAGTGACTAATCCTGAGAACACCCTTAGCCCTCATTAGACAGTGGGGAACAAGGCATTCGGGGTCCTCATCGAGTCTGCAGTGCTCCTCCATTGGGGTGTTTGCGTTCTAATGAAAGCCACTACAGGAGAGATATAAATTCAGACTTTACCACAGTTTTGGATTTTCCCACAGCTTTATTTGAAATTCCAAAGAAATGAAAGTCTTCTTCGGGCAGAAGTTGGGGAAAGTGCAGCATAATGACGGGGGAATTCATTCAAAACACTCTCACCTGAAATAGGATTATATCTGAGGTGGGTGGAAAAGGTTAGATTTTTCTGGATGCATTCTCAATTTGGGGCTACAAAAAGATAGATTTGAGAAAAGATATTTAAAGAGATTTTTAAACAGATTTTTACACTTTGAAATGCTGTACTTCTCCAGTTGAGCGCTTCTCCCCCAGCATGAGCTCAGGCAAGGTAGTAAATTACACATTACTTGATAGGTCTTTGAACTTTCTAGCTGTAATGTACTGTGATGAAGCAGAGAAACACAGCTCTATACTTCATTGGTTCAAAGGCTTTTGAATGGTTGTTGGTCCAATTTCATAACTTACTTTCATGGTACAAAAGACACACCATGATAATCTGTCTCTCTGATTATTTCTTGGCTTCAACTGAGAGTTGTTTTCTCAAAAACACTCCTATCAGTCATTAAAGCAAACTTGCCTTAAATGCAGCTCTGGCCCTAAAAGCAGTTCTGCACATCTGGCTTCTCTTCCTCCAGTAAGTTACATCTTCCTAGGATTTTTTTTTAAATACTTGAGAGTGACCTTCAGGTATATCTGGCAGGAAGCACATATGTCTTCATATAGTGGAGAAACAAGAGAAGGTGGAGAGGCAATAACGTGGTACTGAAGAGGTAGGTCTTTCTGGAACCAACTAATGAATCAATTAGTTAATTCCTCAACCATTTATTGAATACTTGCCACCCAACTAGGAGCTGGTAATTTAAAAGTGAATAAGATATTCACTTCACTGAGGTGTCTGCCCAAAAGTTTCCTCCTCAAGGAGGCCTGTTCTCAAGCACCCCACCTGAGTGGAACCCCTCTGCTCCTGTGATCTCTTGCTGTTTTATTTTTCTTTATAGTACTTATCTCTACCTGACATTGTACTATAGATTCCATATTCCTTTGTTTTATTAGGGCATGGTCCTTAACCCTTTTGTATATTTTTCTAGTACCTTAGTAAATATTTGTAGAGTGAAAGACAAAAGCCAGTATGGCCAGTACATGGTAAATGAGGAGAGGAGTAACATTACATGAGGCAGGAAAAGTAGCTGTTTTTAAAATAGGCAGGGCTTTGTAGGCCATCTTAGTAAGTTTGGAAGTTTTCCTGGAAGTGTGAAGCCACTGAAAATTTTAAGAAACAGCAGTGATGTAACTGGCTCTATGTTTTGAATATTTTTCAATGAAATTTTCTGTGAGCTTAACTGTTTTCTTGACCTCAGGAATAGGCTCAACGGACCTGCCATTTGAGAATGTGTGTTTAGTCATTTTTTATAAATGTGTTGAAAAAACATCATTTATGTGAGATTAAAAATAACTCCCTCTATAGGGACATTATATAATTTTTATGTTAGAGGGGCAGTAACTGCTATATGACTTCTAGAATAAAACATTATTTAAAAATAACTAAAGTTGTATTGTTGCCAAACAAAATATATTTTCTTTCAGACTTTTAAATATTATGTTAAGCCTTAATAGACTTAGTTTCCTTTTATCCTTATGAAGATAGTAATGAAACAGAATGCCTATTCTGATTTAGATTAAAAAGAAGTCTTGAGGTTTTCTGAATGGAATCTGGACTATAGCCTATCACAGCATTTTTCAAATTTTATCCTATGGACTATGAAAGCTTTCCAAAATATTCAAAGGTCTTTTATGTCAATGGGATTCTGGTGTCAGACATTTCAGAAACGATGGATTAAAAGAAATTCTGTGTCTTTATGCAGGATTTCCAGAGCCTGTAATTCACTAATGTGCACTCTGAATCCCCAGGGTGGGGACAGAGAGTGAAGCACCTCCCATTCCCCGCTCCCCACAGAACGCCTCTTTGGCAGGAAATGGTTCGGGAGCTGCTGATGGCTAAGCAGCAAGGGACGTTGGTATAACTCATTGATACCAACAGGGCTGGCTTCATGGGTGTGCATCTCTGCATGGCCCGGGTCTCAGAGGAGTCCTGCATATGGTTTAATGCCTGCTGGCACTATCTTGAAATTTTTCATAAGTTTTTCTACCTTTGAACTTGGGCTATGTAGGTAAGTCCTAAGGGACACAGGAACATGTGTAGTGGGAGCAGAGGCATTACACAGAGCAGCAGCTTAGGCACAGAAGGGGTGAGGCAGGTGTGCACTGGGGAGAGAGGTGACCAGCCTGCCCTAAGTGCACGCTCACTGGGGCAGCCGGGCCAGCATGGGGCCCCAAGGGACTGTGGAGGCAGGGACTTGGGTCCACACTGGTGGTGTCTTTGAATGCTTAAGCAGCTCCCTGGCTCCTAGGAGAGAGGAGGGCTGTGCACGGGGACAGCAGAGGGACCTGAGTGAGAGGCCGGCCTGCATATCATTCCCATGGCCAGTTTCCTGACTGTGGCGTCTGCATAGACAACTAACTTTCAGGACTGGGTACTGGAATAGGGGCCGCTGGTGCTCTGGCAATAAGCTACAAAATAAATGTTACAAAAAGGCATCCATATGAATAACCCAGTAAAGCATATCAGAGAGTTGTCAGGATTCACCCAAGATTTTAGAATCTCCAGTTCTGAAAACCTGTGCATTGCAAAGCAAATACTGTATCCACTGACTTAGAAATAGAATTTAAATGTAAAGACCATCAGAGTTGTTGGAAAACAATACTATTTTCATATAAAAAGTCAGATGGACCAATTATTAAGAGGAAGATAATTGTAGAGCTTCTTCATAATTGGAGATACAGTGACAGAACCCAAAAGGAAGCACTTTGAACTCTGTTCAAGTCATGAAGCCACTTTGGTTTCTTGTACAAACTTAGTAAGTTACCAGAAATGTCAGAGGAAACATTAAAAGGCCATTGTATAAACTTACATTTACAACTAAATTCAGACTTACACCAAACTGATTTGTATGAATAATTAAATCATTCTGCAAAATTGCACGTCAAGCATCATTAGCTCTAGATGTACTAACATTTATACTTTTGAATAATTTATCTGAAATTTATCCCAGTGGTGTCACAGTCTATAATGATTCTTAAATGCTCTCACAGCAGTTGTATCAGCAGAAAAACTTTCTATCTCAAAAGTAAAAAATTATCAAATTATTTGTAATGGTCCATTGGCTGTGAGTAACTGACATCACTTTCAATTATATCAGCTGAAAATGAAGTTGCTAGAAGTACAATTTTAATGACCTACCTAATTAATGAATTTTCAGCAATCCAAGCCAGAAAACTCTTAAAATCAATCAAGGTATCATATAAAATATTTTTTATTTTATTATATCAACTTATAGTATATTTATTGTACCAAATATTCTTCATTTTGTCTGACTGCCATGGCCAGGACCTCCAGTACTATGTTGAATAACAGTGGGGAGAGTGGGCATCCCTGTCTTGTTCCTGATCTCAGAGGAAAAGCTTTCAGCCTCTCGCTGTTCAGTATGATGTTGGCTGTGGGTTTATCATATATGGCCTTTATTATGTTGAGGTACCTGCCCTCTATACCCAATTTTTTTTTTGAGAGAGCATCTCTCATATTTATTGATCAAATGGTTGTTAACAACAATAAAATTCTGTATCTCTATACCCATTTTTCTGAGAGTTTTTATCATGAATGGATGTTGAATTTTGTCGAATGCTTTTTCAGTGTCTATGGAGATGATCAAGTGCTTTTTGTCCTTCTTTTTGTTGATGTGGTGGATGATGTTGATGGATTTTCAAATGTTGTACCATCCTTGCATCCGTGAGATGAATCCCACTTGATCATGGTGTATAATCCTCTTGATGTATTTTTGAATTTGGTTTGCTAATATTTTGTTGAGTATTTTTGCATCTATGTTCATCAGGGATATTGGTATGTAAGTTTTCTTTTTTTGTGGGGTCTTTGCCTGGTTTTGATATTAGAGTGATGCTGGCTTCATAGAATGAGTTTGGAAGTATTCCCTCCTTTTCTATTTTTTGGAAAACATTAAGGGAAATGGTATTATGTCTTCTCTATATGTCTGATAAAATTCAGTGGTGAATCCATCTGGCCCAGTGGTTTTGCTCTTGGGTAGTTTTTTTGATTATGGATTCAATTTCGCTACTGGCAATTGTTCTGTTTAGATTTTCTGTTTCTTCCTTTGTCAGTCTTGGAAGGTTGTGTTTTTGTAGGAAGTTGTCCATTTCTTCTAGGTTTTCTAGCTTGTTAGCATATAGATTTTCATAGTATTCTCCAA
Source organism: Manis pentadactyla (assembly GCF_030020395.1). Classification (NCBI taxonomy): domain Eukaryota; kingdom Metazoa; phylum Chordata; class Mammalia; order Pholidota; family Manidae; genus Manis; species Manis pentadactyla. The sequence goes on along the minus strand of NC_080028.1, from coordinate 62,997,538 downwards.
TTATTTTTTGTATTTCTGTGGAGTCCGTTGTGATTTTTCCTTTCTCATTTCTGATTCTGTTGATGTGTGTAGATTCCCTTTTTCTCTTAACAAGTCTGGCCAGGGGCTTATCTATTTTGCTTATTTTCTCAAAGAACCAGCTCTTGGTTTCATTGATTTTTTTCTATTATTTTATTATTCTCAATTTTGTTTATTTCTTCTCTGATCTTTATTATGTCCCTCCTTCTGCTGTCTTGGGCCTCATTTGTTCTTCTTTTTCCAGTTTCAATAATTGTGACTTTAGACTATTCATTTGGGATTGTTCTTCCTTTACATAGGCCTGGATTGCTATATACTTCCCTCTTAGAACTGCCTTCGCTGCATCCCACAATAGTTGGGGCTTTGTGCTGTTGTTGCCATTTGTCTCCATATATTGCTTGATCTCTGTTTTAATTTGGTCATTGATTATTTAGGAGCATGTTGTTAAGCCTCCATGTGTTTGTGAGCCTTTTTGTTTTCTTTGTACAATTTATTTCTAGTTTTATGCCTTTGTGGTCTGAGAAGTTGGTTGGTAGAATTTCAATCTTTTTGAATTTACTGAGGCTCTTTTTGTGGCCTAGTATGTGGTCTATTCTGGAAAATGTTCCATGTGCACTTGAGAAGAATGTGTGTCCTGCTGCTTTTGGGTGTAGAGTTCTGTAGATGTCTGTTAAGTTCATCTGTTCTAGTGTGTTGTTCAGTGCCTCTGTGTCCTTACTTATTTTCTGTCTGGTGGATCTGTCCTTTGGAGTGAGTGGTGTGTTGAAGTCTCCTAGAATGAATGCATTGCATTCTATTTCCTCCTTTAATTCTGTTAGTATTTGTTTCACATATGTTGGTGCTCCTGTATTGGGTGCATATATATTTATAATGGTTATATCCTCTTGTTGGACTGACCCCTTTATCATTATGTAATGTCCTTCTTTATCTCTTGTTACTTTCTTTATTTTGAAGTCTATTTTGTCTGATACTAGTACTGCAACACCTGCTTGTTTCTCTCTATTGTTTGCATGAAATATCTTTTTCCATCCCTTGACTTTTAGTCTGTGCGTGTCTTTGGGTTTGAGGTGAGTCTCTTCTAAGCAGCATATAGATGGGTCTTGCTTTTTTATACATTCTATTGCTCTGTGTCTTTTGATTGGTGCATTTAGTCCATTTACATTTAGGGTGATTATTGAAAGATATGTACTTATTGCCATTGTAGGCTTTAGATTCATGGTTACCAAATGTTCAAGGGTAACTTCTTTACTATCTAACCATCTAACTTAGCTCTCTTATTAAGCTATTATAAACACAGTCTGATGATTCTTTATTTATCTCCCTTCTTATTCCTCCTCCTCCATTCTTTGTATGTTAGGTGTTTTATTCTGTACTTTCTGTGTTTCCATTGACTGCTTTTGTGGATAGCTGGTTTTATTCTTTGCCTTTAGTTAGTGTTTGGTTGGTCTGCTTTCTGTGCTGTGATTTTATTTTCTCTTGTGACACCTATTTAGCTTTAGGAGTGCTTCCATCTAGAGCAGTCCCTCTGAAATACCCTGTGGAGATGGTTTGTGGAAGGCAAATCCCCTCAACTTTTGCTTGTCTGGGAATTGTTTAATCCCTCCTTCATATTTGAATGATAATCGTGCTGGATACAGTATTCTTGGTTCAAGGCCTTTCTGTTTCATTGCATTAAATATATCATACCATTCTCTTCTGTCCTGTAAGGTTTCTGTTGAGAAGTCTGATGATAGCCTGATGGGTTTTCCTTTGTTGGTGACCTTTTTCTCCCTCTGGCTGCCTTTAATACTCTGTCCTTGTCTTTGATCTTTGCCATTTTAATTATTATATGTCTTGGTGTTGTCCTCCTTGGGTCCCTTGTGATGGGAGTTCTATGGGCTTCCATGGTCTGAGAAACTATTTCCTTCCCCAGTTTGGGGAAGTTTTCAGCAATTATTTCTTCAAATACACTTTCTATCCCTTTTTCTCTCTCTTCTTCTGCTGGTACTCCTATCATGCGAATATTGTTCCTTTTGGATTGGTCACACAGTTCTCTTAATACTGTTTCATTCCTGGAGATCCTTTTATCTCTCTCTGCTTCGGCTTCTCTGTGTTCATGTTCTCTGATTTCTTTTCCATTAATGGCCTCTTGCACCTCATCCAGTCTGCTCTTAAGTCCTTCCAGAGATTGTTTTATTCCCAACTTGATTCTTTAGCTCTTGCATATTTCTCTGCAGGTCCATCAACATGGTTATGACCTTTATTTTGAATTATTTTTCAGGATGATTGGTTAAATCTATCTCCCCAGGCCCTCTTTTGGTGGTTGTCTGGGTAATTCTGGACTGGACCAAATTCTTCTGCCTTTTCATGGTGATATAGGTAGCTGTAGGCAGGTATCGTGTGTGTCAGCTCGGAGAACAAAGTCCTTCCCTGCTTTTTGGTCACTTTGCCCTTCTCCGCTGCCTGTGTCGGTTACCCACACACCTGGAGCAGCCTCTGGATTATTCCCCTAAACTGCCGTGGGTGGGGTCGCCATCAGGGTAGCCCAGAGCCCTGCGGGCAGTGGCAGGTGTGCTCTCCTGCGAGAATGGTACCCCTTCATGCCTTGCCCCAATTTCCTCTGCCTGCACCAGGCAGCTGTGCACCGGCGGCAGCCTCTGGCTCTGGTCTGGGTGGCTGTGTGCCGGGAGGAGATTGTAGGTGGTTGTTGTCAGTGCGGCTGCAGTCTGGCTGTTACGCCTCTGCGGTCGTGTGCATCCTCTCTCAGGCTGCTCCGCCATCGCTGGCATGCGCAGACACTCTCCAGCTGCTTGGCTGCTGTGTTGGGGCTGTGCTGGCCATGAAACAACTGGCACGCTTCCTATCACTGTGAGGGGCTTCAGGGGTGCATTGCCATCCAGGGGGCTGGGGCGCCCGAAGTTCCTCAGAATTCCCAGCCTGCTGGGTTGAGTGTGCTGGGATGCTTCTGTCCAGCTGTGAGGCCCCTGTTCCTTTAAGACTTTCAAAAAGCACTCGCTTTTCTTTTGTCCCAGGGGAGCCAGCTGCAGGGACCCAGTCGCAGATTTTACTTTTCCATTTTTCTAATATCCAGTACACCATGCAATGTGTGTCTGCACTCCCGATGCGGATGACTAGGGCTGGGTATTTAGAAGTCCTGGGCTTCCACTCCCGCCTGGCTCTGTCTCCTTTCCTCCTGCCAGGGAGCTGGGGGGTGGGGGGCGCTTGGGTCCTGTCAGGTCGTGACTTGTATCTTACCCCCTTGGTGTGATGCTGAGTTCTCACAGATATACATGTAGCCTGGCTGTTGTACTGTATCCACTGGTCTCCCTTTTAGGAATAGTTGTATTTGTTGTATTTTCAAAAATATATATGGTTTCGGGAGGAGATTTTTGCTGCCTTCCTCATGCCGCCATCTTGGCTCCTCCTGCCCTCACATTTTTATTTTGCACTGGGCCTGGTAAATTGTAGAGGTGGGCCTGGATACCTGGCATGAAATGATGAAGCAATGTGGTCCATGCAACTGTTCCTCAGAGGCACTAGGGATGTTTCACAGGAAATGCCAGGGGGTGGACAAATGTGTGATATGTCTTAGATTTGGGTTCTATAGGAAAAGATACACTTTTCACCAAAAGAGCTTTAAAATCCTTCCCACCTTCATAGCTGTCTAAAAACCTGTGAGGCAATGTAGGCGAGTAGCAGTGAACACAGAAGATACAAAGAAAAGTTTACCCATTCCACATTATCAATAGAAATGTCAGCAGTTGATCTCCTTTAAGAATTAGAAAAGTCAAAGTCAATTCCTGACAGTGGAGGGTCTCCAGTACTTCAAAAGAATTTCCTTAAATGAGGAAATGTATCCTCAAGATTAGGTATTTCCAAAATCTTAAAAGGACTCCTTTTGCCTAAAGTCTGAGAACAGGTGAGGTGGGATTTTTTGGTGTGTTTTTGTGAATGGTGCCCCATATGCAGTGGTGGTGGTGGTACTGGTAGTGGTGGTGGTGATGATGTGGGAGCCATTGTCGGAAGGGATGACTTGCCCAGGGAGATAAGAGGGCATTGCAGCCTGAAGGTCCTGATGGGCCACATTATGGATCTGGGGCTTTGTTCTAGGGAACAGGGTGATCCTGTGGTTCTGGAAGCTAAGTGCACTATTTTTTCCATGATCTTTCTGGTGATAATGTGATGTGGAATGAACAGTTTCCCACAGCATATTTCAACAACAGTTTACAACAGAGACCTGTTGATTGATGATGTCATGTGTGTGAATTGAGAGCTATAATGACAATCACAGCTTCCTTACTTCATGAAGAATTTTCACAGGTCATTTCCCATAGGAAAGATTGGCCCATGTCTTTGTTCTAAGAAAGCTCCATGGCTACATGGGCTGATTGGTGGCTTATTTTACCCCCTTTGATGAACTGGTAAAGTACTTTGAGCAGGCAACCAGAGCAAGAGCACAATGTAACTGTGGTGGGTAGATAAGAGGGAAAATGTTAATATTGTGAATTCATATTGATGAATGTTTTCCTAGATGCAATATAATATGAAAGATCATACAACCTCAGTAACTACTGACAAATTTTGTTTTTAATGTGACCAAACACTGAATTAAAAAATCCAGGTATAAGAAACAGGACTTGTAACCCAAGAAATTTAAACAAATTGAGGGGGCATGTCCTAAGAACTTAACCCTAAAATTTGCAAAAATTACTAGATTATTTTATTTTTCATATAATACTATAAAGAATAACTTAAAACTATAATTTATAGTGACATCATTAGATCATAATTAAGCATTCCATTCTAAACTTCTATATAATCAGCCAAGAACCATTCACGTTTTTTTCAGTCCCAGCACCAGTAATTGGATTTCTTCTCAGGACCCCATTCTAACAAAACACAAAACCGTATTAGTTCTCAAGAAATGCCAAATAAATGATAATGAATCACACAGAAGACATAAACTTAAATGCTTGTAAAACTCAGGTAGTTACATAAATGAGAAAAAAGAGCCATCTTCAAACAAAATTGCAGATTCAGATGATTATATGTTTACTGTATGAAACAATGACAAAAGTGTGACAATAAAAGGCAACTAATTTCAACTGGTTTCACCTGGAAACAACAGGGACTTGTAAGAAATGTGGCAAACTGAAGAGTACCTGTCAAGCTGATTCTTGTCACACACAGGGATTTTTTTTCAAGTGGAACTATGAATATTGTTTTTCTTTTTAGAAACATATAACTTCTCTAAGTTTTTAAACCTTGGCTAGATTTTTGAATGTCATGTTGACTAAACAAAATACGCCAGCAGGCTGATTAACCCTGAGACAGTCAATGTGAGCTCAAGTGCAGAATAATCAAGCCTCCTTAAGAAGCTGTGCTAGCAGGTATGCTCAACCACTGTTCTGGGCCCCAGATTATTTATTAATTTTAAAAAAAGAAAGAGAAAGAGATATTAGTGTTCTAAGAGTTCAACAAATTTAAAAACAAACAAATGAAAAAGCAGAGTGTGACTTAATATGCCTAATTGCAAACTTTCCAGACTTCTGAGCCTAATAAAAATGCTGAGTAAATCAAGAGACGATGTTGTATGATGGAAAGAATTCAGATTTCAGTATCAGGAAAGGGAAAAGGGAAGGAGGGAAAGGGAGGGAGGGAGGAGGAAGAGACAGACCAAAGTCCTAATGTTTTATTGATATGGGTGAGCAATCAAAGAAGTTTAGTGACCTCGACTGTGCTTTATTTACCAGCTACAGCACACCAGCCTTACAACTCATCAGATTCAAATTAAGTCTCTCAGCAAAATTTAAAAAATCACTGCAAACCTTCAGGGCAGCTTAAGACTAGTGAAACTGTATCTATAAAATGCCATGTGTCTATTAGATCTTAGTTTTATTACTGATCAATTATGTTTAAAAAAGCAAGGACAAAATGAAGGCTGTTTCTTAGTTTAAGGATTGGGAGATTTAACTCATGTATCAAACTAGAACGTATCCTTGTTGGAGTAATATCTGTTTTAATTTTTACATGAATTATTTAGATTATAGAATTGAGAACAAATGGTCATGATGACCTTTGCAAATGTGAAGAAAAACTCATTCACAATGAGTTTCGATGAGAGCAGTTTTCATTACTTGCCTAGAGCACAGTGCCTACTAGATATTATGCCCTTACATTACAGAGCTTCCATTACAGGGAGGCTCACAGTGGGCAGAAGTACCCCATGGCTTTTCCATATTTCATTCCTTTTCATCCCATGGAAAGAGTAAATCTCAACTGTGTTTCTAATGATAAAAGACTTCACTCTGGTAGCATTACGCAAGCACCCTTCCGTTCTGATGATTTTATGATGGTTTGTTTCATTTCAGCTTATTAATGCATAAAAGTCTTTGAATAGTTAAAATGTATCAAGCACTTACTATGTTACTTCTGTTACTAGGTATTTACATATCTCAGGTTGAATCTACATGAAAACACCAAAGGCTGATGTTACAATCTCCAATGTCTACTAGAGGAAAGTGAGTCTCAGAGTGGGAAATTCATGAAAGCCACAGAGCTAGTTAGTGGCTGAACCATGATTTGAACCCAGGTTTTCCTGATACTGAAATCTGAATTCTTTCCATCATACAACATCGTCTCTTGATTTACTCAGCATTTTTATTAGGCTCAGAAGTCTGGAAAGTTTGCAATTAGGCATATTGTCACACTCTGCTTTTTCATTTGTTTGTTTTTAAATTTGTTGAACTCTTAGAACACTGATATCTCTTTCTGTTTCTTTTTTTAAAATTAATAAATAATCTGGGGCCCAGAAATACTTTGCAAATAGGCAATATCACTAGAAAAAGGTATACCATGAATGTTCTTAAGAAAAAGAAACATCCTGGAGGAGATTCTGCTCATTTCCATGTGTGAATTCCAGAAAAGTCCTATGTTTTAACCACCATGTATGTGCTGATTATACCTGATTTTATTTCCAGCTCTTGACATCTCCATTGAACTGTTGAGTCTTAAAGCCAACTGCTTGTCCAGCATATTCATTTGGATATAAAATAAGGCATTTCAAACATGACAACTACAACGTGGCTTTTTCCTTCCCAAATTGCTCCTCAATGATTCTATTCTTCCCTATCCTAGGAAATGGTGCAACCATCCACCAAAACCATCAGTCACCCTTGAATCTTCTTTTCTCCTCATGTCCCCACTCTAATATATTAGAAGTCTTGTGACTTCACCTCTAAACATACATCCCAAATCTGCCCATTCTCTCTGTCCCCAATGTATCGCTCAAATCCATGTCTCTTGCCCCAGCTGGAATATTGCAGTGGAAGTCAGCCTCCCAGGGCACAGACAGTCCAGTCTCTACTTTAATGTGCTATCTTCTGAAGGTATCAAAGGATGTTAGCTGGTGTCAATGGAGGTTAGTTTACCAAATATTTAAAAATCGCTTTAAAAGTTCTGGTGACTCTCAAATGAACATGGAATGAAAATGAAACCCTCAGCTGTTGACCCCCAAATCATCCTTCCTTAGGCCTTCCTCTGCCTCTCTGTTTTTATCCCACTGCCCTGTGTGTTCTGTGACCCCCGGGCCTCAGGGTCACAGCAGCTCTGATGCAGTCACATCCTTGCACTTCTCTTTCTCTCCTTTGACTCACTCTTCCCAGCGTCCCTCTGTGGGATGCCCATCTCTGTCTTTGCTCAAACCAGTGGTAAGCATTTTACTTTCTGCTTGTTTTCAGTGGCTCATGACCAGGAGGTAAAGGGTCCCAGGAAGGAAAGGTAGCACCTTCCTTTTGTAACTGCACAAAGCATTCAATTCTCATGTGACACTTTCCTTTGAAGAAACAGAAAATTGAATTATAATTCAAGAAGCTCCCTTTAATCTCATTTACAAATTGTGATTCTCTTATGCTCAGCTCACACACTTTTCTTCAGCTGTAATGACATCTTTCGCAGTTACCTTTGAGAAGTCATGCCTCTTGCTCCTGCTTCCAAGTGTCCACCGGAATCCTTTACACAGAAATACCCAGTAATTCCCCCCATTTCACAACCATAGCACGTGCCTGTTAGACAGGATTCCGAGTGTTGGAATTTTAACTCTAGTCTGCCTCTCCTCGAATTTATTTCCAGGCCTTCATCTTGTCTTTCCATTTTGCCTAATAGCATATGCTCACCTAGTCAAATTTTGAGTACACTTGCTACGACAATTTCTTTTTACACACATAAAGGAATACACTCACAAATTCCTGTCTATGTGGAAAATGAGCACATTTATCCATAAAAAGCACATGTTAAATAATAAAATCAAGGGTATTTTGTTTGTTGTTTTCTTATCCTTTAGCAAAGAAAACAAACACAAAAGCTGTTTCCAAAAGTGATGGTGTAGCTGGAACTTCAGGGACCCTTGGATTGAGTTGCTTTAGGATTGTCAGTTGGAAGAGTATTGGTAAAATTGAGACCTGGAATCTTTAAATGATCATCATGCTAATAATTCATGTTATATACACACTAGGTTTCCGTGTGATCAATAGTCTTGTCAGTAATAGGGTATGAAATGTATTTCAAGAGCTATTAAAATGTTCTAAAAATCAACCAACTGATTCACCAGGCATTTGGTCTGGGGACAAAGTGAACACTTCAGGAATGATAGAACGGTCTCTGACATTAAATGTTAAGTGGAAAGAGAAATAATATTTGGAAAATCATTTCTAACGCACGACATCAGTTATCTATTGCTGTATAACAAATTATCCCAAAACTCAGTAGCTAAAGCAATAATAAACATTATTTCATATAGTTTATGTGATTCAGAATTTTGAGGGTGTTTGGTTGGGAGGTTTTGGCTCAGCATGTCCCCTGATGTCACACCAAGATGTTGGCCAGGGCTATAGTTAAGCGAAGGTTTGACTGAGGCTGGCCTGGGAGTGCTGGCTGCCGGCATGAGGCTTCCGGTCCTCTTCCCGAGGCTGTCTGAGTGTCCTCGGTATATGGCAACTGGTTTTCCCCCTTGAGCACAGCAACCAGGCCAAGGAATGACGGCGGAAGGCATGGTGCCTCTCATGGCTGGCCTCTGCAGTCACTCACCTCATTTCACGGAGCGCTGCTGGTTGCTCAGGTCTGCCCTGCTAATTGTGGGAGGGGGCTGCATAAGGTCACATGCGGGGAGTTGTCATGAGGGCTGACTGCCACAATCACTCATTAATTCGTTCATTAATGCACTATGTGGTGATAAGATGCACCTAGGACTCAACACGAGCTAACCCTTTCTAATAACATATTTTAAGAAAGGCACTGGATTTGAGATTGTGAAGAAGAAAATAATAAACATTACTTAGCTCTAGGGAAGTGTACGTGTAAAACAGAAAACAAACAAAGAGTACAAACAACTACCTAGCCTCTCAGTTGGTTAATAAAAAGGAGATCAAAGTCCTGGCAAGAAGTATGGCTTATACCCTAAGAAATAAGGTTGGTTCTGACCCAGATCTTGAAACATCTGAGTCAGGCATTTGCCCCACATGGAATAAAGGTGGACAGGCTGGGCTGCAACAGCTTGCTGCTGGGACATCACTTGCTGGGCACATCCCTTGGAGGGTCATTGAGCCCAGCATCTTCCATGGACCTTAGATTCCTTGCAAAGCAGTTCAGATTTCAGACCAATAAAATTCATGGAGTGGCTTAAAACCACACAGGCTTCTCTGAATTCTTTGGATCGACCAAGATTTATGGTATTATACAGGGTTGCAAATAAAAGTATAAATAAAGTGCTGTGACTTGGCTACAAGTGGACCCAGTGCTGCTTTAGGCCTAGGCAGAAGGAGCAAAGAGTGTGTAAAGGGCCTCTAACCTGAGCCTTCCACTTTAGGGTTTCCTCCTCTGGTCCTCCTCTGGATGTGTCCCTCCCTACAACACAGTCAAGAAAATGTGCCACCTGAAGTTAGTGTCCCTCAGCCTTTCTCATCTGTGGTCTAGATAGGGCTGACTCCAGAATCCTTTGCTCAATGCTTCGAAGTCAGCATTCAGGCCTGTAGGGCCTTTTGCCAGGTCTGTCCTCCCAAGGATGGCCTGTGCTGTCAGTGCGCACTCCCTTGGGCTGAGTTTGGCCTAAGGGGGATTGTTTTCAGGGCTGTGGATGGCGCACACACACTTGTGTGGCCCCTTAGGTATAAGAGACGGGGGTATAAACCACTCCAGGCTGGAGGCCAGGTTCTGGCATAGAACTTTGAGAATGCAAAATTCACACCTTACCTTCCAGATCATTTTGAAGGTTTATTTTTCAAGGCAGAAAAAAAGAACATATTTTATCTAATAGATTGTTAGCTAGTTTCTAACTGTCAACATTTGACAAATGATGTCTGGATTGCCATTTGCATTCTTGCTCTGGGCTCCACAAATGTTCTAAGTGAGTCTGAGTGATCAACTTTGCAATGATGGCTGAAGAGAAAGCTAGTGGTATTTACCCCAAAGTATTTACCTTGATTTCTTCACCTGCACTAAAGCCCCTTAACTTCCCTTGCACAAACTCAGATCAACACAAGGTATGTACGCCTGACTCTTTTACACTGAAGTACAGTGTAACGATGTTCAATAAACAATAGTGGTCACGTGTGTGATAGCTGCCGCCTGCAAGTCAGTTTCACTGTGGTTACTTAGACACATTGTATCTCCAAATAGTAATTCTGTCTACTGTTCCAGAGATTCACTGGCTGGGAAATGTCTACATCCTAGTCTTAATCCTCAGATTCCTGTCTATCAATTCAGTCTTACACTAGTCAATTCTGAGCCAGCTGTTGGAGCAAATAGGACTGCAGGGATCCACTCAAGGGATTCTTTTGAGGCAGCTGTTTGAATGTACAGATAGGTTTTCATGGAGATGAAAGTCATCTGGATTATTTCATGAGTATAAAACAGTGACTATAGTTTTCACTGAGTTGTGGGTCTGTTGTGTAGGTACTTTAATTATAGCCTAGTCAGATGTTGTTGTCTGGTAAGTCAGTGCTATACAACATGGCTAGGTACTTTAGGGAGCTTTGGCGTGGGCTAAAACTGATTGGAGGTGAAGATTCAAAGGGTTCGTTTTTTTTCCCCTTGACAGTAAATTCTAAGGTCTTTTCTCTTTAAGTACAGAATTGAATGAGTGAAAATAGCAGATGGTCTTCAATCCTTTGTGGCATATCTAAGCAACTGAAACTTTCCCCAGAGCTTTAGGTAGGTGTTAATCCGCAGGGGTGGCTAACTCAAATGCCTATGTTGCAGCCACAGTAAAGAAATTTAAGATAATGGGGGAACATTGAGACCATATTTCACCTCTAGTGAAGTTAATTCATTCATTTATATTCACTTTTTTTTTCTTAAAGAAGCACTATGTTACAAATAATACTGGTTGGACCAGTTTGCACCCAGTGTCTTGGGGATGACCTACATGGTATGGCTTGTGATTTCTGGCACACCGAAAAAGTTCCTTTAGCCTTGCATAGCTCACTTATCTGGGAAGAACAGTGTTTGAAGTTCCACTGTTAACAGAGGCACTCTTGTAGATTAACCCATCGCTCCCTTTGCATGCTTCAGAAAAGAAGAAAAGAATGCTCTGTAAAAACATGGCATATTTGTGTCAAGGATTTTTTTCCTTCATGAGTGATTTGGGGCCCTGATATGGAAAGGGGCAGGGTACAGTTGCTACCAAGAAGTGCAAAAGGAGATTGGGCAACAGAAATAGTGTTCTCCTAAAAAAAAAAAAAAGCTCCCATATTTATTCAGCTCGGATCTGTAAGGCATTCTTTAAGAGATATTCTCACCTGTTTCTCAAACAACATTGTGATTTAGGGGTAAGTATTCCTGTCCACATGAGGAAACAACTTAGGAGCAAGTAAGTAGCTTGCCAAAGACCATACGATGATAAAATCAAGTAGGACTCTAATCTAAATTCTTTTGTTCTGAGTTTTATGCCCCTACTATACCTAGCATTTTTTAAATTGTGTTGTCCATCAGTAAATTTATGATATTCTTTGCTGTGGATAAATACAGCTTCAATTAACTCAACACCTTGTATGTGTGACAAACTTTTGGTTTGGGAAACAGGCTGTCCAGAGTTAAGTCTCAGTTCTAGCAATTGCTGAATGTACAATCTGGGGCAAATTACTTACTTCCCTTGGAGTGTATCTATAAACAGATATAACAATCTTACCTCATAAGGTCATTGGAAAGAGATTTGTGTGGCTACATGTAGAAGGATTAGAACAATTCCTCACAATAAATTCTAGGTAATTCTTAACCATTGTATTTGTTACTTCATTAAATCCTTCCAAAAACACCCTTAAGGAAATAGTTTCCTTATTTATAGATTAAGTAAACTGACTCAGGAAAGGTAGGTGACTTGCCTAAGTTCAAGATCAAATAAACTTTTTTTTTTTAATCAAGGTTGTTCTACACTGTTGCAAGGTTGAGATGGCACCTGAATATCTGTTAAAACAGATGTTTAATATTCAGGATTGGCCTGCACATGGATGGAGCGCTGAAATATGTCTCCATGGGGGCAAAATGATTTCAAGGTTTTGAGAGCTGCTGGCAGTCCAAAAGAAGGTGTGGGCAATGCTTACGGCTGTGTGTTCTGGCATGCCTGTTTCCTAAAGATAACAGAGTTTGGGACAAAGTCTCAAGTAAAGCACTGGTTGAGTGAAGTACGGAAAGGGAAGAGTTGGGTGAGGCTGGGAAGTCACTGACATTAGGAGATGATGAGCAAAAGGAAGCAGGCCTTGGCCAAGGGGACCATACCTCTCCTACTTCGTGATGTTTGTCTTAGGCTCAGCACTGAGTCAATAGAAACAACCACCCAGATTTACAGCTATAAAAGACACCTTTACAACATGCTTCCTTACCTAGTGAGGATGGTTTCATTTTCACAGTCTAATTCCCATCCTTCAGATGATGAAATTGAGGTTTAGAAAGATTAAATTAACAACACAAGGCCACAACTAGTAAGTTGCTGAGACAGTGCTTAAACCTGGAGTCCTCTGATGGCAAAGCCCTTGGCTCTTCTCATTAAGGAGGCTGCCTCTCAAAGGCCAACTGCTGACTACTAGGCACTGGGAATGGAAAGGAAATGGAAGTGTGGGACCAGATATTTACATGAGTAGTGGATTTCACACTAGCCCTTGATTTTGCTAGTTTACAAACCAATAACGGAAATGGCCTCTGTGATACCCCACTATTAGCTTGGTTGTGAGTAAATGCTAAGCCCTTAAAAAGAAGTTCCCTCCTTAAAATCAGTTCATACTGATTTAACATGATGTTAAACTGCCCATAGAAGTTAAATATATCTTAAAAGCCTGAAATTTGACCAGTTTCCCAAGACTTTTTATTGCATGTTCATAAAATTTTACAAGCCCTGCAATTCGTGGCTTGTGACTAAGTCTCTCTGCAAAAGGCAATGAATTAATTAGAGACATAAGATGTCTATTGCTCACAAATATTTGTGATTTTTATGTTGTCATTCTAAGGAATTTCAATCCCCCAAAAATCCAAAATTGAAATGAGCCAAGTATAAGCAGCATATTCAACTCCAGCTCCAGTCAAAGCAGTGGCCAGTGCAGCATGAGGCTAAAGAATTTTGGTCTGTATGGAAACAATCAGATTCCTTTCTTCCCTTGAAAGTGGATGCATAATTAAAAATAGGACATAATAATTACTGTTCTTTTGTATTTGAAAGAAAATTCAGCAAGCAAAAGGCAGCTGGGAGAATTAAACCATAGGTGAAGGCAACTTACGACTTGGGAGGTAAGTGCCAAGTGATTTATATGCATTACAAATTAGGATCCAGATGAGGAGCACATTGGTGCACATAATATGTAGCAGCTCATTTGTATAATAAGCAGCAGAGGATATTTTAGTCTTTCAAATTATCATTATGTTAGGGGAAGGCAAGGATGATGTTAGCAGAAACAGTCACTGAATTGTGAACCCCAAACTGAAATGAAGCTTCCTAATTTGCTGACTCCCCCAATGGAAAGCAATATTTATTTATGCATATATGTATTTTTTTATGACTTACAATGTGCCTACTTTCAAAAAGGATTTGATAACTCCACTCTAAAGAGAAAGTGAACTAGAATACTAGGCAAACTAAAGTTTGGTGTGTGTGTGTGTGTGTGTGTGTGTGTGTGTGTGTGTGTGAGCAAACTATCTATAAATGTATCCAGAAGAATTCTACATATTTGTATTTTTTGAATGAAATAATAAAAGAGCTGAATAATAATATCAAAATAGTCAGTGAATCTAATTCTATAAAACCAATATTTTTTTCAGTCTCTCATAGTGCAGTGATGAGATCGTCACTTTCTGCCCATAGGAGGACCTTTCATATTTTATTTAAAGTCTTTAGTTCAGTTATGCTCTGTGACATTGTTAGTGCTCACAAAAATCATGTTTTCTTTCCTTCTCTGACACATTGCTGGAATTCACACCCCAGAGTTCCTGCATGTAGGTAGGTCTGGGTGACTAGTTCTTAACAATAGAATGTAAACAGAAGTGACGTTTGCACTTCTGAGCTAAGGTAGTTAAGAGCAGAAGGGTCTTCTCTAAGCAAGTCTTCTTACTCATCTATGAGCTGAATGCTAAAGGTAGTTCCTAGAAGCTCCTAAGCTGTGATTTTCAAAATAGGATCCCTGGACCAGTAGCATGTACATCACCTATGGACTTGTTCAAAATTCAGATTCTGGGACCTACCCAATCTCTGCTAATCAGAAACTCCGGAGGTGCGGCCCAGCCATCTATGGATCAACAAGCCCTCCAGGTCATTCTGATGCATACTGGGGTTCAGGAACCACTGTGAGACAGTAATGGGGCCACAGGTTGGAAGATTTATGGGTCCCTAGATGACTGCATGAGGCAGAGACTCCTCTCCAGTCCCCTTTCCCACCTCACTGCACCGCATCATAAGAATATTTGTATTACATTAAGCCCCAGATCTTCACAGGGCTTTCCACAGCACTTAGCCTGTCCTGACTAGTAATAACCCTCTTTCTATTATTGCTCCTGATGAATGTAACAACTTTCTGCTTCTTACCTCACTGCCACAAGTTCTGTATGGAATGATGGAGAAGAAATAAACCAACTGGCTGATAAGCATTGTTTCCCCTCAAGTTTTGCTATTTTATCCTTCTTTGAATTTTCATATACTTTTCTATTTGCCTAGGTTTTCACCTAGTGCTCACTGAACAGAAGCCCACCCATCTCTCAAATGTCTGCATATCTTTAACATCTTCCAGGAGACTTTATACAATGTGGACCTTTCTACATATTCTTACAGGATTTCCTGCCCTTCAAGGCCCTGAGGTTCCTTAATACAAGACAGGCTTCTCAAATACCCAGATTCTGGCATAAAATTATACAAGACAATTCATTCTATATAGTTGAAAATTTTTAATTTTACCCCACATTTTTTTGGTTAGTTTCCCTTCCTTTGGGGGAAATCTTTGCTTGACTCTGGGAAATGCTTTGCTTGACTCTAAAATGTATTTCTACTGAATATATGACTTAGTTCTGTCTAATCAGTCTTTCCTTAACATTTTTCTAAGTGAGTTTATTGGAAAGTTTTAAATTGGTCTCAGCAATGTAAGCTGAGACTGTGGAGCTGTCTGCTGTCATACTGACTGTCATATGGGGCAAGTCTGTGTGCTATGGGAAAGAAAGGGGCAAACACTGAAAGGTAACTAGTGTTAGGTCAGAAAATATTCTAGCACCTAGATCTAGTCATACCTGAAGTTGGATCCACATCTCTTTGGTTTGAATAATTAGGTCAGTATATTTTCTTCTTTTGCTTCAGTTAGAGTTAGTTTCTATTATTAGCTTTCAAACATTGCCTGCTGCTATGAATATGGAAATTAATTAGCTCATTCCTGAAAATGAAGGACTGTAATAGGCCTTGGGCTGAAAACAGCAGAAGAGAGACCTAGAAAAGTAGAATGAAGTGATAGGATGGATTTTTTTAAAGCACAGCAGGGAGATATAGTGTTGAAAAATGTCAAATGAATCAAGAAAGTCATCTCAGGAAAGAGCAATGCTCCTAAGGCCTAATCCTTTATTTAATAGCTTCATGATTTTTGCCTTTCTCTTATAGGTTTTTGGTATGTTTTCTAAAATTTTAGTCTTCTTCCAAGTAATAATGTTCACCAAAGCATAGATTTATTTGCTAGTTTATACATATAGCTATTAGAATTTTTAAAAGGTCATTTGTGGACCTTGCAAAGTTATCATGTGTGCTACAAATGGTATGAACATTCATACTTTGGGGAAATACTGAGATAGAGGAGTGAGTCTGCTGCAGGCTGTAGGGGAACACAGGGTGGTTGGAGGAGTTAGGAAATCAAATTCCTTTTTCTTGTCTTGAATTTAGCCAGCTTGGGAGCAGCTTTGCTGCCTCCAGCAGATAGCCTGAGTGAGGGCTACAGTGAAGGCAATGGGCAGGAACCCAGGATATATGTAGACCTAGTACGGCTGCCGTATGGCCACATCAGTTATTAAAACATTGAATACTTTGTTGCTAGCTGGAAAACAGCCATTGTTCTGAGCCCACATCATACTCCAACCTTAGTTACCTTGGCCTTACCCTAAGACTCTTCTAGATCACCCCACGATTCAGCAAGGAAAGGGAAAATGCCAGTAGCAGGAAGCCTCTGAGACCTGGCAGTGACCTTGTGGCTACCTTCCATTCTGACTGGCTGGTTGTGAAATAATCTAAAACCCCTGGAGATATGCCTCTATTTCTCTATGGGTCATACTTGGTTCCATCTGTTGGTTTATTTGTCCATTTTCCTTTCCTGATTGTCACTAGTCTAAGGATTAGAACTATGTTTGTCATTCTCTCCAGGGTCTAATAGGAGTGGTGTCTTTAATTTGGAAAGAGGTGAGGATGGTTAGGACCTAGAACCTACATTTCTGACTGTTTGACCGCCTATTACCTGTGCTGTATAGGAAGATGTTCATAACTGGGCAGAAGGTGATGGAGTGCTGTGCTTAGAGCCTGGACTCTGGAGCTAGTAAGCTGGAGTTTAGATCCTGCTTTAGTCCTTTAAAACATAAAGCATTTAATCCTTCTGTGCCTTAGTTTCTTCATTTGTTAAATAGGAGTAAGAACAGGACCTGCCACGTAGTGATGATATGATAATTAAGGAACTTGATACATATACAGAAAGCATTTAAAATGGTCTCTGGCATATATAGTAAGCAGTTTATTGCTTTTAGCTGTAGTTATTACTGTTATTTTACACAGATGTGAAAACAGTGTCACCCAAATTCACTCCATTACTATCTAGTAAATCAGTGTCATGCAAACAATCGGACTATTTCCCACAGGTAAGCAGACCTTCCACATAGAGGTTCTGTGGTCAGTTTTGGTTTGGAAATGCTGAATTAGACAAGATTAAATCAAGTGTGCTGCTGAATACATTAATATGCTAATGTATTCCATGAAACTCCAAGACAATCTTGTAGATCAATTTAATAAAATCTTATTTTACCATCACACTTTGTTGTGACTGAGAATATTTTTACGGAAATACCACACTGAGGATTTCTACCTCAATCCTGTGTAAAATCCTTAGCCTTTTAACTGGACTGTATTGTAAAGAACCACAGTTTGCTTTCTAAAAAAGTACTTAGACCTAAGATGCAAAAGTGGCAAGTGACCTCCTTGGCCTCTTCCCCCTAGACCCATCATTCTGATGGTGAGCAGAGGCAAGGAAACAGCAAGTCCTAGTTATTTAAAGAGGCTAAAGGGAAGGGCCTCTCTCCCTTATGCTGACAGCGGCTCACCCAAGCCTTCTGCCTCCTGCTCCCAGGAGTCCTTGTCTTCCCCACGCCATGGGTTTCCACCTACATTTGCAGTCCATCCCCATCCCCTCTTACTTATCACTACTTTTAGTTTCAATAGACATGTCAAAGAATGACTCAGTTAAAAGCAGCCATGTCATATAGTGTTGGGAGCCACACAAAGACAACAAGATGGCCACAGTTCATGAGGTTCCTGCTTCACTTCCTGGAGATTAGCTACGAGCCCGCGCGCGCCAACAAAGAAGCCCGCGCGCGCCAAGAGATACTCTTCTCCCCCTCCTTCCCCATTATCATATACCAATCAGAATGTAACTCGCTGCGCCATCCCTGCTATGCAGCCAATCCCCTGCCTGCAAGTATCCTATGGCCCACTCTGCCCCTGAACACTGGTGTATATCTACCCCCGTCTTACAATAAAATTTGAAGGCTTGATCAGAATACTGTCTTGCCTTCGCTCTTCTCTCGCCCCCATTTTCTTTCAGGTCGGATCCCCCTCGTCCCCACAAGTAACTAGGTCCCGCTGGACGGGACAAGTGGCGCCCAACGTGGGGCTCGAGGCGCGGATCCTTCGCAGGCGGACCCCCGAGTAAGATATCGTCTGGCCAGACCCCTTCTTGATGAAACAATAGGAGACGCCTTTCGCCGCTCACGGAGGTCGTCGTCCCTGGTGAGTACCGGCCGCCTTACAAGAAAATGGGAACTAGATTAAGTAAAGAAGCGGTCTTCATAAGAGACCTAAAAAGTTCACTTAGGGAGAGAGGAGTTCGAGTTAAAAAGAAAGACTTGGTAAAGTTTTTTATTTTTGTTGATGAAGTCTGTCCGTGGTTTATCATTAATGGCCCCGAAATTCATCCTAAAAAATGGCAGAAAGTAGGTAGAGATTTAAATGATTATCTTATCAAAAACGGCCCTGACTCTGTTCCTGTTTCAGTATTTTCCTATTGGGGTCTTATCAGAGATATTGTTGAAAATACTGACCCTGATAAACGTCAACTCTTGTCAGTGGCAGAATATTGCCTCCGCCCCCTATCTCGGGCGGCCTCAAAATCGTCTCTTTCGAGTGATCCCCCTGCCCCAAAATCGGCTAAATCCCCCTCCCCTAGCCCGACACCATCTTTGCTCGGTGCCCTCCATGATACCCCTCCCAAATGTTGCATTTATCCGCCTCTCCCTCGAGATTCGGACTTTGTCGATACACAAAAGGTTTTTCCAGTCGTGACTAAGAGCCAAAATGGCGAACCTTTAGATCCGGGAGACGCGGCCGAACTAGAAGACGAGGCGGCCAGGTATCACAACCCAGATTGGCCCCTTGCCGCCCCGTCGCTTAACCCCCCTTCTTACACACCCCCAGTTTTGAAAGGAGCCTCTTACACTCCCCCTATTCGGCCTCCCAATGTTTGCGCCCCGGCCTTTTTGCCCCCGTCGGCCCCTCCACTACCCCCTCCGGCTCCCGGTCCTGTTGGCCCCCCTACCAGCACTGAAGACCTAATAGCACAGATAGTAGAACAAAGAATAACTTGCCATCTCCAAAAATTAGTTGTCTCCCAACCAGTTCGTCCCGCGTTATATTCGCAAAGGGGCCTCTCTAAGAAACCGCTTACAGCCACAAAACCTAATAAACAACCTAAAAAACTGCTCTTTCCTGTTCTTACCCGAGCCTCCGCCCGCTCTGGCCCCACCTCCACAACACATAGCCCGGAAGAGGGCGATCTTGAAAGCGATGGCGAAGACGCCCCTGCTGCTCAGGAAATAGAAAGTGAGGGAGAAGAGCAGGCTGAGCCAGAGCCGGCCGAGCCTGCCGATGTCCCTAGAGAATTTCACAAAATCCATTTCAAAAGCTTAAAAGAGCTGAACGCGGCCGTTAAAGCTTATGGCCCCAATGCCCCTTTTACCCTTTCTGTTCTTGATTCGCTGTCTCGAGGAGGACATTTACTCCCAGGTGAATGGCTGCGTATAGTCCAGGCTGTGCTTACCCGTGGTCAGTTTTTAACTTGGAAGGCAGATTTTGCTGACCGCTGTCAGACCATCGCTGCTGCCAATGTAAAAGACCCTCATTCCCCAACAGCGTCCTGGACTTTTGATAAGCTTACAGGACAGGGCAGATATATCTCTGAAACCAGGCAGCAGCGCCTTCCCCTTGGTCTTTTATCTCAAGTGAAAGATGCCGCTTTGGGCGCTTGGATATCACTCCCTGCTTCCGGGACTGCTAACACTCCTCTAACTAAGATCACTCAAAGCTCGCAAGAAGACTATAGCGAATTTGTTAGCAGACTGTTAGAGGCCGCCGAAAGGACCCTTGGTTCCGCGGCTGCCAATGATAAGATTGTAAAACAGCTAGCCTATGAAAACGCCAATTCGGCATGTCGAGCCGTCCTCCGCGGTAAGACTCGAGACAAAACTCTTGATGAAATGCTGAGAATGTGTAGAGATGTCGATCCTTTTACATCCAAAGTCCAAGCCCTTTTAGCTGTAGGTGCCGCTGTTCAGACTCCCCCGGCTTCTTATCCTCCTTCCTTCCCCAGGGGCGCACCGCCTATGCGTAACTGCTTTAAATGTGGACAGCCAGGCCATTTCGCTCGCCAATGCCCTACCACCGCTCCTCCTCCTAGAGTTGGGTCAGTCCCCGGTATTTGCCCTCGCTGCCATAAGGGGCGGCACTGGGCCAAAGAGTGCCGTAACAATCCAACAAATCCTTTTTACAGTACCACAAATCCTTTCACCCCCCCTTTTCAGGGAAACGGGCTGAGGGGCCAGCCCCGGGCCCCCCAGCCAATTCCATTTCAGCCGGCCTCGGGGAACAGCCTAGCTGTAGCACTCCCGCCCTCTATCGGGCCACACCCGGGAGTGCAGGACTTGACCTCTGTGCCTCCTCCTCAACAATATTAACGCCTGAAGAGGGAGTTACAATTATTTCCACAGGAATTTATGGCCCACCTCCCAAAGATACTTATTTTCTAATTTTAGGGCGAGCTTCCACCACAATAAACGGCCTTATTGTCCACCCTTCCTTAGTTGACAATGACTATACTGGAGAAATAAAAATTCTTGCTAGTGCCCCCCAGTGCCCTGTCAGCATTATGAAAGGTCAGCGCCTTGCGCAGGCGCTCCCCCTCCCTTTAAGTACATCTCACCCTGCTATTCATAAGCAGCGAGGCTCCTCTACCCCAGGTTCTTCAGACTTATATTGGATCCAAGCTATTACTAAAGAACGCCCCACTCTTAAACTTAAGATCCAAGGAAAAGTATTTGAAGGAATTTTAGATTCGGGGGCCGACTCTACGGTCATATCTCAGGCTTCATGGCCCTCCAGCTGGCCCTTACACGCTTCCTTGACCCATCTACAAGGAATTGGGCAGTCAAGAAACACCTTACAGAGCTCACAGTTATTAAACTGGGAAGATGAAGAAGGAAATACCGGATTCATTCAACCCTTCGTAGTTCCTGGGTTGCCGGTAAATCTTTGGGGAAGAGATATCCTTTCTCAAATGAAGGTCATCATGTGTAGCCCTAATGAAGTTGTAACACAGCAGATGCTTTCACAGGGTTACCTCCCTGGTCAGGGGTTGGGCAAACTAAAACAGGGAGATCCCAACCCGATACTGGCCACGCCTAAGATAGACCGCTCAGGTTTAGGGTTTGAAAAACATTTTTCGTAAGGGCCGTTGCTCCTCCTGCACTCCAGGCAGACAAGATTACTTGGAAAAGTGATGTTCCTGTTTGGATCGATCAATGGCCCCTTACCACTACAAAATTAAATGCAGCCATAGAGTTAGTGCAGGAACAGCTGGCTGCTGGACATATTGAACCTTCTACATCCCCTTGGAACACCCCAATCTTTGTAATCCAAAAGAAATCAGGCAAGTGGAGGCTCCTACAAGACCTCAGGGCGGTTAATAAGACTATGGTCTCTATGGGCGCATTACAACCGGGAATTCCCTCTCCAATAGCCATCCCTAAAGGGTATGTCAAATTAGTAATTGATCTAAAAGATTGCTTTTTCTCCATACCTTTGCATCCTGATGATTGCAAACGTTTTGCCTTTAGTATACCCATTACCAATTGTGTAGGGCCTTCTCCCCGGTTTCAGTGGAGAGTTCTCCCACAAGGAATGGCCAACAGCCCTACTCTTTGCCAAAAGTTTGTAGCCCAGACTATAGACCCCTTTAGGTTGCTCTTCCCCACTTTGTATATTATCCATTATATGGATGATATTCTTCTTGCCGGTCCTGACCAGCAACAGCTCTATGCGGCCAGTCAACAGCTAGTCACTGCCCTCCGAGATCGAGGACTACAAATTTCCCCAGAAAAGGTCCAGGTCCACCCCCCCCAACTATTTTTAGGCTTTGAATTATTTTCTAATAAAATCCTCACTCAAAAAATTCAGTTAAAGAGAAGCTCCTTAAACACTCTTAATGATTTTCAGCGTCTGCTAGGAGACATCAACTGGCTCAGGCCTTATTTAAAGCTGACCACCGGAGAGTTAAAGCCCTTGTTTGATGTCCTACGTGGAGACCCTGATCCTTCCTCCCCCCGCTCGCTTTCATCAGAAGCACAAAGGGCATTAACCATTGTAGAGCGGGCTATTTCTGAACAGACCATTAGCTACTTCTCTCCACATCTAAGTTTGTGGCTGCTCATTTTCCCTACCCCCTTCTCCCCTACAGGAGTCCTTTGGCAAAACCATCCACTATTTTGGGTTCATTTGCCAGCCTCCCCCCCTAGAGTCTTAGCTACCTATCCTCAATTAGTTGCTGCCCTCTTACGTTTAGGCCGAGAGGCAGCTCTCAAGTTGTTTGGGAGAGACCCTGAAGTTATAACCCTCCCATACAATACATCTCAATTACAATGGCTCATTCAACATGATGATGATTGGGCAATTAGCTGCACCTCCTTCCAGGGGACAATAGACAATCATTACCCTGCAGACAGATTAGTCCAGTTCCTTCAAAAGACCCCGGTTGTCTTTCCCAAAAGGACTAAAACCACGCCAATTGCTGGGGCCGTAATGGTGTTCTCTGATGGGTCCTCCTCCGGTATAGCCGCTTTCAGTATTAATGGGCAAGTTACTCGAATACAGACAGACCTCTCTTCTGCACAACTTGTTGAACTAACTGCAATAATTAAAGTTTTTGAGCTTTTAATAGATGCCCCCTTTAACCTTTACACTGATAGTGCCTATGTAGCAACCTCTGTTCCCCTATTAGAGACAGTGCCTTACATACGTCCCTCTACAAATGCTTCCCCCCTATTCGCAAAATTGCAAAAATTAATTCTAAACCGCGATGCCCCTTTTTTCATCGGGCACATACGCGCTCACACTGGCCTTCCAGGGCCGCTTGCCAAAGGCAATGACAGAGTTGATCTGGCGACTCAATTAGTAGCCTCTGTCACGTCAGACTCACCCTTGGCTGCAGCCCAACGAGCTCATGAACTACATCATCTCAATGCTCACACTCTTAGACTCAAATTTTCAATCACCCGAGAACAGGCCCGCCAAATAGTTCGGCAATGTCAAGGATGTCTAACTCTCCTCCCAGAGCCTCATAACGGAATCAACCCCCGGGGGTTGGTTCCAGGAGAGATATGGCAAATGGATGTCACTCATTACCCTCCCTTTAGTAAATTAAAATATATCCATGTGTCTATTGACACATGTAGTGGTTTCCTATGTGCATCCTTGCAAACGGGAGAGGCAACTAAAAATGTTATTACCCATGTTCTCTCATGCCTGGCATATCTACCACCACCTAAAATCTTAAAAACTGACAATGGGCCTGGATACGCCAGCTCTAGCTTTAAACAGTTCTGTGCGCAGTTAGGTATTAAGCACATAACAGGAATTCCCTATAATCCCCAAGGCCAAGGCATTGTTGAAAGAGCCCACTTAACCCTTAAAAACATGTTATTCAAACTTCAGTCGGGGGGAGAAGTACTCTATCCGAAAACAGGTAATGCAAAGACACTCCTAAATCATGCATTGTTTGTTCTTAATTTCCTTACTTATGACTCCGCGGGTAAAACCGCTGCTGATCGCCTTTGGCATCCCTCCACGGCAGATAATTATGCACAGGCTATGTGGAGAGATCCGATGACCAACACATGGCACGGGCCTGACCCTGTGCTCATATGGGGGAAAGGACATGCTTGCATATATGATGCTAAGGCACAAAATGCCCGATGGCTCCCAGACAGGCTCATTAAACTTCTAGACACAAATAAAAGCAAAAGCAATGATTCTAGTCCAGGGCATATTAACCCCTGAGAAGCCTTCCCCTTCTGTTTATTTTCAGGAGGCAAGGCCAAAAGACCTCTCAGTGTCTCACCAGTTCCAAGCGAGAGACCTAGTCCCTGTGAAGAAAGCGCCTCAACCAGACCTAGACTGGCAAATAATAAGCCCCTAAGATGATCGCCTTCAAACTGTGCGCCATTGTACTAGTACTGTGTTCCCTTCCCCCAGGCAGAAGTTCCAGCCCACACAACTTGACCTGGATAGTGATTAGTGGGCCAGGGGACGTAGTCTGGAGTGTGTCAAAAATAGCACACCTCTATTCCTGGTGGCCAGACCTGTACCCCGACCTGTGCAAATTAGCAATAGGTGCTCCAGCCAATTGGGATTTAGAAGGGCACACAGACTTCCAAAAACCCCCCTCCTCCCCCTCACCCCCTGGGAGACTAGGATTAGACCCTTGGGGAGGATGTGGAGAGCTTGGCAGGAGGAGCAGGTTAAAGACCCTCACCTTCTACGTTTGTCCTGGCTTCCATCGCAGCCAAGCCCTTAACCCTACGTGTGGAGGCAAAGCGGACTTTTTCTGTAAAAGCTGGGGTTGTGAGACCTCAGGTGACACCTATTGGCGGCCCTCCTCCTCATGGGACCTTATTAAGGTCACCGCTAATTACACCCACCCAAAAACAAGGAACCAAGGGAACCCAAATTGGGGCAACGATGACACGTGCAAAACATGGTGTCACCCGTTGCGTATCGAGTTCACCAATCCTGGGAAACGGAGTACTGTTTGGACAACTGGGGCCACATGGGGACTAAGACTGTACAAAGAACGTTATGATGATGGAGTCTTGTTTACGGTCAAGCTTAAAGTAGAGCCTCTTTCAGTTGTCCCAGTAGGACCCAACGCTGTCTTGCGAGACCAGCCGCGTCTCCCAGCCCCGCCCGTGCCGACCCTAGCCCCACCTGCAGACGCTGCCACCCCTTCCTTCGCCTCCACCCTTAACCGACCCACCTTCCTTCCTAGCACCGGACAGCGCCTTCTCAACCTCCTTGAAGGAGCTTTCCGAGTTCTAAATACCACCAACCCAAATTCTACCAAATCCTGTTGGTTATGCTTTTCCTCTTCACCTCCTTACTATGAAGGACTAGGATTGTTAGGCAATTTTAGCAGTACGACCAGCCACGAAGCCTGTAGCTGGGGCGAGCAGAAGTTAACCCTGACTGAAGTAACTGGGAAAGCTACATGTTTAGGAACAGTTCCCTCAACCCATAAGAGTCTGTGTAATAACACCATACCCATAGCTTCCTCGAGTGAACACAGATATCTAGTCCCTCCCCGTCAAGGATGGTGGGCTTGTAACACTGGACTAACACCGTGTGTTTCCACCTCTGTTTTTAATTCCTCCCATGATTTCTGCATTATGGTTCAATTAGTGCCGAGACTTATATACCATGATGATCCCTCATTTGTCACTGAGTTCGACCCTAAAAATAGGTACAAGAGAGAACTAGTCTCGTTGACCCTAGCCACATTAGTAGGGATAGGAATTGCAGCAGGAGTAGGAACAGGGACAGCTGCCATCATCCAAGGGAACCAAAACTATGAAGGACTGAGAACCGCCATTGATGACGATTTAAAAACCATAGAACAATCTATTACCAAACTTGAAGAATCTCTGACTTCCCTTTCTGAAGTCGTCTTGCAGAATAGACGAGGGCTAGATCTACTGCTCCTAAAAGATGGAGGACTGTGTGCAGCTTTAAGAGAAGAATGCTGTTTTTATGCAGACCACTCCGGAATAATAAGAGATTCAATGTCAAAGCTTAGAGAAAGGCTAGACCAGAGAAAGAGAGAGCGAGAAGCTAGCCAAAGTCCCTTTGAGTCCTGGTTCACTAAGTCCCCATGGCTCACAACTCTGATCCCCACCATCCTTGGACCCTTAGCAGGACTCCTCCTTTTAGTGTCTTTTGGCCCTTGGGCCTTAAGAAAACTAACAGCCTTTATTCGAGAGCAGGTTGACCAGCTCGTCAAGCCAGCAGTTGCTGTTCATTATCACAGACTTACAGCCTGTGATGAAGGATCCGACACCGAACCAACCAATGCTCCCGGCCTCCAGTTCTCAACTTTACAGGCGCCTCAACCATGGTACCATCGATTCTGGCACCGTAATTAATGTGGCCCATATGCTGGTCGGCCAGAACCAAGCATACCCCTAATTGTGAGGGTATGGGCATCGAGATGAGTGCGAGACAAAGTACCGCAAGGGAGGGTTCTTTCTAGAACCGCTCTGGTCCTCCCTGAGAATACGCCTGGCTTGCATAGAGGTTGGTATCCATATGTACATAAAGCCTTGATATATTAAGATCAATTTGGCTTTCAGCTCTGCCTCTCCTCCCTAAAAGATACCGAGAGCATTTGCGAAATGTTACCCTGCTGGAGGAGCCAGGCCTCTATTCCCTCACTCGATTAAGGCCCACCTTTCTGAAATAAATAGAAAGGGAGGAGATGTTGGGAGCCACACAAAGACAACAAGATGGCCACAGTTCATGAGGTTCCTGCTTCACTTCCTGGAGATTAGCTACGAGCCCGCGCGCGCCAACAAAGAAGCCCGCGCGCGCCAAGAGATACTCTTCTCCCCCTCCTTCCCCATTATCATATACCAATCAGAATGTAACTCGCTGCGCCATCCCTGCTATGCAGCCAATCCCCTGCCTGCAAGTATCCTATGGCCCACTCTGCCCCTGAACACTGGTGTATATCTACCCCCGTCTTACAATAAAATTTGAAGGCTTGATCAGAATACTGTCTTGCCTTCGCTCTTCTCTCGCCCCCATTTTCTTTCAGGTCGGATCCCCCTCGTCCCCACAAGTAACTAGGTCCCGCTGGACGGGACAATATAGACCCGAGAAATGTGACCATTTAGCTCATATCACACCAAAGCTTCACTTGACTAACTCTGGGAAGCAATCATGAGCTTGAACTTGACCCACCAAGTGAGCACCCTTCCTCATGGCTGGAGTCCGGAGGAGGGGTGAAGGCTTGACCAAGCGTGCCCTGAAACCTGAGCAGGTGTTGGCACAGTTAACTAAATTCAGTGGCTGCTTGTTGAATTAATGAAAGGATAAAGATGAAAATTTAGGTAAGACATGGCAGTGCTACTCCTAATAAAGCTGACATTCCACCAATTTTATCAATACTAAAATCATTAATTTAAAGTTACTTAATCAAATGCAACCATTTTTTTTACCTTAGTTTATAGAGGTATTTTAACCAATTTATGCTTTTTTTTTCTCCCTTTCTTCGATCATCAGTAGTTCTGTATAGGGATCTGGCTTTCCCATTTTGTATGTGTACATGGGTGTCCTAATTTGGTTATGAGATTTGATTTTATTGACTTGTCAGCATTAAGTTCATGCTCCATTCCTCTTATTTCCTTATCCCTGAAATTAATTTTATTGATGATCATTTTGTCTTCCCATCCCAGAATTTTTTTTCAGGGCCTGGGAGTTCTGGATAATGCCCACGGTGATCCCTGAAGGCAGAGTGCTTAGGTGTGTGGAACAAAGAGACCCTCTCTAAGACCTTCCCTCGTGAATGGCAGTTTGGCTGATAAAGTCCAAACAAACCCTTCCCTGCCAGTGCTGGGAAGTCCT
The DNA here is from genome assembly GCF_030020395.1 of Manis pentadactyla. NCBI lineage: Eukaryota > Metazoa > Chordata > Mammalia > Pholidota > Manidae > Manis > Manis pentadactyla. The sequence continues at coordinate 62,969,838 of NC_080028.1, read as the reverse complement.
CATTCCATTATCTTTGGGGGTGGCAACAGAGAAGTCTGAGAATTTCCTGATTTGGGCTTCTTTTAATGTAATTGTTGGATTCTCCCAGAGGAGAGCGCCACCCCAAATCACTCACAGAAGGCGTCTCTTGATGCAACAAGCAAGAGGAACTTATTCAGAGACCAGCTAGCTGGGGTCCAAGTGTCAGCCCGACGCAGCGGGTCTCAACAAGGACCCCGAGCACTTAGAGTCAGAGGTTTTTATAGCATTTTCAAAAAGGGCAGTATTTTTCCACAAACACATCACATTGTTTTTCCAAAAAAAACACATACATTTTGGCTGACGCCACATCCTGGGGGTCTGGTGAGATAAGATCACCCTCGGAATGTTAGGGTGGTTCTTAGCAAGGTAAGCTTGGTATGTATGATTAACTGATTGAGGTTGGCTAACTAAAGGTCACTGCAATCAATGCTGGCTGACTAACTTGTTTTTCAAGGTTCTAATATTTTCCTATTTTCTTCCTTCTAGGTTAGAAAATGGTGTCTAAGCTTTTAAGATGGCTATACTTATGCTAACTTTCTATCTTCAATAAGGTTGATTCTTAGTGAAGGATTCTACATTTCCCACTTCTTTTTAAGGAGCATTCCAATCATGGAATGCTTGTGTCCTCTTGTTGTGTGAGTGAATGATATTGTTGCCTCAACATTAGCACTTGAACGGTACTCACTCTTTCTCTAACAAAAGTTATCAGCCGATTTAGTATACAGGGTCCTAAAGTGAGGAGTAGTATAAGAATAAGTAAAGGCCCAGTCAAGGTGGATATCAAGGTTGTAAGCCACGGAGATCTAGTAAACCAGGACTCAAATAGCCCTTGGCCAGCCTCCCGTTCTCTCTTTCTTTGATCTAACCTTTCCCTAAGTTTTGACATTGAATCTCTTACTATTCCAGAATGGTCTGCGTAAAAGCAGCGTTCTTCCTTTAAGGCTGCACACAATCCTCCTTCTTTTAAAAACAACAGATCTAATCCTCGTCTGTTCTGCAAGACTACTTCAGACAGGGAGGTTAGAGATTCCTCAAGTTTGGTAATGGATTGTTCTATAGTCTTTAGGTCTTCATCAATTGCTGTCCTCAATCCTGCATAATGTTGGTTCCCTTGGATTATGGCGGCTGTCCCTGTTCCTACTCCAGCTGCGACTCCTATTCCTAATAATACAGCTAAGGTCAGCGAGATTGGCTCCCTTCTATACCTGTGTTTTGGTTCAAATTCAGCTACGAATGAGAAATCATCATGATACATCAATCTAGGCACTAATTGAACCATGATACAGAAGTCGCGGGAAGAATTGAAGGCGGAAGTAGAGACACATGGGGTCAATCCAGTATTACACGCCCACCACCCTTCGGGAGGAGGGACTAGATACTCATTTTCACCTGAGGAATTTACGGATATGGTTTCATTACACAAAGCTTCATGAGTGGGGGGAACTGAACCTAAACATTTCCCTCTTCCCGTCACCTCGGTCAGGGTCAGCTTCTTATGGCTTCCCCAGCTACAGATCTCGTGGCTGATCGTTCTGTTAAAATTGCCCAACAGCCCCAATCCTTCATAGTAAGGAGGTCCAGAGGAGAAACACAACCAACAGGATTTAGTAGTATTAGGGTTGGTGGTGTTTAGAACTTGGAAAGCCCCCTCCAGAAGATTGAAGAGGCGTTGTCCAGTGTCAGGAAAGGGGGCTATTTGGTCAGGGGTGAGGGCAGCAGAAATAGTGGTAGGGTCTACCGGAGGCACCGGAGTCTGCTTCAGGATCGAGGTTGGGAGACGTGGTTGATTTCTTAGGACAGAATTAGGTCCTATTGGGGCAACTGGAAGGGTCTCAACTTTGAGTCTGACAGTAAATACGAGGCCCTTATCATATCCAGATTTATAATATCTAAGTCCCCACTGTCGTCCAGTGATCCACCCATCATACTGGCATCCCTTATCACTGAACGTGATATTTAAGGGGATGCATAGTCCTGTCCATTCACAGTCGGGGGATGTGTGGTTCTGGGCTACTTTAAGGAGGTCCCAGTCAGACACAGGATTCCAATAAACATTACCCGTAGTCTTACAACCCCAAGAGTTACAATAAAAAGATTGCAAGTCCCCACATTGTTGGGTTTGTTGGTAGGTCCGTCCATCACGGGGGCAGACATAGAAAGTAGTGGTCTTTATCTGCTGGCGTGCGGCCGGATTTCTGCACCCAAAGCTCCATAAGCCACTCTGGCTCTGGGCTTGTTTTCCTCCGACGTAATACGCTGAAGTCGCGGGCCTGACCCTGTTTGCCTGCTTCCAGCTAAGCTCGGGTATATCCCATCCTCCTATTCCAGCGACTAAGGCGCAAACATCAGGGTGCAGGGATGGCCACCAGGTTTTAAGAGGAGCAACCTTAGAAATGGACCATACTGTCTCCCCAGTTTGGGAACAGACCTGCCATGTCAGTAGTCTAGGTTCGTGGGGGTTGGGGTCCTGAAGAGTGGGGAGTAACTGGGCCATCAGAATCATCAGTGACACAATCATCCTTACACAAGCGAAGTTTAAGAGGATTATCAGTTTGAATTACTCGCCAATCCGGGCCTGGTTGAGGCACTCTCTTCAGATGTGAAGCATGGACCCAGGAGGAGATGCCATCTACTTTCACAGCTGTGGGAGTAGTCAAAAGGACGATGAAGGGTCCTTTCCACCGGGGTTCAAGATTTCCCGTTCGGTGTCGTCTCACGTAGACAGAGTCTCCCACTTGGAACTGATGAGGTACTGAGATGTCCTCTGGCTGATAGACTTCTCGGATAGAGGCCCACACTTCTTTCTGCACAGCTTCTAGAGCCCATAACCTTTCAAGCAGAAACTTATTAGTCACACATTCAGAGGATGTATGGAGGTGAGCTGCATTTAGCGGAGCTGGAGCTCCAAACATTATTTCAAAAGGTATTAATTTAAAACGGCTGGGGGTGTTTCTGACTCGAAATAAGGCGAAAGGAAGGAGGACTAACCAATCACATAAACCAGTCTCTATGGATAATTTAGTCAGGGTCTCTTTTAGAGTTCTATTCATCCTTTCTACCTGTCCTGAGCTCTGGGGTCTATATGCACAGTGCAATTTCCAATCTGTCCCCAGGATCTTGGCCAATCCCTGACTTACCTGGGCAACAAAGGCAGGACCGTTGTCAGAGCCGATTACCTTTGGGATCCCGAACCTGGGAAATATTTCTTCAAGGATCTTCTTGGACACCATCTGAGCTGTCTCAGTTTTGGTGGGGAACGCCTCGTCCATCCTGAAAAGGTGTCTAGGAAAACTAGGAGGTATTTATATCCATACTTAGCAGGCTTAATTTCAGTGAAGTCAACTTCCCAGTAGGCTCCTGGCCGATCTCCTCGAAGCCTCTTTCCGCATATTACTTGATGTTTGTTCACATTTACTAATTGGCAAGGAACACAATTTCTTACAACCTCGTCTGCCAATTTTCCCAAACCGATGACATGATAAGGGGAATCTCGAACCAGGGTTTTTAGGTTATTGGCCCCCAAATGTGTCAACTGATGTAACTGCCTTAAGTATTCTCCTGCCTTTTTCTGGGGCAGGATAATTTTCCCATCTTCTGACTTATACATTCCAAGGGGTGGGGATTTTTGGATCCCCAACTTGTCCATCCGAGCAAGATCCTCGGGGGTATACTGAAAGTTCTTACTACATGTGGCTTCTGGGTACACCTGGAGGGGTAAGATGTTCGTTCCCTGGGCTGCTTGTTTTGCGGCTTGGTCCACCCTTCTATTTCCTTGAGCTATTGGAGAGTCACTTTTTTGATGCCCAGGACAATGTATTATTGCTACTTCTCTAGGTCTATGGATGGCTTCTAACAGATCTAAGATTTCTTGTTTATTCTTAACATCTTTCCCTGCAGAAGTCAGCAGCCCTCTCTGTCTATATATAGCCCCGTGTATATGAGCAGTGGCAAAAGCGTAACGGCTGTCAGTATAGACATTAAGTCTCTTACCTTCTGCCATCTTTAAAGCCTGAGTCAGGGTGACGAGTTCTGCTCGCTGCGCAGAAGTGCCCGTTGGGAGTCCGCTGGCCCACACAAGTTGGTCATCATCTACTACTGCAGCTCCTGCCATCCTCTTACTTCCCATGATGTAACTGCTCCCGTCTGTGTACCAGGTCAGGAGTCCCCGGTCCTTCTAAGGGCTGATCTCGTAAGTCCCGACGGGTCCCCGTCTCCTCAGCCAGGATTTCCTGGCAGGTATGAAGCACTTCTTTTCCCACATCGGGGAGCAGAGTAGCCGGGTTTAGGATGGCAGGCGGGGCAAATTCCACACGATCACGATTCAGGAGTAAGGTTTGATAGTGAGTCATTCTGGCATTTGACATCCATCTTTCGGGTGGTTGTCGAATTACGCTTTCCAGCGCATGAGGAGCAACCACAGTGAGTTTTTGTCCCAGCGTTAGCTTGTCAGAATCTTTAACTAAGAGGGCCACAGCTGCCACTACTCTCAAACAAGTGGGCCATCCACTACTCACGGGGTCTAATTTTTTAGACAAATAGGCGACAGGTCTCTTCCAAGGTCCCCATTGTTGGGTCAATACTCCTCGAGCTACTCCGTTCCATTCATCGACGAAAAGGATAAATGGCTTAGTTATGTCTGGCAATGCCAGAGCGGGTGCCGAGAGGAGGGCCTTTTTGATATCATCAAAGGCCTGTTGTTGTTCAGATCCCCAAACAAACGGGGCTGCTCCTTTAGTGAGGGGATACAGAGGGGCAGCCAAAGAAGCATATCCGGGTATCCGTAGTCTACAAAACCCTGCTGTCCCCAGAAACTCGCGAACGTGGCATGCAGTAGTGGGAACCGGAATCTGCGTCACAGTCTGCTTTCGGGCTTCAGTAAGCCACCTTTTCCCATTTCTTAGGGAGTATCCCAAATAAGTCACTTGTTGTTGGCAGATCTGTGCCTTCTTAGCGGATACCCTGTACCCCAATTTGGCAAGCTCAGCCAAAAGGGCTCCAGTGGCCTTTTGGCAGGTTCTCTGAGTAGGGGTGGCAATCAATAAGTCATCAACATATTGTAACAAAGTTACCTGTGGGTTAGAAGCTCGGTAGAAAGCCAAGTCTTGATGTAGAGCCTCATCGAAGAGGGTGGGCGAGTTCTTAAATCCTTGTGGCAAACGAGTCCAGTTCAATTGTCCAGTAGTTCCTGTGGAGGGATCTTTCCATTCAAAAGCAAACAGCGGTTGGCTGCTCGGGTGCAAGCGCAGACAAAAGAAAGCATCTTTTAAATCTAAAACTGAATACCAGGTGTTTTCCGGGGCCAGGGAGCTTAGTAGGTTATAAGGATTTGGCACGGTGGGGTGAATGTCCTGTGTCCTTTTGTTAACTTCTCTTAAATCTTGTACTGGTCGGTAGTCTCCCGTTCCTGCCTTTTTTACAGGCAGCAAGGGGGTGTTCCATGGGGATTGACATTTTACTAATATCCCCTGTTCCATAAGCTTCTGGATATGTGGCCTAATTCTGTCCCTGGCTTCTTTACTCATTGGATATTGTCTCACAGTTACTGGTAAGGCTGAAGCTTTTAGTTCTATGACTACAGGGGGCTGGTTCTTGGCGAGCCCCATGCTGGCCGTTTCCGCCCAGGCTCCTGGGAACCGGTTAAACCACTCCTGACTAATTTTGGAGGGCTCCGGTCCCTTAAAAAGACGGTATTCATCCTCTAATCTTATAGTCAGGACGCTTAAGCTCAAAGGTTTATTCTCTTGATTGGTCACTAGAGGTTCCCCGGCTTGAAAGGATATTTGGGCCCCCACTTTGGTTAAGATGTCTCTTCCTAACAGGGGTGTGGGGCATTCTGGTATGACAAGGAACGAGTGGTTTACTCGTCCTACTCCTAAATCCACTGTTCTCTGGGTAGTCCACACATATTGTTTCTGGCCCGTAGCCCCGATCACCCAAGATTTTTTATCAGAGAGGGGGCCCTTTGCCTGAGTCAATACAGAATGTTGAGCACCGGTGTCTACCAGGAACTCAACGGGTTGCCCCTCCACTCTCAGAGTTACCCTGGGCTCGGGGAGGGGCTCCGAGCCCCGTCTTCCCTAATCCTCATCTTCCAGCAGGGACAACACCTTCTTCGGAGGCTTTTTTAGTGGCTTTTTAGGGCATTCTTTTACCCAGTGCCCTTTTTCCTTGCAATATGCACATTGATCTTTATCCAAAGGAGGCCGGTTGCCCAGGTGCCCTGCCTTACTAGTTCTGCCGCTAGAGGGCGGGCGTCCCTTACCTTCTACCACTGTGGCCAAGATCCTTCTTAAATTTTTCTCATGTTTCCTATCCCTTTTTTCCTCTTTACTTTCTCTTTCCTTCTCCTTCCTCAATTCCTTTTCTTCCTCAGTCTCTCTCTTATGATAAACTTTCTCAGCTTCTTTCACTAAATCTCTCAGCGACAAATCCTGTAAGCCTTCTAGTCTCTGAAGCTTCTTTCTAATATCAGGTGCTGATTGCCCAATGAAAGCAAGAGCCACTGAGGCACTGTGCTCCTCGGAAGTGGGGTCAAAGGGAGTATACCGCCTGAAGGCTTCCATCAGGCGTTCTAAGAACACTGCAGGCGCCTCAGCGGCTCCCTGACTGACCTCTCTTACCTTGGCCAAATTGGTGGGGCGCCTCACGGCCCCGCGAAGACCCGCCACCAGAGCCTGGCGATAGATGGTTAGTCGCTCCCTACCTTCTGGAGAATTAAAGTCCCAGTTGGGTCTGGTCAGTGGGATCCCCCTTTCTATATCATGAGGGAGTTGTGATGGTCGTCCGTCAGCTCCAGGCACGTTCTTTCGTGCTTCCAGGAGGATCCTTTCTCTTTCTTCCGTGGTGAAGAGCACCTGTAAAAGCTGCTGACAGTCATCCCAAGTGGGCTGGTGAGAAAACATTAGGGACTCTATCAGTCCAGTTAGTTTCTGAGGTTCTTCTGAAAAAGGAGGGTGGTTAGCTTTTCAGTTGTATAAATCAGCAGAGGAGAATGGCCAATATTGCAGAGGTTGGAAAGGCGGGTCCCCTTCCTCTCCTAGGATGGGGGCCCCATAAGATCGGAGGGGAAAAATACCCGGCGGGTCCACTGCGGCCCCTCGTCGGCATCGAGTTCCCTGGGCCAGTCCCGGAGGCGGTCCCATTGCCCTGGTGCCTGAAGCTAGAGGCAGTGGGGGTGCTGGGGCTGGGGGCACCTGGGCTGGAGGTGCTGGGGCTGAGGGCGCTGGGGCTGGAGGCGCCGGGGCTGGAGGCGCCAGGGCTGGGGCAGGAGGGTAGGGAGGGGGATCATCAACCATGAGTAAATCTTGAGTGTCAGGGTGAATTTTGGTAGTTTCTTTTTCCTTGCTCTGAGGTTGAGCCTGGGCCACTAAGACTCGAGAGCTCATTTTCTTTTGCACCCAGGGCTTTACCCAGGGTGGTGGATTTTCCACTAACTCCTGCCAGACCACAATATAGGGTTGCTGATCCGGATGTCCTTGAGACGAACTCTGAAAAACAACAGCTTTTACTGCAAGTAAAGTGGAGAGGTCAAAAGTCCCCTCCGGGGGCCACCCTACATTAAGAGTGGGCCACTCGGAGGTACAGAAAGTCTGCCATAGCCCCTTCTTAACTTCTACTGACAAGTTGTGTGCCCTCGCTCTCACTTCTGTCCAGTGATCTAACGTCAGACTGAGTGGAGTCGTTACCGTCTGTCCCATGGTCAGTATAACAATTATTAGACACGTACAGAACACAAAAAACAGAGACACACAGAGATTAGACACACAGTGGCCGCACTTAGTTTTCTTCAGATTTCTGACCAAAAACCGAAAAGAATCAGTGGGCTGATACTCTTGGCGCCTGAATATCAACCTTATTTCATCAGATTCACTTTGCTGGAAAAACAGAGGAGAGGCCACCAGGCGTCCCTGGCCCTCCAATCTCCCTGAGGCGTCCCCCAGGGTTGCAGCCTGCGGTTCTCCAAGTACGTCTACCGACCGCAGTCTCGATCCCTTTACGGGATCGGGACGACTGCCAGACAAGGGTACCCCTTTTCAGAATTCTGACTGGTCTTACCAAGAAACAGAAAACAGAACACAGACAACTCAAGGCGCCACTTAATCTTACCTCTCCCTCCAAGGGCAACTTTCAGGAGTGAAACGGGGCGAGCGCACAATCCCGGACGAGCCCCCAAATGTTGGATTCTCCCAGAGGAGAGCGCCACCCCAAATCACTCACAGAAGGCGTCTCTTGATGCAACAAGCAAGAGGAACTTATTCAGAGACCAGCTAGCTGGGGTCCAAGTGTCAGCCCGACGCAGCGGGTCTCAACAAGGACCCCGAGCACTTAGAGTCAGAGGTTTTTATAGCATTTTCAAAAAGGGCAGTATTTTTCCACAAGCACATCACATTGTTTTTCCAAAAAAAACACATACATTTTGGCTGACGCCACATCCTGGGGGTCTGGTGAGATAAGATCACCCTCGGAATGTTAGGGTGGCTCTTAGTAAGGTAAGCTTGGTATGTATGATTAACTGATTGAGGTTGGCTAACTAAAGGTCACTGCAATCAATGCTGGCTGACTAACTTGTTTTTCAAGGTTCTAATATTTTCCTATTTTCTTCCTTCTAGGTTAGAAAATGGTGTCTAAGCTTTTAAGATGGCTATACTTATGCTAACTTTCTATCTTCAATAAGGTTGATTCTTAGTGAAGGATTCTACATAATGTTATTTTTATACTTGGAAATTTGAAAAAATTTTCATTTCTCTTGACATTTAAACATTTTACCAGATTTTGGTTACTTTACTGCTATTGATTTTGATTAGGAAATAATATCCAGTGTTTTTCAATGTCCAATTTCAGATTTGTTTTAATTTTTTTAATCCTGAAAAATTTTCTACAATTATATCCCTGAGTATCCTGATGTTTCATCCTACCCATTCCTTTAGAAATGGGTACTAATTTTTGTTTAGATTGCTGTTCAACTTCCCTCATCTGACATCTTCTCTCACATTGTTTCTTGTTAAGTTCTGCCTAGGTTCCTGGAGTCTATCTATTGTTTCCCTAGTATGGTTCTCCACAGGAATCCCCATGCTTTTTCCCTGCCACTGCTGCCAACCTGAGCAGTTCTAGAATTAACTTACTTGATACTTGCCATTTCCTTTTGCATCTTGTTGAGGATGTCTAATAGTTCCTTGTCAAGCATTTCCTTTGAGAGTTCATTTTCTACATTTTATTTTTCTTTCATTGTGGGGCATTGTCTTACTGTGGTTGCAATACCCATAATTTCATGTATCCAGGATGCTGGCCTTGAGCTAGGTTCCAGGAGCAACAGAGAAGTGGTGAAGATTGACTTGTGAGTTAAAAATCGAGGAGACAAGCAAGGTCTGAAAGGTGGCATTGAGTGATGAAGCCAGAGTCAAGAGCCAAGGACCAAATCCCAGAAAGCAGCAGGTTGAAGACAGAGAGGCAGAGACCTGGGAGAGAAAGCAAAGTGAGTGACTCTGGAAAGGAGGGAAGAGGTTGAGTCTTGAATCTCTGAGGACCTACTAAATGTACTGGGCAATTTAGACAAAAGGGGAAGCTGGGGCCAACAAGAAATCCTGTCTCATACCTGTTTTGAATATCATACTAGAGAGGACCAGGATGGCACCATGTGGCTTGTGCCAAAGTCCTGAGACAATATTGTAGCTCAGGCTGACTGCCAGGGCTGCCTTGATCCTATTGATCACAAAAAAGAATGTGCTTAATTCCATTTGTTTTGGCAATTGCAGAAATTGCTTCTTTCTTAGATGATTCTACAGGTATTTTAATGAAAATAGGGGAAGAGTTCTCAGGAGCTTTGTCTCACTACACCATTTTCTGTCAATTCCCAAATTTTGTCTAAAGTTGTATATCTTTGTGAGTTACCAAAGAAATATGAATATAAAACATAAGTTTCAATTGCTGTGTGTAATATTCTTCCCCTGCACTCAGTCCAAGAACAGACTAGAATTACTTTTAGACATCAAGCATTCATGGATGTTGACTGGTCCCATAAAATGGTGAGAAGTGTCAGCTCCCAAGAGTATAAGATATGAAAATGTACCCAGAGGAAGTAGAATAAAATTATTAGATCACTTTGTACTTTCCAAAGCCTTAACATGATAATCTCCTTGAGAAATAACTAGAAACTTTTGGTATTAAGTTTCTAGCATTGACACCATTTGAAAACTGGCCATTTAAATGAAGCATATCTTTTCAGGGAACTTTAGAGAAGCTGATATGTTAGGGTAGACGTATTAAGAAAAGAGTCAAGGAAGCATTCAACAGAATGTGTTCTCCTGGGCCAAAATAATGCCGTCTAGCCCTGCCATGAATCATGAAGACAATCTCAGGGACTTGTAAGAAACACAAACAGAACATAGAACCACAGCACCTCTTGAACTTCAGAAACAAGCCTTCCAAAATCTGAATGTTTTCATTCCGGAGTACCCCACTTAGGTTCTGTTTTACATTGTGTTTTAAAAATATGTGAGCAGAGTTGGTGCATAGCATGTGATGGATAGCTATTGAATACACACAAAAACAAGTCCCAAGCCAATGCGAGAGCAGATTAGGGTTTTGATATGTAATATGCATCAACTTATCTCCCCAAGCATGGAGAAACAATGCATTTTATTCCTAAATCTTGCCTCAAGACCTGTTCTTACTTGGGGACTATTTTTCTTAGCACTCATTTATTGATCATTTCCATCCATCCGTCCATCCATAAGTACTCTTTTGAGTACTTAGCCTATGCCAGTGCTCATGTGAGTGGCTATGAATACAATGCAGAATAAGAATATGACAGACTCTCTTCTTAACCCTGTAAAATCTAGCTGCCTTCACCTCCTCAGGCTCTCAGCTCCTCCTCAATTCAGGGAGTTTCCTGAACTCTGCCTGGCTTCCCACTCCTTGGCACTGCAGACCGGAAATTCTCCCAAGGCAGTGAGCTGGGGGATCGTAGGGCTCACTAGTTGGTCTTGCTTTTCTCAGGGTCACTGCCCTTAATTGCCTGATGTCCACTATCTCAAAAACTTTGTGTCATGTATTTTTTCCATTCCATTTTGGTTATTTCAGTCCAGAAGGTAAGTCTAGATCCTGTTACTTCATCTTAGACAGAAACAGATGCCTACTACTGAGTTTTGAGTTCTTTATGTATGCTGGACAGAAGTCCTTTGTCAAATACAGGATTTGCAGGTATTTTCTCCCATCCTGTAGTTTGCTTTTTATTCTCTTAATGGTGTCCTTTGCAGAGAAGAAGTTTTTAATTTTGATGTTCAGTTTGGTGCATATACAAGAACTCTTTACCTAACCCCAGATTATAAAAGTTTTCTCCTATGCATTTGCTATTTTTTAAAAAAGTTGTAATGTAGTTGATATACAGTGTTATATTGTTTTCAGGTATACCACATAGTGATTTGACAATTATACACTTTACTAAATGCTCACCATAATAAATGTAGTTACCATCTGTCATCATACAAAAGTATCACAGTATTATTGACTATATTCCCTGTGCTGTACTTTCATCCCCCTGACTGATTTATTTTATAACTGGAAGTTTGTACCTTTTTATCCCATCCACCTATATAACCTATCTCCCACCTCCCTCCCCTATGGCAACCATCATTCTGTAGTGGTGTTACAGAATGTTCTTTTATTCTAATTCAATTGTATATGGGGGAAAACTTAGGTTTTCTGGTGAACTGTGTGATACCTATCTCAAACCAGGCATCCATTCTGGGCTACAGTCCTTAGGGATTTTGACACACCTGTAATTATTCTGAGTCTCCACTGGATGTCAATACTGCTCAAGGAAAAGCAGTTCACACAGCATATTGGTTACACACACACAAATCCATGCTTTTAGGAAGTGTTACAGTGGAATGGTTAGAAAGGAAGCTAGAAGATATGAAATACGCAAGGGGAATATCTCTCCCTCAGCCCTGTAATGAACCTCTAGGCTGGGTGGTGGGATACAGTGCTGGAATTTGTAGATATTTTGAACCTCCGACTTGAAAGACTGAATTCCACTTTCCACTATGGCTCTTTGGTTGCTGACTTCTACAAAAATGAAACCACGTTTTTGCTTGAATTATTTCACTAATTCTCACAGAGTATTTTATTGAACTAGAATGAGAGGTCCAGTCTTTATTTCATTTCTTTTGTTTGCTTCCCAAATATGTACAAATTTCAGCAGCGATCAGGTAGAAAGGATGACTTTGGTAAGGAAATTACCTGCTCCATTTTGGCCCATATCCAAAGTTATCACTAAGCTCAGGGCATGAAATGGGAATTGAGGAGTCAGTGACCTTCGATCAGACTTCTGAGCAGGTTTTCTTCCAGGAAAGCCCTAGTCTGTTCAAGGACTGAAACAAGATAAGAAAAATCGCATTTACAAAGCTTTTCTGTCCTAATAATTTGCCACAAAATTACAGTTTGAGGCTTAACTGCTTTAAGAATTGATTCTCCAGATTGTGTTTTGTATTCTCATTCTGAAGAAGGTAATTATAAATCTATCGTTGTGTTGTATTTTTTACACAGTCTTGTCTTTCTGTAAGAAGACCAACTTTGAGAATTGGGAAAAATAGAACATAACAATATTTTGGCTATATATCCACAGGTGGGAACAAAAACATATGACTGATTAGGTTCTCTTAGGAAGATATTATTTCTGTGCAAGTTTCATGAAATATCTTGAATGTGGTTTAGGAATATGTACTTAACAAGGCTGTCAGTTGACAGAACATAAAAGTAAGCTTATTCTCATAATTGGCTGACTAGTATTGCTCTAGTATGCCTAGCAATAATAAAAATATTGATTGAATAAACATATCTACAGCAGATGGAATTTTGGAGTGAATAATTTTAAAAATGTTCTAACATTTGGGAAAAGATACCCAAATATAGGTTAAGATATGGGGATAATCTGATTCAAGTAGAATTATCTCTTAAAATAGGTGCTGTTTTAATAAGTAGTATATATTCAGGTGTTGGTGATAAGAGCAAGCCAAAGGTTTTTGCTCTTTCCAGGGACTATGAGTTTTCCATTATGACCTGTTTCCTGTGGAAGCTTAACTCCCCTGTGTAGCTAAACATCCAACAAACCAAATATTTGAATTGTAGTGAGTGGGATGCCATACAAATCTATGCCAATGACATCGTGATTCTTATATTCAGCTATATATGGTTGGTAGAGTTTAATAGCATTCAGGTTCAATTTCATGTGGTGACAAGATTCTGTCCCAGCATGCATAATTTTTGGGCCATCTCTCTACAATGTACGTCATGTCAGATTTTTATAATCACATGGCAACTGGCTTACAGCTTTGTACTATTATTCATACTTTGGATCAGTAAGGTTTGTAAGAAATGTAAAAATTAACACTACTTTCATTTATTATATTTGCTCATATCAAATGGAAGACCTAGATTGTCTGCTTGTCACTCATGGGTTGGATTTTCCTATAGGCTGTTGGCATAAGATGCAGAAAATTGTGAAGGTATAAATCATATCCCAACATGGCTAATAGCTTTGTTCCAGATATGGTATTGGCACAAAACTAAAAATATTGGATTGGTCTTCCATAAGTTTAGAGCCATGGTTTTCATATTCTTTTTTTAATGGCAAATTATAATCACCAGTGTTACTTTTTTCTGTTTGACATGATCTTGTGTTGTGGTCCCATTTTCAAATTTCCTGTTCAAGTTATTCTTTGGCTTCTCTTATCAAAGCAAAAGAATTTCAAATCTGGAAATCTGCTTAAAATATTTTGGATGACCACTTAAATACTTCAGGGTGAAAAACAGACATTCTGCAAAGAAGGAATATTGGAAGCACTGCATTTTGGAATAAAAACAAAACAAACAGATTCTTAAATAGCACATTGGTTCCAATTTGTCAAATTAAATACGTGCCTCGTAAGATAGTAATTTTTTCATTTTCAATTAATTTAACCAAGTTTTAACTTATGGGTGTAATAAATCTTTTGCTGTATTTTTTCTTTTGTTTGCCCAGTGAATAACATTTGGATTCTCTGAATTAATATTTTGGTGTTTTATAATAAGAAAAGCTTCCTAGAGAGGAAATAAGTGGTGAGGAGAGAACCTGTCTCTCAGTAAAAAAAATTAAATGAATGAAAAAAAAAAAAACCCAGATAAGTAAAGAACAGACATTTTCTCTAGTACTAATTGCTGCTCAATATTAATTTAACATACACTTGCTCACTGGTGGCATTTTCTTGAATGACTCAAAAATATTAATTTAAAAATAAATTTCCCCACCAAAATCCTTTGGCCAAAAGTATATATATAAAAAGAAATATCTCCTTTATTTTGGTTTTAACTGTCTTGGTAAACTATGAAGCCTAGAATTTAGGAATGTGTGGCTTTAGGCTCTAGAGGATCACTTAATAGAACAGAGCCACTATTCCTAGTATGTTCCTAGTGTGCCATGGGTGCACAGCAGGTGTTCAATGCACCAGTCATGATTCCTAAAGGAATGAATGAACTTGTGGAATCAGTACATTAATATGAAGCACAACCAAGCATCTCCCAAGGTGGCAAAAGTAGGTTTGGAGGCAATCGTGGAAATGAAGTAGCAATAAAAGTGCTGGAGTTCAAGTCTGTATCATCTTTATCCCCAAACTTATAATTTATGTTAAAGCAAAGAATACAGGCCCACAATCTTGTATGTCCATTTCCAAATCCAGAAACCTAAAAAGACTAAAAGTCTTTTCTCTAACTCATTTGCAGATAAAACCACACCTAACCTGACATAGCCTATTCATGTTTATTTATCTGACTTAGTGTATATATACACATATTTTGCTGCAGAAAGATAGATATGTTTGGTTACAGAGTCCTGCTTCAGTTCCTGGTGGGAGGTCCACATAATATACAATATATGCACCTTTAATTCCCTTTTAAAATACACACAATTCTGAGTTCTAAAACATTTTGCCCAAGATTTGGGACAAGGGCTGGTGACTCTGTATGTTGTTTGCGAATTCGTGGGAGCTTTCTGCTTATTTTCCTGCTCATCAATCTTCTTTCTGATGCTCAACTTGAAACAACTTCCTTGCACAGGATTTTCTGTTCTGAAAAGTGAGTGCTACCCTCTCTGTTCCTTGATTCACAGCATGAATTACTGCCCCATCTTCAGCCATCAGGCATCAACCCTCACCATGGCTTGGTTCTCTAGGAGGGGTACTGTCTTTGCTTGGTTAACCTGGGAACACGCTAGTGCTACATGGGGCCTAGAAGAGCACATGACATGTAAGCTGGCTCAGTGTGATGTGCCTGGGGGGAGCACTGGAGATATCACATTGTATGTGTGATCACGCATGCAGAGCAATCACTACTGGGATTATGCATAGTTTTCTCACTGTGTTGGATCAGAATAGAACCTATCATTCAGGCTTTATTAGTTTTAGGCTTCACCCATCTGGAGATCTAAGGAAGACAATCCACCTATGTATTTATCCTTAACCAGAGAATGGTCCTCCTGTATCATCGAAGAAAAGATTATCTGAATAAATTGAATTTTATAAAAGCCAGCTCTGATATATCTACTCTGTGAGAAACAAATCTTAAACTAGAATGCCTTCACATCTGGCTTTAAGTAACTGACTTAATTGGCCCAGATTGAGACTTAATGAGGACAGAGTGGGAGTAAAACTAAAATGAATTCTGTTCCTTATTGATAGTTCTGGCTATGGAATTTATGGGAAGGATCAGGGGTGTTTAATGCTCTAAATTTATCCATGTAATCACTCTGCCAAAGTCTACTAATGGTAGAGTTCCATTGAGACTTGGCAGCGCTGAAAACTAGCATTGGAAACCTGCTGTGAAAACCCAAACAGAGGGAGCGTTTGTTGACTTGCACTTCGTGTTTCTTCTTGACCCTGAATTTTGGAAGGTCCAGAGGTAAAACTAATCCTCTCTGGTCCTCTGGGGACATCTCCCCCTCGCTCACCTCCCCTTCCTCCTTTGCCCCTCCCCCTATATCTGTCTAATCATCTATTGCTCACTTTCACCCTCTCTCTGCCTGCCTAAGTGTCTGTAGTTTATCTGCTTTTCTTCCAGTAAGAGAGAAGTTGGGAAAGGCAGAAATGGGCATTTGTCATCCTCTAGTGAGACTTAAAAGTATTACTGAAGTCATTATTTATACCGTTTTTTTTTGCCTTACAAAATTAAAGCCCTCACATAGCAATGATGGCAATTCTTAAATTTCACTTTGACAGTCACTTAGTTTGGTGGTTGTGGAAATGAGGCGTAATTAGTAAAGTACTTTGAACTCCTTGGGAGATTTCAGTTGAACTGAGGGGTGCTAATCTTTGATAACAAAATGAAGTCACCTGTCTGTTGACCCTGGAATACCTTTTTCCAAATTACCCTGTGTTGAATGTATTTATTATCAGAGAAGTTTTTGAAAGTTTCATTTTTGAGACATTCCTATGGCAAATTTTCTCATCAAAATTCTTGCTTTGATATGCTGACTCATGTGACTATTATACCCACCTAGGAAACAAGTAAGAAAATAAATAAAACCTCCAGGGTCTTCAGAAAAAGAATAAACCCTTCTTTTTTAATATTTCTGAGTGCGTGTTCTGAATTGCATTGTGAAAACTGTGAAGGAAATCTCTCAGCCTTTCTGAGCATCTTATCACCACGAAGCGAGAAGGTGAGTTTAAAAATGGTGGCAGTGTGGCAGCTGCACTGGTCTCAGCTTCTTAAGTGGCATCTCCACAGCAGGGGGTAAATCTCAGCTTCTGGCCTTGAAACAGCAGGAATAATGAGACATTTGCTCTTCCGGAAGCTGATAATCTTGATGTCCTCCTGCGTTCTGGCTCAGGCCCTTTGCCGTGGCTTCCCCTGTATTTTACCCATGATCCTGGGGTGCCCTACACTATTTCCCAAGGCTTCACACACTCCTGATGCTTGCAGTGACCCTGGACCAGGGGTCACACACACAAAAACACACATGTCCCAAGCAACCAATGTAAATGAGTGAAGTGGGCCCTGCGGGGGCCGAGTGGGCAGAAGGTACAGTCTGAGCAAAGGGGGAGGTTCCCACTGAGCCCTCAACCAGCGTGAGTACATGTCCCATACTGGTAGATTCCATTTTTTTTAATTCCAAAGGAAATGCAAAATCCAGGATATTTTTTAGATGCAGTTTTATAATTTTTAAATTTTCCATTGTCATTATTTAAGTGTTTTGGAAAACCAAAACAACATAGCATCCGGCTGCATCTGGCCTGTGAGATGTTGGTGTGACTTCTGCCCCAAATAGAACAAAATCAAGAAGAGCCATTTTAACAGTTTCGTCCCCGTACTCAGTGAATCATTGATCCCACATTTTTAGGCTTTGGGCATCCTTCTAATCTATTAGTAATCACAGCAAAAACCTGGAGACTATTCTAATGCCACATGCAGAGCTGTAGCACCGTTGTCTTGGCCATTCTTGATGGCTCGTGATTATCTGCACACTGTAGAAGAAAAGAGATGTTCCATTAATGTGGTTTTATGCTCTGCGGCTATGATCCTGCTGTAGATTCTATTAACATTGACCCTGCAACACATACTCTGCTTTGCCAGGAGGCAACACCAACGTGAGGAGCCAACCATAAGGAACCCCCTCCAGAAGAGACCACCCAACGAGAAGCTGAATTACAGTCCCCATGGTGCAAACCACCACTCATGGGAAGAGAAAGATACTTGAGAGATGACTCAAATTTATAATGATTTTAAGCCCCTTGGCCTCTTGTCTCTTCCCCCAAATTAAAGCAGTTTCATTTCAAGTGATTTTTCTATAACTTTTCCTTGTAACGGAGTCTCCCACGTAGGACCTGGACATAATTATTTCAGAATACAACTACTATTAACGCATAGTGAACTGGATCACCTGAATTTTATGATTGTACATCTGGCTTACCTGGATCTTATAGACATAAACTGCATGTACATGATGCAAAGTAAGGGGGTTATTTATTTATTTTATTTCAACAAATGATAACTGAGTTTTATGCTAAGTGCTAAAAGATTATTCTGACAATACCTGTCATCAATATCATGAGGTCTAAGAGGGAAAAGAAAAATATAAGTGACAAACTAAATACAAGGTATTGAGTGTTATGATAATGGTATGTACTGCTCCATGGCCGACTCCTGCAGCTTCTAGGCCAATGTGTACCTACAATCTATCTCTGTCTCTCCATCGCCACTGTCCTGGTCTAAGACACTCTCTCTCCTGGCCTACAGCCACATCCTCCTACCCGCTCCTCCCCCCTCCCCTCCTGCTACCACCATCTGCATCCAGTTCACAGGGCCAGAGCAATTAAACAACAATAATATGGCCCTGCAGGTCCTGGCCATCGCCTGGCTCTCCAGCCTCATCTCAAAGCACTGCCCTTCCCAGACTGAACTCTGTTCTCAAAAGGAACTAAATGCTTTTGTCATTCAGAACCCTGCCTCTTGCTGTTTTCTCTACAGAGAAACTCTCCCCTGGCTTCAATAACCTCCTTAGAAAGGTATTGGTTGCCCCAAGTTCTCCACTTTAAACCCTATTTCTGTTTTGTTTTGATCTTTACTGTGAGGTGTGCTATTTCTGTCTGTTTCCTGGATTTTGTCTGTCCCTCCCACTAGATTCCATGAAATCCTCATGCTTGTCTTAGTCTCTGTGGCACTCTCAACCTTCAGCAGGGCTCTCGGTACACCCAGTGGCACATTGCCAGCAGCTGGCACAGTAACCTGGGGAAAGACGCACTGCAGTCAGTTGGACAGAAAGATGGCAGGAGCTGTAAACACTGCCACAGAAGAACCTCGGACCATCAGCAGGGGCAGTAATTATATATGATAAAATTCCAAAGCCCCATCTCCCAGAATTCTCAGAGGAAGTGATTCACAAATGGGTTACATCCTTAGGAATTTGGTGGAATTTTCAGAGGGAGATCCTGAGGACAGACTGGGCTTCCTGTTAGAAAGGCAAGAGGGGATTCAAAACGTGAGGACTTAGCATGTTGTGGTAAATGTGGTTTATTTTTACTCCTTTAAAGTACACTAACATTGTCTGTGGAGGCAAAGTGTGAGGGAAAAAATCATGAATAAGATTTAATAATAAAGTCCAAAAATTAAAATTTGTATTAGCTATATTTAGTTGTCTTTTTCCTTATAAAATGGTAGATGTCACAGTCATACCATCATGAATTCATTACTACCAGCCTCAACAGGGCCTTCGATATTTCCAGCTTTCTCACTGCATTTCTCCAGTCAGTTTATTCCCTGGCTTCTCCACAATGACTACTTCTGACTGTCTCTTATTTCCTCAAGTCATTGACCTCATTTATACTCCTTCCTTCTCGGTAGGTAACTCTACTCATATTTATGTCACAAATTAAGACCATCATAGGGAACTCCTTCCATTCCTGACACTGTATCTGCAAACATAAGTGCCTCTGCAACTGTCCTTCCTTCTCTCCTGTTACAGTTGTCAAAGAGAAATTGCACCAGACACTTGTTAAAAGCAGCAAGGAAGACTTTATTCAAGACTATTGCAATAGGGGAGAGAGATTGAACTTGTCTGCTAAAAGATAAGCAGGAGAGTTTTTAAGCACTGGGTGAGCTATTGGAAAAGTACTGGAGCACATTAGGAGAGAGTTTGGTCAGTGTGATTAGACCATCTGGGTTTGCTAATTGACATTTATTGAGGTTGGGCTCCTACTTTCCTACAGACACTGGGAGATGGGGAGCTGTCTTTCTTGATTACTACATTTCAAAGGGATGGCTCCCAGGTCCTTGAGACAGACATCTCTGGGTTGTAGAAATTTACATTTCAATGGGCCACAGAAATAAATTATAATTGCAAATTATATGAAGTACAGTTGACCCTTGAACAATACAGGGTCTAGGGGCTCTGTTCCCTCCTCCCATCCTCCTACACAGTTGAAAATACACATATAATTCCTGACTCCCCAAAAACTTGACTACTAATCGCCTACCATTGTCTGCCTGGTTCACCATTGTATCATCAGTAAAGTACTTGGCACACAGTGAGCATTTATAAGCATTTGTTCAGTAAGTACATGAATGGATTACTAATAGCCCCATGTATTATTTTAATGCTTGTAAACTGCTTTTGTGAATACTCTCAAGAGTTCCCGTTTACCTACCCAAACAAAAGTATGTTATAAAATTTGATTCAGTTCCCTAAATAAAATTTCGGATTTTTTCAAAATCAGGTTATGTCCATGGAATCATGTCATGTATTTCAAGTTTATCATGTCAGTTGGCTGGAAAAAGAACATAGGAAATTACCAATGGGGAATCGTTGAAGGTTTTTGATCAAGGGAATAGGGTATGACCAGATATATGACTTAGAAGAACTTTAGGATCAGTGTAGAAATGAGATTGAATGGAATAATATCTAAGGCTAATGGAAAATTGTGAGACAACTAGAAGAGTAGTAGTGAGGCATGAGAAATAGGGGATTTATTTGAGAGATGTTTCGGAAGTGGAATTTATAGGACTTGGCAGTATCATGGAAGCTATGTTGGAGAGAAAGGAATTCAGGGTAGATTAGAGAATCTTGTGAGAAATGGGATTAATCTTGTCTTCTCACCTGTATTGCATGTGTATCAAAATTGCTCTATTTTCCATTTTATAAAACAGAGACAATACCCCAATTTTCCTGAATCCTGTTTTGTATTTCCTGACTCTAATTTTCCCTATTTTGAAAGTTCTTTCCAAAACCCCGGGCTGTTTGGCTGTTTCCTGATACCCCAACAAGAATCCCCTGGAATCTCCTAGAAAGTTAGTTTCTGTCCCTCAATTTGCCAATCCTAATACAGAATTTATTGTGATTTGATTGTCCCCTGGCTAATTTTCTCCCAGGATTTTTGCTGTATGGAACCCCCACTGCTTACACTACTTTTGTATTTCTTAACTTAGCATTTACTTATATCACCTCTGGCCTTGCTAAACCATTTGGACTTTTAACTATCTGGCTGCTCCCACAAGAACAAGCTTACTGCCAAGTTAACTTCTTCCAACATGCTTCTTGCCCATTCTCAGCTCTCTCCCAGCTGGCTTTTATTTATGATATCTTGGCCTGTCTTTTCTCCCAAATTCTTCTTAGAAATGAAATTTTCTAACTCATGCAGCTGGGTAAATGAAGAATCAATTTAGACAATCGATCCTCGCCCTCATTCGCCCTGTTGAATTTGTTGCTTCAGCATTTTTTTTTCAATACTTTTGCATCATAGTAAATATTTGTTCTTTCAAAAGCAGTGTAATTTTTCTAACCTTCAAATTCATGTTGCCTCATTGATATATAATAGCGTCTTCTAAGTATGAAAAGCCTAAGCTCAGTGCCTGGCCCTATAAGGATCTCTTCCAACTGATCCTGATGGGCTAGTAATGGAAGGGCAGCCCCCTTCCCACTGGCCTAGAGAGCATTTCTAGTGTTGGAGAACAGGGGGAGGGGCCTATCTCCCTCCACACTGCTCAGAATCAGCTGCTCTTAGCCCTCGCTGTCTGCTCAGGGTCTTCCCTAAAGGTACTTTGTTTCTAATTACCATTTCAAGGCTTTAGAAAAATGAGAATTTTCTCCACAGAATGCTTATGGAGCCGTCCTCTAGAGTTTTGACTGGTTACACTCACACGAGATGGCCTGAAGATGATACAAAAAATTTGTAAAATGGTGACTTCACATACGAAAACATGTAAACATGGTTAACTTATTAGACTTCATCCAAATAGTTTTGGTTTTGGCGAGTTTCATCCAAATTTATAGTTAATTTGTATAAATGTATATAACCTATAGATTTTATCTTATAAACACTTCAATGTGAATTTAATGTGGAAAATAATTTCATTTTAATATATACATTAAACTATTTGAATATGAATTTTGTATATTTACTTTTAGGAGTAAAAAGTAAAAATCTCTTTCAAAGGATAAAATTCTGGAAGAAAGAAAAATAATATTTTCAGAAGGGTAGATTGAATTATATGCCAAAAATATTCAGAGAGAACAAATTCAGTTGTTTCAAATGTATCAAATATTAAAATGTAATTTTCAAATTAAGAAAATATTAACATTTTCTTCTCAATTTGTATTGTTAATATTAGTGAGCAGTGTCAAATGGCTCCTAAAACCAAGTTTTTCCTTTTCATTTAAATTGTACTTTCCAAAATATGTATGGTTATTCCACTGAAATATATCTATATTCTTAGATATATTTATGTGTAATATAAAGTTTATATCTTGAACGTGATATTGAATATCAGATTGCAGTATTTTATTAAGGGTAATAATTCATAGATATTTCATAGTATAAAACATTCAACTTACAGGTATGATTAGGAAAATACTCTTTAGATTGTTATCTTACAAAACAATGGAACTCAAATTGGATATCTTGACTGGATACTACCTAAAGTAAGAATTCTGGTAAGGTGGCCATTTCCAAGATGATTACTTCATGTTTGCTATTCATAAAATATACTGGGGCTAACAAGCAGTCTTTTCCTCTCAGATTGTGCTACATCATTTTGTACTTCTTGCTATTATTGGGTTTTAGAAGATTAATCTGATGTATAATCCTTGAAATATAAAAATAGTCTTTCTATTACAAAAGAGTTCCTTTTAAATGGCATCCTTTGTGCACGGCTTCACCTTCAGCGGGGCCAGGGTCTGGTCTGCCTTTGGGAGGACTGTATCTGTGATTGCTCCGTGGCCAGGCATCTCTGAGAGGCTGCTGTCACAAATCAGAGCAGAGGAGCCCCAGCCTTCCTCTGATGTCACTCCATACACAGGGCAGCCTTTGTTCAAGGAAGCAGGAGTCCTTAGAGACTTTGTCTTTTATACCCTGGGATAATCCACATAGGTCCCTATAATATGGAACTAAGGTAAGTCTGTCCTTGTTCACAGAAGAAGTGCTAGAACCTCAGTGCCTTGCCCAACACCAGCTCCTAAAAGCTCCCCAGCCTTGTATCCAGTCGTTGAATAAGTCCACTCATTCCTCCTCTATCAGAATCATCCAGTTGTCTCCACGCCTACTGCACCACCCTAGCTCTGGTCACTATTTTCTCTTGCATGTACCACTGCCGGAGCTCCCTGCCATTACCTGTCCTTCAGTCTCACTGCCCAGAAGTCTACTGTACTTATTTCAATTGTTGCTAAATACAAAATATTCCAAATGCTTCCTTTTGCCAAAAGGATAAAGTCCAAACTCCTCCCTACAGTATGCTGTTTACCCCTCTCATACCCCTCTCTACCTTCAGCTCTCACTGTCACGTTTCCAGCTGCTTTGTATTTCTTTGTATTGTTTCTTGATTCTAAGCTTCTGCATCTGCTTCCCTTGGCTTGGAACCCTGCTCTCCCTCTGCTTCCTCCATTGCCTTCCCTTCCTCTTCCCTGACACACCAGCCTGCCTGCCCAGTTGAACTCATCATTGAGATATAAACCTTGATGTAATAGACCCTGGAAAGCTCTGACTCCCCAAACTGAGTTAGGTTCCATGCTTGCATGCTCCTGTAAGACCTGTGTGTATGGCCTACTTATTTGTTACCTTCCCAATTAGACCATACGTTCCCTGAAGACAAGCTCCATGAGTTGCTCATTGCTCCATCAGGACCTGTGATTTTGATGGGCACATAACAAGCATTTGCTTTATATCTGTTAAATGAATATTGCCCTGGGTCTACTTACCCCTTACTCTTGATTTTGTTCCTACATTTCCTTGCCTTCTGGACATTTGGGCTTCTCTCCTGCATGATATCTGTGATTGCCCCCATCAAATCTGACATCCAGTTTGGTATTTAAAATTTTGATTTTAGTTGTTATTCTCTCTCGGATGTGTTTTGGCCCTCTGGCCCTCTCTGTTTTGACTGCTTTGGAAAACTACCTTGACTCTGATGTTGCCTACACAGCTGATGTCCTTCCTGAGCCTGTCTCTGTTTGGAGGATGGGGGAGATGGGAGTTAGATATTTGGTTCCCAATTACCTATTATCACAATATCACTACACAGAGGTATAACACTTTGACTTTCTTTTTGACAGCCAGAGAACTACTCAGGAGCCTGTAACTGTCATCTAAATTCATCACAGTGCAGTCACATTTTCCTTACTGGGGAACTGAGTGGTGCCTTTGCTAAAATTATCTTGCCTTCTGCTCTTCCCACCCATCCACTGTGAGCATCAGGTCTCTAATTAGCTCCTTACTCTAAGAGTTTTGCTAGCCCTTTTCTTTATCTGAGGCAGATTTCTGCAAGTTGTAGCAAGACTTGGGGGAAACTCCTTAGTTATTGCTTCCTCAGCAACCTCTGTATTCTGTTTTCCTATTTCCAAGCTTTAACTCAAAGGATAAGAGACAAAAATGCTCCCCAAGTCAGTTCCAAACCTCCAAGATTTTCCTCCAAAGAAAAGAAAGTGACTCAATCACTCTCTTGGTTCTATTTTCTCCTCTTCTCTGCTTCCTGTTCTTTCAGGATTTTTTTTTTTCTCAAGAGTAACTTTGTTCATCTTTCATAAATCTGTTATGCATTTGTATACTTCCTTGGAGAAATGTCTATTCAGGACCTTTGTCCATTTTTAAAATGAGTTTATTTGATTTTTTGCTAGTGAGTTGAAGGAGTTCCTTATATATTTTGGATATTGACCCTTTATCAGATACATAGTTTGCAATTCTTTTCTCCCATTTTGTAGATTGCTTTTCACTCTGTTAATTGTTTCCTTTTCCTGTGCAGAGATTTTTGAGCTTGATGTAGTCCCACTTGTGTATTTTTGCTTTTGTTATCTGTGTTTTTGGTGCCATGTCCAGGAAATCATTGCCAAGACTGACGTCATGAAGGTTTACCCCTATGTTTCCTTCTAGGACTTTTCAGTTTCATCCCTTACATTTAAGTCTTTAATCCATTTTGAGTTGATTTTTGTGAATCCCCAATAAATTAAAAATAGAAAGATCATACGGTCCAGCAATCTCACTTCTGGGTATTTGTCCAAAATAATTCAAATCAGATTCTTGAAGAGATAATGCAGCATTATTCACAACAGCCAAAATGTGGAAATAACCTAAAAGTCCACTGATAGATGAATGAATTAAGAAAATATGCTATATATAGATAATGGAATATTATTCGGCCTTACAAAAAGAAATTCTTCCATATGCAACAACATGGATAAAACTTGAGTGCATTATGCTAAGTGAAGTAAGACAGACACAGAAAGACAAATGCTACATGATTCCATTTTTGTGAGGTAGATAAAATAGTTAAACTCATAGAAATAGAAAGTAGAATCATGGTTGCCAGCATCTAGAAGGAGGGAAGTAGGGACTTGCTATTCAATGGGTATAAAATTTCAGTTAGGCAAGATAAATAAGTTCTAGAAATCAGCTATATAACATTGTGCCTAGAGTTAACCATTCTGTAGTGTTCACATAAAATTGGTTATGATGACAGATCTCATTTTAAGTGTTCTTACCACAATAATAAGAAAAGAGTGACTTTGTTAGCTATGATTTGGGCTTCTTGTTGAGTCAGGGACTCCTAGCAATTTACAGCATTTTATAAACTTACAAATTCCTGCTTAAGGGCCTTTGCTTTTTCCTTTTGAAAACTAAAGAGCCCAAATAGCAACTAACCTTGCAATAGCCTCACCTCTGTACACCCCTCAGAGATATCCCCAAATATATTTTTTAATTTATGGAAAATATTTGCTTATTTGTGGCACAAATTGAAGTTTTCCTGGTGCTCAGGAACAGAGCATGAATTTTCATTTCTAAATATCCATGAATATCTGTCAGAGTCCTGTAAAAGAAAAGTTATAGATGGTCTTCCAATGAGAATGGTGATTTTTAATAACAGTAAGTTCATTGGCCCACAAAGTAATGGATGACAACAATGGAAATGGCTTCTCTTGACCAAAGCAGCCTTGTGGTTAGCATGAAGAAAATGACCCCTGATCTGGAGCGATGCTGTCTAATAGAAATAATGCAATCCACGCATGTAATCTTAAAGTTTCTAGTAGCCATTTAAAAAGTAAAAATAAATGGGTGAAATTAATTTTCATAATATATTTTCTGTAGCCAAATATATCCCAAATATTACCATTTTAACAGGCTAGCAATCAAATGTTATAAATGAGGGACTTTTTTTCAGTACTAAATCTTTGACATTCTTTGTGTATTTCATATTTACAGCCCATTTCAATTCTGACTAGCAACATTTCAAGTGGTCATAGCCCAAGTGACTACTGGCAATCACATTGGATAACCAGATGTTACTGCACTGGATAAGTGATCTAGATCTACTTAAGATCTAGAGCCTGAAGAAGGTGGCCATCACAGGTAATATTAGTGGATATAAGATGAAAACTGAGGAGTAGATGCCCCCCACTATGTCCTTTACCATGACACTCATAATGTCTTCCAGATTTAGATGCCAGCCCCAGGAAGAATTAAGGTTGGCACCCTTAATAAGGCTGAGATTAAGTTATTTTCACCTCACAGGATGGTGGCCTAAAGTACAAATTAATTTTAGTTGTGGATGAATCAGAAATTTGTGTTTCTGGCACTCTTCGGTTTGTGCTCTGAATTATCTGCCTGTTACCCAAAGCTCACAAAGTAGATGAGATTATTAAATGAAAAAAAATTATAGAAGAATGTGGTACAATGTGTGGCCCATAGGAGGCGCTCAAGACTTACCCCTCTCCACAGTACAAATCCAGGGGGGGCCAAGGCCATAGGTTTTATGTCTCTTATGATCAATAAACTTTCAAAGATGGTTGTCTGAAGACTTCAGGATGTGCTCATTAGGTGAGAGAGTATACATGAGTAAGTGCCACTTATTTCACTAAAAGATGACTAAATTTTATCATATGACATTCTCAAAGACTCTAACATCCACAGTCTTCTATCGATGAAGCCCCCAGGGCTTGGAATTGGAAACATATGTATGCTAAGGAATGTGTTAAGTAGAGGTGTATACATTGGTCTATTCATTCATAAATAGTCTAAACAAAATGCTGAAGAAAAAGTATACTGAGAGAAAAGTGTTTTTAAAGTGGGAAAAGCAGCCTGACCACAAGAAACATCTAAGATTAAGGCGTTTAAAAAAAATTTTTTTTAACTATTTTTTGAGACACATACTGATTTTATTGTTGTTTAAATCAAACATCCTGCCATTTTGTCAGCACTATTCAGGCCTAACCAGTAAGATATTAACCTTAGAGGCAGAGGCTACAAAGAAATTTCATGTAGTTGATGTTAACTATGTATGTGAGAAGCTGGGTGAAAGAATGCAGTTACCCATGATTATGGTAGAAACACACCATGGAGATATAAAGAAAAGGATGACTATTTTGGAGGAAAGATTAAAATCCTTCTTTGTGGAATATTGTATGGCAATGAAATCTGGGTAACTAGTGCCTGAAGACAGCATTATAGTTAGGATATAATTATTATAACAAAGACCCCAAATACCAGTGGTATAAACAACATAAACATTTATTTCTCTTTCATGGAACTATTTAAGTGGAAACAGCCCAGAATACACATAATGGCTCCTTACTGTCAAATATCTGTATCCTTCTAGCTTACTGCCAGTGTGGCCCTTTGACCAAGGCAAGAATGGCCCTACCCTTGGCCCTGTCTTTGAGGGTCCTACACCCAAATCCAGTAAAACGGTAGAGGAGGGACAGGATATCCACAGTAAAAATTTTCAATTAAGGCAAGGAAGAATGGGAAACCATTCATGGAGAGCAGTCCCTGGTTTTTAGCCACCATCAAATCAAGGAGGACATCACAGACCTCCTTGTTTGGCAGCTGGTTAGTCCTTGGTCAGTTCATTTGGAAACCCCTGGTTCTGCTCTCCGAGGAAATTCTTTCTCCACTGTTCTCTGTGGTCCCTGAGTTTGCCTTCTGGGACATCTTCCTTGTCCATCACCCTCCATAGTAACTTCAGGAGAGCATTGACTCATATGTTGCTCTTGGGAGTGTATACATAGGGGTTGTATGAATTTAATGGGCTTTTTCATGCTGTAAGTGTGGTTTCTTAAGCAACAGATTTTTT
Organism: Manis pentadactyla; assembly: GCF_030020395.1. Lineage (NCBI taxonomy): Eukaryota > Metazoa > Chordata > Mammalia > Pholidota > Manidae > Manis > Manis pentadactyla. The sequence goes on along the minus strand of NC_080028.1, from coordinate 62,941,743 downwards.
CTGAATATCTTAGTAGACTTATAGCCCATTGACTTTAAGCTGGTTTCATAAATAAGTAGCCAAAGATATTCTCTAGTCACTCTTTTCACATCTGAAGAATTTTTATTAATAGGACGTGTACCTTTTCCTGTTCTCCCCATGTTACTGGTGGCCTACTGGAGGCTACACAAAGCAATAGGGTTGAGTGGGAAGGCTATGACATTAACCTGACCATTGCATGTGGACTGGACTGGCTTACAGGGAGATAGATGCTTGAGAGAGGCCTGGGGACACAGCCTTGGATCCAGTTAAGTCTTCATCTTTAGAGCCACTTCTTAGCCCTGTTTCAGTTTTGTATACAGAAGTCATTAACTTTTTCAGTGACATACATGTCTAAATTACTGGACTCATGTCTATGTAGACTGAGGGTTACCTGCAGAGAAAATCTTCCTTAAATGTATTCCCTTCAATCTATCCTCACAAATGTTCTGGTTTTACCTTCAGTTTCTCTTTTTTCTAGGTCCTTCCTAAAAGCCTCCAAAGGCAGCCAATATACACTAGTGTTCTGAATTTTTCAACTAGTTTCTAGACTCATAGGCCATGTTTGTATGTGCTTTGCCTTCCAAGGCATCTTAGGTAACAGTTTTCATAAATGAATTTCTGAAAAATAATGACTCACCAACCTTCTAGCTTCTAATATCTGTGTCCCTTCCACTTGCTGCTTGACTCTTAAGCAAATGCCACAGATATTAGATTATTTTGTGGCAACCACAATTCTAGTATCAAATTCTAAATTAATTAGGCTACAGATACAGTTGTTGTTACAGAGCTCCCAAATTACAGTAGCTTAAATAAGATCAAGTCTCCCATAGCAGCCCAGGTGAAAACAGTCCAGAGCAGGAAGACAGCTTTCTGACAATTTCTACTTTGAGGTTCAAAATGACTTCTTCAACTCTGGTCATCACACCCACATTGTAACCTCTTGGAAGGGGGAACTAAGATGGGGAAGGAACATGCCTTTCTCTTAATGCATGACTTGAGAATTTTAATCACATTAGCCAGAACTTTATCAGATGACCACATTTCACCACAGGCAGGCTGGGAAATAAGTTCTTTAGCTGGGCAGCTACAATCCCATCTTAAAATATTGGTACAGTGGAAAAAAGGAGTGAACCGATATGGGAAACCACAGTAGTATTTGCCAGAGTGAGCAACTGTAGACACAGATGGGCAACAGCAAGAAAGACAACATTGCCGTCCATCTGCTTTACAGACATTGAGTCACTTTCATAATCACTTAGTAACAGTTCCCTTCTTTCCCTTCTTAGGAACTCAGTAGCCATGCCTGAACTTAAAGGGTGCTCATGGATTCCAAAGTGGCAGAGCATTTTTGGAGAACTTCAGTTTTGTTTGGCAAAGCAATTGGCTAACTGGAAAGATCAGCATGTATTTCTTGGTCTTGAAGATTTTATAACATTTCTGTAGACCGCAAAACTAATAGGATGACTGTGAACAGAATACTGGAAGCTACAGAAACCAAGGAATGTCTCCCAAATAAGCATTAACTTTTTAATCTTCCTTTCTAGACTTGCTTTCTAGAAAGAGCCCTCTTCCTGTTTTTGCTTTCTCCAATGGTATTTCAATGAACCCACACAGATAGAAAGGACAGAGTTCTAAATTTAAATTCAGATCCCTTTGATTGCAATCAGACTACAGTGTAATTTTCTCCTAGGCTTGCACCGCTGGACATGGTAATGAGGGCATGATTAGGAGTCCTAACCATTTTGCAGACTCTCTCAGGTTTTCACACTGTGGATTAAGTGATAAGTGTTCAAACACTGGAGGTTATTAATATCACTAAGAATAAAATCAGGCCTGACTTTTGACTCAGTTTGAATACAAAGTAGTGGTAAGTGCACAACCCTTGGGTCAGACACACTGTGGCTCAGACTGGGCTCTGGGATATGCCATTCACTTATATATGGGGGAGGAGGCATGAGTTTTCTTACCTTTTGAAATTTCGTGATCTTATCTTCAACTATCAGTCATCACTAATATAGAGCTCTTGTATATACTCTGTTCTTTTTCCGAAGCCTATTTTTCCTAATCTTTCAGATGCTGTGGATAATAATTAAAGTTATTAGGTCTGTGGGTGGTTAAATAATATGACATGTAAAATTGCATAGGACAGGGCCTGCTGCTCAAATATAGCCATTATTATTGTGCTCATATGGAATAAACAAACCAATAAAATATTATCTGTAATATACTTCTTAAAAAAGGGTACGTGTGTGTGTGTGTCTGAGTGTGTATGTGCAGTGTAACAATAAAAATTGTTCAAATTAATACAGAGGCACACCAGAATGTTTTTCTCTATGAAGTACTTATGCTTGATAAATAGTACTCTGTCCAGACTAGAGTTTCACTCATTTTTTACAAAATACTTTGAAAAGAGTAGGTAGGCAGTTAATAAAAATGTTTTGTATTTGTTAAAGTGAATTTACTAATGTGCAGACTTTTTTTTTTTATATCATTAATGTACAATTACATGAGCAACACTGTGGTTACTAGACTCCCCCATCATCAAATCCGCCCCCCCACATAGCCCATTACAGTCACTGTCCATCAGCATAGTAAGATGCTATAGAATCACTACTTGTCTTCTCGTGTTGTACTGCCTTCCCCATGACCCCCCCCTACAGTATGTGTGCTAATTGTAATGCCCCTTTTCCCCCCTTGCCCTTCCCTTCCCACGCATTCTCCCCAGTCCCTTTTCCTTTGGTAACTGTTAGTCCATTCTTGTTCTATGAGTCTGCTGCTGTTTTGTTCCTTCAGTTTTTTCTTTGTTCTTATATTCCACAGATGAGTGAAATCATTTGATACTTGTCTTTCTCTGCCTGGCTTATTTCACTGAGCATAAGAACCTCTAGCTCCATCCATGTTGTTGCAAATGGTAGGATTTGTTTTCTTCTTATGGCTGAATAATATTTCATTGTGTGTATGCACCACCTCTTCTTTATCCATTCATCTACTGATGGACACTTAGGTTGCTTCCATTTCTTGGCTATTGTAAATAGTGCTGTGATAAACATAGGGGTGCATATGTCTTTTTGAAACTGGGCTCCTGCATTCTTAGGGTAAATTCCTAGGAGTGGAATTCCTGGGTCAAATGGTATTTCTATTTTGAGTTTTTTGAGGAACCCCCATACTGCTTTCCACAATGGTTGAACTAATTTACATTCCCACCAGCAGTGTAGGAGGGTTCCACTTTCTCCACATCCTCGCCAACATTTGTTGTTGTTTGTCTTTTGGATGATGGCCATCCTAACTGGTGTGAGGTGATATCTCATTGTGGTTTTAATTTGCATTTCTCTGATGATTAGCGATGTGGAGCATCTTTTCATGTGTCTGTTGGCCATCTGAATTTCTTTTTTGGAGAAGTGTCTGTTCAGCTCCTCTGCCCATTTATTACTTGGATTATTTGCTTTTTGTTTGTTGAGGTGCATGGACTCTTCATGTATTTTGGATGTCAACCCTTTATCGGATGTCATTTATGAATATATTCTCCCATACTGTATGGTGTCTTTTTTTTCTATTGATGGTGTCCTTTGCCGTACAGAAGCTTTTCAGTGTTTGCTTTTGTTCGTTTTGGGGGTTGCATTAAATCTTTTCACTTGTTCATTTTTTGCTTTTGTTTCCCTTGCCTGTGGAGATATGTTCATGAAGAAGTTGCTCATGTTTATGTCCAAGAGATTTTTGTCTATTTTTTTCTAAGAGTTTTATGGTTTCATGGCTTACATTAAGGTCTTTGATACATTTCCAATTTATTTTTGTATATGGGGCTAGACAATGATCCAGTTTCATTCTCTTACATGTAGCTGTCCAGTTTTGCCAACACCAGCTGTTGAAGAGGATGTCATTTCCCCATTGTATGTCCTTGGCTCCTTTATCATATATTAATTGACCATATCTGTTTGGGTTAATATCTGTACTCTCTACTCTGTTCCACTGATCTGTGGGTCTGTTTTTGTGCCAGCACCACATTGTCTTGATGACTGTGGCTTTGTAGTAGAGCTTGAAGTTGGGAAGCGAGATCCCCCCTGCTTTATTCTTCCTTCCCAGGATTGCTTTGGCTATTCGGGGTCTTTTGTGATTCCATATGAATTTTAGAACTATTTGTTTGAGTTAGTTGAAGAATGCTGTTGGTATTTTGATAGGGATTGCATTGAATCTGTAGATTGCTTTAGGCAGGATGGCCATTTTGACAATATTAATTCTTCCTAGCCAAGAGCATGGGATGAGTTTGCATTTGCTAGTGTCCTCTTTAATTTCTCTTAAGAGTGTCTTGTAGTTTTCAGGGTATAGGTCTTTCACTTACTTGGTTAGGTTTATTCCTAGGTATTTTATTCTTTCTGATGCAATTGTGAATGAAATTGTTCTCCTGATTTCTCTTTCTGCTAGTTCATCATTAGTGCATAGGAAAGCAACAGATTTCTGTGTATTAATTTTGTATCCTGCAACTTTGCTGAATTCAGATATTAGTTCTAGTAGTTTTGGAGTGTAGTCTTTAGGGTTTTTTATGTACAATATCATGTCATCTGCAAATAGTGACAGTTTGACTTCTTCTTTACCAAACTGGATGCCTTGTATTTCTTTGTTTTATCTGATTGCCAGGGCCGGGACCTCCAGTACTATGTTGAATAACAGTGGGGAGAGTGGGCATCCCTGTCTTGTTCCTGATCTTTGAGGAAAAGCTTTCAGCTTCTCACTGTTCAGTATGATGTTGGCTGTGGGTTTATCATATATGGCCTTTATTACATTGAGGTACTTGCCCTCTATACCCGTTTTGTTGAGAGTTTTTATCATGAATGGATGTTGAATTTTGTTGAATGCTTTTTCAGTGTCTATGAAGATGATCATGTCATTTTTGTCCTTCTTTTTGTTTATGTGGTGGATGACGTTGATGGATTTTCAAATGTTGTATCTCTTTGCATCCCTGAGATGAATCCCACTTGATCATGATGTATGATCCTCTTGATGTATTTTTGAATTTAGTTTGCTAATATTTTGTTGATTTTCCTAGTTTCTCTTTCTGCTAGTTCTCAAGTGCACATGGAACATTTTCCAGAATAGACCACATACTAGGCCATCTATGTTCATCAGGGATATTGGTCTGTAATTTTCTTTTTTTGTGGTGTCTTTGCCTGGTTTTGGTATTAGAGTGATGCTGGCTTCATAGAATGAGTTTGGAAGTATTCCCTCCTCTTCTATTTTTTGGAAAACTTTAAGGAGAATGGGTATTATGTCTTCTCTAAATGTCTGATAAAATTCAGTGGTGAGTCCATCTGGCCAGAGGGTTTTGTTCTTGGGTAGTTTTTTGATCATGGATTCAATTTATTTGCTGGTAATTGGTCTGTTTGGATTTTCTGTTTCTTCCTTGGTCAGTCTTGGAAGGTTTTATTTTCCTGGAAAGTTGTCCATTTCTTCTAGGTTATCCAGCTTGTTAGCATATAGATTTTCATAGTATTTTCTAATAGTTCTTTGTATTTCCGTGGTATCCATTGTGATTTTTCCTTTCTCATTTCTGCTTGTGTTTATGTGTGTATATTTTCCTTTTCCCTTAATAAGTCTGGCTAGGGGCTTTTCTATTTTGTTATTTTCTCAAAGAACAAGCTCTTGGTTTCATTGACTTTTTTCTATTGTTTTATTCTTCTCAATTTTATTTATTTCTTCTCTGATCTTTATTATGTCCCTCCTTCTGCTGACTTTGGGCCTCATTTGTTCTTCTTTTTCCAGTTTCAACAATTATGACTTTGGACTATTCATTTGGGATTGTTCTTCCTTCTTTAAATAGGCCTGGATTGCTATATACTTTCCTCTTAGAACTGCCTTTGCTGTGTCCCACAGAAGTTGGGACATTGTGCTGTTGTTGTCATTTGTCTCCATATATTGCTTGATTTCTGTTTTAATTCAGTCATTGATCCATTGATTATTTAGGAGTAGGTTGTTAAGCCTCCATGTATTTGTGAGCCTTTTTGTTTTCTTTGTACAATTTATTTCTAGTTTTATACCTTTGTGATCAGAGAAGTTGGTTGGTAGAATTTCAATCTTTTTGAATTTACTGAGGCTCTTTTTGTGGCCTAGTATGTGGTCTATTCTGGAAAATGTTCCATGTGCACTTGAGAAGAATGTGTATTCTGCTGCTTCTGGGTGTAGAGTTCTGTAGATGTCTGTTAGGTCCATCTGTTCTAGTGTGTTGTTCAATGCCTCTGTGTCCTTACTTATTTTCTATCTGGTTTATCTGTCCCTTGGAGTGAGTGTTGTGTTGAATTCTCCTAAAATGAATGCATTACATTCTATTTCCTCCTTTAATTCTGTTAGTATTTGTTTCACATATGTCAGTGCTCCTATGTTGGGTGAATAGGCATTTATAATAGTTATATCCACTTGTTAGACTGACCCCTTTATCATTATGTAATGTCCTTCTTTATCTCTTGTGACTTTCTTTGTTTTGAAGTCTATTTTATCTGATACAATTGCTGCAACACCTGCTTTCTTCTCTTTGTTGTTTGCATGAAATATCTTTTTCCATCCCTTCACTCTTAGTCTGTGTATGTCTTAGGGTTTGAGGTGACTCTCTTGTAAACAGCATAAAGATGGGTCTTGCTTTTTTATCCATTCTATTACTCTGTGTCTTTTGATTGGTGCATTCATTCCATTTACATTTAGGGTGATTATCGATAGATATGTACTTATTGACATTGCATGCTTTGGATTCGTGGTTACCAAAGATTCAAGAGTAGCTTCTTTCCTATCTAGCTGTCTAACTTTAACTCTCTTATTATGCTATTATAAACAAAGTCTGATGATTCTTTATTTATCTCCCTTCTTATTCCTCCTCCTCCATTCTTTATATGTTAGGTGTTTTATTATGTACTCTTTTGTGTTTCCCTTGACTGCTTTTGTGGATAGCTGATTTTATTCTTTGCCTTTAGTTAGTGTTTGGTTGGTCTGCTTTCTGTGCTGTGATTTTATTTTCTCTTGTGACATCTATTTAGCCTTAGGAGTGCTTCCATCTAGAGCAGTCCCTCTAAAATACCCTGTAGAGGTGGTTTGTGGGAGGCAAATTCCCTCAACTTCTGCTTGTCTGGAATTGTTTAATTCCTCCTTCATATTTAAATGATAATCATGCTAGATACAGTATTCTTGGTTCAAGGCCCTTCTGCTTCATTGCATTAAATATATCATACCATTCTCTTCTGGCCTGTAAGGTTTCTGTTGAGAAGTCTGATGATAGCCTGATGGGTTTTCCTTTGTTGGTGACCTTTTTCTCCCTCTGGCTGCCTTTAATACTCTGTCCTTGTCTTTGATCTTTGCCATTTTAATTATTATATGTCTTGGTGTTGTCCTCCTTGGGTCCCTTGTGTAGGGAGTTCTGTGGGCTTCCATGGTCTGAGAAACTATTTCCTTCCCCAGTTTGGGGAAGTTTTCAGCAATTATTTCTTCAAATACACTTTCTATCCCTTTTTCTCTCTCTTCTTCTGCTGGTACTCCTATAGTGGGAATATTGTTCCTTTTTGATTGGTCATACAGTTCTCTTAATACTGTTTCATTCCTGGAGATCCTTTTATCTCTCTCTGCTTCGGCTTCTCTGTGTTCATGTTCTCTGATTTCTTTTCCATTAACGGCCTCTTGCACCTCATCCAGTCTGCTCTTAAGTCTTTCCAGAGATTGTTTTATTTCTGTATTCTCCTTCCCAACTTGATTCTTTAGCTCTTGCATATTTCTCTGCAGGTCCGTCAGCATGATTTGATCTTTATTTTGAGTTCTTTTTCAGGAAGATTGGTTTTATCTATCTCACCATGCCCTCTCTCTGGCATTTCAGCAATTTTGGAGTGGACCAGGTTCTTCTGCCTTTTCATGGCAGTAGAAGTGATCACCATCAAGTGGTGCATGTGTCAGCTGGGAGAACAAAGTCCCTTCCTGCTTGCTGGTCACCTTGTGCTTCTCTGCTGCCTGTGCTGGTTACCTGTGCACAGGGAGCAGTCTCTGGGTTAATTCTCTGAGGTGCCATGGTTGGGGCAGCTGTCAGGATGGCCTAGAGCACTGCCGGGGGTCACAGGTGCATGGCTTGTGTTCTCCTGTGAGAATGGCACCCCATCATGCCTTCCGGAGTTTGCACCGGCTTCCTCTGTTTGTGCCAGGCAGCTGCACACAGGGGGCAGCCTCTGGGCCTGGCCTGGTTAGCTGTGCTCTGGGAGAAGACTTTGGGTGGTTGCTGTGGGTGGGGCTGCTCCCCCACTGTTCCGCAGCAATGGCAGGTCATCCGGTTTGCTTTCATTGCTGGCGAGGGGGAATGAACGGCAGGCTGCTTGTCACCGTGAGGGGATTTGGAGCTGCATTGCCATTCAGGGGTTTAGGGCGCCTGAAGTTTCTTAAGATTCCCAGTCTGCTGGGCTGAGTGTGTCGGGATGATTTTGTCCACCTGTTAAATCCTTGTCCCTTTAAGACTTTTAAAGCACCCACTTTTCTTTTATCCCAGGGGAGCCAGCTGTGGGGACCTGCTCTCAGTCTCCATCTCGGATTTTACCTTTCCATTTCTCTAATATCCAGCACACCAAGCAATGTGTGTTGTGCTCCTGGTGAAGATTACTAGGGCTGGTTATTTAGCAGTCCTGTGCTTCCACTCCCTCCCCACTCTGATTCTTTTCCTCCCACCGGTGAGCTGGGGCAGGGGCTGCTCAGGTCCCACTGGGTCACGGCTTGTATCTTACCCTTTTCGTGAGATGCTGAGTTCTTGCAGGTGTAGATGTAGCCTGGCTGCTGTACTGTATCTTCTGGTCTCTTTTTTAGGAATAATTGTATTTGCTGTATTTTCAAAATATGTATGGTTTTGGGAGGAGATTTCCGCTGCCCTACTCACCACCATCTTGACCCACCCGGACTTTTTAACATCTATTTTAAGAGTCTCCTATTAGTATGTTAACATATTAGTACATTAATATTAACAACATTAGTACCCATATGCCAGTCATCCTTAAATACATGCCATATATTATCTCATTTAATCTTCACAATTACACTTGATGGTAGGCCTTATCTCTAGTTTGCAGATGACACTGGCCCCCAGAGAGGTTGGCTGACTGATACAGAAGCATAGCTGGGAGATAAATGCAAGAATAGAATTCAGGTCAGGTGGCTCTAGAGTCCATTCTTTTAACCAAAATATTGTACGAAAAAATTAAAATGTATGTGTGAAAATAGCAGAATTGCTACTTAATAACAGTTACTTACACCAATAACATAATCTTCAAACATTATCCTCTAGGCCAGCTTAAGAGCAGGTATCTATGGTCCTGCTCTCTCAGACAAACCAGGCATATGGAAATATTGAATGCACCTGTCATGGGAAATGTCAATTAAAACTGTCAAGTGTGTCTTACTGACATTTTTTGGCTTCATGTTGTATTTTCAATTTCCTTTGAATATAAAAAAGTGATGGAACAAAAGAAGAAAAGGAGACTCAGAGAAAGAAGGAATTCAGATACCCACCATTGTTTTATTCCCAGTGCCAATCTTCAAAAGAAAAATGCTTTCAGTTCACTGTTCTTTGACTAACATATGCAGAGAGATGATCAGTCATCGGAATGATCAAATAACCCTGGAGAGATGCCATGAACAATAAAAAGGCAGCTACAGCATCTCGGCAGGCCAATGTCATTACAAAGGAAATCTGCAGTTAACATTTTCAGCTGCAGCTTAGGAAGGCTATCATAGAAATTGTGTGAGACCCTTTAGAAGAAAACTTCTCTTTAGAAAGTAATGAGACAGTTTAAAATGTTCAGAAATGGTAGCCTGACTAGAGTTACTAGTGTCTTAGTTTTCTATTGCTGCATAACGAATTACCAGAAACTCAGCAGTCTAAGCTAATACACATTGATTATCTCCTAGCTTCCACAGGTCAGACATCTGAGTGCCGCACAGCTGGGTCCTCTGATGTCTCACAGTTTGTAATCAAGGTGTTGCCTGGAGTGGCTATCTCCTCTGAGACGTAGGGTCCTTTTCCAAGCTCCTGTAATTTTTGGTAGAATTCAGTTCCTTGCCATTGTAGGACTGAGGCCCTCAGCTTCTAGAGGCCATTCAATGTAAAAGTCTAAAAAATGAAACTACTTTCTAGTGACCGAAAGCAAATCAGTAACTACTCAGGAAAGGAAGCAAGGTAGGAAAGGCTGGATTTGGGCCAGAAAACATTGTGGGGATCATGGATTTGTTCATTATCTTTACTGTGGTGATGGCTTCTCAGGTATATATGTATGTTAAAATTCATCAAATTATATACTTTAAATATGTGAAGTTTATCATACATGAATTGTAGCTCAACAGCTTTTAAACAGTGAATATAATGGAAGAGTGACCAATATACAAAGAATGCTGAAGCCTTCCTGTGTTGAAGAATGACACCCTTTGATTTTTGCAGTGGAAACAGACTACCATGAGACAGATTTTTGCCTGACTGTGTCAGCTAAGACTTAATTATTTAGCATTTATTGATAGAGCACCTATTATATGCCTTGCACTGTGTTAGGCACTTTGTATATATTATCTAATAAGATTGTCGTAACAATGGTAATACAGCAACTTTGGAAGGCTCAGGTTACTTATTCCATAAAATAAGTGCTTTGAGACACTACACACAAAAACATTAACCTTTTGCCCCATACAGATTTCAATAGTGTTTTGAGAGATACCACACACAGTAGGGGGCTCTGGTTTATAGAATACTGCCAAATAACTAGCTGGCCAGTGTTTCAAATCTTCCTTCATAGGATAAATCTAGGAGTTTCTCTGATTCAGAAAGCACAAAATTTAAGGAAGAGAAAGGGAGAAATTTTTCTTTCTCCTTATTTAATTCCATGAACAACAAAATCTTCAGCCTATGGAAGGTACTTTATGAAATGTATAAATTAACCTAATGCTATTCCACCACTATTTATTAGTTCAGTGGATGGTAAGGTTAGTGATCTCTCCTGGAAAGGGAAACCATCTTGAAATTGAGGTATGGGAAGATGTTAATATCTGAGAAAAGGTGGACCCCGATCAGTGAACTCCCACATGAGTAAATGAGATATTTGAATGGGGAGCAACATCAGAGTCAGAGCAGCACTTTCAAAACACATCCGTAATGTGAGAATGGAATGGTTGAGAGGAGAGGGTAGTGTCACAAGTATGTCTTAATCAGGCCTGGAGACTTGATGGAATAAAATCAGATGAGTGAAATGAGCCTTGACTCTGAAAATCATGGCTATGCAGTAATTGGGCATCTCTGAGTCCTATGCTATGATGGCTAATGTCAGACCCATGCAAATATATGTAAAGTAGTGTGTCTTATCAAATTTCTCTGAGGTTATGCAGCTGAGCAGCAGGCATACAACGGGAAGGTTCAGAAATCTGGCTTGTTGATCATGCATCCTAGCCTAATCTACCCATGGAGGAGGGCATGGCATGAATGAAGGTGTTTCAGGGGCTTTAGGAAGGTAGATTTCTTAAAAATTGTTTTGTATCTCAAATTCCATATTTATTAACTTCATTTTGAAACTCTGATCACTACTAAGTGAAACAGTCTCTGGAAAAGTTACTATGCACAGGTTCAGAACATTTGACAGTTGAAGGAAGGTTGGTAATTGGGAGAAGAATTAGTTCTGAAAATTTGCAAAGATGAAATTTTAAGATAATTTTTAGAAATGACAATTATAATTTGTAATTTTAATTATGTAAGTATAGGATTTAATGATAACTTATTTGATTATAATTACAATTCTATAATTATGCAATTATACTGTTTTAAGAACAATGAATCAAATATTGCTCTTTGGTCCTTGCTTCCAATGAAGTCTAATATTTTTATGCAGTAGGAAAATGATTAATATAGAAATAAATGCAGTATTAGTTTGTTTCACTGGGTAGTTAGGAATATATTCACTATAAATAAAGAAGGGGGCTTAGAAGTAAAGCAGAACTTTAAATGTTTTTAGTTGTTATATTAGACAAAATCATGCTGTTGCAAATTCCTTGAATCTGGAAAGTAATAAATGGACTCTAATGCAAAGCTATCATGAATGATAGCATCACTGTAGCATCAGGATTATACAAATAGTGGCACTCTTTGGACTGAATGATGAAAACATACCTTTAAATGCTGTAGAACAATTTTTGTCTTCAGATCCAGCAATGGACTTTGGGGTTTGACAAGCATGTTACAAAACACTAGTGACACATTTGAACAGACCAAATCCCTCTTGAGCTCTCCTGTTTCAGACTCGTTTATTTACTGCAGTATGAATTTGTATCAAGATCAACAAATAAAATAAATGCAAATGTGAAGAGGTAAAGAACTGTGTTCTAGCTGGGCACAAGCCCATTGTTCAAAATTTAATGAAGTTGAAATTAAAATTAAAATAAAGTGACAATCAAAAGAAGCTTCTAATGGTCAGAGGTTGGTTCTATTGGGCAAAATTGGTACGTGGAGAGTTGCTCTTCTTCTTTGCTTGCTTTTCTGAAAATGAGAGGACTTTTTAGCCATGTGGTATTGCTCATCCTTAATTTAGAAAACCTTGCTTAGTATATCTTTAGGTTGGCTCTCATCTCAGAGTTTTATTATTTTTGCATATTTATGATCTTCTTCCAAAGCAATTACAGTAAAGGGATGCCAGAATGCCCTGCACATATCCTATGAGGTAACCAGGTCAGTCTATTTCATGGGCCAAGCAATGTATGTGTTACCTCTTTGTCTTTGTGTATCTTACTCTCTCTGCTTAGGATACTCTGCCCTCGGGAATCTGGGGATGGATTTGTTAGAAAACATAATAAAGTAATGGATCCTTTTCTCATAAATAAATGGATATACATATAATCTTGCATATTAAAATTAAAATTAAAACATTTCATGTTATAAATCCATGCTGAGGCTACCCAATAAAACAAGACATAGTACAAAGCAGTCCTTACATGCCAGACATTGATAGTGTGGCCACTTTGTCACTGTATTGTGAATATTTGTTTGTATATTTGACCATCTCTGGTATGCTGCAAGATGAGGACCATCTCTTACCCAGGTTTTTATCCCTAAGAAGCTCAATAAACATTTGTTGAATGAATTGGTTCCTTGAGGTTCAGCTACTTGAGGCTTAATTTGTCACTAACTATAGATACCTAAGAGCAGGTTGAGAGACAGGCACAGAAGGGCTTCTCAGCAACTGTTGAATGAATGTTACAGTATTTTAATTGCATAAATATATGGTACTTCATAATGTAAAAGATGTTTTTCATGTATTAATTTTGTGAATAAGCCAAGTTTCTCTGTCTCTCACACACACACACATTCTCTCTTTTCTCTCTCTAATCAGGATTAAACAGTATAAGAAAGCTACTAAAATATCCAGTAGGGCATATACAACTGTTGGGTAAGTGGAAGTTTTCAACCAGAATTTCTTACCTGGCCTTGGTAGTCATATGCATTTAATGGCCTGTTTGCACATCAATGTGATGTCTACTGCAGAGCCACCAGTCTGTCACAGGATTGCCTGTCTGGGTTAAGGGGTGGTGAGTAGCAGCCATTTTCTCTTCACCTCCATTCCTGGTATGTGATTGGTCAGGCACCCACCAGGCACGAGGGACCTGTCCCGCAGAGGTAAGTGGGGCAGGCCCCACAGCCAGAGGGATGGGGCTTGGGGGCATTGTCAAGCGAGACGGGATGGAGAGCACAGGCCGGAGGGCAAGGGGCGCACTGGGAGAGGGAGAAAGACTGAGCCATGAGAAATAAAAAACCTTTCCCCAACTTCTCACCCTTGTTTTCCTTTGGTCTCACTGGATTCATAGAGAGTTTTCCAGGGCAAGGAACCTGCTTCCCCCCAGAGCCACAACAACAAGACATTAGGATACATTTAACATGTTGGTGCTCTGAATTTGTGATTAAGACTCCTATCTGAGGATAAAGAAATATTAATCAGCCTGTGTCTCTGACATTCTGAAGAGAGTCATTAGGAAATGAAGGCGGATATTTCTGGGTTTGCTGTAAAATTGCTGAACTGGCCCTGATACTTCCTTGATATCAAACCAGCACTGACCCTTCAACTCAAGATGATAGAAGAACAGAAAGAGAAGAGAGGGTGTACCAGTCTTCTATTTTTGTATAACAAATGGCTTAATGGCCACAACCCTAATAGTTTCAAACAACATACATTTATTATCTCACGATTTCCCTGGATACAGATTAGCTGAGTCCGCTGTTCAGTTGCCCAAGACTGAAATCAAGGTGTCAGCCAAACCGTGGAGGATCAACTAGGGAAAACCTTGCTTTTAAGCTTCCTTAGAAAGTATGCAGAATTCATTTCTGTGTGCTGGTAGGACTGACAGTCCCCTGTCTTGCTTGTTATTGTGCTAGAACTATATTCAGTTTCTAAAGGCCATTCTGAGCTCCTCACTGTGTGGTCCCTGCCATTACACCTTTCACATTTCTGACCTCTCTGCCTTCCTCCCTTTGTGTGCCTCCCCTTAAGTGTTAATCTGAATAGATCAGGCCCTGCCAGATGTCTCTCTTCGGATGAATTCAAAATCAACTTATTAATAACCTATTTGAAGAGTAATATCCTATCACTTTCTCAGGTTCCGCTCACTCAAGGGAAGTGCATTTATGCAGGGCGTGTACACAAGGGGTGAGAATCCTGAGGCTCCCTGCCAGTGCTGCCTGACGCCAAAGAGGTAGGCTGGTGGGAGATGTCTATGGAGCTCTGTAAGAGCAGTGAGAGGTTGTCTGAGAGGGGAGACAAGAATCCCATCTCTCACTGCCGTCTTACCATGGTAATACCATTAGACAAGAGCAGAGCATGACAGCGGAGTTCCTGGGAGGGCCTGATATATGTTCCCTTAAGTTTGTGGGTATATATAAAAATCGTTACTGGTGCCAGTGAATTTTCTGCAAAAGCAGGAGACTTGGGGGAGTATTTGGCAGCTGAGAGGCAATAACAGATGGTGGTGTGGTATACCTTAGAAGAGGATAGTTACCCCATTCCAGTTGCCCAAGGATCTCAAGGAGGGGTTGGGGAAATGTACCACTTGGAGGGGCATTGGAGCATGGACTACTTAAGGAAAACTAAAGGGGGACAAGGTTGCCCCTCTTTTAGGGGCCCCTCTGGTTGAAGAGGCTGATGGAAAGCTGAAATCCTCCCCAAGAGTGCCATGCACAGAATCTTTGCGGAGACCCTAATATCAGAAGAGCACATGAGTCAGTCGGAGCCTGACTGAGACCTTGGTTGCGTCCTTGCCACCAGGAGGTGACCGATTACTCCAAAAGTCCTTTGTCTCCCCTATTTCTCCTCCCAATCTCCTAAATTGGGGGCACTGAGCTTTGCAATGGGGAAGGGCAGAAAGTAACCAGAATCAGACCATTACTTCACCCGACTCCACCTCTTTCAACCTTCACACCCTGTCTACTGGGGAGAAGAAAGAGGTGTGGGTGGGAAGAGTTGTAGATGTGATTTAAGACAATATGAGATGAGAGTCTTAAAAACAGACTTGGACTTTTAGTGAAAGCTATGACACATTTCCAAGATGTCCTTAAGGAATAAGGAAGAAATATTTGACAGAGAATGATTGAAAACAGTGACTGGAGAAAAATTAAAACATTTCATGTTATAAATCTATGCTGAGGCTACCCAATAAAACAATCATACATATATTTAAATTTTTCCCCAAGCTTCCAACTGTTTTATGTTCAAAACAAAAATTTCTTCCCAACTTTCCAGAAAACAAATGACATCACTAAGTTACATAATGGACTGAATTAGATCCAGATACATTTCCCAAGAGCAAGTTTTGATAAGGAAAGCTGGGATTAAATCAGTGTACA
Organism: Manis pentadactyla; assembly: GCF_030020395.1. NCBI lineage: Eukaryota > Metazoa > Chordata > Mammalia > Pholidota > Manidae > Manis > Manis pentadactyla. The sequence goes on along the minus strand of NC_080028.1, from coordinate 62,925,860 downwards.
GGATATATTAGTGGGTTGGTGAAGAAGGGATACCAGGAAATTGCTAATTGGGGAAACATTGCCAAAAGCATTTCTGGATGAAAAATAATACATAGCTTGAAATGTTTGCCTGTTACAAGCAGGACATTAAAATTAGGTCCTAATATTTGTTTCTGAATGCAGCTCTTACCTTGTGTTATGTTTAGCATTTTGAAATAATGTGAAGATACATCTGAAAACACAAAAGTGTTTCACAAGAACTCAAAGAAAGTCAAGAAACCAAGGTCCCATAGCTGATTTTGTACATCGCCCTCTAAAATAAGTTGACTCATTATAAGGTGGAAAAAGTAGTTTCTATGATAATCATCTGAATGTAATTGTACCAAATGTAAGTAGTGTCTATAAAGCTCAATGATAAAAGATAAACCCAGTAGGTGTCATTCTTTGGTGGCTAGTTCAAACCATACCCATTCCATTTCGAATTCCCATGATGTATATAGAATTTAGAATGTGTGTGTGTGTGTATGTATCTGTAAGTCATCACAGTGTATTGATCATAGTATAAAACTTGAGATTTATCTTCAACTCCAGAACCACTAATAAGATCAGATTAGCATCAGAAGAAACCAATCTCTTCAAATTTAACAATAAGAAATATTAAGTGTAACAAGTAAATAACACATCCATATGTTGGAGAAAACCCTATGTCCCAGCAGAAGGACTTGTAGGTTACAAAGAGCTAAGTTAATTTCACTGGGTTGGCACATGGATAGCCAGCACAAAGAACAGAACCCCTGAATTTTAAAATGACGTTTAAGACACAGAGCTATTAAAATCAAATTTTGTTAGCCTTGGTTTTAACACAATTTCATGTGAAATTTGCCTTTTACAATAAATGCTTTAAATATTTGAAATTACTACTTGAAATATAAGAACTATTTTGCTAGGAAGTCCTGGGTGCTATACATTTCATATATGAGCAGCAAAAGAGGAAGGCGCTGGTGTAAGATGAGTATGCCGGATGGCAAGCCACTGATGAATGGAGAGCACTTGAGTACTCCTTGGCAACACAATTGAGACTAAATGGCATGCATTATGCATGATTTTAAAATGTGATTCGCAGTGTTATAAGATTTATTCTCTTTCAAGTACAGATGTATCTTTTTATAAAAGAGATTAGCTGTCTTAGACTGTTGTCTGGGGTATGGATTTTTTTCCCCTCTGCTTTGGATAATTGAGAAATTGCTAGAAGCTTATGTTATATATATAAATATATCTATACATACATATATATATACATGCACTCATATATAAATGCTTGACTATGCAAAGGATATTTTTAGATGATATGAAACAGGTAGAAGTGGTTGTGTTTGGGATTAGAACAGTGTGGCCAGGGACAAAGGTGAGATGCTATCTTAGTTTGGTTTTCCCCCAATGCAGATCCTGAGTTAAGAATTTGGATGCAGATAATTCACGAAAGGTGATGGCAGAAGGCACAGGTAAAGGAAAAGGAGAATGCCAAAGTGTTTCATAATGAGCATATTACCACTGTGGGTGAATAGGGCTCAGTCCCACTGGGGGAACTTCCAGAAGCTATGTGAAACACACGCCAGAACTTTCCCTCCAGAGGAGACAGAGGAAGGCTGGATCATTCATGCACCGTCCTCCACTCTTCTGCCTGCCATGGTTGAGAGTCGTTCCAGGAGCCTTAACTTCTCCACACTTGCTGTGCAGAGAAGAGGAGAGATTGGAATGCTTCCAGGGAAAGCTGTCCTCACCCTGGAGATCTTTTGGGGTGCTGGGAGTCTGGGGAGAATGTGTTCACCTTTCACCCAGTCCCCTGGCTCTGAGCTCCTGCTCCCACTGTTCTGCATCGCTTCTCTCCATGTTGAACCCTTCTTCTCCCACTCCCCACAACCTCCCAAACCCGTCTGTGCCCCCCGCCTCTGCAACACACTTCCTTCACAAAGAAATGCAGACTTCATTAAAGGTTCAGGGTAACAAAGCCTAGAAAGCCTTAAACCACTTAAAATTGATTGTTGGCATCTCTGCTCTCCAAAGGTCTTTAACAATCTCTCCTGCCTTCTGTAGGGATTCACACTGGATCCCTCTCACCAGTTTCCCACCATGTAGTTTGGCCTTCTGAGGTTCTTCTCTAAAATCCTTATCTTTACCCACCCACAATTCCCAGGATCCCAAATTCCTAAAATTCCTTCTGCAGAGTAGTTTGACTCTCTGCTTTGCTGCCTCCTTCCAGCAGCCTGCAAAGCTTCAACTGTACATCCCAAGTGAGTTACCGTGTCTATTTTGTTAATAAAAGCAGTGTTCTCCCTAAAAATAACTCTAGTTCTTACTGTTAAAATATCCATTAAAAAGTTTTGTTTTATCCTGCTACATTTGTAAGGTTAGTGCACAAGAAACAATCTTAAGAACACAGCCAGTGGGTCCTGATTGTATTATTTAATAATTGTCTTAGTTCAATCTGGATCCACTTTGAGGTCCCTGTTTTGCTCTTTTCTCCCTACATGGTCTATGTTGGAATGTCTACTTCTTGATTCAAAACCCTGTCACTGATGCATAAAGATGTTCCTTGTTTACCCCACGAGTCACTACATAATGCTCTGCGCTACCATGTAACTGGTTGTTCACTTTTCTCCTCTTCCATGACTTTGTGAAGGTCTGAAGTTCTTATAGTAGAAGGGGATTCTTCTTGTCTTGCAGTTCCAACTGCAGACAGCCACCTCCCTGCTCTCCCCACTCAGAAATTTAATCTTCCCCATTTGGGCTGAACTACAGCACTAGCTGTGTAATGCCATTAAAACCTCTTCAGGCCACAGAAGCTCTGAACATTACTGCTTAACCATGTGTGTTCCTGTATATCAGTTGATTTCCTCATATATCAGCGGTTGTATGAGAAATTCTCAAATTGAATTTGAGAAAGACTTGTATTTCAAGCTGTAAGTCTCTATCCTGAGCTGAGATGAGTGGTTAATTTTAGGAAAACTTTAGGGAAATAAATGTGTTATTTATTTGCTCCGGAGCCTTCACTACTGACATTATCCCTCAGGTACCATGAGGGGGTTTGACTGATAACTGAGCCAAGGCATTGTGCACCCAGTTAGCCTCTTAGGAGGGAGATGAGAGCTGATGAAAGTACAACTTCAAGTAAGTGTTAGGCCCAGCTTTCCTTCTTAATAATCTAGTTCATAATTGGCCACAGTGATTTCCCAAAAGGCTCTTGTAAATAACATTCAATTTAAACAAACAACTTCCAATATGCCATTGAGCCTGGTCACATGATTTTAAGATAGCACAAATTCACCTACTGAGGATTTTTAAGTGCCTATGCAACTAGGTCAGTCCATTCTCAGGCATCTTCCAAGTTTTATTTCTATTACTCTTCCTCAGAGATTTGGCATTTTGCAGGCTGCCTGGGAGGTCTAGCTCTTGCTCTCCCTCTGTCTCAACCCCTCAGTTTCTCCCACAGACAAATGCAAATAACAATGCTAGGCAGTCTATTATCATTTTGGTGACTCATAACTAGAAATTCTTATTTTAAAGCACTACACATTACGATAGACTATTTTATTTCCCAAAATGATAGGTTTTAGAAAAAAAAAAAGAAAGAGGCTGGTATATGGAAAATGATGGATACAATGGTAAAATACATATCATATCACCTGCTTTGTTTGAAAATGTCTCAAATCATGGAACAAGAATTTAAAGTGACTATTTCCTTAATCTAAGCATACAAAAAGATCCATCTATTTGCCTATCTATTAGGAAGCAACTACCTCTTAATGATTGGGGAAGAAAATGCTTGGAATATGTCACTACACATACAGGCTCAGGGAACAAGGGGAAGTGAGAAAAACAGAGAAGCGACATCCTCCTCCTCTTTCGTCTTCCTCCCTCCCCGCGATGCCTGGCTGACGGGTCCCAGCTGACATGCATAGGCTGCATCTGCCAAGCCTATGGGTGCAAAAAGCAAAGATGATGATGTTAATCATACTTTACATTTGCACAGTCTCTCATAGTTTCCAAAATGCTTTCGCATAAAGTGTTTCATTTGGAGAGAAACATTGGACAGATATTTTGAGGATTTGCAACCATTAAAATAGCAAATTCTGTTTAAACTGGTCTAATATTTCAGGTTTGGTTTCACTCACTTATTTATCCTGCCTTCTGTTTCACAAACAGGCTTTATTATGCGGATGTGAAGCGTAGGTCATTTTCCAATTACTAAAGCCCTTCCTCAGATGAAAGCATAGAAAGTTAGAGTTGTAAGGAAGTTTGGAGAAATTTTATTCTAGACTTTTTGTTTTGTAGCTAAACACTAAGGTTCAGATAGACTTTGTGAATTGTCTAGGGCTGGACTTGGTCTTCTGTTCTGAAACTTGGAAGGTTTGCTAATGTTAAGTGTTGGTCATTTATATTTTTATCCTTCCTGTGTTTTAGAAAGGATTTTCAGAAGAAAATTCACTTGGTATTTAAAGTAGGTGCCCCCTTTTCTCTTTTGCCTAATATTATCAGGTATCATTTATTCTTTTATTTGAATTGAAGGTCTTTAGATTCCTAATCAGGTATTTTTTTAGTTTTTTTCTCTTTTACATCCTTATACGAATCTTGTAAGAGAGGCAAAATAGACATTATTAGTGCCACTTAAAACTTGAGAAAACTGATACTCAGAGAGGACTCATGACTTGTACAAGGTCACATAACTAATTAAGTGAATCATAAGATTAAAGACCACCTTGTCTGTTTCTTAGTCCTGTCTTTTTTTTTCTTACTACATATCACTGATGGAACTAGAATAGAGTTGAGGATCACCAGATTTTTTCCCCAAGATATTTTTTGCTTTTTTTCCTAAATAGTTTGAGAAAAGGGCATGGTAATCAATTATTGTCATTGAATTGGACCTAAGTTGAAGTCTGTCCCTTCATACATATTTGTAAAAATGCCTGACTCGGACATTGAGTTTCTTTTTAATGTATTTTTCCCTATTTCTAGCATTTCCCAAATGAAGTTGGGTACAAATCTTTTACAGTATATGAATACACTAAATTTAAAATAGAAGATTTTATATTTACGTTAGGTATGGAATCTGAGGGTTGGAAAAGATTCTAATTGGCAAATAGATAGCTGACATTTATTGCATGTCTACCATATGCCATAAATCATTTTTTCAGTGTAAATACTCACAGCAAATATGGAAGCTCCCTAAAATTATCCCCTTTTTGTAGATAAGGAAACTGAGGCTCAGAAAAATGAAGTAATTCGCCCAGAGTCAGTTCTACATGATTCCAAAGTTCATACTTTTCCTGTGGTATTTCTCATCTTTCCCCAAAAGACATAACTGAACTACAAATAAAAACATCTCTCTCTCTATATATATGTATAGATTGTTAATCATTTCAGTCAGTTCTGAGAAAAAAGAAAACCTGCTTTTGAGTAAGTATTCCTGTAAAGATGTCTCACTTTGTTTGCTTTCACTCTGTATCATTTCACACAAACAAAACACAAAATATTCCCGGATACAAGGCTAGTGTTATGCAGTGGCCCCTCTCAGACTAACAAGATTAATCCTTCCCATTTTTTTATTGAGTTATAGAAAATATCTTTTTCCTAATGGTTAATTTATCCTTATTAACTTACACTTATGAAATAATGAGTATTTCTATCATAATAGATGAACTAAATCAATTGCATTTGAGACTTGACAAAGATATCATAAACTAGTACTCATATATTTGGAGTTTCACAAAGGCCATTGTCTTTAGCTTTTAAATGTGCAAGGCTTTTAAAGAAATCTAGCTATATTTTAAGTTTACTGTCACTTAAATCATGAAATAGCAGAAAACTCCATAAAAAAATCATTGCAGAGTGTTACAAATAGTTGAAGATCCAAATTCTCAGGCACAATACATTTGTTATGAAATCTTCACATTTAATAATGTTATTGTCAGTATGTGCTTTCATAAAGACATGAATAATCCTAATCACTTAAAAAATTATTAACACTTAAAACATGTAAAATATAGCATATGTACAGAAAAATACATTAAAATGTAGAGTATAAAGAATAATTATTAAGTGAACATTCACAGTATGGCCAAAGGAGTTTAAAAATAAATACTCAAAGCACCTCCGAAGTCTCACCTCCATGTATCCCTTACCCATTTCTTTGAGAATTTCTTTTTTCATATTAACATTATATTGGTTAATTTCATCCCTGTTACTGTGTATCACCCTAGTTCGTTCATTTGTATTGCTTTATAATATTCATTTTTTTGAGAGAAAGAAAGGGGGAAAGGAAGAGAGAAAGGAAAAGAGAAAGAAGAAAGGAATTCACATATGTAGTAGTGCATTATTAAGATTTCAGGGTACCAGAAATTGTGTCTCTGTAATTTGGGTAAATTGGCAGCAGACGGCATTTTAGCACATGTGGTAAAACAGAATGTGCCATAAATTTCCATGTATTATGAATTGAGACTCAGGTTTTCTTAAAGAAGCTTATTATTGACAGCATACAATAACATAACTCAATAACTTGCTCTTCTGTACCAGAAATAATATTATTTGAATATGCAAGTTCATGCTTAAAACAAAACATTTTTTTCCATTTTAAAATCATTTTACCAAGTTTCATGAAATATCTTCTGGGGATTTTGATTGGGATTTAATTTAATTTATATAGACTGTTTGGATTACTAAGATATTTACAATATTGAGCTTTCCTATCCATGAATATTGTTTATTTTCCACTTAGTATGATTTTCTTTTAGATCCTTCAGTAAATTTTTATAGATTATGTCATAACCTGTTACTCAATTACTTACCTAAAACTCAAAAGTTTGTATTGTTTCTGTAAATGTAATCTTTTAAAAGTACTTATCTAGTCTGTTTTTGTTTGCATAGTTGAAAGCTACTAATTTTTGTGTGCTTATTTTCCATCTGGTTACCTTGCTGAACTTTTGTATCAGTTTACGTAGTGTGGGTAAAATTGCAGTATGTACAGAATCTCTTGCCTGGCCTTCATGCATCTCCATATCAATAGGTACTTAAAAGAGGGAGCAAGGGTATATCTGGACTGGAGAGGCTGGGTGGGGCCTCTTCTTCTGCAGCCCGGTTGCAAGAGACATGGGAGAGCAGAAGTGGACTGCTTTTAAGAAATAAATGGGTTTCTCCCACTTTATTTCTCCCTTTGACTGATTTCAGTTTCAAAGGTATTTTGCCCTGGGATTCCCTCCCACCCTGGAGTCACACATAGTTTTAGGAAAATGACTATTTGTTCCTTTTAAACCTTTTTATTCCAATCTATTATTAATTTATTGCCTTGGAAATTCCCTTCTACAGAAGATTGATTTGAGGTTTTTATTTCCTTCCTATTCATCTAAATTTTCTGCAATAAATAGTTGGGGTTTTTTTTTCTTGATTGGAAGAATATATATTTGCAAAACACATTCCTTGACAAGTATCAAAGATATATGAAGAATTTCAACAATTTCATAATAAAAAGACAATTCAGTTTCAAAATGGGCCTAAGTGTTTGGGGCAGTACTACTGTTTTTTGTGTATTTATTTATTTATATTAAAGTATTATTGATATACATTCTTATGAAGGTTTCACATGAAAAACATTGTGGTTACTACATTCACCCATATTATCAAGTCCCCCCCACACCCCATTGAAACTACTGTCCATCAGTGTAGAAAGATGTCACAGAGGTACTAGTCTTCTCTGTGCTACACTGTATTCACCATGACCCCCTACACACCATGTGTACCAATCATAATACCCCTCAACTCCCTTTTCCCTCCCTCCCCACCCACCCTCCCCCACCCCTCCCCTTTGGTAAGTACTAGTCCCTTCTTGGAGTCTGTGAGTCTGTTGCTGTTTTGTTCCTTCAGTTTTGCTTGGTTGTTAGACTTCACAAATGAGTGAAATCATTTGGTACTTGTCTTTCACTGCCTAGCTTATTTCACTGAGCATAATACACTCTAGTTCCATCCATGTTGTTGCAAATGGTCGAATTTGTTTTCCTCTTATGGCTGAATAATATTCCATTGTGTATATGTACCACATCTTCTTTATCCATTCATCTACTGATGGACACTTAGGTTGCTTCTGTATCTTGGCTATTGTAAAATGTGCTGCAATAAACAGAGGGGTAAATATGTCTTTTTGAATCTGAGATCTTGTTTTCTTTGGGTAAATTCCTAGGAGTGGAATTCCTGGGTCAAATGGTATTTCTATTTTTAGTTTTTTGAGGAACCTCCATATTGCTTTCTACAACAGTTGAACTAATTTACATTCCCACCAGCAGTGTTGGAGGGTTCCCCTTTCTCTGCATCCTCGCCAGCATTTGTAGTTCTGAGTCTTTTCGATGTTGGCCATCTTAACTGGTGTGAGGTGATATCTCATTGTGGTTTTAATTTGCATTTCCCTGATTATTGCATTTTGCTGATGATTAGCGATGTGGAACATCTTTTCATATGCCTGTTGGCCATCTGAATTTCTTTCTTGGAGAAGTGTCTGTTCAGATCCTCCACCCAAATAAATAGTTTTAACAGTAAAAAAAAAAATCAATAAATATTGTTTTTAAAGAACTCCTTAATGGTTTTTCATTTTTCTTAAGTATCCTTAACTTTAAGGAATGTATATTGGAGAAGTTAATAAAATATTTAACTTAAAAAAATTAACCTACTGTCTTCTAATACCTTATTCAAATAATTGCTATCATATTTTATTTCTTATAGCAATTAATTATTTTAGAAAAATGTTAAACCTTAATTTTTGTCCTAATGGTTTACTTAAAGCTACTTTGGAAGGTTTTACGTTTACCACATTTACTTTTGTTTTTTGAAAAAAAAATGGACCATGTAGCTCCATCTGGATTCTGAAGATCATCATAATACTTCTCCTTCCTGAGATTTAGCTAGTCAAGCTAGCTTTTCTTGAAACTTATCAGCGGCATCGAAGGACCATTATATTTGCATGAAGTTTGGTCTTATTTATTTGCCTTTGCATTACTCCACCTAATTACTCCCTTGTGTGTTTCATTTCAACCATTAAGTTCAGTGATTTACTTTAGCAAATTGTTTATGGAGAGTTATCAATTTCTTTCCCCCAGTTCCCACATTTATTCTGGTTTATTTTCTTGTCATCATGTATGAGTGTATGTGTGTGTGTGTGTCTGTCTGTATATGATACACATGAATGTATGTATACACATAGATTTAACTTATACACACATGTGCATTACTGTATATCAGTATTTCTCAAACAGGCTTTCATGACTTCTCTGAGAACATCTGGAATCACTTTCCTATAACATTGTTTTCAAATATGTTGTGATACATATTTTAAAGTGGAGAGCCAGCATTTCACCTTTAATTAAAGAGAACATTCTTAATATATTACAATAGTCCAATAAGGTCTGTGGATATTTCAGTAGACATAAGCTATTGTCCATAGTTCTTGCTTCCTTCATTACTGATAATATGTTATCCTATAACATGAAGATATTTGATATTTTTTTTCTGTGAGAATGGGGTCCATGAATACATTTTATTACAATGAGTATCATATCTGTTGTATGATTTTGATAAGGGGAGAAAGTATATAAAATGTGACTAGACCATTAGCCTGTCAGAATTCTCTCTCTTTTTGTGTCTTCCCTGTGTCATCCTTAGTTTATAAATCCATGCAGTAGTAATATATTTGCTGTACTTAAAGTAGGCAGATCTACAAAGTCCAGCCTAAGAGAATAATGAAATTATGACTGTGATTTTGACAACTGGCTTTAGATAGAAATGGTACTTGGGCTTACAGAGTGTGGGCCCAGCAAAATGACATCTCTCCAGATATTAACTTTGAGAACCAAAATCTGCACACAGCTTCCAGTAAACAGAATATTCAATCAATGTTAGATGAAATTAAGAGCCACTGCAGTTTGTTTTCCCTGAGTAATAGTTTCCTTGACATATTTTCCAATTAAACTTATTTCAAATATTTGAGATCAAATTACTTTCTGTCATTTCATAAATTATTTAGCTACTTTCATACTCCTAATGATCATCCTTGAGAACACATTCCTGTAATTTTTTTAAACAATGTTAATCCTCTACAGTGGGAAAATTTTTTAAATAAAAAAAGCTCTGACTTGAAGTGGTTTTTCTCAGTCTCTTTCAGCATAGAGAGATTAATGCAGCTGCCTCAATGGAATGGGTTGGGTGTCAGGATTATTGATCCAAACTGCCAACCTTCATTGTTCAGGATGATTCGAGGATTACAAGTGTGATTTTCAGCAAAATTCATGTGCACTTTTATGTATAGCAATGTAAAGCACTGATTTTTGTTCACATGATTAACATATAGATTAAGAACTGAAATCAGTGTTTGTATGACTTCCTTTTCAAATAATAAAAGAACAATGACTTTTCCTTAGAAACCCTCTAGTCTAGATTCAAATTGGCCATAATGTACACATAGACCACTCCACTGGCGAAACAGTCTTAGGATCTGATGAGCATCTGAACAGATAAAGGGGCTTGAACGGAGGGGCAGTTTCTCCCTTTTAACTCTCCTCTGGTCTTCTACCCTCTCTTTGTCCTCATTCTTATGTTGTGCAGTCTCTTCTCAAATTCTCTTCAACATCTGTATTTTATTCTACCTGTTACTTGTGCCATAGTCTTTCTGACCAAGGAGAAGGAGTTGAAGTTAAGAAAATTGCTTCTGGCATGATGCCTGTCCTCAAAATTGACCAGAATATGGTGATAGTAAGGTCTTACTTGTTATGTGGATCACATATAAGACAAATTTACCGGGGCTTTTTTTCTTATGTTTTTATACATTTTTATTTTTTTTTTAAAAATCCTGCATATCTTGAAATCACTACATTCTCTTATGTTAAATTCTGCACTTTCCTTTTCCCATTGAGATCACTAGTCAAAATGGAATTGTTTTTTGTCTATAGTTATAAGGTGGGAATCTAATTTCTTCCCCCCCCCATATGGATAACCAATTGTCCCTGATATACAGTACCACCTCTGTCATATATCATGCCCATCTAGAAATAATAGATTCTGTAGTCTGTGATACTGATTGGTCTAGCCATACCACACTGCTTTAATTATTATAGCCTTATAATAAATTTGACACCTGAAGAGTAAGTATAGTCATGCCTTCTTCTCTTTCAAGGTCATCGTAGTTACTATACATTGTTTCCATACAAATTTTGGAATCATATTGCCCCTTTCACAAAAAAGTATGTAGTAAGATTTTGGTTAAATTGCATAAACCTTGTAGCTCTATTTGGAAATAATTGAAATCATTATTTTACTGGGTCTCCCAACCAGTTAGTGTGGGGTAAGCCTCCATTTATTTATGCCTTCTTTAATGTCTTTCAAACAGGTTTTAAATTTTTCTTCAAGAAGATTTCGCATATCTGTATTAAATTTATTTGTAGCTATGTTATATTTTTGTGGCTGAAATATTTTTAAAATTTCAATATCTAATTCCCCCATTGTTGCTGATATACAGAAATAAAATGATTTTCTACATTTATTTTTTATTCCAAAATCTTTCCTCTTAATTCGAATAACTTTTTGTTTAGATCTTCCACATCAGCAATCTTATCAAAAGCCAATATTGGTGCTTCTGGTTCTCAGACTGTTGAGCTTGGAGTGAATTACATCACCAGCTTTTTTGGTTCTCCAGCTTGCAGAAAGCAGATTGTAGACTTCTGGCCTCCATAACCATGTGAGCCAATTCCTATAATAAATCTCCTCTTATGTATATCTATGTATATATCCAATGAGTTCTGTTTGTCTGGAGAATCTTGACTAACATAGAAGTAAATTCTTCCCCAGATCTTCTAGATAAGATCCCATCCCAGCCTGCATCTTGATTATAGTCTTGGGAGATGGTGAGCAGAGAAACCAGATAAGCCTTCCCAGATTTCTGATGTACAAGACAGGGAGATAATATATGAGTGTTGTTTTGAGCAGTAAAGTGTGGTAATTTGTTACACAACAATGGAAAACTAATACTTTATTTTTCCTGATTTCTAATTAAACCACATCTTGGTCACAAATTATGACAATTACAAACATTTTGACACTTGTTGAGAAATGTTTTATGGTCCAGTGTATGGTAGATTTCTGTAAATGCATGGTGCATTCTTGATAAAAATATAGGCCCTGCAGATGATGCGTGCTGTTGTACACATACATACATACACTCCACGTACTCATTAGATAAAAATTTTTACTTGTGCAGTTTACATCTCTTCTATGTTTAAAAATTTTTTATTGTTTCTGCCCTGCTTAACCCATCAATTCCTTTGAAATGTGTGTTAAAATCTCCCATTATGCTGGTAAATTTTTCCATTATTAAAACAATTATTATTAACTGTGGTCCATAAATGAGCTTCAGAGTGTCTGTGTACCAACTGAAATTACATGTACTGTATTTGCATGTGACCACGTATCTTTTTGTAGAAGACGGTTATAGTACTCATCAGACCTAGCTAGAGAAAAGATTCAGAGCCAGAGCTACAGAAAAGTAGCCCTTCTAGTATTGAAATAAGCAAATGAAAAATAAATAATGTGTCAGAAGTATTTTTTTCAGTTTGGAAATCTGAATCAACTAATCATAAACTATGCTTAATATTAAGCACAACTAAAGAATGAATAGAAAAATGACTAATATTATATGGAAAAGGAAAGTATTGAGAATTTGACATTTTTTTTAACCTGGAAGTGAGATGTGCTCTGGAATCAATCATTCTCAAACTTTAGTGCATGTAAGTTTACCATCCCTTAATATTCTTACTTAATAAGTCTGGGGGAAAGTCAAAGAAGATGAATTTTTAATAAGCACCTCAAATGTTCTTGAGACAGGTTGTTTATGAGCAATAATTTGAAAAACATTGTCTTAAAACTTCTCAGTGTATATAAGGAGTATGGTAGCCATCTTTAGCTCTACTACAGCAGAGGAATACATTTACTTCTCCCTTTCATCCATTCCGTTTGAACATGTTTCTCTGTGAAGGGACCAGGAACATTTCAACCCTTGTTTGGTTTCTGCAAGAGTACCTATTCTTCAGAGATGGTCATGTTCATGTAGTAGGAGTACAAGCTCCCCCAAAGGAGGATGTATCTCCAAGAGAGGGGCTGAAAATTAAGGGACTTAGCGGTGATGGAGATGAAGATATCATTTTGTTTGTATAGAAAGAGGTCTTGGCTTCTAAATGTTTCTAAAGCTTCACTTAGAAGACAAGTTGAGCATCAATGGCTCTTTAAAATAAGGAAATACTTATCAATACACTGTTTTTGACCAAATGTAGCTAATATTTAAAGTCTATCATATGTATAAATTACATAACCGCAAGTCAATATTGTAGGTGAAATATGATTCCTATCTAATAATTTATTTAGTAAATAAGTAGATACTGCACTATATTTACCAATGTAAACATTGTGACTTATTATCCGAAGTACAATTTTATAATCACAACATTACGTGGTTGATATCCTCACCATTTTCCATGTGTATGTATATATATGCATCTTTGAACAACAGGGAATAAGATTTGCTCTTTCTACCCTGGCAATGTTTAAATTAATTTGGGTCTAATTTGTTTGGATACCTCATTTATCACCATGTTTGCAGTGGCCTCATCTGCACTGTTTCTTGGTGACAGCTCAAAGCAAAGGTGCTTCTCAGAAATTAGTATGCACTTACATAGATTAAGAGCCTTTGTATCATATAGGCTTGAGACTTCCAGGGTTAATTTGGAGAGCAAATTGTTAGTAGAGATCAAATGCCAAATGAATGTTATTGAAGGAACATGTTCATGTTAAGACCAAACAAAAAAAGACTGTGACCAATTAAATACACTAAAATAGCAAACTCAGAGTAAAAAATCTAGTCAATCAAAGGATTTGAGTTCACTACCCACTTAATTGACCGGTTGTTGTGGTGCCATATAAACACAGCCTTAGTTTATTCCTTTGTGCTGATGGGGTTGACATGGGTAAAACTTAATTTAAAAACTTAAAAAAGACTAGGAGTTTCTTTGACAGTTACTGGAAGTTTTTCAATTTCTCCTTTCTTTCTGGGCTGTAGCACCAGTGACTCTGTGGTTTTGACTCACTGACAATTGGAAGAAACTTGAGAAGGAATTCTGCGAGCTGTCATTTCTCTCCATTAGAGCTAATCTTTGGGGGGCTATTGGAAATATCATTTGTCTTAAGACTATGGAGAAGCTTAAAATGAGCATCATTTATTCCCATACTGCCTAACACTGTTGCTTTCATACAGTTATTGGGAAAAACATGCAGGTTCTTTTGGAGTTAGAGTTGTACCTCTTGCACAGAAATATTTTCTGACTTTTTTTAAATAATAAGAAACATTAGATGCTTCATGGGATATTGATTTTAATTAAAGAAACTGACTTGAAAACTTTTGCTGTTGTAAAAGAGGAAGATTTTTCTCTGCTACTTTAGCATGCTTTATTGCTAAGAATCTTTCAAAGTTTGACCTTTAAAAACATCGACCATAAATGCATCTCACGCACTGGCCCAAACAATGTGTTGGGTGTAGTAGCCTTTCTTGACAAAAGAAATAAGATAACTTATAAAAGGTGACAATTATTTGGCCATTGTTATGAAAGATCTCAGGCTGACTGATGGATTCATGAAAACAATGTACTGTGATAAGTTTCTGGAAGGTGTCTTTGTGGAACAGCACCAGTTGGTGAGTTCATAGAGGTTGACTGAATGTACATTCAACATTAGTCCTGGCTAACCTCAGCCAGGCTGGGGCTTCTGCTTAATACCAATCCAACTCAAGTTATGTGACTGCTTCCCAAATGCACAAGAAAAATAATGGTTTCATTGCTTCTGAATTGATGGATCCTTTCATTTTGGCATTAGAATACTATTTTAAGACAGAGAGAGGAAGAGTGAGAGAAGAAGGGGGGAGGAGGAGGAAAAGGGGGATAGGGAGAGAAAGCAAGAGGGAAGGAGCAACCCTTAAACTGAAAGGGTTGTGAAAATCTAATCTGCCCATATAGTGTTGAAGAAACAGACATGGAGGATGTGACTTGCTCAGGGTCACACAGCTAGAGGCAGATACAGGACTAAAATACAAGTCTGCAGAAGTGCTGTTTTTCCAAGTGACAGGGCCAAAATAAAGTGCTTTTCATCATCAGAATGTGAGGCAGACAAGTGAGGTCTCTTTCCAGAGTGAACCCTTTCCTTTCCTGACTATGGTCTGAGATATCAGAAACAGGGAATGTTTGATTATTGAACCCGAGTCATTCATATGCATTTGTTTTACAAATGGTGCCCCTCATTGTGTTAACATGTGTAGGCCCATATGGTCACACAATAAGTCACTGGGAATTTAGGACAGACAAGGCATTTACTGGAAAGTCATCTTCTTTTCAGCTCTTAAGTGAATCCATCTATTTGTAGCACTAAATTTCATATCTGTCCAAATTTCCTCTTCATATTAGCTAAAGCTAAAGCTAAATGAGATTTGAAAGCTTTAACATAATGGCAACTAGACTGATAAGACTAATGGTGGACATCAGTAGCCCAGTTACATCATCAAATGGTCACATGTAAACCATACATATCAAATTCCCTGGCACCACTTTTTTGAAGTGGTCCAAATCCAAAGTAGAGAGCTGTGAAAGGATATAGAACTGAAAAGATGGCCATCAGTGTATTTAAACACAAATGAACTTTCTCCTTCTATCCTAAAAAGCAGAAAGAGATGGACAAAGGCTGGTAACTTTAAGAAAAGAGTCAAGAATTTGGCTGGGAATCTGCCTTTTGGGTTTAGATGGAGTTTGAAGAGTGGGTGCCCAGGAGACCCTGCCTAGCAGAAGGGCTTGAGGGAGCTTTCATCCTCCTGTCTGGGGAAGTTGTCCAACCCTGTGCGAATCCCTGAAGGCAGTCCTTAGGCCAGCATGCAGTTAGCCTCATTCCAAATGTAGCAAGAACAGCCAAAAGAAAACATCTGATACTGAAAACAATTTTAAGACAGAGAGAGGAAGGAGGGAGGTGGAGGGAAAGGGGGATAGGGAGACAGGGGGAGGGGGAGGGAGCAAGATCAGTCTGTGGGATTTGTCAGCCTCAAAAGTTAAAGCCCCAAACTAGGTGACCTTGACCCTTGAAACACAATCTGTGACCTCAGTTTGAAACTAGTTTATAAAAAATAGAAGTAACATGTTCTTTAAAAAACAGAGGCACATATTTACACAATTTCTGTCCGGTTTTCAGTGGTGAGGTATTCTAGGCCAAAGCAAAGTTCTTCCCTGAGAGTTTAATAATGTAATGGTCTTATCAAAACAGAGCCAGGAACTATCACCCAACCTCTCAGCTTTTTGAGATTATGATAGGTTAGAGGAAAGTTCTGTCTAAAAACTGCTGCATTAAATGTGCTCAGTTGTTCAGGCATGTAGTCAATAACAAAGTAAGTAGAAAAAAAGCAACATTGCTTGCAAAAAAAAAAAAAACTATTAGCTCTTCTTTGGTTTAAAGGAATAAGGTTGAATAACCAACTCCAGCTTGCCGTGCTCTCTATTTAAAGTGCTACCAAGTAACAGAAAACTGACTTGGCAGAGTGAGCAGGACAGGGTTCTGTGTTCAATCATTTTGTGGGTCAGTTAGCTTTGTTGTGTTCTAAATTTGGGCCAACCATTTCCCTCATGCATATTGTTGGTTGGAGACAGAAAATGGAATAATATGTAAAAAATCAAATCCATTCCTATTACTGGAAAGGCAAATAAATACCTTCAAAATGTGTATTCTACATTGGTTCATGGCTGGGTGGTAGCGTTGTCTCTTGTAAAAAGATTAGCAAATATAAATAAAATGATGTATCAAGAAAAATTCAGTAATTGAAATAAAAATGTATCTAGATCGTAGTTTTCTTAAATAGAATATACATCGAGATTATTTGTATCGTAGCTTGCAGAAGAACCCATAGGAAGATACATTAGATTGGTTGAATACGTGGTTTAATGTTGCCACATGAACGACATAAGACAATATTTACAGCTTCTCTACTGGTAGTGGAGTCTCAGAAATTGGCTTCAAGCATCGTTGTCAGCCCTAAAGTTCTTTTAATTCTAAAACTTCATAAATGCATACATACACAATTTTAATTTGAATTCAAAATAGGTTCTTGGATTTTTAAAAAGTCACATATTTTTGTGTACTTCTGTAAGTAACATTTAGCTAGAGACAGAATGTAAAACTTCTTGTAAGTGAATCAGATACCCAGTTACAATTTTACTTGTAGAGCTACAACTAACTATCACTTTGCCTCCCTAAGGAGTTACTAAGCATATTGAGTCACCAGTCTATGAAGCATTTACCCAAAATGCTCAAAATATGTAGAACACATAGAATATGTGTTAAGATATACATGAAATTACAGCCTTTTGAAAATGTTCTGACTGACTGCATTGAACGCAATGGACCACAAGGAAGAATCACATTCAGAGTGATTAATGAC
The DNA here is from genome assembly GCF_030020395.1 of Manis pentadactyla. NCBI lineage: Eukaryota > Metazoa > Chordata > Mammalia > Pholidota > Manidae > Manis > Manis pentadactyla. Next base: position 62,908,339 of record NC_080028.1, on the reverse strand, counting down.
GAACAGAATAAAACTAAGGAATCTCCAGAAAGGAGAGAAACTGCTTGATCCTCCAGGGCAGCCGGCTTCTCCAGTTTTATTATACAATTGAGCAAAGCAAATCAAATTCCCTCAGTTTTCCAAGGTTCAGTTCTAATAGCCTTCGATCCAGCTGGACAGCTGTGTATGTCAGGAATTTATGATTCCTGACTTAAGTTGACACAAGTATCCAAAGGAGGAGCTAGATCCCTTCTGAGGGGCACAGGCACACATTTCAAACTTGAAATAGTAAGCCCTGAACATTTTCACATGGAAATTGGCATCCGGCTTACCGAGGACGGAAAGGCAGCCTTCAGTCTCAACAGAATGTACTGTTTACAGGTCAATTGTCGATCCATTGATTGAATAACAGAATGTCAAATCAAGTTTTGTTGCTATAACAACCAAACTAACTGGCCCATTAAGGGTTGATCCTGGCCAGTAATCTAATCTGTTGTCCAGAGCACAACTTGTTTCGATTGTCCCCAAAACTAATTCTACCAGGAGACTATTGAATTGGTGCCATCAGGCCTCAGATTGTTGACAAAGGACATATGCCAGCCCTCAGTTCCTTTCCTGAGTGTGGAAGGGTACAAAAGCAAAATAATTTATATATTTGTTTTCTATTTTTCATCTCTAGTTATGGCATTTAACATTTTGGGGGCACTTCAAAAGTAGAACGAATACTTCTTGTTAGATTTAAAACAAGTAGAGAAAAGCCAACAATAAAGGGATTTTATTTGCTCCCATCACACTTCAAGAGGTTACAAATATCAGAGCTTCAAGAGGAAACATAAAAAGTAAACATATAGATGCAAATGCTTAAACCTGCTAGCAATCAAGGAAAGGCAAGTTAAGATGGTAATGGGGCCCTGTGAGCTTGGGCCAGAAGATTAAGCAGCTGTGGAAGTTGCTAGAAGAGTGGCATTATAAATCTGAAAAACAACCTGACAATAAATTTCAAGAACCAGAAAACATTACCCTACCTCTGAATATTGTTATCCAAAGGGAACAGCTCACAAGAAGAAAAAAGTCATATTTGTAAAAAAGTTTATGGCAGAAGGGTTGGTTTGTGCTTGTAAAACATGTGGGCAGATCTGAAATGTTAGAACTGAGAGGAACGGACAAGTGAGATCATAGTGCTTGGTAGACTAGTACTGAGCAGCCTGGAAAGGTGGCATGAAAAGTAAATGTGGAGACAATGGAGCAATGTGGAAAATGTGAAGTGAAAAGGAGGCCTACAAAATCTCTCTATTCTCCATGATTACAATAAATGGCACATGTTTACATATGGACAGGAAATGAAGTGGAACAGAGAAAAGAAAAACAGCAGTTGTGTTTGAGTGGAGGAAATGTTGGCTAATATAGACTGAGTCATAAATGTGTATATGAGCAGATGTATCTTTTGAAATCACTAGGTATGGTATTACAATGTAGTTATAACACTAAATGAACCAAAAAATGTTCTATTGTAAGCTTTGGAGAATTTTGAATTTGAGACTTAGGGAACAGTGAGCAACATAAACCTAAAATAGCTACTCCTTCTATTCTAATAGCTGTAAGCTTCTTCTTATAGCTACACCATCACTGTCTCAATGCACCCTCTGAATCAGATTTCTTTACTTTTTTTATTATAAGAGCAACATATATTACTTCCAAAATAAATACACAAAAAAAGCAAAAAGGACAATCAGTAATTCAACCCCCGCATGGTCTCTCACTTTATTTCAGCCCCCCTTCTTTTTTCCTTTACAGTACTGAGATTCTACCATGAATAGTATTTAGTGACTTCATACAAAATAGTCTAAATTTTTTAAGCAAACTTGTACTGTTAGGGAGTTTCTTTCCTTTTTTCTATAACCTACTATCAGCTAGTAGCAGCTACCATTTATTAATTCAGACAACGTGCCAGCTACTATACTATTCGTTGCAGGGCAAATATCAAGTAACTAGTAAGAGAGAGCAACTTTTGTTCTTACAGAAGTGAGAGGGCTGAGGTCCAGGAGGCAGGTTTGTCCAATATTACATAGCTAGTAGGTGATAGGGCTGGGGATCCAAATCAGCTCTCTCTGACTGCAGAACATGCGCTCCTCAGCACTCATTATCTGTACTGTGCTCAAGATGGGGAAAGACAAGGCGATTAAGCCTCTGCCTTCCTTCTCCCAAACTTCTGACCCCTGACCCTGTTCTTGGTAAATCCCTCTCTGGTGGCTGGGTTTGGCTAAGCAGGCAGTGTCACCAGGCAGATGCCCCCTCCTAGACCTGGTCCATGTGTGCTCCTGCCTCCTTGTTTCCAGCTGGGGAGCCCTCCCACCATCACCCAGATGCCCAGAGGCACCCCAGTCCTCACAATTGGAGGTTTTCTCTTAGATGGGCCCTGGCTGAAGCAGAGGGATCAACTGTGGGTCACTCCTGCTGGCCAGAGTCTTATTTCTTTCATAGGATCGCGGAAAAGCCTAACAGTAACACTGGGATGTCAGCTCATGTTCCTCCTGAAAGCAACTGTAATCCTAAGATTTATTTTTTTTTCCCCATGGCGGAGCCAATCTTAACATAAAATATTAATTTTGGAGAATGCAGTTATCATAGCATGAGAGGAAATGAATATTTACCAAAATGATAGTTGAGCTCCCCTTGGCCTGTGTTGTATTTTTACATCCTAACAGCCACTTGGCATGCTTTGGCCCAGGCTTCCCCAAAAGACACTTCTTCCTTCATTATCTTTGCTCTCCATAAGGCAACTTCTAACAGCTTTCTTCTGTCTCAGTCAGGCACACCTGCATGAGAATCCTAATTGTGTCCTATACCAGTCATACCAGACCCTTACCAACTCTCCATTTCCTCATCTATAAAATGAACACACCAACATCTAATTCACAGAGTTGTAAAAACTAATTATTTAGAACACTCTCTGACACACACAGGTGCTTGGAATGATAGATACACCAATAAGCTTTATTTACCTTTCCACCTGCACAGAAGCTAGTATGCAGTGTTCTCAATCCTGCCTTGTCTAAACCCTGAAATTCCAAGCCTTCACTACCTCTGTCTTACTTACCATGCACATTCCTAGCCTTTAGCAGCTGCCACCATCTGCTTCCCATGTTTCCACTCCAGTACTGCTAATTACAGTATTATGCTGGCAGTTACAAACGCATGCTACATAATCTGGGCTCTCTGATCTCAGCCTGCTTGGTCCTCACTACCCGTGTTTTATTTCTCCCCTACTAGATTGAAATTCCCATAAGAACTTCCAAAATTTCCACACTTCTAAAGATCCCGATTGCATACTCATCTTCTATACCCTCAACAGATGACCTAGCCTCCTGTCATAAAGAAGATTGCCACTGCCCAGAAAAGATCAAGGTAACATAATACACTGTAATGATCTCTCCAAAGCATTTCTGTTAGAACTATCATTTCCCTCCCAGAAGCTGTTCAGTGTCTATCCTTACATGCAAAACAAGTTTATAATCATGATTTTTATTTTTATTTATTTCCCCTTTATAGACCCTACAGCCAACCTGAACAAGAACCTAAAATCCTTTCCTAGTCCATCTTTGCATCCATACTGTGACCATTTCTTTTTTTTAGAATGTCATTTCCCTGCTTTTTCTATGTATCAAAATTCTACCCATCTTTCAACATCTTAAATCAAAATTTCATATGCTCCAAAAAACTGTAATTATTCCAGCTCACTGTCTATTTTAATCATATGGCTTTTTGTTCTTGTAGGGTGCAGTCCTTTTAATACGTCAGTTGTCTACATTTCATCTTTCCTCTGGGAATATAAACTCCTTAAGAGAAAGCAACTGGGTTGCCTATGTTTACATACTCCTAGGAAGTCATCGGTGGAGTAGTTCATAGCTAATGAAGAGGGCAGGTTTAGGGAACCCTATCCATTCTTTTTCCTCTTTCCATCTTTGAAATCTCTTTGAAGTGAAAGAAACCTCTACCTAGAGAAAAGCTCCCCAGAGAGAGAGAGCTCAAATGGATATCAGATACAGTAGGGATCTTTGGAACTGAGAGAGGAAGCAGGGGGAAGAGGAGACCCTTGCAAGGTGATCCAGATGGCTTTGCTGTCTCCCAGGGCCGAAGTGTCCATGACCCTCCAGAGTTCTCTGGAGCTGAGAAGCTACTGCAATCCCAGCCATTGGGTTTGCTGACTACAACTTTCTCAAGAAAAACTCCCTCTGCCTGGAACGTGATTCATGGTGATCTCAGCTTGAGTGTCTTAAAAATTGAGAGGTACAAATACTAGGCGGTATGTACTTACAGCATGCCCTCTCTCTTAAAGAGCCTGAGTTAAGCACAGAAAAAATAGAAGGCCAGGATGAAGGACAAAATAATGTGATGTGGTGTGTGTGTGTATGTACATATATGCACATATACACAGATATATATATGTATATCACCCTCAATACCAGAGCAGCATCTAGGGAACTGGAATTTTTGTATTTCATCAGATCTCATACTATGCATGGAGACCTTTGGAACTAGTATAGTCTTCCACTACAATGTTGGGCTAAACCTTCCAGTAAAATGAGGCCTCAGTTCTTCAGAAAAATGCTGTAAAATAGTTGGATTTTTTTACTACATGTTTCTTAGAAATAAAACATTAATCCCTAAATAGATGTTAGAAACCTCTCTCCATATGAAATGGAAAGAGATCTGAATACATAAGGACCCCGTTCACAGTCAGAAGGGGCCTCTTTACTCCTCTTTCTATGAAACAGTGACATCTACTGCTCAGTGGGGCTAATCCTGGGGGATGCTCTAAGACCAAAACAGCCGGTGTTTGAGATATTCAGCCTTCTGAGCCAGAGGCAGGGCCACGGTGGCAATCTCGTCCTCCTCCCTTCCTGCTGAGGCCTCTGCACAACACTAGCATGTTTAAACTTCTGCACAAACTGGTCTGTTCTCTTTCTGAATTCGTTTATTTCTTCTACAACAACTATATCAGAATATTTTTCATATTGAACCCATATTTGTTTCTTTTTAACTCCTCACTACCTCTTAGCTCTATCCTTGGACTAGTGTTCAAGAAGTAAAACTCCTTTTCTCCACGATAGCCCTAGAAGCAGAAAGACATATCCTGGCAGTTTTCTTTCTCCATGTGAACAGTCTCACGTCCTTCAGCCTTCCTGGATATTTCAAGCCTCTCTCTACATCTTTCCTATTTTTACATGTACTCTTATTGATTCACATGAATCAGAAAAATAAAAGTGTGCATTCCACAAAAAGCCTATCATTATATAAATGATTGACTTCATCTTTATTAAATGGCAGCAATGAGGCAGTGGATAAATGGGTGGAAAGTGAAAAGACAAAATCTGGGTTCAATCCTGGCTCCTCCACGTGAGCCATTAGACCTGATGCACATCACCCAACCACTCTAAACCTTTGTTTCCTCAGCTATAAAATGAACATGACAATACCAACCAACTAGTAGGTTTGCTTTGTGGCTTAAACACGGTTCAAGAAGGCACTGTGTTACGGGCACTTAGCACAGGCTCACACAGCTATTCAGTGAGTACTCAAGAAATGGCAGCCTTCTTGTTATTAACCAGCTGCTGCTGGATTAGAGAAACAAATATGAGGAAAGTTGAGGAGAAATGGGGAAGTCAGAAGCAATAAAGGAAATAAAAGAAACAGGAGAATGCACAACATGTTTTAAATTAACTATAAAATGTAAAGTTTCTTAAAGTCTGGGCCAATTTTATGCATATCCTATGTGCCGAGCTCATATCCAGTGTCTGGCATATAAAAGGAGATTAGTGTTTTCTGGGTGAATGAACTTCATATAGATCAAAATATACTATATAAAGCAATGGAGAAAAATACCATAAAGTTAGTGTTATGGTGACATTTCTTATATGAAATGTGATACAATATAAAAAGCCCAAATATAGCAGATGTTGAGCCATGCCGAGATTGCATGGTACATTTAATAACCTGAAAGAAGCTATTCATTCGGCAATTTGTATTAATTTGGAAACTGTTGGATCATAATGTATGCATATATATTAAACCCTTTTCTATATAAACATCATCACTAAAATTTCATTTTTAGTGACTACCTAGATTTAAGCATAGGTGCTACGAATACAAAGCACAAATGATCATTTCTTCCCCAGAGAAGTTTACAATATAGTTGAGAAAATAATTAAAGTACATAAAATAACCATTAAAAATACGAAGGATAAAAGAGTTATACAGCCAGTAGTAACCAAACCAATCTAGCAAATGTTCCACTTATACTTGATAACCAGCGAAATCATTTTCCATTGTATATAATTCAAGGCCACCAATTTGGGAGTTACTAATTCCGATTTAAGTCAGGTAACATGCCTAAAGAAGAAAGGGAAACAGAGAAATTTGAATGCTTTTGAATGAACTTTGAGACAGTTCATAGTGCAGTTGGTGAACACATGGCATTCAGAGAATTAAAGCTCTTCAGTGGTTTTAAGGAAAGCATGCTTGGGTACTAGGTAAAGAAATTGCATTTCCTTGTTGATTATGTTTCAGTGTAACTCTCTTTGTTTGGTGTCCTCACTTGCATAATGAAGAGACGAATAACTGTCCTGCTTAATAACAGAATTATCGTGAAAATATTATGAAATAATAAAAGAGAAAGGCCTTTGAAAATCTTGTTTTGCAAATGCAAGTTGATGTTATCCCCTGTTCTTGTGGATATTGTTAGGAGAAGCACATTCTCCTGCCATGCAAAGAGGTCACATGTGAGCAGCTTTGGTCTCACACATCTTGCATGAGTCATCTTAATAAAATGGTCCACAGTCTACTTTATAGAAAGTATAGAAAGCACTGCACACAGCATAGAAATAAGCCTCAGATAAAGATATAGTGGATGGATCTTTACACTGAAAATAACTGTTTGGTCAGCCTTGGTAGTTGATGTGGATTCTGATATAATCCATTTGGCTGCAGCAATCAGTACTAATCATTAAAGTTGCTAAAATGAATATTTTGGGTAGATATGTGGCAGTTTAATTGTGTAATGTTATACACGGTGGGCTCTAAACAATTAACACACTTATACATATAGAAAAAGCTTGTTACTGACTATAATAAATCTCTAGAATTCCATATCCAACATTCCCTTATCTCCAGTAAAATTGGACCTTTGTAAAAGGGAAATGACTGATCATCTAGGACCATTGGCCTTTGGAATGAATAATTGATATTAAAATTCTTATTACCACCGTATATTGAGAGATGAGCCCAGTTCCTTCTCTTTGGTGTCTCAGGTTTTTCCAGATTGGTCCAGGAAGGCCAAACATGAATACCTTTCATTCTAATGTACTCCACTGTTTGTTACTGTGAACTACTCAGGGATGCCCTTGGTCATTGCCATGGCTGCACTGCACACATCATGGGTCTACTGGGCTTGCCTCCTTGATGATTTCTGGGCACTAACAAAGTGAGAATGGCTCAATATTTATTGAGGAACCTATAGTAGGGCCAGCTGTGCCACAGTCTTTCATGAAAGAGACCAGCTTCTGTCCCCAAACATATCCCAAGACACTGTAGGATAGAAGCCATTCTCTTTCCACCACTGCTATAATCTCTCATCTTAAACCAATGAAGAAGATTAAATGTCTCATTTTCCATCATCCCAAAAGAAAAGCTTCTTTACATACCAGCTCATGCAACTAGATGGTCAGTGAAATCACTATTTTAGCAAAGAATCAGACCTTAAATCCCAGTTTAGGATCACTGAGAAAGCCCTATTAAAAACCTTGCTTACAAAATAGGGAGCATCTTATCAAGATTAATGAAAGTACACATCTGTAAAATGTATTTTATTTTCCAATTGTTTTTAATACAAAATCTGAATTGCTTATTTAAAAAATAATTGACACATGCAAAACAGAGAAAACAAGTAGTGATTCTACAACATCTTACTACACTGATGGACAGTGACTGTAATTGGGTTTGTGGGGGGGACTTGGTGAAGGGGAGAGCCTAGTAAATATAATGTTCATAATGTTCTTCATGTAAATGTAGATTAATGATAACAAACAAACAAAAAATGATAATTCATCATTTCTATAATAAATTTAGTGTTTAAAGGGAAAAAAAAAGAAAGATGGATTCTAATTATGTCTCATATTTTGTCATGCTATGTCATTATCTGTAATGATTCAATTTAATGATCATCATTAATATTTATTGAACTTCTATGATTAAAAAAATAATAATTGACAGTGCTAAAATTTTTGGCAAGGAAGGCACATCTGTCAAAATTTCATATAGATATATAGTCATAAAGACTATCATGCCATCTGTGAACAAGGTGGCTTTATTTATTCCTTCCCAATCTGTATACATTCTGTTTCTTTTTCTTGTCTTATTTATTGTATTAGCTAGAATTTCAGTATAATGTTGAAAAGCAGTGGTAACAGGAAACATCCTCTCCTCATTCCTGATCTTAATGGGAAAATCTTCGAAACTTACTCTGAAGTGACAGTAATCAAGGAAGTGAGGTATTGGTTAAAGAAAAAACAAGTAGATCAATGGATTAGAATAGTTGAGAAATTGACCTACGTTAATATAGTCAACTGATTTTTAATAAAGGAACAAAGGCAATACAATGGAGAAGATAGTCTTTTCAACAATGGTGCTGAAATAAATTAACAACTACATTCAAACAAACAAACAAACAAAGAATCTAAACACAGACCTCATACTCTTCATGAAAATTAACTCAAAATAGGTCGTAGACCTAAAGGGAAAATGCAGAACTGTAAAACATCTAGAAGATAACACAGGAAAAAAATCTAGATGACTTTCAGTATGGCGATGCCTTTCTGGATGTAACACCAAAGGCAGGATCCATGAAGGAAAGAACTGACACTTGGATTTCATTAAAATGAAACATTTCTGGTCTAAAAAGAAAAGTCAAAAAAGGGAAAAGACAAGCCATGAACTGGGAGAAAATATTTGCAAATGACATATCTGGCAAGGGACTGTTATCCAAAAATATGCAAAGAACTCTTAAAATCCAACAATGAGAACACAAATAACCTGTTGGGAAAGGCAGTCAGAAGCTTAAAGTCTTTCTACCCTCACTTCACTGCATATGGATGGACCTTGGGCCTGAAACACTCCTCACTAAGAGAAAAAAGCCCACACAGCCTGTGCCCAGCTTATCACCGTGGGTGGGGATAGCGTTCCTTGTTTCAGGTTAATGAAGACTCTGTCTCTGCTTGAAGAATGTGCATCATATGGCACCTGGCAAACCCCACTGCTTCATCTGTCCTCCAAGGCAGCACTGTGGCAACAGATGGAAAAGACCCACTGGACATAGGGGGCCAGTGCCCACTACTGAAGCTGATCTTGCTTTGTCCCCTCTCTAGATGAGTAAAGTGTGGCTCCTGCCAGTGCTTGACTGTGCTGTCTTCCTTGGCAACTCTGATACCGAGATGCAATGGGCGGCATTGCCTGGACTTTTATTCCTGGTGTTTGTCATAGTAGTGATCCTTACCATCCTCCACGCAGCTGGAGTCCTGCCCTGGGATTAAACCAGTACATGGTACTCTGCTTGACACAATCCGATTAAAAAGTGGACCAAGGACCTTAATAGACCTCACAAAGGAAGACATATAAATGGTAAATGAGCATATGAGAAGATGTTCCACATCATATGTTTATCAGGGAAGTCCAAATTAAAGCAATGAGATGCCACCACACACCTATTAGAATAGTCAAAATCTGGGACCCTGACAACACCAAGTCCTGGCAAGGATGTAGAGCAGCAGAAAGTCATTCACTGCAGGTGGAAAGCAAAGTGGCGCAGCCACTTTGGAAGACAGTTCAGCAGTTTCTGACAAAACTTAACATAGCAATCTCACTTCTATCTATACAAATGAGGTGAGAAATTATACCCATATAAAAACCTGCATATGAATGTTCATAGCAGCTTTATTCATAATTGCCAAAATTTGGAAGCAACCAAAATGTCTATCAGTAGGTGAATGGATAAATTAACTACTGTACATCCAGACAAGGGAATATTGATTTTCACTAAAAAGAAATGAAAAGACACGGTGGAACCTTAAATGCACATTACAAATGAAAGAAGCCAATCTAAAAAAGCTACATACTATATGATTCCAACTATATGACCTTCTGGAAAAGGCAAAACTATGGAGACTCAATAAAAAGATTAGTGGTTGTGACGGTTCAAGGCCAAGGGAGGGAAAAAGAGGTGGCACATAGAGGACATTTAGGAGAGTGAAATATTCTGCATGATACTCTAATGGTGGATACACATCATTATAACTTTGTCCAAACCTTGTAGAGTGTATAGCACAGAGAATAAATCCTAATGTAAACTCTGTTTTTTAGGTGGTAATGGTGTGTAGTGTGTGGGTTCAACAGTTATAACAAATGTACCATTCTAGGATGGGGTGTTGATAATGGGTCAGTCTATGAATGTACTGGGGCAGGGAGTATATGGGAAATCTCTATATTTTCCACACAAGTTTGTTGTGAACTTAAAGTTGCTCCAAAAAATAAAGTCTATTAAAAAAAAAAAGTCAATAATCTGGCCAACTTCCCTCTTTCCCCATCTGCTTTTTCAATATCTTCCACATGGTAAACTGTATACCAATTACATTTAAAATCACAGAATTAAAATATGTCTGTTAAAGTTTATTCCAGTGCATTTTTGCTTAAAATATAATTATTCAGATGGGGGACATTAATGGTCAGAACCCTAAAGATTCCATTTTAATGAAATGTCTGGATAATTCATTGCACAAGTAAACAGTAGCAGTGGAATTTTAGATAAGTCTTAGGCAGATTAGATATTGAATTTGGGGTCCCATTTTCTTAATTTATAGCAACAACTAGACTTGTTTCTCCTTAAAAAATTGTGTTGCCAAGGTAAGCTGAACTTTGCATGACCATCTTGATATTAGTTGAAAGGATCTCATTATGTATCTGTGAGCTACTTTGGTTAAGGTGAACATGAGCATGTTTCATATTTGCTAAGATTCTTTAAATTCTTTGGGGAATTCCAAGTCATACAATATTTAATATCATGTATTGTTCAAAGAAAAATGATCTAATCCTAAGAAAACTTTGACAGGCTTACATAAGTACATTCTGAGTTAGGTTTAAACATGAAAATGAAAGTAAATGTATTATCAAAAGAGGAGAAAAAAATAAACCATGAGAATTTTGAAAGGGAGAATATGCAGAGCTTCTTCTAAGTCAGTCTTTAAAAAGGAATATGTTAGATTATTGTAGTTATTACAGCAAAATTGCCAAGGGACTACTTGAGGAAAATTGAAGATACACCTATCAGCAATTCCAGATTACATGGTTTTGGAGATTAACTATTGGCCAAGGGAATAAAAAGGTGGGGCAAGGACAAGCTAAGTGAATGTCTATCAGTTGCTTATGCTTTAGAAATCAAATGGAAACTGGAAATGAGAACATAGGCTCAAGAAAAGAATCACTATGGCAAAATGGGAAATGTGTACTATTGGAATGACTATGAAACAATAAACTGCTGTCCCTCTTTGAATAAAATGGGAAGGAAGCAGTAAGGGCCCAAGGGTCTACCTTCATTTATGTAACTTACAAATGAGGAATCTTGATTTTATGGCTAATGTGCACATATTAAAACACTTAACAATGACACTGACAACATTACTGATCTATTGATGTATGTAACGACTGGGTGTCAGAAACTGGTCCATGAAGAAAATTGATCCATGAAAAAAATTAAAAAATCATCTTTTTTTCTCTGCAGCCTTCATGGGAAATAAGCAAAATGTATGTTTAAAGAATGTCATTGCAGACAATTATAAATGCCTTTCTCACTATTCTGTAATGTATTCTACTGGAAATTGCAAGGCTGTGGAATTAGTCAGCTAAGGTTATTTGTTGCTTATTATTGCAATTTTATGAGTAGCTTAGTCTCTATGAACCTCATTTTCCTAATCTATAAAGTGAAGATGATAGAAGTACTTACAGTATTCTCTCAGGGAATAATAGATGCACAGTACATAGCTCATGTCTAGTTTGCATTGAACACTGAAGGGAGAAAAACTTTATAGAGTTTGGTGTTAGGGTTTTAAAACACTTTGGAGCCTTAAATACTAAAATGAGAACATTCTAATAACAACAGGCATCAGAAAAGTTATGGAATCTGGCCAAGGTATAAAGAGACCTTTTACCCAATGGGAAGATTAGAGCAACATAGGGAGACAGTTACTAGAACAAATAAATCTATTGATCATAACATTCCCTAAACATAAGTTGAAATTCTTCAGTCAACTGGTTTCAAATATATGTTTATTTAATGTATGCTGTAAATAATAGCAACTTCTCAGGTTACTTAATATCCCAATAATAAGACTTTTAAAACATGAAGACAATCTTATAAAAGAATAAAATAGGTGCGTAAGAGGAAACATAAGCTGTTCTTATAAAGGACACCTTACAAATGTTTCTGTTACTAAAAGAGAGATGCCAGTTTTTTTCATCTAGAGCACTGCATTAGTGACAGCTGGGCATTTTGTCAATAATCATTCCAAACCATATGAATAATCAACAGGTATGGAAATTAGTTTCACTGAGAGGAAAGCCATCACAGTCTTGAGAAGTAGAATGGTACTATTGTAATCTTTATTTCATGTTGAATGTAAGAACAAAAATAAAGGCATCAAAAGCATTGCCATTGTACCTTCTGCCACAGAGAGAAGTCTTTAAATTTTTTCATGTCATTTGTTCAACAGCATTGTCAGAACCTTGTACAGTGAGTTCTATGGAATGCAGAAGTAAGGAAATGGCAATAATTTGACTCCTAAACAGTTGCTGTTCTTCCCTTTCTCACTAGCAGGAGGGTGTATCTCAGACAGTGATCTCAACAAATATTACAATCCCAATAATACTTAGCCCACAAAACCCTATTTATATGTGAACCCTGAGGAATAAGTACCCTACTGACCACTCACATCAGAGACCTTCTGCAAAAAAATCAAATGAAAAAGCAAGTATTGATTATTCTTTTAGTATTAATTCAGTATCTCAAGTCTTCTATTTACAAAGAACATTGGCTAGTGGACTATGTCTTTTAGCCAAGGACCTATTCTGAATGACAGTGCTAGGTAGTGTCATTTCTTAGGTGTTAATGGTTCAACATGGCCTCAACATTGGACTCAAATCAAAGAAAATATTAATTTAGATTACAATCTTGGTCAGCCTCACATCCACTGGAAACAGACTTTGTTTAACTTAGTGCTGATAACATGTCTCATATTAAGGTAATTTCATGCATTCAAACCAAATTCTTAGTCTTTGCCATAAAAATATGAAAGGATCAGGTATGAAACAATTTAGTCTTACTCGAGATCTTAAAGCTGGGATTAACCCATAATCAACCAGTTCCCAGAGTTGATCTGGAAGAGGTAGAATCCCCTGGGTAGATAATTGTGTATAACCTTCTGGGAATAAATGATGGGGAAATTTTGACACCACATGAACTCATAAATCTTTAAAAATCTACTTCCACTAACATGGAACAAAATCAGATACCTGGTATCCATTGCTAAGTAAGGAGTTCCAGGATGAAGTCTAGTATAGACAACGAAGAGAACAGGTGTACATTCATGAAGGAGATAACAATCCTACATAGGCAGATTACGTACATGGAATTATTTATTCATTTATTCATTCATCCAACAAATATCCATTGACTTCCTATCAAATGCCTTGCTCCATGCCGCATTATGGAGATGCAGATATTCTTTAACCTTGCACAGTGCTTATACTTAAGAAATTAGACTTAGGGAAAATGAAGTCTCTGATGTACCTGATTTTAATGTATCATCCAAGTACTGAAAAAGGATTTGTACAAAAAGACCTTTACAGTAAATCATTTTGTTTTTCTCAACTTATCCATAAAAGGAAGGGATTGGTCAGATAATCTCATTTTTTTCTTTTCTTTCTGCTCTCAAAATCCCATGGTTTTGTCATATAACTACAAATGACCTATAAAACTATAAGCTATTTTTACATCATAAAAATTATTTGTTCATAAAAAAATACCTCTTTTACACTTTTATTGCCATAAAGATAATGTGTCTCCCAAGTCTGATGTTTATATTCTTATCATTTAAAATGTTAGTATACTATTTTGTGTATAGTTGTTTATTTTAATTTTGACATAAAGCTGATGCTAGCATTATTAATCACTTTTAAAACTGATCTGTCAGTTTTAAAATTAAAAGCAAGGAAGGTGTAGAAATCACTGATCTGCTACAATTTCTGGTTTCCAGGGTGGGTGCTGCAACAAAAGGCTCTTTCGTTTCAGGTCAGTTCAGATAACATCTGCTCTGGGCACTCTAATAGGCCTTGGTGCACATTGATGAACAGTAAGATAGTTATTTTGAAGGAATATGGTATCTGTGTGGCTAGTAAATATTTCTGAAAGATGATCTGCCCTGGAAAGATTCTTGGCTCCAAAGTGAGTCATTGCATACAGGCATTTAAATAAATAAACAAATGGTATAATACAACTGCACACCCTGCTGAGATCCTACTGTGTGACAGAGAACTGTTCTACTGTGGACCAACTATCCACATATACAAACTGCCAAGAGTGCTGAAACATTCCATCGTGAGTTGTTCAGCTGCCTCTAGAATTTATCCAGACTGATACCAATTTGCCAGCTCTGTCCTCCTGCTCTTTGTAGTCATCAGTCTAGTTCTCAGATTCCAATATGGCATTTGATCTTAGCTCCTAATGCTTGGCTCAAGGTCTCTAGCAGCTTTTAGATAGTATTTCCTGGCTCAAAATTTCCTGGTCATTCCCTCTCAGAGGCAATTCTGGTATTTACCCTTGTGACCCAACTATTGCAAACCATGGATAAGTGATATTAGTTACATATGCTGTTACCCTAGAATCAGACAGAGCACTGGGGCCAATCCTCCAGAAGAAGCTAGATGCCAGATATATTTGTATCACTTGCTTACACAAGGCTTCATGACTGGGTCCCTAACATATTTCTACAGACATTCTCCTACTCAACACAATGTGTTCTATGATGAAACACACCTTGTCATCCCCCTAAATATCCCATGTGCTCTTGCACTTCTGAGCTTTTGTATACTGGAATGTTTTATATACTTTTCTTCTCATTCTAGGGATTCCTACATATCTTTCTGAAGTGTCATTTCTTCTTGGAAGTGTTCTGCCATCCCCAGGTCACATGAGATGATCCTATCTCTGCCCCACATCAGTTAACTCATTATTCAGTAATTGTTTCACTTTGTCATCTGTTTTTCAAATAGTAAGAGTTGTATAGAGTCTTGGGCAGCCTCTTGTCCATCTCTGAATCCCTGGTGCCCAGGACAGAGCCTGGAATGGAGCATACACTTCATTAAGTGTGGGTTGAGTGTGTGAATACTTTCGTAACAATGGTTCCTTGACTGCTACATGTCACTTTCTGGGAACTCTTCAAGGGTTAGTGTCAGGTTCAGAAATAGTTTCATTTTTTTTCATTTATAATTACATCATATTCTACTGTCTGCTCTTCTTAGATTTTCATTAAGAGTAAATATTGAATTTCTGAAATTTTTCCCCACAATGTTTGGGGATGTTTCTTTGTTGCAAACATGGGAAGTGGCACTTGTCTCTTCTGGTGGGATACCAGCATTCATTCAGTCCACCCATTTGTATGTGTGGAAAGTATTTTACAAAGTACCACAAGTACTAACCATGGTTGTTTAACTTCTCATTTATTATGACAATACCTTCTTTCTATCACCACACTCCATCTCATATCTTCTATTGGAGACCTCCAAACTCAGCATAATCCTTCATGCTGGAGATTTATACCTTACTCCTGAAACTAGCCATTCTTATACATTAGCTCGGGGTTTTTCAAATTTATTCAGGTGGCAAAACGCCTGGAAGAATGATGCATGCTGATAAACTGAACTCTCATTTTAAGCAGAGGCATTTTCAGTTACAGAAAGCATGGTTATATTATATGTACACAATATAAAAATCAGAACACTGAATGCACATATCCTTGGAAAAGAAGCAAGTTGGTAAACTAGACATAATGATTGCAGTCATGTATTTCTTATTTCTCTCTACTTGTGGGGAAAAAATTGAGTGGAAATATTCCACCTTAAAAAAATCCTATGTGAAAACTCAATTCTTATGACAAGCCAGAATTTCTCCTTGAATAAAAGGTAGTTTGTACATTTCAGAGTAATTATGTTTGTGAAGTGGTTTTCAAAACTATGTTTGCTATAGAACATACACGTTTCTCCACTAAACTGAAAAACAAAAGTATTTTTTCTAATTTGTAGGTAAAGTTAATGAATATCAGTCCATTTTGGGTTTCTCTCATGATATTTCTTAATGTTTTGACTTGTGTCATGTCACCTGCTAGAAGAAGAAAAAACGAATTTGCAAGGAATGAATGAGTGTAAATGCAAACTCCACAATCATCTGTTCTATGTGTACGAAGCACAATGTTAAGAGTTCTATTTATATACATTATATATTGTAGTTCTCTCACTAACACTTGATTCTATTTCCATTTTCCCCATGAGGAAACTAGGTTACAAAGGATAAATAACTTGCTAGTGCCTCTTAAAGTTTCTTCTTCTTTTTCACCATCCTGTTACCCAGAATTTCAGGTATTCTCTGGGAACTGTATTGAAGTGGACAGAGGAGGATATTCTAATTAAAACTCTTTGTGATATTTGTGTGATGGACAAGATTAACCCAGAACTTTTTGGGATGTGTTCCGTAAAGCTTTTATCTCTAGTTTTCCTGGGGAGAGGGTCATTCTTTTTGTTTTTGCAAGGTAGCAAGATGTGAATTGAGCTTGAATACCGTCAACAATGGCATGTTGCCACAAGGATTCTGTAGTATTAGCATGGTTTTCTCAGCTAATTCTCATTTTAGCTGTCCTCTTTTGAGCTCTGTATCCATCATTGGGATGTTGACATGAGAGGTTTTGTTCTAACACGAGGGCTGAGTAAAAAGCAGATGTATTTAGGAGTACATGAATTGGAACCCAATTCATAGAATAATATATTTTCCCCCTTAAAAAGAGAAACAGTTCTCTGGATTTATAGCCACCAAGAAGCTTTACTGACACATGAAATTCTGAACATACTGGTGCTAAATCATTGAGTTTTGCACAGTCCCATCACACGATTTGTGATGCTCTCTGGTGCCTCTGGGTCCAGAAATCAATGAATGGTTTGTGCTTATCAACATATGCCATTTTTCAACTATGACAGACAGAGTATGGGAAATAGATTCCTGTTAATTTTTAATGAGATTCACAAATAGCATCCCTTTGGGGCAGAGAAAAGAGTATAGCTGTGCAGAGAGTTTACTCTAAGATACATTAAAAACCCACATAAAATATACATCAAAACACATATTGAAGTACTCACAGGTATAGCCCAAATAGCCATTCACAAGAGCATCAGTTTGCTTAAAATATGCCTCAGGGAGGGTGTGCCTGCCATACACAGCTCACCATCCATGGCTTTCCATGAACACTGAGTTGGCATGAACCCTTTGGTGAGTGTACCTCCACAGGCATGCTCTCTGCTTCTCCAGCATGACCGGGAAGGTCACAGTTCTGAACAAATGCTGCGACTCCTGCATTCTGGGATGCATTAGGACAGAGTGCACCCTTAGGAGCTTAAGGACAATCTCATGTCATTTCTAAAAAGCCACTTATGTGAAATAGTCACTGTGTGACAGCAGGATATAACACAGGGACATTGCTAAAATGCTAGGATTGAGCAGCAAAGTAATACCTGATAGTGTTGGAAATTGTTGATCTCTCGTGTGTTTTGATTTTGTCCAATACTTGGCACTCCTCTTGCCTTTATGACAGGTAAGTCTCCCTCATCTGTTTTTTCTCTTTAATATTGATGTTACTCAGACCTCATGACCTTGATCCGTTGCTCTTTTCTTCTTGCATGCTGCTCATGAGTTACCTGATCAGTCTGATGTCTTAATCTTCCACCTATATGCTTTTGCCTTCAATTCTAGTTTCTACCCTGTGATTCAGTCATAGATATCTAAATACAGGCTGTGCACCTGCACTTGACAGCCCCTCAAAAGCAGTATGTCAAAAACAGCACTCTACTCTGATTTCCCAGTGAGGTCTGATCCTTTCCGGGGACATGGAAGTCATTCTTGACTCATGTCTCTCCTACATATGCCTCATTCACTCTATCATCAAATCATGCCAATTATAGCTTCAGAATTTTTCCAGAAAGTCTTCCCTTTCTGTTACTCCATATACCTACTTTTACTGACCAAGCAGAGGCCCTCACCACCTCTTGCTTTTATAATTTCAGTGGCCTCCTAGCTTTTATTTACTCTTGCTCCAACTTTTTAATCAATCCTCTGCAAAACAACCAAATTGGTCTCTTCACAATGTATAACTAATTGATCCGTCCTTTCAGTCCAGTCCTTAAAACACTTAAAGACTTTCCACTCACTATGGGATGAAGTTTAAACTCCTTAGAGTGGCATAGAAATTTGTCCTGATACACTATTCCTCTATGTCTAATTTCTCCTCACTCTCAACCTCATACTTTATACTGTAGCAAATACATGTCACATTCCTTTAGCATTTTGTGCCTCCTTCACCTCAATCCCTCTAAGAGGGTCACCCATCTTTCTTTTCTTGGCTAACTTATTCAGCCTTCGAGGAGTTATTTTCTCCTGGGAGTCATACCTTAGCCCATAGTTAGACTAGACCCTCCTCTGTGTTTTCAGAATGTCCAATATATAGCCATATTATCTATATTACTTATGACAATATATAATGTATCAGTCTTACTATATAAGTTCTTCAGGAGCTGCTTCCTTATTTCATTTATTTCCATTCTTCTATGCCTAGTGTCTAGCTTAGTGCTTGACATTTAGTAAGTGCTCAAAAAGTGTTTCCTGATGTGAACTGAGAAGTGTTTTGAGCATTACCATGGGCTAAGGATATATGGAGCATAACTTAAGTTCTGAGATTCCATAATTGTATCTTATTTATTCAGTTTTAAAAGTACTTAGTGAATCTATTCTGATACTTGCAGGATACAGGAGGAGGATAAGGTATGGCTCTTAATCTGAAGGAAGTTACCAGTGTAATCAAGGATATAAGTATTTCATAATCATTGTTTAATTTCATATATTGCCTGTTTCATAAAATACACATACATAACTTATGAGTTTTTATGCATTAGTATTTTATGCATATAATTTACATTCAGAGATACTTCTGAGTAGCAATGGTATATCAGGCATTATGACAGGCACTGAGGATTCAAAAATTACTGACATGATCCTTACCCTCAAGGATTTACAGTCTTGTTTGGTAGTAAACTGAGGAGCAATTAGGAATTTATAAAGCAGTGTGACAAGTGCTTTATGTGCCAGGCACTGTGTAGGGCACCAGGAATAGACATGGATCAGAGAGTGCACCTTTCCTTGAGGAGCTCTCTCACAAAAACTCTCACAATGAATGGTACATGCGGTTCAGGTCAAAGGTACCAGGGAAGCAAGAGATGAGTGTAAGCTGAGAAGTGGATAAATATTACATGCAGGATATTGCAAGTGAGCTTGACATTAAGGGTTAGGTTAAATGGGCTATGATTTGACTCATCAGACAAAATCAATAATTACTCAAAATGGATAGCATATAATTGCAATTAAATTGCAGCATATATTTTCCTTTCCTCTCCTTTATCTAGAAGAGAAAAAATAATTTCTTGTTATGGTCTAGCTATAATACTAGCTCTTTCCTCTTTCATGGTCAAGTTTCATAATTAAAATTTATGTTTGAAAATGATGCATCATATTGAAAGATTAATTGAAGCAATATAAAAAATCATTATTGGGAAACACTGTGGACTGTCTGGCAAATCTTATACTGCAATCTGTCCTTTTTACCTGGGATTCAGGAAGAGAGTATCTTCACCATCTTCCTCTGACAATAACTTGGATAGGATAAGTAAGGAGAACACCCAGCTCATCAATGATAGAATACCAGCATTCATTTTGTTTGGACTGCTCAGTTAGACTTTTATTGTGTTACATTTTTCTAGCACTTGATAAAACTTTACATCAGAAAAATCTTCAAGTATCATGGGACATTGGGTCATCTTTCATCTAATCAGTGCATTTTAATCTCCATGAAACTGACAAAGCATTGAAGATCTCCAGTTTCAAGGATTTCAAAAATTGGACCAAAAAGCATTAGCCCAAATGTCAAAATGGAAAATGGTCCTATTACTCATTTAGCAAGTTACTTAACCAAAACTCAAGAGAAAACTTTCAGCAGAAATCTTCATCAAGCAATGGATGACATAATGGTAAGCAAAAGCTTGCTTATAAAGCATTCCCAAATGACCTGCAGATTAATGTATTACACATACCAGATCAGCAGTGGCTCCCAGGGGTCAGGCACATTAACCCCAAGAGCAATGCTAATGCGACTTTTGTTGTAGGAGGATCGTGCTGCTGAAAAGTCCTTCCTTTTTGACAGTAGAGCAACATTTTTGTTGATCCATGTCTTCTTGCATAGGCACATCTGCTTATGAAAGAGCTGACCAAAGTAAATGGTGTTTACTTCGTGGTGATGGAAACAAACTGGCAGGCAGAGACACTGAGTGGAGGGCATCACTGAATTACATTCGGATCCACCAAAAGAGAAACCAACACTTGTGGTATTTTTTCTAGGCATGGAATTCCACTTTATCTTTTTCTAAAATAAAGCAGTGTTGGCAAAATTATCAAGGGAATACAGTGTATTGTTTACTTTCTCCATCCCCCAAATAAACATTCAGAGTTATCTGCTCTAGCCTTTGGCCCCTTTCAACTATGATTGCAGTTATAACTAATTTTTAGAAGCCATTTCAGGCCTCTTAAGTAAACAGAAGGCAATGATTAAATGGATTCATTTTCATATATCTGTTCAATGTATTTAAAGAGCTCTTTAGGATAAGGTAGGAAGAAAAACATGTTCCTCATTCAGCTTCCTAATACTGAGTGAACTGTACCTGATCTCATGCTGGTGCTTATGTAACAATGTGCTGCTGGTATTATGAGCTTGTGGTAAACCATGGGGATCTCACTGAGTTGTACCTTACATATTGCATTTTTGTGGAATAGCATGTGGAAAGAGGAAAAGAAATACACTCATTATTGCGTGATTTTTTTGGTAAAAGTTATAATTACCAACATTATCATTATATGTCTATTACCAAGTGACCATAGCTATTATGGCAAGTATATATAATGCTACTACTTCAGAGTATTCCAAACTAAAGAACGATACAAGAAAGAAGGCAAAATAGTATTCTCATTCTGACAAAATAGTGGTCTAAACTAATTTCTTCCTAAAGCTTCTGTTAGAAAATGTTTGGAAATGATAAATAAATTATGACAGTAAAATTTCAAAGTATCACCTAATTAAAAAAAAAAAGGAATATCCACAAATGACAAAAATCAACAGGGAAATGGAAGTCGGGATCCTAAGCATACAACTTGACTTTAAGACGAGGGAGAAGATGTTCAGAATGGTTGTGGTTATGGTTGTATAGTGTAGGGGAAAATTAGGAAGGTTACCATATTTTGTAATAGTTAGGATATTGAGTTTTAATTCCCAATACAGATAAATCATAAACCTTAAGTAAGGCAGAAACTTGGAAAATGAGGGGCCTCTACATATACTTGGAACCATTAGAGGACTGTCATAAATGGGGAGTAAAAATGTTATGCTTCTGGCTTGGACCAGTGCTCTCACAATAATAATTGAACACTGAACAAAGACACAAAAAAGATGAACTTAAGGCACTAAAGAGAAGGTAAAACCAGGTGGATCATAGAGGAGAGGTAACATTTTGAAAGGAATGGCATAGAGTGAGGTACTTGTTCTTGTGACATTTAGCCAACATCACTTTCATTATCTTTACTACCAAATGATAATGGCTCCTATGGCAAGTGCATATTTGTAATAGTTCACTGGATAGACTCAGATGCAGATTTGAGATGGCAAAATAGTGAAATTGACACTAGAACAATAGATATACAATCTGAAGAGCAGAGAAGAAAAAACAGATGGAAAAATATACGTAGAGGCTCAGGAAAATATGGGTATCATAAATACTAACACTTATATCATTGGAATCACAGAAGGAGAGAAGAGATTGGTGCAGAAAAGTTGTATTAAGCAATAATGGCTAAAATTTTCCTAAGTTAGAACAAAATTATAAGTTTATAGATTACAGAAGCTCATTACCCAAAAGGACCTTTTAAAATGCTGACATGTCACTGCTGAAAATCAAAAGTAAAGGAAAAAAAGCAGAAAATAAAAGACATATTATAGAGAAGGTTAACTGTGCAGTTTTTTGTATATCAATTATATCTCAATAAAGCTGGGGTAGGGTAAAGAAGAAGGAGCAAGATAAATACATATATATATATATATATATATATGAGAATATAAAGGACTCTTTTTTTTAAGATTTTCAAAATAAGTATGACTTTTAAAAGCAAAAATTATCACATTGTCTGATGGGTCTCCAATATATATAAATGTAATACACATGGGAATTATAACACAGAAGGGGAGTCTCAAGGAACCTATATAGTTGTAAATCATCTACATTTTACTTAAAATGGCAGCATATAACTCTAAGCAGACTGTGAAAGATGTATGTATATTTCACTCCCCAGAGCAACCTCTAAATAAATGATACAAAGAAAATTAGCCAAAAAGCCAAGATAAATTAAAATGAAATATTAAAAATAGTCCAATTATCCAAAAGAATGAAGGGAAGGAGGCACAGAGGAGCATAAAAGGAGGGGACGAATGGGAAACAAATATTAAAATGGGAGTCTCAATCTATTCACTAAATGTAAACAGTCTGAACAAACTGACAAAAACAGAAATTGTTAGATTGCATTTAAAAAAAGAAGACCTGACTATATACTTCCTGCAAGAAACCCACATTAAAAATAAAGAGGTCAAAAGAGAGACTAAATGTTAATCAAAAAAGAGTTGAGGTAGCTTTAATATCAGCAAAGTAGACTTCAGAATAAGGAATATTTCAAAGATTAAAGGGTTAATGACAAAAATGTCACTTCACCAAGACATAACAATCCTATGGGCATCTCACAAGAGGTCTTCCCAACACATGAAGCAAAAATTGATTGAACTAAGAGGAGAAATACAGAAATCTAATGTATGCTTGGAAAATTCTACACTCATCCTTAGTAATCAACACAACAAGTAGACAAAAAAGAAAATCAATAGGATATTTGCCTTGAATAATGTTATGAAACATCTTAACCCAATTAACATTCCTAGAACACACCACACAACACAGAATACACATTTTTTTAAAGTGCACATGGAACATTCTCCATGATAAGACTGTATTTTTCTTGGCATAAGTCATTCTTTAATGAATTTAAACCAATTAAAGCTATATAGCATATATTCTCAGACCACAATAGAATTTACTGAGAAAATAAGAATAACAATATCTAGAAAATCCTCAAATATTTGGAGATTAAACAAGACACTTATAAAGAACCTATGAGTTGAAGAGAAAATTACGTAAGATTTTTGTACTTAATTTGAACTGAATGAAAATAAAAGCATGAACAACAAAATTAGTGGGAAGAAACTATATTTATATTTATATAATTATTTATAATGTTATATGCTTATATGAAAAAAAGTTCATATATCAAAGATCTAGGCTTCTACCTTAATAAACTACAAAAAAAAAAGTAGTAACCTAAATCCAAAAGGTTTTAAGGATTTAAGAAAGGACAAATACAAAAGCAGAAATCTTTGAAACAGAAAACAAACGAAACAGAGAAAAATCAAGGAAACCAATATCCTGTCCTGTTAAAAAGATCAATAAAATTGATAAGCCTCTATCCAGACTGACTAATAAATATGGCTACATTAAAATTAAGGAATATTAATCAGAAAACTATAAAAATGTAAAGAAAAATCATATAATGACAGATTTTTACAACATAAATAAAAATCAAACGCTTAGTATCTAAATTCTAGAATATATGCAGAACTTTAAAAATGGATTAGAAACAAAATAGGCAAAGTATATAAAACGGCCACTCACAGAATAGGAAACAACATTGGCCATTAAACATTTTAAAACATTCTCTTATTTGTTGCGAAGAAAAAAACATTAAAAAAATAAGGTAACATTTTGTATGCATTGATTTCACAAAATAATTAGTAGTAAGTCTGATATTTGTGTGTGGGTGAAGCTTTAGGAAAATTGGCACTCATATATTTCTGTTGAGTATTCAAATATGTACTGACACTCCAAGGAGCAATTTAGTGATCTGAGGTTAAGGTAAAGGTGGTTATAGCCTACGAGTGAACAATTTTACTTTTATGTGTGTGCCTTGGAGAAACAGTAGTAAAATATGCTTGGAAAACATGTGCAAGGGTATATTAAAATATTTTTAAAAACTGTAATGGGGAGAAAAAGTGAAAGTAATTTAGCTTAATGGGATGTAATAGCAATCAGTAAATTTTAAAATAAAAAATTACTACATACTGTTCATGAGTATTTACAATAAAGTTTAAAGGCATGATTAGGAATGATAAACTACAAAATCATAATAGTCATTACATTTGAAGACGGAGAGAATGGGAATGAGCGGGCAACTGATCTGTTAAGGTTTCTCTGTTTGCTTGTTTTTGAACAAGAGACCAGAAGCAAAGAAAAAATAGTTTTTAAAAAGGAAGGAAATACCACAGTTACTTATAACTCACATTTCTATAATGTGCGTTATAGTCATCTTCACTCAATGGCATTTTTTTGCGACGATAATCTCAGTGTCAGTCAACTGAGTTACCTAGGGATAATGAACGAGGGAACAAAGACCCCTGGTGCTCAGCCCACTATCAGCCTTCATTCTTAGGATAGGCAAGAGTCTAACTGGAAGGTACACATTTAGGTCATTCCTAAATGGCCATGGGTTGAGGCATGACTCAGAATTGGATGAAGTGGCTCTGTCATGGATGGGGCAGGGTAAGCACATTACAAATCTCATTCCTGACACTTCAGAATTTCTTCTTTCAATGGGCTTCACTAGAACAACAACCTTCATGTTAGAAATATACTATAGCTTTCATTCTCCTGTACATGTTTTCAAATGTTTTAGGGGGTGAGTGTCATTTGAATGCCTTTCCTTGTTCTTCTAAAGTAGCTTACATAACTAGAGGACGAGCTCTAAAAACTAAGTCAAAAATTGAATGCTACGTGCAATGCTGTGCAACAATTTAAAATAATGGCATGGAAATACGTTCCCACCAGGCTATTATGTAAAGAAACAGTTTCCAAATCCATAGTATGGTTCCAATGATGTCAAAATTATGTTAAATTCAACATTTATTGTAAGTACATGCATGCATAAACACATACATCCCCAGGGTGGCGTAGAAGGAAACTAGATTATACCAGAGAGTTAACTGCATTGACCACCAGTTTACAGAATCCATGGACATGCTTTATTTTCTATCTTCCTATATTGTCCTTTGTGCAGTAGATGGTTCTACTTTTGTGATTTAGAACATTCAATTTTAGACTGAAGACAGTTAATTTAGATACAGGGAAACTTTAGAAATAGCATGCTTGTTTTTGCCCATTTCTTAGAAACAGTGAGATAAAGTTCGACTGTTATTATATTTACGGCTGATTTAAAAATAGTTAAGTTTAATTTTATTTCCAATTTGTAACTGAATTTGGTTTTGAAAGGGGTGCATTTTTCAATTTTTGTGATCACCTTTGGCACAGATCTTATATAAAATATTAGATTTTAAGTTGAAGTCAAAATGTAGGCTAGACCGCTTACTTCCTTTCCTAAAGCATAAGTATTTCCAAGGCTAGAAGATCAATGCCTTATCATGAGGGATGATTTATATTTTCTCTACATTTGTATTAACAACAAAGTGGTGTGTTGTTGGGTACTTAACATATGGAATTGAGAAAAAATCATTTTATTGAAACATAAAATGAGGTTGTCTTTTATTTCATCCCCAAATAACAAAAAATCAAAATTATTTACTTAAGCTGCTCTAAGAAACAGGACTTTGTGAAATCTTTATTCTCCAGCATTTGGACAATACCTAAATGAAGTATTTTGATGCCATTCACCATGCAGAAGGCTGAGAACACAAAAATGCTGGCTAGGTATTTCTGGCATTTTTTTCCTGCTTAGATTTCTCATCGATAATATACTGGATTGACTTTTTGGCTGACAGTTTAGTATAAGGGCAGTTCACAAAATTTTTCTGTACAGTTTAAGATGATTGAAGTACAAAAATACACATGCACACGTCTAAATAAAGTGCTTATTTTACAACAAACACTTGGGATAAAGAGTAAACTTCTGAGGTGTTCTCTCCATTGGCCTTAGGTAGTTACAATCTCTGGGCTTTGTTAATGGCTTTATTATTTCCACAGTTGTTTTATTTAATTTGAAATCAGTGCAACTTGAATGAATAGAAGGCTCTGGTGGAGAATTATTCATTTAGTCAACTTGGCATTTTTTAACTGTATTTCTCTTTACATACTTAATATACTTAAAGGTATGCTGGAAAGTATTTCTGTCAGTGTGGTTTTCCAGATTGTTTAAGATAGCTATGGACACAAGAGCCTTTTGCTATAACTGTTTCGTCCTCCCAGAAACTTCTTAAACCAGATACTGCTTTGGTAACTCCTTCAGCACCTCCCAGTCTCTGCTCAATGCTCACCTTCTCCACAAGGCTTTTCTGAAAGACCCTATTTAATTCTACAAACTCCTTTCCTCACATTTTCTTCCCATCCTCTCTCCCCTAAACCCCTAACTTTGATTTACTTTTTTCTTTTCCCATAGCATTTGTCAACTTCTACCCTGTTACATAATTTACTTCTTATATCTACTATTAAATGTGTATTTATTTCTTATAGAATGCAAACCCTGTGAAGGGCAGGAATTTTTGTCTATATTATTCAATAATACATCCCAAGGACTAAAAACACTTCCTGGCTCATCATAGGTACTTAATAAATGTTTTTATAAAATTATTTAAAGTCAAGTAATATACTAATGAAATGTCAACAGATTATGCCACTGTTGATATGCTATATGTCACATACATAGCATATCCCAGTATAACTTGACTTCAAATAATATTCCCTGGTACATTCACTGAACAAAGGCACTAGTGTTGTCCCAGGACACACAGATTCTGATGAATGAGTCAAAATTATGGCCATAAACAAATGCTTGCTTAATTATATTTGGGCATATTAGTGGTCATGTTATACTTAGTGGATATTTTTAGTAAGACTTCTTTAACTCTCCCTTTCATGTTGTAAAGGCACAAAGGAGTATTTTAATCTAAAAATGTTTCTCAACAACATTGATAAATTAGACTGATAAATTAGCCCCATGTAGACCTGCAGCTTCCAGAATGAGGGAAAGGAGGTATAAGACAGAGAGCAGCATTGACCCATGGCTTTTAGTTCCAAAGGGTGAGCTGTCCGTGAGAGAGCCATGGAGGTCCGTATTTTTTAGATGTTCTTTTACATCATCCTATAATCACGTGAAAAAATAATGTGAGAGAAAAGGGGCGGGATGAAATGATCTAATCAAGCCATAGTTTCATTCCCTGGATATTCTTAGTCTCTTGAGCTGTTGGGTGAATGAGGTGTTCCAGAGTGACTTCATGCAAAAGAATGACCAAGCACTATACACAATGTATCTGACTGGCCCCAAGTAGCTAGTCTAAGCCATAATGGAAGGCTCTCTGATCTGTGTGCTGTTCAGCATGATGGATGGTGTAAGTGCAGCCTAATTAGTGTCTTGGGAGGGACAGTGAGCTAAGGCAGGAGAGTCAGCGGTTTGTAAAGCTATTACTGACATCTTGGATGAATCTGACCTTTGCAATGCCAGAGGTAAAGAAGGGAAAGATGACAGTATGACACACTGGAACCAAGGGCTAGCTCCAAGGAAAGTTTGTACCTCATTTTGAATAAAACTTTAATGATGAACCACTAGCAGAATCTAGAGGTATCATAGCCTTTTTGTCTTAAATATTTTTTATTTTACTAGGACAGCATATTTCACATATACATAGAAAAATATGTCTTTATTTTGGGTACCATTTTTTTCAGATACATATTGCTGTCGTTGTGTGTTTGTGCCTGTGTATCAAACACTTCAAATGATAGTCTTTAAAGCTACAGCTGTGTTAAGTTGTAAAATTTAATTACCATCAGCCATTTTGAAGTCTGTTCCTTGGGGTTACAAACAATACACCACACTTTCCATTTGAGCTGTGAAGCAAATCTTTTCATTAATCAGGGAGGCAGTATACAAAATAGTTGTTCACAGCATATTGCTCGGGTCGCCAGACCTGAATTCTAATCCCAGCTTCATCACTTACCGGCTAGATGACCGTGGGTGAATTACTAGTCTCAATGAATTTAAGTTTCTTCCTTCATCACAAAAGGAAAGAAATACCCCGTAGAGCTCTTAGGAGAGTTCAATGGGATAATATATCATTGTAAATTTTACTGTTTTCCTTCCTCTTTCCCAGTGTCCTGTGTTATTTCATTGTTTTCCTCACTGTGTGCTCATATAGCAGGGTAGGTTGCTCTGCCTTGTTATGGTTACA
Source organism: Manis pentadactyla (assembly GCF_030020395.1). NCBI lineage: Eukaryota > Metazoa > Chordata > Mammalia > Pholidota > Manidae > Manis > Manis pentadactyla. Next base: position 62,879,582 of record NC_080028.1, on the reverse strand, counting down.
AAAATATTTTTTTTAATTAATGGTGAATCCACATACCTGAATGTGCCATCTTTGCCCATGAATTTCTAATCCATTCCTTTTCATTCTGAGCCATTCCACTCTGAATAGCTTAATTCCAATCACTTATTTGCCACATAAAAATAAATTATTCTTCTTTTTCCCTCTCATGCATAGGTTATCTCTCAAACAAAAGGAAACGTAAACTTTGGGACTGATAAAGTGGCTCTGTCATGGATGGGGCAGCGTAAGCACATTACAAACCTCAATAATGTGTTGGTCATTGTCACCCACTGTTTCTGTACATGTTCAGAAGTTCCTTGAATCCATTTCATCATTTCATAGCTCTTCTACCAGTCACACAATCTCATGGCCTCTCTCTCCCTGTAGAGCACTCAGAGCCCACACCGCCTGCAGGACTCGGCAAATTTACTGTTCTCCACTCATAGTTTCTTGCCTACTATACATCCCCAACTCTGCTGCCACCTTCCATAAAATGGATAATTTCCCCTCTTCTGCTCTACTTTGCTTTAAACATCCTTATGATATGGTTCTTTAAGCATGATTTTACGTGCTGTCCATCCTTGTTCACTAGAAGCTACACCCCTGAGTCCAGGGCCCACTGTCTCATCCTCTTGGAGGCAACCTCTTATGGGTGCTTCTCACCACACAGCTTTCCTGACAAGGTGAGGATCAGGATCTCCTGCTCTGGCCCTGATCTAATATCTAGTGAACCACCTACAATTGACACTATATATATATATATTTATTGTATATAAAGTAGTACATCACAGTGGTTTGGTATCAAACTGTCTGGTTGTGCATCCTAACTCTACCACCTTACTTCTGGTTGATTGCTTACCTCCTGATGGTGGGCAAGCTACCTCCGTGTGCCTCAACTGCCTCATCTCCAAAATGAGATGATGGTAATGCCTCTTTGTAGGGATATTATAAATGGGACATATATGCACTTACAAAAGAGCCTGGAATGTAGGAAATGCTCAATTAATGTTAGCTATCATCTTAAAATAATAATGATAATCTAAATAACTTAAATAGGAAACTGTAATGGTGAATAGATCTAATTTTTCTATGTAAAGTGTTCTAAGGAAAGATGGTTACCATGAATGATCTTTGTCCATTTATAAACAAGTTAATGTGGAGGCACATAACAGTTAAATTTGTTTTGAAGACAAGCTCTGAAAAGCATTCTCTCCAGTATAAATTCTTCCTGACTCTCACCTCTTGAGAAATGGAGATTGCGCATCTGCTGAGAAAAAGTACGTGATACAGATTTTCTATTTATCTTCCAAAATATAAAGGATTTCCTTTCGGACAAAGCTCTGTAGGCCTGCGCTAGCTTCCATGGCTCTCTCATATTATTTTCCATGCCTCTCTGAATTGGAACTAACTTTTTAAAACCCTGGGGCAGTGTTTTAACCCAAGCTTCTTCTCTAAAACATCAAATCTCCTTCACTAGTATTAGATAAGCGTCCGGGAAGGCAGCCTCTGAGGACTCATAGGGACTATTTCTCGAAGAGTTAAGGGATTGATGTTTTCACTAACTGGCTAATTCACTTATTGTCCTTTGACTTCCCATGTCATGAGATCAAATCTATTGGACATAAATTGACTCACCAAGGAATACGAATTTTTCTCACTCCTTTATCTTTTTTCAAGTAAATTAATAATGAATGTCCAGTTCACCAAAATTACAGCTCACTCAAGGTTATTTTTACCACGTTGAACTATTTTAGTAGAATATCTCATCAAATTGGAAACTGGAAAATTTTGCTGTTAAGGAGATTTTCCTGCACAGTTTAGTAATTCGGCTACCTGCACCCCTGGGCAAAATAAATAGCTAGCTGGCTGCGTGTTGGCAGTCACAGCAAATTGTATTATTTCAAATTTTAAATGCTCTTCCGGCCCCTCCAAAAATGTTGAAATTATCTATGCAAAAGCAAGGGTTTCAGAGCCTGAATGTAGTAAAGTGCATGTAGCATATGGTCATTTTCTTCTTAGAGACCTGGGTAAAGTCAGTTATTTGTTATTTCTTAAAAAGGAAGAAAATAAGGGAAGCACACGCATTGTAAGTCTGCTGCTGTTATTTCCCCTCAATTCCTAGCTCTGCAGCAATTCTAGGATGTTTGTGAGAAGGGTTACCCCTCCAAGTTTTAAGCACCGTGACATAAATTATCTGAAATAGCTGTTTAGTAAGAATTCCAAAGAGTCAGGCTAATGGTCAACATTGAACTTTATCAACTGATTGCTTTTAATTTATTCATTTTTTTTAGCATCTATTTGTGAAAAACTCTATTCTAATCAGTTGGAATGCATCAGTAAATAAAACTGATGCAAATTGTAGTCTTGATGCCACCCCAGAGGCATGGTGGTGAAGAACAGACAATGAATGATAGACTTATTAAGTATTCTTTTGGTATGTTAGAATGGGAGATATGCTCTGAAAAAGTAGACTGGGGCAAAATGAATCCAGAGTAGGGGAAGAGGTCACAGCTTAAAGTTGTCTTGGTGAACAGCAGTGCCCCAGAAATGGTGTGTGACACACTCAGGTGTTGGAGTGGGGAAGTGGGGAGAGTGGAACTGCCTGTGTCTGTTTTCAGCATCAGAGACCTTTCTCAGGATCAGAACTGCATCGCATTCGCCCCTGCTCCACGTGTTTGAGTGCAAGTCCTGTCTTTGTCATTCAGTACTAGAGAATAAATAAATTACAAAGGAAATGGTGCTGCCTGGGCTTTCAGGCTCTGTGAGATCCTGCCTAATTTAAGCTTTTGTGGGAAGCGTTATTTCCCATTAGGTGTCCCAATACGTAGAATTCACAACGGTTGGAGGCCAAAAGCATTGCAGGAGATGGACAGTTCAATTCAACAAGCACGTATTAGCACTTGTGGTTGGCCTAATATGGCTTCATTCTACTAAAGTGATAGAAGATGCAGAAGTTCTTATAAAGCCTTCAACTGTGTTGTAATACAAACCACAGATAAATGATGATCTGAAAAATGAGGTAATGCTAAGCAAATGTTGTTTATACATTCATGCATGGATGAGAAATATCCCTGTTATCTGGAGTTAGGTCAGGGCTTTGTAGAAAAGTGAGACCAAAGTTCGTCCCTTGAAAACTCGAGTGTGGTGGTGAAGCAAACGGCATTAATTGCAGAGGGGCAAGAGCATGAGGGGGACTCAGAGGCGGGCAGGTGCGTGCTCCTGAGATAGTTCAGACAGAAGGGTGGTCTAGGGACCCCTTGACGAGGAGTAATTAGCCGCTAGACTAATACATGGGGCCCCACCCTCCAAAGCTGGGGTAGGCGTGACCACCTGCATTAGACTGCTGTAGGCTCCCTCGAGCAGGGCGGGAGGGGCGTGTTTCAGAGATGATTCTACTGCCTTCACCTGAGAAAGTAAAATGGAGACTGAAGATAATTATCTCCATAACACAAAAGGTGCCTTTTCTCCGATTACATGGCTATATCCTACTAGTCTAAAAGTATGGCTTCACTTCTTTAGCGATCTGTGACTACAGTCACAGACTTTGGACATGAGTCAGGAGAAAAGTTTAAACCCAGGGACTGAGCGAGAGAGAAGGGACGCAAGAGGGGAAAGGTGTCGGGAAGAGGCGCCCCCAGGACTCCCATGCGCTGCTCTCTCCAGGCACGCCGCCTTGGGATAGCTTCCCCGGGCAGCTGGGGCGCTCAGCAGAGAAGGAGACCTATGCTCCGTCCCCGCAGGCGGCCCTGAGAAGCCGGCCCATCTGCAGCTCAGCAGCTGCCCACTCCCAGCCGTGGGCTCTACGTGTCCACCAGGATTTGGGGAGGGAGCCGGTGGGTCTGGAGGCCGACCCCTTCCTAGGCTCTCTCCTCTAGTTCCTCGGGTCTTGCCCCCGCCTGGTCCCTCCCTCCCCACCCCCAGGTGTTTGGCAGGCGCTCTATCCCTCACCTCCGCCCCACGAAGCCCACCGCGGTGGAGCCAGATCCCCTCGCAGCCGCCGCTAAGACCCGGAGAAGTGGAATTTCACTTTGTAACTCGGGTTCCGCGCGAGGGCCAGCGCCGGGCATGCTCAGTCGCCGCGGCGCGTCGGAGCTGGGCGGGCGCTGCGCTGGCCCCGCGCGGCCGGGCTCCCGGGCTGGCGCGGAGTCCACGCCGCCTCCGCCGCGGCCGCAGGGCGTCCGGAGGCCACGCGGTTGCGGCCCGAGAGCACCTCGGCCCCCACGCTGCTCCGCCCCTCGCCAGCCGCCTCCCACTCGTCTTCCCCTCCGCCTCTCCGGGGGAGGCGAAGCTGGTTCACGTTTCAGTCGGAGCCACACACCGCCCTGCAAAGCCCAGCCGAGGACCTGGGAATGAATCCCGGAGACCAGAGGACCTTTGGCAGTGGCTCTTTCTAATTACACTTCGCCTGAAGTGGGGTCGTGGCGGAGTTCCTCCTCCACCTCTCAATGCAAACACTATGCGGAGAGCAGTCGGCTTCCCTGCGCTCTGCCTGCTTCTCAGTCTTCATGCTGCAGGTAAGGGGTTGCCGGTGTAGCGCTGGCTGAGGATGAGATGGGAAACTGCACATGCTTTAAGGTCTCTAGGAAAAGCTTGCCTCCCAAAGGAAGCGTTGGAGAGGCAAACAGGACAGGGCTGACAGGGGAGGGGTGAGGGAGTAGTGCACCTGTTGGAAGACTGAGGCCAAAACTTAAGCTAAAATCAGCTCTGCATTTTTCCTTGTACGAATAATGTTGAACATTTTCAATATGAATACAGGTTTGCTTTCCCTTCCCCATCCCTCCGTCTAGATACCCTGATCCTGTTTCTACGCTATGCACTTGACTGCCAATTTTTCAGGAGACAGACAAGACATCCTGCTGGATGTAACCTTTTCTACTGCAGCGGCTCCATCCGTAAGGTCTCTTGGTTCAGCAAGAGCTAACAGGCATGCATTGGCTGTAACCTGAAAGACCACATCTCTGCCCAAGGATAGAAATACATGGTTCACGTTAATGATGCCGCTCCAGACTCCTTTGGCCCCCGCTCTTGTCACTCGAATTTTCTAAACCAATAAGAGGAAGGAAAGGTTTAAAATAGGACCCTCTCTTCTCTTTCAGTATCATGCTTAGGTTCCGAGGGCACTAAACAAAGCCCAGTCAGTTTCAAAGCTGACAGCCTTGGAGTAGGCACTGTCCGTGGGACAAATTTGCGGAAGTCTAGCCAAGAGTGACAGTGAGACTGTCCCACGTATAAATACATTTGATATCATAACCAGTGTCAGGCTTCCTCGTGAAGCAAACCATAAGAAGTACCTGGGTAATTTTAAATGTGGTGTTATTACAGACCCTGCTTCAAAAAGCTGACTCTCAATGCAAGGATACATGCTGACTCTCTTAATGCAAGGACGTGCTGGACTGAATCCTTTATCATTTTTGCACACACGAACCAAAATAGAATATGGCAGAGATTTTAGGAGCTCTACTGCGACAGCAGTTGTCCATGCAGTAGTCCTGTAGCAACCAAAGGCTAGAGATTTTTCCCTGTCATGCAATCACGCATACTCATTCATTCCTCCAACTAACATTTACTGAGCATGTACTATGTTCCAGGGGTAATGAATAAAAATAATGGTTGTGAAACTATAGTTCTTATGGTATCTTTTAAAAGGAGGGAGTCTTTTTCTATGTGTGCAAAAATAAGAGTAAAATATGGTACTTTCTTATTTCTAGCTAATGCTATTTCAATGTATTGTGAATCCAACAAGTAATGTATGGGAACATTAAGGTTCTAATTAATTAAGTACACATGTTAATTGTTATAATTATGATATTATACTGTGGAATTTATAATAGTTCTCCGGCACACTTTGAAAACTAGAAAATATCTACGACTTTGTCATTAAATTATTTGCAAACAGCTTGTAATGAATCCTTTTATTACCACATATGAGTGTTTAATATTGAAATATGGGAGGAACATATATATACATTGGATTGAGTTTTATTTATATTATTGTTTAATGATAACACTGATACAGACATCCATTACCCCTCTCCCCAAAAAAACCCTTCAATTCTCATCAAGTTTAGGAATGATATAGCTAATCTATCAAAAATATCAGTGCAGTTATTTTTAAACAAATATGAATAATTCTAAAGTCACATTTAATATATCTTGAGTAATTATAGCCTCAAAGTTATAAATAAACTTAAAACTAAGCAGGTGGAAAACATTTCTAAAATTTTGCAGATGAACAATTGGGACGAGGAAAATAGAGGACTTTTGTTCATCAAAGGAGAAACCTAGAAGTCTGTAACCCTAGATTATACCTGGAGCTCTGCCAAAAGGTGCATTACCAAAGACAAACCAGTCACTCTCCACTTTGACTTGTTAATTTAAAAAGAAAAGATTATGTAGCCAACTTGAATTTTATAGGGCAATGCGTTGAAGGGCTGTATTTTTCAGATTTCAGTTGCAAGATGCTCTACCGAAATTAATTGTATTCATATTTAATATCGTACTTTTGATAGGTTTTCTTCACAGCAGATTGCAATTTTAATATTGTGGTTGTCTTGCCAGTTTCCTTTTGAATGCATTTTAATTTTAAACAGCAATTGTGGGTCACAAGCTGTCATCAGATTACAATTCATCAGTCATCTAGTAACATTGTTAGGACTTTTCATTCGAACTGAGACAAACACACATTTCTCCATCTAACCTCTTGTGGATTTGGGGAATGAGAGAGAGCATGCGTGGGAGGACAAAGATCAGGAAGTTGCTGGTTTGTGTACTTGTTGAATGGCTGAGGTTGTTTCTTTTACAGAAGGCTCTCCTCTCAGGAGAGAAGCAGGCTTTATAAAGAAGGGAAATGAATTCTGTATATTCAGGCCCCTGCCTGAAAAGCTAATTGATCCATTTTGGTTATGCCCAGGGTACCAACAAATACTTTATGCTGGTGGAACTAATGACATGTTAGAGCCCTTTAGGGATGGGAGACGTGGGCTGACAGCCTGTGAGTGCTCTTCATATTTATACTAGGAGCCGTTGTCTTCCATATAGTCATTCCCCTAAGAGGAAGGTAGCAAATTGTTTTGAACTTGAGTGCTATCTCCAATTATTTGGTCATGATCGCCTGAGATGCTACGGGAAAATAAAAATGTTCTGACCAACTCTGAGTTCTGATTGACTCAACAGGGAAAAGTATGCTGTCTGTTTGTGATGTCTTTGGGAACAAAAGAGGGAAGAGCCATTACTGTGCTGTGTAATTAACACCTCTGGGTGGGATAACCCTACGGAATTACTGAGCATGGGCTTGTTAGAGAGGCTGGCCTCAACATTCTCCATGGCAGCTGATTTTTATAGATCCCCTTAAGAAGAAAAGTTAGAGTTATTGTTCCTCCAGCTGTTAACTATACAGGAGAGAAAACTAAGATCCAGTAAATGGTAGGTGGAATTTACTTGAAATAGCAAAATGCCAGTTAACAGGTGGAATGAAATCCCAGGTTTTCAGACCTGTGACTGCATGTTATATAAAATCATACACTAGTTCTAATAAGTGAGTCTACCATTGAGTTAGTGGTGCCAAATCCCTCTTACCTAACTTCCCTCATTCTTTATTCTTTCTGAATATACAAGAAGGTATACTCCAATAATATGATGGTAAAAAATAATATGTGGAAGATCCATAGATAAGTTTCTTTTCTTCTGTGTTTCTTCTCTTTCTTTGCTCAAAGAGCTATACTCTCTTTCAGGAGATGATATTTATTGGGTAGTATTTTAGTTGCAAAGATGTGAATGTCTTGGGATAGCTCAGAAAATCTCATGTGAAATGAAAGCTTTATTTTTCCTAGTGAATGTTTTGCCAGGAAAACACAGAAACTGATTTCAGTGCATTACTCTTGCCTCAAGCTCTGGGAAAGGTTCTTTCAAATGTCCACATTGTTCTTATTAATAGCCTTTCTGGATGGCACAAAGACTGCCTTCAGTGTATCTTCTGAAGATGCCACTTCACTCTCAAAGAAATGCACAATTTCTCTAGTCTTCAAGAAGGAAGGGTTCCTAGGATGAGACCAGAAGAACTATGGAGGTCATTTGCAGAACCTCAAAATGAAGAGTAGACTGGTAGGAGAATGATGTTATTGTTTAAGATATTAAGATGTCTTTTCTCAGTGAAGAGTCCTTTAGAATCCCAGAATCAGTTTTTCCTGTTCAAAATCACTCAGCACAGTCCTTAGAATGGCCCACCTTCTACTACCTTCCCTTCCAACCCTCCCCAACCCCACCCTCCCACACACATCGTTACCTCTCTGCTAGCATTTCTCACTACTTTCCTCCTGTTTGTCTCTCTTCAGCTACATTGGTCTCCTTTCTGTACTGAGAAGATGCCAGGCACTTATCCACCTCATATTTTGCTGGGTTGTTTCACCTGAAATACTCCTTCTCCAGATATCTCCATGGCTTGCTCCTTTAGGTCTTTTCACAAATGTTACTTTTTCAGGGAGGCACACTGATTATCCTTTTAATAAATCATCTTCCACTCGCAAAAAACCTCCAGTACCCCTTCCCTACTTTACTTTTTTTCCAGAGGTTTTTCACCACCGACCATACCATATATGCTACTTGTTTGTTTTGTTTATTGCTGTTCCCCCTCTCCTTGAAGAGACAGATAGCTCTTTGAAGGCACAGATATCTGTCTGTTTTGTTTACTGCTGTATAGTGGATCCTGCCCAGCCTAGCACCTGGAGGCAGTGCTTAGCATAAAAGCTACTAAAGATTAAATAAATACATTGAATAAATAAAAACACTGCAGTGGTATTTCTGGTCTCACTTTTTTACATTTAATTATTTCTTGGCACCTGTGTAAGACACACCTCGTCTACTTAGCCACTTCCAGGATTGACTTCAATCCAGCTCATTTTTCCAAAACTCAAGTTGCTCCCCAAGACCTCACAAGTCCAGGGGATATACTGTCTTAAACAGACTTTGCTTCCATTGTGACCTGAAGGACAATAAAGGATGGGCTTGCAAGAAACCAGAACTACCAATCAACTCACTGTCAAAGTCCTCCAAACTTATTGCCAGATGTGATACGATGCCTTTCTGGTTGGCTGTATTTTCACTTCTTAGGGAAATGCCTTGTACATGTAGGAATGGCTGTGGTGATGTAAATGGATTCATGCGGCTAATTTACAAGCAGGGTTTAAGGCACTTGGACAAACCTGTCTCTTTTTTTGGCGTTTTAGAAACATAGGTTTGTATATATTGGAGGTCACACAATCCTGACACCTTAGAGACTGCATGTCCTATTGGATCCCACACCCTGATAGCACCTTGAAAAAATTCTGGGATGCATTATTTACATTCTGCCTTCTCTTCTTTGCTCTTGACCCACTCCTCTGCCAGCTCCAGTCCTCATCCTATCATCCTACCGTTGAACATAGTTAAGGCGACCTGGTAAAATTCTTCCTATCAGTGAAGGTGTACAGCATTTATCTAATTTGATCTCTCTGTGAATTTTGAATTGTGGAACTCCCCCTCTCCTAATTCCCATGAATAGTCACTGCTTCTTAACTTCCTTTTTTTATCTCTTCAGCCATTCCTTAGTTTACACTTCTAGGACTTTTTCTGAGTATTGTTTAATAGTTAGTGCTCTGTAGAGTTTATGTATCCTTGGTCTTTTTTTTTTCTTTCCTCTCTATACAATCTCCCTGGGTAATTTTACTCAGACCTACATACCAAAGATTCCCACATCAACATTTTCATCTCATTTCTCCTGAACGCCAGTCCTATACTTACAATTACCTAGGAGTCATTGTATACCCCACAAGCATATCAACTTCAACTATTAATACTGAACACCTCCCATCACAACTGCTCTTATTATTTCTACATTTCCTGTCATTGCGAATACCACCAGGATCCCCCACAATCACCCAAGCCTGAAACTACGAGCTTGGGCTGTGTCCCTCTGCAGACCTTCATCCGGGAGGTCACCAAATCTTCTCACCAAGTCTCCTCTATCCCTGTTCACATCACTGCATCACAATAGGTCCTAATTTCTCATATAGTATCTTACAATAACCTTCGTCACATCCATCTTTCATAATAATGTCAGAGGCAAAACTCTTAAAAATCATACCTGATCGTATTCTCTCTTATAAAATTCTTTACCACAATGATTTCCTTTTCTCTTAGAATAAAACCCAAATTCATTAAATGGCCAAGTCTTTCACTGAGGTTTTTCCTAACAACATCCTTATTTCCTGTCATCATGTCCTGCTTTGCACACTATTATACTAAGATCAAATTTCTTTTGGTTTGGCCAGACTCTCATATTTTTCACATACTGTTCCATTTACCTTAAATATGCATATTCTTCTTTTTCTAGACAATGTTTCCTCCAACTTCAAATCCTAGTCAGGAATTGCCTACTTTGCAAAGCTACCTCACTCAAGTAGCTTTCCTGGGCTTTCCCTTTAGGCCCTGTATGTTCCTCTATTATGTACTGAATCTGCATATTGAAGATTTTTGAGGATAATAACAACTCATACACAAACTCATATATATAACAGAAGAACTCATATATAAAGAACTCATGCAACTGAACACCAACATTAATAATAATAGCAATAATATTAATAACTCAATTTAAAAATGGCAGAGGACCTGAATAGATATTTTTCCACAGAAGCCATACAGATGGCCAACAGACACATGAAAGATGCTCAGTACCATTAATCACTGGGGACATGCAAATCAAAACTACAATGAGATACCACCTCACACCAGTCAGAATGGCTAATATCAACAAGACAAGACAGACCAAGTGTTGGTGAGGATGTGGAGAAAAAGGAACCCTGTACACTGCTGGTGGGAATGTAAATTGGTGTAGCTGCTATGGAGGTTTCTCAAAAAACTAAAAATTGAAATATCATGCGACCCTGCAGTTCCACTTCAGGAAATCTACCTGAAGAAAATGAAGTCATTAACTGAAAAGATATGTGCACCTCCATGTTTATTGCAACATTATTTACAATAGCCAAGATGTAGAAGCAACTGGAGTGTCCATCAATAGATGAATGGATAAACAAGATGTGGTACATATACACAATGGAATATTATTCAACCACAAAAAGAAAGAAATCCTGCCATTTGCAACAACATGGATGGACCTAGAGGGTATTAAGCTAAGTGAAATACGTCAGAAAGGCAATCATCAATACTGTATGGTTTCACTTATATGTGGAATCTGAAAAACAAAACAAATGAAAACAAACAAAACAAAAATAGCCATAGAAACAGAGAATGGACTGTTAGTTACCATGGGAGTTGGGGGCTATGGGTGAAATAGGTGAAGGGGATAAAGAAATATGAACTTCAAATTATAAAAAAACTTAGTCACAGGGATGGAAATATAGCATAGGGAATATAGCTCATAATATTGTAATATGTTTGTATGGTGACTGATGGTAACTACGCTTATCATGGTGAGCATTTAATAATGTATGTAATTGATGGATCACTAAGTTTTCATCTGAAACCAATATAATATTTTATATAAACTAAAAAAAAAAAATCAGGTGGGAGTGGAAGGCAATGGGTTCAATAAATCAAGATCCAAAAGAATCCAACTGTTCCTTTCCTCCCTGCCCTAAAAAAACAAACCATCACAGAGAATTTCTGAGTATTTGGATGCTTATATACATCTTCTTTCTTTCTGTCTGTGCATAGACAAAGTCTTTATAGAACCATAAAGTTCTTGGATCCCACACGTTTTTTCTTATGGAAAAATGCTTACAACGGAAGGGAGATGTGCTTATACTTGAAGAATGGAGACTAGTTCATGAATTATTAAAAAGTCACTTTTTATGAGATGATGGGGCACACATCAAAAGCCCCATTCATTGTCATTAGTAGTAATGATAACATGTATGTCATGTTTTATGGTAAGTTTATTGTTAAATCTTCTTAAACTGTTTATAAAATTCAAAAGGTAGAGAAAGTGTTTTTCTCTTTAAAGGAGGATTTTGAAAGATCCTACTTAGCCAGTAAGTGCATACTTCATCTTCAAAGCACTTATATTATATAAATGCTGACACACTTAAAGGAGCATTGATATTTCCCTGCATAAGGGGTTTTTAATAGCCTTAAAAAAAGATATTTCATGGTAAAATATTATTTTGAGATCAAATTTCCTAATGATTATTTACCAAATAAGGTAACTGTAAGTGTCTGTTATTAGGATGTTATTTGCCTCAGAGTGACAATTAACAAATTTATATTGTGACCATTAGCACTTCCCATTGAAATAATTTTTTATTCATAATAGCTATTTGACTTTCCTCATAATCAAATTTCAATTTGTTAGGATTTTGAAGTCCATTAAGATTACAGCCACACAGACCAGAAACAGTGCAAAACCAGTCGTTTATATGAAGCAGCAGTCTAGATCAATCGGTCTAATTGCACTGAAGTGCCAAGTTCAGGGGGGACATAAATCGTTTTTTTTTCCTGGTTCAGACTTGCAGCAGTGTCCATTTTCTGACTTCAGTGTGCAGAATGGATTAAGGCAGCCCTAAACTAGAGATTCTCTGGAAAAGAGCAGGAGTATCTCTCAGTGATCCACTGGCCTATACATCCGCATACATGGAAAAGGATGCAGTGCTGTTAATAATGACCCATTTCCTGGTGGAGACTGAAGGAAAATGAAGCGCTGTGCATAACTGCCCATCCCTGGCTTACTTTTACTTACCTGAGAAGGATGCTTAGTACTGATGCCAAACATAACGTCATGGTGATTAGTTTGAAAGGCCATCAACCATTAACATAAAGGTGCGGTTTTAAGTTATAAGCAATTTACTTTCTTTGCCTTGTTGACTCAAGATTTTTTTTTTCTCCCTGGAAGAAAATGGAATAGCTTAAAATAGAAATAAAAAAGGAAATTGAAATACAGGGGAAAATGCCATATTTTTAGATCACCTTTAGTAACATACCACAGTAGTTAAGAGCATGAATATTGTGGTCAGGCTCAAATCCAGGCATGATCACTTACTAGCTCTATCACTTAGGGCAAGTATTTAATCTTTCTAAGTCTCAATTTCTTTTTAAAATGGAGATTATGAACTATACAACTGTTCGTTGTTCTTGTGCATTAAGCGGGATAATGTATGTACAAATGCACTGTCTTAGTGCTATGTAAGTGGCAAGTGTTACTTGATTGGGATGGGACAGGTTGAATGATAAATGGTTGAGTGGTATCTTGGAGCAGTTTCTCATTCTTTTTGTGTTTGAGCCAATGCTGGAGAAGCATACATGTCCAAAAGAGATTCTGTATTTCAACTGGTTTTTTTTTCAATTTTCTGTCTATATAGGCAAGACACATGTATTTCTGTATGTATAGGCATTATAGGCATGAGCATTACTCACCATGCATGCTTGTAGTGGATTGTGAAGCTCTGAAACACCCACCTCTCACTTTTGGCCACTGAGAGGCTGGGGAGATCCTGACTAGGCCCAAGACATCAGATCTCATTCTCCTCACAGCCCTTCTTCAACCCCACCTTGCCCCAGCCCTTCAATAAAATAGTTAGACATCCTTGCCCAAAAGTATCCACCTATCCCCAAAATCTCTCTCCCATTGCCTTAGCTAAAAACTCCATCTAAACATGGTATCTAACATCATGTGTTCAGCAAATACCTATTTAAATAAATGTGCAATACAAATTTTTCTTGGGTTTACCTGATGATGAATGCAAATGTGTAACATTTTCTTAAACGCCATCCATCTGAAATAACTAGCTCCTGTTGCACTGCCTTGCTTAACAGGTCCGGGGAGCTGCCTCCCTAAGCAGTCCCTTTAGGGATGGGTAAAGGGAGAGAGGCTCAAGCATGTAACCAGGGCTGCAATTCACAGCCCTGTAGGCCTCCTATAGGATGGCTTCTCTTCCAAACCTTCTCCTCTATGGGCCAACTGACACTCTGCTGCTCACCACTTATAGCCCATGTTGCTTCTAGACCACTGGACTCCAAGTCCACCTGGAAGGCTGGCTGTGTTTCTGTGGACACTGGGGAAAACAGTGCTGTTTGAATGGAAAGAGAAAGAGAAAGCAGGGAGGGATAAGATGATAGGAAGACTCTATACTGGGGATGGTTCAAAGAAGCCTCAGCCTGTTCATGGAACTACTCATCATTCCCCTAAACCCCAGATCTGCTACTCAGCCGTATCCAATCTGCCAAGACTCTTCTTTCATTCTAATTTTTATCTCAGGCCGCCTATTATGTATAGCTCCAGTCTGGCTCCCTTGGAGATCTGCAGTCCATCAGAAAACTTAGAATTCAATTGTGAAAACTTTTTCGTGGTGCCTCCCTCCTCCATGCAAATCCAAGTTTACAGTTATTTCAGTGCCTCTGAATATTCCATGATAGTTAAGATGTTCCCTGGTGGAATTCTCACAGCTGCTAACAAGTCTGGTCCATTTCGCATGGCACTTGACATCCCGGGCACCTCTCTATCTTTAGAGCATTAGGATTTCCCATCACATGTCCACAGATTTCTTTTGAGTGACAGGTTTCCTCAAACTGGGAATGCCTGATATTAAGAGAGCTTGACTTATACATTTTATTATGCTGTTTGTGACTCCTGTATCTGAGCATTAATTGAAGCTTAGAAAATATAAATAAGGGTCTCCTCTCAGGTTAAATATTGGATTTCATAAGGAACAGACAAACATTTCATTATAAGAAAGGAAAGAAAATACAAATGAGTATTTTCTAAATCCCTATGATGTGTTAAACTATCCCAATTACTTCTATAGGTAATCATCTCACCCTTTAGGATAGAAAGTTTATTTCTAAATGGATGTTTGTACTTCTGGGAAATAGTAAAAATATGCCCAAACATGTAACATAGTAAAACAAACAAACAAAAAACCCTAGGCTGTAGAATCTGACTACCGGGGTTTGAATCCCATCTCTGCTATTTACTATTTAAATTATCTGTGCCTCTCTTTTCTTACCAAAAAATGGGGCTAATACCACAGTATCACTTCTGAGACATGATTCTGGGAAAAACAGCAGTATTGTCAGCCAGTAACAATAGGGTGGTAAAGGGATGGGTAAAGGGAGGCCCCATAGCATGGGCCTGGAACATTTAATACACTCAGTAGCTAGTAGCTGGAAGGTTTACCATAGTGGCATGTGAAAACTTTCCTTGGTCCTATATTTCAACTTCAATAATTGAAAAGAAAATATCTACACATTGACTAACAGTCCATTAAAAAGAAATGACTCTAAAGCCTTCTTTTGTGAAGTGTGTCAGTGTGTCTGGCCTGAAAATCAAATTGACATGCTCCCATTTTTAAAAATAACAGCCTTTGCCTTATAAATTTAAAAGTGCAAGTTTTCATTGGAGGAAATAAATGCTGTTTTCCAAACTCAAGTATAGAGGAGAAAAAAAAATCTATAGCCATCAGAGGCACTGCAGTCATGGGCAACCCCACTTCTGGGAAAGCATCCCTCAGTCTCAGGCCTGGGGTAGGATTTGTGCAATCGTCACTTCTGCCACCCTATTCTACAAACTGTCTGAATGCAAAACATCTGGCACGGGCCAAAATATCCCATTCCTGGTGCTAAAGCCACTCCATGCCCAGGCACACCCTGAGAACTCTGTGCACTGCACAGTCTGTGTACTCCAGTTTGAAGACCTTGTCTGTGTACCTTTGTTGGGGGATATGTGGCAGGGGATGGGGCATGCATCATGAAATCAGGGTTCACACATGCATACTGAGAATCTAGTATCCAGTCTCCCTTGGTGTTAAATTCTCTTGCCTCAGCCATAAATTCCCACTGGGTGCAGGGTTCGTGCCTCTAGTCCAGGCCTGTCCGCTGCTGTAAGTGAAAGTGCCTGTAGGCCCGGAACTTCCCCCCGCAGCACCAGCTGCCACGGCTGGCAGTCCGCCCACCCCAGCCTTTGATGTCTTGAAGTTGGCCCTTTGAAGTTGTGTGTTCAATCTCCTACTTTCTCTTTCTCTACCTCCAATTCAAGTGTGTAGTTCTTGCCTCCCATTTCAAGACGGGTTTCTTCTCAACTAGCTGTATTTTAGAGAAGATGTGACCCTTCCCCTGGTCCACTCTACAGAAGAATAGCTATTACTCATCTGGTCCTTCCCTAGCAAATGTTCCAGAGGCACTGATTTCAAATGATGGCTGGAGGGACAGGATGGAGTAGAAGTGGTGTCCTGATGGGCCCACGGAGTGCTCCTCAAACCCCTAAATTCAGGCAAAGGAGACCAGGGCAGGCATCTCTCCAAGGGGCAATGTGGACCTCCTTCCTTACCTTCCTCCTGCCCTGATAGCAGGCATTTGTGTCTCTGTAGTATCATTTCTGTGGAAATATTTTAATTTTGTGTGTATTCTAATGTTCATTTTGTTGTGTTTTAATACAATTTATAATCTACCATGAGAATTATTCTTAAAACAGACACTTCTTTTTCTTTATTTTGCAATTGGAACCCAGCTTTCAAGTCATCTGGTGAACTCTACTATAAAAATGATGGAAATAGTTTATAATCCCTATTAGTATTTATAAGCAATATTTTAGCTATTCACATAACAACAACCAAGGTATCAAAATTAGACTTGACAAATGTACATTACTCAGTGAGCACATATGGAATTCAATTCCTATGATTTCTGCAAAGGTTAGTGTTTCTCAGCTTTGTGGCCATCCGGTCATTCCTCTCCACTTCTCCATTTCTCCAGAGGGCATATCTTGATGAAGGCTTTCACTTCATGGCTGTGTAGAACTTAAGAGGTGGTAGAATTCACTCCTATCAACCTTTCTTCCAAGTATCCTTTGGCTCAGATCTTCAGAACTGGGGGCATCTGACTGCTTCTGCCTGAACCAACATAAATCTCACTTCCCTGAGCAGTGGTTCTAACCCCATTCCTCCTTTATGACTTATGTCTGGTCACATTATACCAACGGTGCTGTCATAATTGTATTATGTTCCACTCTGTGATATATATTTATCAGATGAAAAATAACTCTGTAAAGATTGGCAAAAATCAGGAAACATGAAACCCTTTTCTTGTAATGTTGCCAGCAGCCCATAGCACTCAGTGGATTTTTCCTGAAGTGGCGGTCTATTCTGTGACTCCCCAGTAGAATTTTTTACCGTGCAGCTCAACTTTGGATGGATGAGATAACTAGGAAGAAGTAAGGCACTACCCAGAGTAGCTACAGAGGGCCGGCAGTGGGGGTAGGAGCCACATTTTCTAGGGGAATATCTGAGGAAATGTGAAGGAGTGTTTCTATCAAAGAACATGCAGGAGAAGTTTACAAGATGTAGTAATTAAAAGCATTCCTTATTCTTGTAGGATTCAGGCTCTCTCCTACCTAAAGAAGAATAGAGCTAGCTCAATAAAAATAGAATAATTACTTTGGTGTTGGTTTTCATTTTTATTCTAGATACAGTAGACACACATCACTGGTCAAACACATGAAGCATTTCGTGTCTGAGAATGAGATAGCACCTCTCATGGGATCATATTTTAACATCCAGTAGACCAGTAACGACTAGATTTTAGGAGAACCATTCCTGGGAGAAGGTGTTCTTTCAATGACAAGATTATTCAACTCTTTTTTGGGGGGTGGGGAGACCTGTGAATGCTTACAATTTTTATAAACTCAATCATTGTTATTTTGTAGAATTCCTCATTTTGTCATCATTTTTAAAGCTTTTATGACAGAATTGCTGGTTTGAAGATGAACATTTTGTCAGATTGGTTGTCTGGTGTCAGGACAAAGCAAAACAAACATGTGCACATGTAAACATATGCATATGTACACACGTTAGGACATAACTACAACACACAAACTGAATTTTATAAAACTGGCTTTACACAGAGCCATATGAACTCTTTCAAAACACTGGTGTAATTTCCCATGAATATGAGTAGGAGTGAGCATATGTTATACCTGGGAGAGATGCTCTATCCTGTACATGGGTGGAGAAAATTGTCCCTGAGCTCTCAACAAAGACGAGGAGCGATACTGCACATCTTATATCAACCGTCTCTCTCATTCTTTACGAGAACTGTTTCAGTCCTTCTCCGTTCTTCTGAAACCTCTGATCTTTCCTCCCTTGTCCTCTCTTATGAGATGACTTCTCCACAGAGAAAATAGAAGCTATCAGAAGATAACGTGCTTAACTTCTACCACCAAATCCCTTAATTTCCCTGATCTTCTGCCACCACCTTACCCCACTCCATATTTTAATGTATTCCCTCCATTACATCTCCATGTACATCTCCACTTTGATATTTAACAGACATGTAAATCAATATTTCCAAACTATTTACTTGAGCATATTCATACTGCTGATGTGAAGAAGGAGACAGAGAGGTGGCATTTGAAGATAGAGAAGACAAAACTGTTACAGACACTAGGTCAGTGGTCCTCAACTCCAGGGTTTGAATATGATAAGAATTCAATTATAAATTATAAATCCACATGGCTAGGTTACATCTCCAGATATTCTGTTATGGTAGTTCTAGGATGCAACCTGGGAATCTGCATCTTAATATCCCAGGTGATTTTGATGCAGGGATCAAAATCACACTTTGAAAATCTTTTTCAAAGCTAATGGCTATGATAGGGTTCCTAATATTATGCTGCCAACTTTGTTCTCATTACTCAAGGACAAGGCAGGACTAAGTCCTTTCATATCTACAACTGGATAAAAGGTTGAGAAACTTTCATTGTATTTCAGTTCCACTTGAAATCAGATTTTTTTTCACTTTTCCCTTTAGGTCAGTTATAGCACAAGAGACATTTGATGTTGGACTCACCTATTCTATTTAAACAAAGTAGCTCTAAGAAAGGCTTGCTATCATTGATATCACATAAAAGGAAAGACTGACAATAATTTGTAATTTTCTCAGTTCTTCATTTATTTCTCCCCATCTTATAAACTGCTTCTCCAACCTTGTAAGCTGCTTCTTTCTTTCTTATGGAAATTCTTCGCCATCCCCCACTATTTTAATCTTCTACTTCCTAAATCTTTCAGGACCTGCAAGTCTTTTTTCCATGTTAATCTTTACTAACATGTCCGTCTCAATAGCACTGTCACAGTAGATACACTTCTCATGCTATTGAACATTATAGATTCCTCTTTTTGGTAAGAGGGTCAGTTCCTCAGTTGAGAAACCCCAAACTCATTCAAACATACACTATGCCATTCCTAAAACAAGGAACCATCTTTAGATGAGAAGTATTTTAAAAAATCAACTAGGATAAAATCAGTATGTCCATTCTATTTCTTAATTCCAAGGTGACCCCTTCGGTGTTGCCTTTCACAATGTTAGATTCAGTTCTCTAAGAAGGGAGAGAGTAAAGTGCTCGCCTTTCAGTATAGAAACTTTTCTAAGTCACTGCAGTATCACTTAGTAAGCTACTTTTAGTAAAATACAAAATGAACATCTTGCAGTCAGAAAGTTAACATATCTCTAAAAAATATGTTAGCACCATTCTCTATTAATAAATCACTGCAAGAATAAGTTTAAAGTATCCCAATTCATAATATTAAGTATGTTCCCAATGATAATTTCATTTCCAAATCTGAGGAACTCTCATTTCATTCAGAGAAACAAAATTTATAGTTATTTCAAGGTTGTCACTGTCCACTTGTCAACTTGGTTAATTATGGTAACTTGACCGCTTAAAAAATTGTCTATTTTAACATGCTTATTGAAGACATGATTGGTTTCTATTACTATTTCAGAAACCACACAAAATGTAACTGTGATTTGAATGATCTAAAAGCCTAAAGTAACCGCTACCCAAAGTTGATTTTCAAACTATTTATTACATCATGGAAGAATGTACTTGAGTTGACTTAAAAAATAAATAACATTTCTTTATATCCCTAAGTGAAAGTCAAATGTATATTGGTAAGACAGAATTGCTGAAAATACTAGAAATATATGCTGGTCACAAAAGATTTGATGGAGGGCAAAAGCTGTAAAAACTAACAATTCCTCTACTACTAATATTCAGTAAGAATTCTAGACACCTTAGAATTGTTGTAAAAATAGGTGAGTCATTTTCTATGGACTGTGTATAGCTTACTGTTGCCCTAGGCGTAACAAGGGAAAATCTGGGGTGCTAGGCACTGTGTGGGTGATCACACAAATTACTATGTTGTGATCTGCCCAGTCTATTTATCATCTTACATAGAGTATCTTAAGTTTGCTTTTCTAATTGCTGTTTGACCTAGTGATAAGCTTATGACCCATGTGTATGTTATCGACTTCCTCCTGGGGCCAGTGACAAATAGGGGAAAGAGTTATTCAAGTCAATGCACGTTTACCTAACAAGACAGAAAGGTGAACGTATTACATTACCTGGATGGCCATATTACTAAGCAAGAAGAACAGCATGGTTATTGTTGCACAGCCGGTCCCCGCTACCATAATAAGTGTACTCAGATTTCTGCCTTCAGAAACTTGAAATATTCAACAAGCATTTTAAAAAATTATACAGGGTTAACTATAACATAACAGGTTAAAATAAGTGTGAAATAAGAATTGTACCAAATGTTATGGATAAAAGGGAGAAATGCTTCAATAGGATATAACTGGTCATCATTTGAGGAACAGATAGAACATCTAGGAATAGAAGCTCAACAGGGTGTGAGAACTGTGGATTTAGGTAAAGGAGGAAATTCCTGATGAAAAGAATATTAGAATATTTGATAAATAGAACTTTTTTGAATTACCCCCACTTATGTCCACCCAAAGTAAAGTGGCTGAGTTGCCTCCATACCATCAAGTGTGTTCTATTTTGGGGGTTAATGGTGAAGGGGAAAAAAATTGTGAACCTAAACCCTTCACAAGCCTTAATGCCTCCTAAGAACAGGTAATTCTCTTTATCAGGTATCTTTGTTCATATTACTGAATAAGGTCTTTGTTTTTTGTTTCTGCCTCTTGCCCCTTTCAGGGTGCTTTTCGAGAAATAATGATCACATTTTGGCAATTCAGCAGAAGAATGGGAAGCCAGCATTCATTTATCACCATTCACAAGACATTGAGAAGAGCCTGGATATAGCTCCACAAAAGACATACAAACATAGCTTTCACTCCCCTTCTGAGGCTCACATAAGCAAACACCGCCAAATTGTTGACTCAGCATTTCCTAGGCCTGCATATGACCCATCTCTCAATCTGTTGGCCATGGCCGGTCAAGATCTTGAAGTGGAAAACCTTCCAATCCCAGCAGCAAATGTAATTGTGGTGGTAAGTATTGCACTTAACTAATGTTGATACTGATGCTGGTACTGTCCTCTGTGGTTGATGCTTGGTAGGAAAAAAAGAAAACACAACTAATTGAATAGCTACCATTGGATCCCAATGATTATTTACCACCACACTCTCATTCTCTGATACTTCTTTTTTGTTACTTGATTATTGTATGTGGACTTCCCGTTGAAAGCCCATGAAATAAGAAACCTTGTCTTATCCTCCATGCACAGTACAGTGCATGGTGAATAGCAGCTGCTTAATAAATATTTGAAATCAAAATTCCTTTAGGAAGGCCTGCAGTTGTAGCACATCATATCCTATACTGTGCCTCCTGCCTTCTTTGATAATCTGTACTAAGCAGATAGGACTTGGTCTCATCTTATGTAAATAAATAATACTTACTGAAGATCTTCTGATCACTTGAACTCAAATTGTGAGAAATGAAGAGAGCACTGAAAGGGAGGAAGTATTATAAGAGGTCACTGGAGTAAATAAGATGGTCTGGGAGTAATTGATGGATAATATTCCTAGTAACACTGAACAAGCATCACCCTTTATTAGTCAAGATGATGCAGTGGTCCCATTGCTTATATTTTGGGGTATGTATCCTAGGCCAGAGGTTCCCGATTTGTGGAGGTATCATAGTTTAAATATGTGCTGACATTTATAATAGTACCTCTCAGGTTTAAAATCACAATAGGAGAATCCACATTAGAACTACAGATTAGTAGCTAAATGGTTGTTATTGCATTCCAGCCCAAAAATATAATCAAATATGTTGACTGTTAAGTCCAACATAATACAATGAAACCATATTTTGGCAACCTTGTTATGAACCAAACATAATTAAATTTAACAAGCTTTTTTTCTTTTTCTTTACTCAAATAGGACACAGCACTGAGAATCAAAGATCCACTCCTTGCTGTTTTCAACTAGCATACATTAAGTATTTATTATGGCCCAGTCAGCACTTGGGGTATCTAGAAGTAGAGACAAACGAAATGAAGCCCCTAGTTTTGCTTGGGAAATGTCTGGAGGGAAATGTAGGTAATTCAATAAAAATCATCAATCAAGAATGCAAGATGAGCTCTTGTTAAGAGAAGATATGTGGGTCATTTGGCATCCTGAAATACTTGAACATTTTCTCCATTTACATGAATAACATGTTCTGAAGGTGAACGTCATGTAGTCTGTCTGTTCAGTGATGATAAATGATGTTAATGATGTCATTATATTTGAATATGCCTGTGTTAATGCTAGCGCTCAAGGGAGAGATTTTTCTCTAGTGACCATCATATACCATCAGCTCTTATAGCCACTGTGAGTTAACAGTTCAAGAGGTTTCTTCTATCTTGTAGTGCCATATCCCGTCTAGCTAATTTAATAATAAGGAGGATGAAAGGCGTCAATGAGGAATTCTGGCACGTCATTTCACTTTCAGCCTATTTGTGGTTTGGGATTCACAGAGAAGGAAGCTGTGCTTTGGCGTTTGGGTGACGATTTCACGGAGGCAACAGGCGACTGCGTGGTGTTAGCCTTCCCGAACTCCTCCTGATCTAGTGTCTAACCAGGCTGTGGCTTTGGGGGCTTCAACAACTGTTAATGCTAATGTTTCCTGAGATAGATTCACATTATGCCTGCACATGGTGTGTTAGTAAGGAAACCAGGAAGTGGGGTTATTTGTAAATAAACCAACAATGCCAGCTAACTCAAAAAGCAGAGGATCACCATTCAGTCAAGGATCAGCTCATTTGAAGGTTCATTCTAGCCAGAAAAGAGATTTAGGAATGAAATGTAGATGATAAAAGGGAGATGTTTTGGGGGCTAACTGACTTTGATGGAGTAATTGGGGTGTGTTTGTGTGGCTAGGGTGTTACATGTATTCATATATATGTGTGTGTATATATATATGCACACACACACACACAAACTATATTGCTTGAGGAATATTTCAGGGGTACCAAATAACTATTTTGTCGCTTAATTTATACCAAAATGGGCAGTGTTAATGAGTATCAATTTCCTGAATTAGGGAAAATTTAGTTTCGTTTTGTTTTTTTCTGCTAGAGTAAAAAGCCACCCCCAGGTTTCAAGATGCATATGTAATTTTTAAGGCTTTCTAGCTCAGAGGGAGAGATCAGTGTTTTGCTCTTCCTGTATTTCTTCCTCTGTCCCTTGTTTCTAATATCATTAAGACAATGAATTTCTAGATGAAAAATTACCAGAGGGCATGAAAGATACATGTGTTCCTCCTCCTTTCTTGATTCCTAAATTGCCTCCACAAAACATTTCATAAGAGCATTTGTCTATAAATGAATTTTTTTCCTTTTTCTTCTTTCTTTTATAATCAAGAAAATCTGCAGTTTACTTATTCCAGGGAGAGGACAGCACAATTAGAATGTTTATCCCAAAGAATGTTAATTGTGTCCCAGAAGCTCAACTAAAAAGCTGTTATTAAGACTTGTGTACAAATGTAATGTAGGGGGAATATGAATGTCCTCAAAGCTCAAGGTCAGCGCTGGGTTGGAGACCAAAAAAAAAAAAGGTTTTAACTAAATGTGTGCTGAAAATCCCATGGATCTATATCAGGCACAAGACAATAAAGTCAGGAAGGAGGGAAGCCAGGAGTGTGAGTGAAAATAGTAGGGGTAAAAGCAGCTATAGCCTTTTCCAATTCAGCAAGTTCTGCCTAGGTTGCAGAGAAGAATGTTCTAGCCTGGGCAAAATCTGAGAAAATTTGAGAGTAGGAAGATTTTGCAATATGAAGGATGGGGGGATTAATGACTTATTCCACAGAATGGACTGGTGGGAAGGAAAATAAAAGGAAGAAAAGGAGAGGAAGAAAGGATGGTAGGAAGAAGAGGAAAATGAGAAATGAAAGGGGATAGGAGACAGGAAGGAAGGAGGGAAGGTGGGAAGGAGGGAGGTAGGGAGGGAGGAAGGGAGGGAGGGAAGAGAGAACATAGTGGCAATTTTTGGGGCAGCGGGAAAACTTCAACACATGAGAATATGATGGGGAGTTTCCAGGACCTGAGAAGGTCTGTATAAGATTCTAGGATCCTAAGTTTCTTTTCCTACTTACCCAGACAAGCACACAACAGTCATTCTCTTGTTTTTGACACAAAACATCCTTTGCAAATATTTTTATCAGGTGATTGATTTAAAAGACTATTAAGGCCAAAAGTTTTGGATAATTGTGAGTTTCAGTTACATCTTGAGGTCTGATTTATGCTTCACCTCAGCTTGGGTCTGCTGTTCACCAGTGTTTGAGTTTCATCCTACAGGTAAAGAGATAATTCCTAGATAAGATTTGAAGGGCTTTGAAAGACAGCCTTCTCATTACTTTGCCATAGTAAATAAATTTTGTAGCATTTATTGTTTTGTGTGATGTGGATAAACAATTGTTGGCACTTTTTCAATAGACAGAACAGCCTCATTGTAAGTTTGTATTTGTGTAGTGGATGTCTCAAAAGGTGGGTTTAATCTGTATACCCACCGTGGAAATTCTGCCATGTCAGGGAAGGTTTATTGGTTAGGAGTCTTTTGTTGCAAATGATAAGAATCCAGTCCCAAGTACAGAAAATGTCATGGCTCAAGTAACAATACTTTTCTAGTAGTGTGAACTTTAGGTATGGTTTGATCAAGGACTCAAATACTTGACCAGGATCCATCTCCCAGCTCTGCTGCTTCTGGGGTGGCTTCATGCTCCGCCTGATTCTCTCTTTTTCATCTCAACATCTTGCACGTTCACACTCAGTGGGAAAGAAGGACTCTTCCACAACTGTCAATAATATCCTGGGTGTCTGTATGATAGAGCAATTTCAGTTTAATTACTCACTTCATCCTTGAACAACTTGCAGTCAGGTGGTAAAGTTAGGCTAATGCTCTCAAACCTAAGCCACCTGACTCCCCTTTCCCCAACCACAGAGCATCCCTAAAACCCACATGCTGTATATGGGAGGGAGGTTACCTGAAAAAGAAATGGGACACTATTAACAAGCAAAGTAGATTAGATGCCAGATAGCAACTAAATGGATGCTAAAGCAGAGTGTCTGAACTTCAGTTTTCAGATACAATAGCGCCTTCAAGAAATAATGAGGATATGAGGACTTACAACTTGGCCTCAGGAATGTGATTCTTGTACAAAATGGATGACTGAGTCATACTTTAAACTCTCTGACAGTGGCTCAAGTAAGCAGCAAATTTACTGACGCAGGAGAAAATTAAGGTGCCTGGGCTGTGCCTTAACACCCAGACTGTTTGACAGTGAGAAGGACTATAATTTAATACCGTCTGTTGGACCCATTATATTATGTCCCAAGAATGTCTCAAATATGTGAAAACCATTGTAGCCTCAATACTTGATGGTGGCTGCTGCTTTGGTGGCGAATAAGAAGTCTGTGTCGAGCTATAGGGGAAGCAGGTGCATAGGCTCATTCTTGACTTAAGTGACTTGCTTGTGGTGGGCACACATAGAGAGTGTGATTCAGATGCAGGCTTTGGGGAAATTATGAATCATTATGTGTCAGGGGCTTTCAGGGTCCAATAGTAAGTCCAAAATGCTGAGTGGATGTCAGATACAAGCCTACTGTGATTCAGGCTGTGACTCGGATGTCTTCCTAATACAGTCCTGGGACACTTGTCCTGAGTTCCTAGAGGGAATGAGTATCAAAATCTGGGAGAAAAATCTCTGCCATGTTCTAGAATGGTAGTGCATTTGCTAAAACAATCAGATGTGTAATTCTTTTCCTTGATTTTCAAATAAATGTAATTCTATTGAGAAACTTCCATCTGCCTTGAAAATGGCATTTTTGTCTGTAGACCCTACCAACTTTGTCATTTTGGATCTTACCTGTGTATTAGTTATTTATTGCTGCGTGACATATTAGCTCACCATCTAGCAGTGTAAAACTAGAAACGTTTACTATTTCACACAGTTTCTGAAGGTCAGGAATCTGGGAGCAGATTAATTGTGTAATTCTGCCTCAGGGGTTACTGCAATCAAACTGTCAGCCAGAGCTTAGGGTCTGAATACATGACTGAGCTGAAGGATTCACTTCCAAGTTCACTCACACGGCTGTGGGCAGGAGGCTTCAGTTGCTCCACACATGGACATCTCCACAGGGCTGTTCACAACATGGTTTCCCCCAGAGCATGTGAAGAAAGAAACAGACACCACACTGCCATGTATGACCTAGTCTCTGAGTTACACACCATCATCTCCAGTTTATTCTATTCATTGGAAATAAGCCCCCAGGTCTAGCTCCCACTCATGGGGAAGGGACTACAGAAGGCGTGAATACCAGAAGACAGACGTCATTGGGGACTAATGTGGAATTTGGGTACCACAATCTCCAAAGCAGAATTGGGTTATCTTTCTGTTAGACCATTGCTTGTTATGTACTTCTACCTATGAACTTCAGGAAAAGTAACTGTGTTGAAACCTTATGACAGAAATTTCATCATATGTGGTGGGATGAAACTGTCAATAAAGAACTTCCTTGCATTAAATAAAAGACATACTCATCATGAGGTGCCAATTTACAGACAAAGAACTTAAGGCCCCATATCAGTAACTTTCTCCAGGTTATACAGTTAAAACTAAGTGCTAGAGGCAGAATTCAAATCCAAATTTATCTGACTTTAAAACAAACATTTAAAATTTTACAATGAATCATTTGGTTTGCTTTGGGAAAATATTGTAACAGAAAATTGCAACAGAAAATACTTAGCTTTATGAATTACATGTTATTTAAGCTAATGATAATGTTAATTTTCATCCTCTGAAAATGTACTCATTTATTGTACTAGATGTTATTCTTGGAGCCAGAGGATAAAAGGTAAAAGATCCATGATGGCCATTCTACAGATAATGATAAAAAATGAATTATAGTGTCAAAGTCAATTTTATCTTTAAGAAAGCCTAGAGACAGAGAAAGACAAGTGCCAAATGATTTCCCTCATTTGTGGATTATAACAATAAAGCAAAACTGAAGGAACAAAACAGCACCAAACTCACACACTCCAAGAAGGGACTAGTGGTAACCAAAGGGGAGGGGTGGTGGAGGGTGGGTGGGGAGGGAGGGAGAAGGGGATTGAGGGGTATTATGATTAGTACACATGGTGAGAGGGGTCACAGGGAAGACAGTGTAGCACAGAGAAGGCGAACAGTGCATCTGTGGCATCTTACTACACTGATGGACAGTGACTGCAATGGAGTACTCGATAATATGGGTAAATGTAGTAACCACATTGTTTTTTCATGTGAAACCTTGTTAAGAGTGTATATCAATAATACTTTAATAAAAGAAAAAAAAGAAAGCTTAGAGAAAAAAATGCTGTCATCTACTTAAGAAATTTGGTTAAATTTTTGCTCTTTTCACAACTTGTAACCTAAATACTTCATGTTAAATTATAAGATCTATTATTATATGATCACCTTCCTTTTTATCCCTAACATCTGCAGTTTGGAAAGCTTTGTATTCAGATTCTCTACTGCTGCAAAATAGTCTTGAAGTAGAAATTCCATTCTTGAACTTGGCATCCTGACAGTCATTAACTGTCACCATCTGTTGCTTTTCTCCATTTCTAGCTGCTAAGGCGGCAAGGAGGATGCTGAAACACATTCTGGAAATGCTAGAGGTCAAGCTTAGGCAATCTCTACGTGAAGTTTTGACACATGACTACTTAGTACATCTGCTTGTTTTAGATCATTTAGATTCAACATTAGGATGACTGAAATCTTAAAAGAACTGATTTAATTGATTGCCATACTAACTGGACACAGGATGCAATATTTTTGTTTTGACTCCAAAAGGAATGTACTTTCATAGTTGCAGAATATTTAGAAATATAGAGAAGGAAAACAAGGAAATAAAAATAATCCTTAACCCTTTGATAACAATCCCGCCCTGATATATGTATCTATATAGTCTTCCATATATAAAGGTATAGACTTTTTTTTTACAAAAATATGGAATCTACATACATGAGGTTTTGTATTTTTTTTTTCACTTAGCTTATATTATGGACAACTGTATATGTCATTGTATAAAGCATCATATTTAGCAGCTTCTAAGAATCCCATTGTAAAGTAGATTTTATAGTTTTAGGTTATTGACATATTCCCCAAACACATTCAATGACTTAAGCCACTAATTCTGAGAGGAAAATACATGTTGAATGTATCAAACATGGTATTCTTTTCATTGCAACTGCCTAATGTTATTGAGAGAATTTAGAGAGCTTTTCTTTAGGAAAACTACCTTCTTTATGAACTCTATACATAATTATAATATGGAATTGGCTTGTTTTTTTTTTTTCCCACTTGGCCAAACTGTGTATATTCCATAAGCCTTAAATCTAAAGCAAGGGAAATATTTAAGGCAGCCAAAGAAGTTATCAAGACAAAAAAAGAGAGGATTTTCTGTTAAGAACATAAAATGTTCTATTTCAGGACTTTTCACAGAGGAAGGTATAAAGTGCTATATCTCTTTATGTTGGAGCCTCAAAACTCTTTTTAATCAAGAATTTCTACAATCATGTAAAAAAAAATAGAGTCTGCTTATAAATAAAGAGGATATCTTTTCTTTGGAGCCGTATTTACTCATCTTGTGTCTCCCTAAAAAATTGCTGTCTGGTTTTTCACTTGTTAAGAACTGTTTGTTCTCTTGTACCCTCTGTGAATGTACCCTCTTCTTTCCTTCTTTCTTTCTTTCTCTAGTTCTGTCTAATCATAGACACCTATAAATCATGCTTTGTTTTTATTTTTTTAACTATACAATGCTTTACTTGAAAATCTAACTGCTAATGGATAATTAGATCGGGCTTTCTGGGCCTCTGGCCCTGCCCGTGCAGATGGGACTGGCACTGTTTAGCAAATGCCTCAGTTCTCTCAGCATGATCCTTGTAACTCAGATGGCAGAAACAATTTGTTCCTTTCTCTTGTCTTAGGAAACACAGGAGCTTAAAGTCTCTGGAAGGTTCTCTCTCGGGGCAAAGTTATGATACTTACTCATTGGTAACTTTTACCTTTAATAACTGAGCTTAGCATGCTGCTGCTTCATACCATGAGTGACCATATGGCCACCCAACAACCAAAGGTTCTTTATCTCCTGCCCTTTCATCCTTTCTTTTTCTAAATCACGTTTCCATGAGTCTGGACTGTGCTAGCAAATCCTATTTCTAATTCCAAAATGTAAAGGGAAAATTCCTCCTGTATTTTTCCTCCCTGTTACTCTCAATACTTTATTTATGATGTTTTGGCCACCAAATATGAAAAAGAGGCAGGTTTCCCACACCAAACAATTCTGTGACACCAGGTGGGTATCCTACAATTTAATTCAGGTCCAATACTATCTATCTGCAGATAGCACCAGATTATTTTACTTACTAGATTAGCAGTTTATTATGTAAGGATGTATCTTCAGAACAGGGAAATAACAAAGATGCATAGGGCAAGGTGTATGGGAAGGGGAACTTCCATGCCCTCTCTAGTTGCAAGTTCACCTTCAGAGAACAGCCTGAAGTTCTCTGAACCTGTTCTCATGGGTTTTTATGGATGTTTCATTACATGGGTATAGCTGATTAAATCAGGGGCCATTAGTAGTTACTCAACTTTCAGCTCCTCTCCCCACCCCAGAGTGGGGGGTGGTGGGACTGAAAGTTCTCTCCTGGAACCTGCCTCCATCCTCAGGGAGTGTCCAAAAGTCACTTATTAACATAAACTCGGGTGTGATTGAGAGGGCCTGTTATGAATAATGAAAGGCACCCATTTCACCTTTATGGCTCTGGAGTTATTTGAGGAACTGTGAACAATGCTAAATAGCATAACAAAAAATGCCTTAGTTTGGAAGCTACAAGGGTTTTAGGAGCTATGTGCCAGGAACTGTGGATGAAAACCAAAGTATTGTTTCTATTTAAAACTCCCAGTATTATATCGTCTTAGCCATTTATCTTTGTCTTTTCATAAGGAAGATTAGTCATTATCTTGTACTGTAAACCTCCAAATTTTGTTTTTGAAGTATAAAAGTATAATACAGCCATTATTCATTTCCCAAGTTGATTCTTTTCTTACCTGTCTGCCTTATTTGGACCATTTGAGTCTAGAAAAATAAGAGGGCATAATCAACTTTATATGTCTTTCAATTTAGCCTACATTTTCACATGATTTAGTCTTTTCACTGAAACACTAAGTTAGTGACAGATAAATTCAAAGAAAAAAAGAAAAAGACCCACTTTTGAGGGATAGACCAAATGTGCTCAATTTCTAAGATTGCTAGAAGAGATGTGTTTGTGAGGTTTGTTTGCCCTCTGTAGCTCTGGGTCAGAGGGGGTCCCCAGCTCCCGGCAAGTTCACTCTGGATTCACCGAGACAGAAAAATGACAACATAAAGTCGAGGGTATAAAGGGGCTCGTGTTCTTGTGCATCTCACAGGACGGGAGTATGTCCTTCTCCCTTACAGCCTTTCTTAATACTGTGAGAAATAGCAAACCCACCGTCCTGCTGCCTCGCAGGCACATTGTTTCTTTAAGGGATTCGCTGTTTTGCAGAGGGCCTCCTCTACTGCCTCAGGCATCACCTGCACCTCCTGGGGAGGGGCCCACTCCTCTAGCAGGCAAGCCACCTCAGCCCAGATGCCCACTGCGGGATACCTGGGTGTCTCCCCATACATAGGGGCAGCCCACTGAAGTGCCCCTCCCAGGTGGGCAGCCTTTTTCCTTTTTTTTTTTTTTTCAGGCAGGAGCGGGTTCCCAGCTCCAGGCAAGTTCACTGTGGATTCAGTGAAACTGAATAATAACAATGGAACATTGGGAATAAAAAGGGGCTCATACCAAGCTTTATTCTCATGGCAGTAGGTCAAGTGGCAGCCTCCTGTCTACCTCCTTCTCTGCCCCAGCCCCGCATCTTCTCCACTCTCCTGCTCACCTGCTCTCTTCTCTAGGCTCCACTCTCCTGCTTCCCTCTGCTTTTAGCACCGGGTGGGACTCTTCATAAAGCAATATCGGTCATAATAGCTCATTGCCAATGGGTATGCAAGTATGTGCCTGTGCAGTAGGCCAAGTATTACCTCATTACACGTACACAGTGGGTATCAGGTGAGGATCCTTGTCATGGAACTTCCATTTTCCATTTCTGGATGATTGTTGAAATAATTTCATCCAGGAATGTGGAGTTTCTGGTGAGCTACTGGCCCATGGCTTTGACTGATTACTCTCCCTTTTGTCTCTCTCTCCTTCTCCAGCCCTTTTGTTGCTTCATTTAGGACATTTAAGAATTTTTCTTTATCAGTTCTTTGTGCGTTAAGCCATTACGTTGCTTTCTTTCTCTTTTTTAGAACTGGCCTGTTTTTTTAAATAGGAAATATAGGGCAGCAAATAGCAAAGTATATGCTAAACAGGCTACCAGGCAAATTCTTCATAAGCTTTCAAAAATTAGCATTTTTCAATGGGTAAATGAGTAAAAGAAAAATTCTTCATGCATGACAAGCAATGGTGTCTTAACTAAAAAATTTTAAATTATAAGATCAAATGACTAAAATCAACTCTATGCCAAGCTGAATTATGAAAAATAGCTGAGTTATAGGAAACAATGCATTTTTGGTGAGTAACTAGTATAGTTAAGTCATGGAGACGGGAGAATATGTAAGCAATAACTATAAAGAACTAAGAGTAAGTAGGGGCAACTTGATTCTCAGACAGGCAACAGTTTTAAATGTACACCTAATCCTTGCTCCTTGAAACATTCATTTATGCAAAAATATTATTGAGTGCTTCTATGTCTTAGGTAATAAAGCAGACGGGGATACAAAAGTGACAAGATAAAATCATTGCAGTTATTTCAGGCATATTCTAATAGGAGAAAGACAATGAAGTAAATAATTGAACATGATAATTTCAGATGGTGGTAAGTAATGAAGTACTGAAGAAAACAAAACAGTTATGTGGCAGGGAGAAAGTGGTGGGGATGACATCATTTTGGATACTGAGGGATTTGATTGGATATTCAGGGATACTTAGGGATTGAATCAATGTGTACCTCCTAAATGGAAGCCCTGTGGTGGAAGAATAACTTTGGAGTCAGCAGAACTATGTTGGAATCCCATATTAAGTGCTTACCAATTATGTTTCCTTTAGTGACTTAACATCTCTGTTCTTCAGTTTCTTTATTTGTAAAAAACTGATATTAATAATACCCAACCTATGGAATGGTTGTGGGAATCAAATGAGACAAAGCATTCGAAGCACTTAGTATCATGCCTGACACATAATAAGATCCTTATAAAAATTGGCTGCTATTATTAGCATTATATGGAACAATGGAAAATGTATCTTTCTAGTCTTAATACCAAGAATACTTGTATTTCTCCTGAGCCACTGGTTGGTTATATATTTTAAATGCTCTGAATCATATTTCCCTCTTTCTGTTGCCTGTTAAAAAGTTGAGAGCCAAATTTGTGGTCTATCTCTAGCAAATATGGAGAACTTTATTGAGTGTTTTATTTATTTTCTGAACTAACTTCATTCTTGGCTGGATGTTTTCTTCATTCATTTTCCTTCTAATTTAATTTCCTTATTTCCTTACTTTTTATTCAATTTTATTTTGTATAATATGTGTTCTTTGTAAGCTGTCTTAAATCCTTTTGGTAACAAGTTATGTCTAAACAAATAGTCCCTACAACAAAAAAGTAATCAGTGTGAACAAGTTGAATCTGCATGTGACCCAGCAGGAAATCCCCTTACTAGGGAAAATTTGTTTATCCATTGGATTTGAAAAAAAGAATAAAATATAGTTCGTATGAAAGGATTACAATTTGTATAATAATATGTTTGGCTCACTGCTCAGCCGTCCCCAGCCTCAGCCCAATCCCAATGGCAGTCACCAATCTTTCTTCCCACTGTGAGCAGTTTAAGGCAGTGTGAACAGAATAGTTTTAGGAGACATCCTGGGTTCTCACGTCTGTTCTGCCAATACCTTTGAGATTTGGGACAAGTCAAGGAACACTTCTTCATTTTAGTGGTAATTATAACACCTGACCTGGCCACCTTCTTCAATTCTTACCGGGTCAGTGAATGTTTTCTGTAAAGCATAACACGTCATAACATCTGCTGGCACAATTGTGGTGGTGGTGGTGGTGACGATGATAATCAGCAAGATTGTCACTTTTGTTGCTGATCTGTTCTGGTCTTGGGGTAAAATTCAGTATTGTAGTGGGCTTCTTGCCTCTACAAATCTAGCAGGTACCCTTCACACTGTACAAGCCAACAGCAGCCCCTGGAGTCGTGCATCATACAACTCACACAGCCGCATGTGGTAGACCTAAAACCCTGCTTGCTTTCCATTGCTAATTATCTGGTTCTTGACACTGTCTTCTCTTGAGTGTCTACTTTGTTCCACCAACCCAGTCAGCTCTGCAGCTCCTCTGAACCTGGAGACCTGTCTTATTACTAGTTTTATCTTTGGACTCAGATCTCACAGCCTCTACCTGCTGGTAGCTTTTCATGTTGCCATGGGCCACCTTCTGTGACACTCCTACCTGCTGCTGGGATCTGCCGAAAACCAAACCATCTTTTCCAACAATCAGAATGTGCTAACACCTGCTCTGTGTTCACCTCTTGTCACCTGTCCCCAGACACAACTCTTTTTAAGTAAAACAATGTATTATTAATCCAAATAT
Source organism: Manis pentadactyla (assembly GCF_030020395.1). Taxonomy (NCBI): domain Eukaryota; kingdom Metazoa; phylum Chordata; class Mammalia; order Pholidota; family Manidae; genus Manis; species Manis pentadactyla. The sequence goes on along the minus strand of NC_080028.1, from coordinate 62,845,626 downwards.
TAATTATTGGTAACCTAATACTTTATTAATAACCTAATAATTTATGCCCAGGTTTATTAGGGAAGACCAGGTAATAAGGATTCCATGCACATAAATATATTATAGGAAATTGTAGCTTACCTTTATAATTACACAGGGATGTAAATGTTTTTAATTTATATTACACATTTCTCTATTTTAAATACATACATAGTATTTTTATTATTTTAAAAATTCACACTCTGCAACTTGCTCTTCTTAATAATAGATCATAGATATACTGCACAGTCTTTAGATATAAATTTATTTCTTTTAAATAACTGCATAATCTTCATGTTTGCATATACCATAGTTTCTTAAACTCTTCCTCATATTCAATGTACATCCAGGTTGTTTGTAGTTTTCTTTATTTGTGTGTGTGGCACAACAAAATTGCTGCAATAGATATCTTTTATGTATACTCTTGGAGAAAGAAAAACATATATTTGTATGTATATATACATATAATACGTATACATATATGCATATATGTAATATGCACAAAATACATGTTTCATTGACATATTAATATGTATGAATAAGATTTTCAAAAGAGAGATTATTTATCCTGAGTATTTTAACTACTATATTACCAAACTATTCTTTTCTCAACTGTTGTAGCAATTTACCCTTCCACCAGTAATGGGTAAAGGTACCTAACTGACTCAAAGTCTCTCGAGCAACAGTTGGTAGTTGTTCTTTTTAATTTTTGCTGACCAGGGGAGTAAAAATTATACCTCATTATTGCTTACATTTGCATTTCCATGATGATGTAAAAGACTGAGTATCTCTCATGTGTACTGGTTATGTGAATGTCCTCCCATGTAATTGCTTATTCATAACTTGTATATCACATTATCTTCACCATCCCTTTGTCTGCCATATGGGTAGCATGTACTTCTTCCTATGCTGACATTTCTCTTTTCTATACAAATTTTGCCTTACAAATTCTTAATTGTATTGTGCTCAGAATGTTTATATTTGCCTCCTTTTAAAAGCAACCTTTTGTGATTGTCTTTTCTACTTCACAGTGTATTATGGTCAGTTTTACAAGGCAGATTTAACTCTCTATTTGTGTTTCTCTAGTTTATACATAGATGAACTCATGCATGTATAGTTCTATGTAAGTGAGAAACCATTCTTTTTTATTGAAACCATTTTTGTTTAATTTTCTTTGTGGTTTCCTTCCTCTTTCTTTCTCCCCTTCATCCACTTCATCTTCCGTTGAACCCCCATAGTCTCCTGGTCATTTACACTACGAACCCAATGTTCTTACTGTTTATACTTAATACTTAATGTATCCTACTGTTTATTTTCTTCATGCTGATGTAATCACCCCCCCACACACACACATGCACACACATGCACAGTCACACACAAATGTGTACAGATAAGACATACATAAACCTCTACTGGGATTTTTGTCAGTTTGTCTTTCACAAAAATTGCATAATATTATAGACAATTCTCTCCTTTTTTTCCCCTTCCCTTCCCAGTGATACCTCAAGGAAAACTTTCTAATCAATGATCATGACTGATTCTTTTTGTTTTTTAAGGTATCATTGACATACAATCTTATGAAGGTTTCACATGAGCAACATTGTGGTTACTACATTCCCCCCTATTATCAAGTCCCCACCACATACCCCATTACAGTCACTGTCCATCAGCGTAGTAAGGTGCTATAGAGTCACTACTTTTCTTCCCTGTGCTTTACTGCCTTCCCTGTGCCCCCTCTACATTATGTGTGCTAATCATAATGGCCCATTCCCTCCCCTTTGGTAACCACTAGTCTCTTCTTGGAGTCTGAGTCTGCTGCTGTTTCGTTCCTTCAGTTTTGCTTAGTTGTTATATTCCACAGATGAGTGAAATCATTTGGTACTTGTCTTCCGCCTCCTGGCTTATTTACTGAACATAATACCCTCTAGCTCCATCCATGTTGTTGTAATTGGTAAGATTGGTAAGATTTTTTCCTTCTTATGGCTGAATAATATTCCATTGTGTATATGTACCACATCTTTATCCATTCATAGACACTTAGGTTGCTTCCATGTCTTGGCTATTGTAAATAGTGCTGCAATAAACATAGGGCTTCATGTGTCTTTTTGAATCAGGGATATTATTTTCTTTGGGCAAACTCCTAGGAGTGGAGTTCCTGGGTCAAATGGTATTTCTATTTTTAGATTTTTGAGGAACTTCCATATTGCTTTCCACAATGGTTGAACTAATTTACATTCCCACCAGCAGTGTAGGAGGGTTCCCCTTTCTCCCCATCCTTGCCAGCATTTGTTTTTCCTTGTCTTTTCAATTTTGGCCATACTGGTGTGAGGTGATATCTCATTGTTGTTTTAATTTGCATTCCCTGATAATTAGTGATGTGGAGCATCTTTACATATGCCTGTGGCCATCTGAATTTCTTCTTTGGAGAAGTGTCTTTTCAGGCCCTCTGCCCATTTTTTAATCAGTTTATTTGCTTTTTGGGTGTTGAGGCATGTTAGTTCTTTATATATTTTAGATGTTAACCCCTTATTGGATATGTCATTTACAAATATATTCTTCCATACTGTAGGATGCCCTTTTATTCTACTGATGGTGTCCTTTGCTGTACAGAAGCTTTTTAGCTTGATGTAGTTCCATTTGTTCATTTCTGCTTTTATTTCCCTTGCCTGAGGAGATGTGTTCATGAAAAAGTTGCTCATGTTTATATTCAAGAGATTTTTGCCTGTTTTCTTCTATGAGTTTCATGGTTTCATGACTTACATCCAGGTCTTTGATTCATTTTGAGTTTACTTTTGTGTATGGGGTTAGACAATGATCCAGTTTCATTCTCTTACATGTAGCTGTCCAGTTTTGCCAACACCAGTTGTTGAAGAGGCTGTCATTTCTCCATTGTATGTCCATGGCTCCTTTGTCATATATTAATTGGCCATATATGTGCAGGCTTATATCTGGGCTCTCTATTCTGTTCCATGACTGATTCTTTTTAATGGTGTATACTACTTCATTCTGTGGTTATAGCATAATTTATTCAACCATTTCTCTATTAATAATAATTCACAATGTTTCCTCCCTTATTTTGGGCCCTATGAATAATGTTGTAAGGACATCTTTGTACATATGCTGTTACATGCTAGTGCTTTTATTTCTAAGGAATAGATTCCCAAAAGTGAGATTGCTAGGTTGAAGCAATATATAGCTGGATTGGGTTCCCAAAAGACAATAATATTTTGCATTTCTATCAGGAAGTACTAACACAGCCCACCCTTCACCCCCTTCATCAATAGTATTCTCACTCTATTTTTGTGACCAATAGGTGTAAATTTATATCTCATTATTACTTCCAGTTTCTTAAAGCAGTTACCAGGAGTAAGTTGCCCTTTCTGAGTGACTCCAGATCAGTTGTCTGCGGTTACTGCATTGTGTAGTCTATTTTCTTTGTGAGTTTCCTGACTCCTGTCTGCATAACCTGTGCCTGACTCCCATGGCCTCCTGAGCCCTACCTCCACTCTGCATACCTGGCTGTCTCTGCTGTGTTTGAAAAGTCCAGACTTTAAAACCTGAAGACTGTATCTGTTCAAAACATTTAAACATCAATCAGTAGAACTCAATACCGGCCCAAGTACCATTTACTCTTTCAGTATATTTCAGTGATCATTACATTCTTAAGGAAAATTTGGTTTCCAAAAGGTGCCTGTAGCTGATAAGAGGCAGTTAAAAGGCTTGGGTTCTGTTATTTAAAACCATTGAACACCAATGTCAGCCTATTTGGAGTATTAATAGTCTGAGAACCCACTTGACATAACAAGAAAAATGTGCACCCTCAAATTGTCAGCTTAGAAAAGGCTGACCACCTTCATCATGACATATTGACAAATTCTTTAATGACAGATTATTTCATGACAAATTTTATGTTTGTCACTCACTCTCCCTACATCCTGCCACCACATCACTAAAATGTACTAAGATGCTAGTCTGTGTAGTACCCTAAATGCTGGCACATCTGGGAATTTTATTTTCTTTCCTCCCTCCCCCTGACCACATCCCTGGTATATTCTTAGGGTAAAATTGTAGCCTGGAGAAGGCAGTGAAGGTAGCCAGCAGAAGGAGACAGGAGGCATGGTGGGTGTGGTCCCAAACACTGGGCATTCTCCTAGGGAATCAAGCCTCTGTCAAAGGGTCCCAGGTATTTTGGTTCCACAGGTTCCATGCATAGTGAGAAAATCCTTCAGCTCTCTTAGAAACTTTTCATCCATCATTTAAATTCCTTTTGCTTTGACTTTAGAGTCAACTAAGCTGACTTCTGTTCAGGGCTGTGCCTGGCATCCAATTTCATTTCAGGGTGAAAATAGTCCAAGGAAATGAGTTTAAGAATTGCGGCTCCTGTGCCGTTGTTTTGTTTCTCATTGTAAGTAAATCACTAAGTGGCCAGATTTCCCAGGCATTTTGACGGGCAGGAGTTCTCTCAGGACTCATGCCTGGGAACTTATAAGAGGGAGTGAGTCTCAAACTCAGTTCCAAATCCTGGAAAGTTGGCAGCCTTATCAATTCACCACACAGTGAAGCCTGGGTTGTTCCAACTGCTTGGTCTCCAAATGTGTGCAAGTTGTGTAAGAGGAAGTGGTCTGACACACGGCCTGTCTAACCCACTGATTTTGCTGATAAGCGCAGAGGTACGAGGTGGTTTGCTTGAGACTGAAAGCTCATTAAGAATCAACAGATCTTGAGTTGGATCATCTGAATCTTAATTTTTTCTCATGAAAAATTAGGATATTAAGATCTGCCCCATTTTCCTCAGAAGGATTTTAGTGAGGACCAAATGAATCAATGTATATGAAAACACTGAAATATTTGTTATGCACAAACATTAGGTATCACAAAATTGTTTTAAAGTTCAGCCTCATATTTCTTTGAGTAGGAACATCACTACTGTCTGGATGGATTATAATAACCACCACTTACTGAGTTACTGTCTGAACTGGCCCTCTACAAACTCATCTCCTTAGAGATTTTCATTGTCACACCTCTACCCAAAAAGGAATGGGATAGTTGACTTGATAGGCATTAGGATATTTCTGCCATCCTTTCTTTGAAAGACTGTTTAAGATAGGCAATATGTCACAGGCTTGGCTCTGGAGCCAGGCTTTGAACTCAGGCAGACCCCTTCCAGTGTCTATGCACCGAACACACCTGTCTTCATGAAGTCTATTTTATATGCCTTTATATTTTCTTCTATAAAAGTAAGAGTAACTCATTTTACAAACATAAAATGAAAGCTGTATCTGAACATAAGCTCTATTTATATCCATGTTTTAAATGACCGTTAAGGAAATAAAAGGAACTTTAAAAAGTTAAATATCTCTCCAATCAATTCTGTTCATATTCTTTATGAAAAACCTATATGAATGCAGTGTTAAAAAACAAGATTCTGAATTTATTTCTATAGCATTTTGTTCAGAAATATGAAGTCTATCTTTTTAAAAATGGGCTCCAAAGGGCGACTCTGAAAGCCAGTATTGTTACCTTCCAGCCTCTCCACTGACCATTATTCCTTATGGAAATGAAGCCAGGTGTGATCTGAGGTAACAAGAGATCCCTGCTCAAAAATACATACTCCAGAGGCTTGTGTCAGCCTAAACTTCCACCAGTAAAAATCAACTTAATAATAGCACCAAATTTTCACAAAATGTGGGATGAAAAAGTCTTGATATCAGCCATACTCAGATACTGAGAGTCCCCATATAATTTTTCCAGATATTGCCAACAAAGGATTTATTTGTATAGCATACTTTATTGATACTGGCATTATAATGTGTATGACTATACATGGGGGCTATAGCTAGATCCTGAGCTTGTCTGAAGGGAATGGATGAGTCTTCAGATAGATAATTTTTACCACAAAGAGAAAGAGTGATCTAGGCATGGAATATTCTCTAAGCAGAGCCAAGTCAGGCCAGGGCCCTGGGGAGGGATCCGAGCAGTCAGAGTTCAGGGTATGGACACCTCAGAGGTGAGAGTTGGGGTGATGGTGATTTGATGTAGAGACGACTCTGAAGACAAACAGCTCCTATATTCTACTTTTCCCTTAGACTGAGTTTGTGGCTGCTGGATTTTTTTGGAAAAGCATGCATCAGCCAGAGGGGTCACATGCCCACAGTCTGCAAGCTGAAGTCAGCCTACAGATGAGTCTGTTGGGCCAAAGGAGATCCAAGCTGAATGCCTTCAAGCAGAGCCTACAACCCAGTCTGCACAGATCCTACCACAAGCAGAGCCCTCACCTTTACTCCTCAGGTTTCCGGCCTGACTCCTGAAATCAAATTTTGAGTTTGTGACCTCGGTTTTGAATTTGAGAGTCTACTAGTCCTCTATATCCCAACTGTGGGTTGTATTTTTGATCTATCCTAAAATTTGTTCATGTCCTTTGCCTGTTTTTTCAGGACAATTTTGTGAATTCATGCTGTTGCACATATCCTCTGCTCAGTTAACACAATAATACCCTGAAAACCTTGGTGGAAATGTCACTGTGCTTCTTTGCAAAGCCCGAAGGCTGCTGATGGCCAGAAGCAGCTGGAAGCAATAATTAAGCCCGTCTTTAATAAGCATTTGTAACACAGTGTGCATTTTGGACATGATGATTGTCAGGATGGCTTAAGGACAGTGGGCTTTTCTAGAAGCTTCTCCTTCTTCTGACATTTTGGTGACAGCAGGTTGTATTGTAAATACAACATTTTCATAGTGTCAGAAGCATTTGTTCCCCACTGTGTTTGAGGGAACAGGGCATGAAGATCACACTTACAGATATTCACTGTTGTTCCCACTGAGCTGCTAATTTACTGAGGATATTTTGAAAATTTTATCTTATGATAATGATGAATGTAATTGAATATAGGGTCTAAGTAAGGGAATAACAAAAACAACAATTTCTACCTTGTATTAGGCTTCCACTATTCATAAGGCACAATGGTAGAGCTTTTCATCCCTCAATCTCACAAGTCTGTGTAATATTATTATTCTCATTTTACAGATAATGATATCGAGACTCATGAAGGTTGTCATACAGAACCATACCTTCTTTGATTTTAAAAAGAGTGTTCTTTCTGCTGTGCGGCTCTGCATCCCCTCTCACCTGTGGGCTTTGGGAAAGATCCGGTCAGGACTGGATCTGATTGGCAGTTATCCTTTTGGGCTCCTAGCAAGAAGAATATTTGTGCAGTTGAGGGCTTTCTGATGGAGAACAGGTTTTCTTGGTGCCAGGGGGCTCTGAAATGCGTGGCCTGGGTCCGGTGATATAGTTCCCTCTCTAACTCTTCCACAGCCTTATTTCTGGACTAGAAGAGGATGCTCAACTCTTTAGAAAGTTCTCTACTGCTGTATTCATTTCCTATGGCTGCTGCAACCAAATGCCATAAATGTAAGCCAACACCTGGTTTAGAACAACACAAATTTATTATCATATAATTCTGGAGGTCAGAAGTCCCCAGTCAATCTACTGGGCTAAAATCAAGGTGTCCACAAAGTTGGTCCCTTCTGGAGGTTCTAGCAGAGAAATTGGTTCCTTGCTTTTCCAGCTTCCAGAGGCCACCTACGTTCCTCGGAGGATGGGCGCCTTCTACTAATGGCATCCTGACGCATCCACCTGTCGTCATATCGCCTTCCCTCTCTCTGACTGACTCTCTTGCCTCTCTCTTGTAAGCATACTTGTGATTACACTGGGCCCACCTGGAAAATCCATAATAATTTCCCATCTCAAGATATTCAGTCTTACCTGCAAAGTACCTTTTGCCAAGTGAAGTCACATTCATAGGGCTAAGATGTGGACATCTTTGGGAGGCCTATTATTCAGCCTACCAGCCTCTGACCCTCGTGATTTCTCCATTGGTAATGACACCCCACTTGGGGCAGCTCAGGGCTGCTCTAGCATCTCCAGGGATGTAGCATTTGAGTTCTCTTTTTGGCCAGAGTGTGGCTGGCAAGGTGGATTTGTGTTCCACAATGTCAAACACGGTTTTCAGTTTGGTAGACCTGAAGCTGGATGCAGCCCCAGATATAGTTTGAATAGCCCTCAGTGCATTTTTTCTCAAGTTAGGAATTTTATACAAAAAAAGTGTGCATTTTAAATATTTCTTTAAAATTCGGGAGATCAACCACCTCAGTAGCATGTTTTCAAATGGCTGCATAATAGCTCCTGCCTTTAGACAGAATAGGTGCTCTTCTATTCACTTTAGGCCCTGCCACTGTCTGATGATGAATTATACCTGGCCTGTTTCACTCACTTATTTTAACTGTTTGGACCCTTTTGTTCAAGCATCCAAGTTTACAGTGATTCTAAATCCACCGCATTAGCACGCACATTAGAGAATGTTCGTTCGGGTAATTTGGGCAGAGACAGTAACTCTGTTTGCTAGAAAAGCTTGGTAATCCCTAGGTGTCCCGGCAGAGCAGAGAACGAGCCTGGCATTTAGCCTTGTCCTGACATCGCAGATTGGCTGGCCCTTCTCTTTAGGTATTATTTTTTCAGCTTTTGAGCCTGGCCCAAGCTTTCCTAATAATCATTTTTGTTTTCCTCTCATTTCACTGGACACAAAATTTTCTACCTGAGATTGGGAAAGTGACTGTACTTTCCCTCTTCCTAGGAATGTCTTACAAGCCAACCAGTTCCTTAGAATTTAGAATCTACTATATTCTGAATGAAGACTTTCATCATCTTTTTCTCCACAGTCTCAGGAAATGGCTGGCATATAGTGGGTGATTAATAAATATTTATTGGATGAATAAATAGGTGAGGATACTGATGTTGATAATGATAGCTAATTATGAGAACTTAGTTATGAATGGATGTGGCATCTTTGAATGAGATAGCAATTGCAATCTGAATAGAGACAAGGTCAGTCAGTGCCTGCCTTCCCCCAGGCCCTGGAAAGGCTCTTAATCATGTGACCCTGTTGTTCCTGGCCACAGGTGATGGGAACACAGAAAGATTCCTAAGGCAAAGGCACCCTTGTCCTTAGCTGACCAGGAACCTATCACATGGCCTGTTGCAAAGAGCACTCTCAAGGTAGAAGCCTAACCCTTTAGGTTTTCTTTCTTTTTTTTTTTCCTTTTGAGAATTCAAACCAAGATAAAGTTTGTCTAAAGCAGTGGATGCTTGAGCAAGTGGATCATACTAGAGATTAGGGGTTGGCTCCCAGTCTGGCCACATGCAAAATATTACAAATAATGCAGTCACTGGGAGATGGAGGAGAATCTCAGTTCCTGATTTTCCAGTGGCCAGTTATGATTTACACGTGGCTTGGCTATTTTGGGATGGCTATGAAATTCCCTTTTGCATGCTTACAACTTTTCTTCTCTGCCTTTAATTTCAGTGAAGGTATCTGTCCCTTATCATTAGAACACTTGCTTGGAACAGCCTTAACCCAGGATCCTAGCTTGACAGTGAGATTTAATGAAGGCGGGGTTGTGGAATGGCATGGCCAAAGGGAAGGTCAAAGGAAACCAAGAGCTCTCACAGCTTTGGGCACTACAATTTTCCAGCAAGACATTCTGAGCAGAATTAGGATGCAACAGTTTTAAGCATGGAACATTTGCAACATGTGACTTAGTCCTGAGTCCTCTCATTAGGAAGGGAGGAAGACGATACAAAAGAAGGTGAGAAATATTTCGCCCTTTTATGAAGCACAAAGAAATTATAGCTATTGGGTCTTTAGATGCATTGGACTCAAAAGGATGTCAATTAAACAAAAAAGCTATGAAAATTTAATTGGGTATTTTAGGAATTGCTTGCTAAATTTGTAAAGATTGCACTCTTAGTTTTAGAATATGCGTCCTGGAATAGCAACCTTCAAAGTGAGTGTAATCTTTATAAAATAGTCTCAGCATTAATTTTACATGAATTAAAAAGCATGCAAGAGGGTTAAAGTAGAATAATAGATGTAACATTACATGAGAGTAGAGCACTCATAAATCATTTATGACTTCCTTGCTCATCAGGACTGGCTCTTTGAATCTTAATTGAAAACTGGTTTGACTATTTTGTTGCAAAAAGTCCATTGGTCATTCTGGTAGCAGACAGCTTTCATTAGGGAGTTCATTCATTTTAGGAGTCTGAGAGCCTGGTGTATTAAACATACTTACACAGTCATGTTTAGTCATGGGACTTTATTTAATTACTGTCATCTTCTGGCTGGTGCACATTATTTTTTTAGTCTCATTTTGATCAATGCTACTTAGATACAATGTAAATTATTTTGGACTACAAATATATTAAAGAGTAAAAAGTAGGGTTAGTCCCCAGGAATAGGGCAACTAGTTGATAAAAATACATTTTCTACAGCAACCTTGACACTAGACTAATCCTCATGACATCCTGTTTCCATTTTCCTTTTATGTTTACTTACCCATCAATTGTTTGGTAAACTTGGACATTTTTTAGATCCCAAATGAGATGCTAATATAAAAGATAGATTAACTGATCTTGTATTCTTTCCTTTTGATGAATTAAACAATGAATGACTGGTATACTTTTTCTGTCCTAGAATTATTTACATAATTCCCTTAGTTTTTGCCTTTTGAATTTTCTAAGCATATTAGCTCCCTCCTTTAATACAAGTTGTTAGGCCTACTAATCACTGAACCCTTAACAACCCTAGTTATAATATTTATAAGTCTTTTTAAAAAGGCATCATTTTATAGAGGAAGAAACGGAGACTCATGTGTGTTGCCAATAGGTAACTTACCCATGGTCAGTGCTGAAGGTGGGAATCCAGGTTTGTGGAGACACAGCTTTAGGAAGGCCCTGGAGAACTGTCCCAAGCTCTTGTAACTTTTTGCACACCTTTTGCTTCACTTTTCTCTGGGAACTGAGGACAATTGTCTTCAACTTTAGGGAGTTGTTCCTATGGTGGGGATGGTGGGGAGTTTTCTTCTCACACACCCCTCTACTTTTCAGGAACTTAGTCCATCAATTACACTCCCTCCCCCCGGAATCCACAAGCTCCCTTTTCCTACTGTTTCCTCTTAGCACGTAAACATATGCTCACATCATAAAACAAAATAGAGCAATGATGACATTAACAATAAAATACTTACCTCTGCACCCCATCTCAGTTGATGCCAACCATGAATGCATACTGAATCTCCAGCGATCTCTGAAAAACAGTGATGCCTGGGTTTCAGCTCAGGTCAAGGGAATCAAAATTTTTGAGTAGTGTGGCCCAGGTATTGATATTTTTTAAAATTATTCTGTTGATTTCAGTGCACAGCCAGAGTTGAAAAACATTGGCCTACATGATCCTGTATCTCATTCACCTCTGTTCTTAGCATCCAATCTTCTATAACTCTTTATTCCTATTAAATTTCAAAGAATTTGCAAATATAACACCTATTGGAGAATAAAGACATATTTAGATGATGGGATTGGCAGCCATTGTTAAAGGTTGGATATACTAGCATGAATAAATGGTGATTAAGCAACTGGTGCTCAAGCCATTGGTGCCATTTATTGAGATAAGAAATACTGAAAAAAAATACGGTTTATTAGGGAAAAAAACCCTTTCGCCCCAAGAACATTCCATTGTCATTTTTCTGTCTTGTTAAATCCATAGTGAACTTACCCGGGGTGGAAACCCATTTGGCAAGACAATACAGTATGCAGTTGGACATAGTGGGCTAAGAACTGGGAAAGATCTGTGCAAAAAAACCAAAAAACTTTAGGTTGTGTTCATGTATAGGGATAACTGGAGATTAGAAGTGGATAACATCCCTCCAAAAGGGTAAGAAGATAAAAGAGCCTTTAGGCCACAGGGATTTGATATGATTGTTTCCAGGTGTATTATCCTGCACTAGAATAGTGTACATCCCACAGTTGTCTCAGGGTGACAGAGAAAGAAAAGCCAAACATAATAATGAGGATATGGTACAGAGGTGGGAGGGGAACCAGGCAAAGGTGTTATTATGGAAGCCAAGGCAAAGGAGTAGTTAAGTGACAAGAGGTTCCATACGTACTCTTGTATCCATTGGAGTTCATTACTTGAAGATCATTCGAGACCTTAGGTAGAGTTGAAAAATGGGATGTATGGAAATCAAGTCATGATATAAATGCCCATTCTAGAGGTCTAGCTTTGAAGGAAGAGATATCGGTAGCTACAGGGACACAGACTCCCTGAATGGCTGGTAATGTCAGTTTGAAGTCTGAAGAGGCTCAAGCCATGTTCTAATGCAGAATGTAAAGCGACCATGAGAGAGGAGAAGACTGAGATTGAATTGAGAGAGAGGGGCTAGAGCAGGGTTTCTTAGAAGCCAGAGCTGCCAGGCACACAGTTTGTTTCTTCCAGAGTAGAAAGGACATCATTTCCAGTAGAAACACTGTAAAGGGCTAAGGAGAGCCAGAAATGGATGGAAGCCAACAGCAGGTATGATACTGGGATTCTAGGGGAGTTCTTTCTGATTTATTATCAGTAGTGGGAAGAGGAATAGAAGAAACATTTGAGAATGATAAAGAAGGTTATAATTAGTCATTGTGGAAAATTAGAAGAGAATTGACCAGAAAACTAGAATAGAAAACAAGGCAGTTTGTAGGCCCATTCCTGTGGAATAGGAGGGAAAGAAGGCCCGCCAGGCTAAGAGCCTCAGACAGCAGTGCAGCTCTGAGAAGGCCCCCCACCGCACCCCGGCTGATGGGGAACCCAAGAGCAAAGATTGCCTATAAACAGAGTTCACATGCAGTGCCTGATGATATTTGTGTTTGAAGGAGCACATGAATGAGAATGAGCTCAAAGAATTGTCTTGAAAATAACTTTTTTTTAAAGTTAGTGTGTCCTCTCCTAAGTTGTTTAAGAAGTTTCCTGATAAAGTAAGGGAGGAAAACATACTGGGGGTAAAAAGTATTGTGGGCTGTGGCTGAAAATTTCCTCTATTTACTAAAGTGCAGAGATTTCACTCTATTACAGGCAACTTCGGAAGATTATCTCCAACTACCTGTAATAGCTGCAATTGTATCAAATGCTTCCAGTATAAGTGGGTTTAGGGAGCCTCAAAATATGTCATAGGAAGGTTTCCATATGCGGGGCTTTGTTGTTGTTTAAATAGAATTTGGTCTGAAAGCCTTAAAAAAGTAAAACCTATGTTCATAGGTCGCCCTTACTTAGTTGCTCAACAGTTTTCACATCCTGATTTTATTTGGTATTCAGAGTATTTCAGTGTGGTACCCAGGACAAAAGTGATTATCTTTTTATATATAGCAAAAGCTCTCAGAGGTGCTGAGGCTCGTCAGAGCTGACAGGCACTGGCTCTGGTGCCGGAGTGTAGGACTTCAGGCTGTTAAACCCACACTCTTTCCCTCCATCCTCAATGCATCCTTGGTGTTTTCGATCTGCAGGGCACAGAGGGCAGCCGCTGTTAGCACTCCCCAGCTCAGTTTGCATTCCTTCAGTGCTTCTCACGGCCCCAGGGTCACTGCCAAGGCCCTGGATGTCATAGGAGTTCCCTCATTTCACAAGAGCTTTTTTTCAACAGCTTTCCCAGCTGCCCTAGTTGAGGCTGGAGCTGCCAGCTCTAGTTATGAACACCAGCAAACCTTTTTTTACGGACCCCATGTAACAATTATTGCTTTTGGGTTTAAACTCTAGTGTCTAAACTTCAGTCCTCCGTTGATGGGTTTTGTGGTTCCATCTTCCTGATATAAAACAATCATCAGAGCAATTTCAGACAACGGGCACAAACTGCAATTCTTTAATGCTGCAAAGAGGTCTAGAATAGTTATTGTACCATTCATGAGAGAATTTCCTCAGCCCACATTTCTCTAAACTCAGCAGCTGGTATGTTTTGTTTGGATTTCACATTGATTTGAACAGCACTTAGAATTTGGAAGAGGAAAATTTTAGGCAGAGTATGATGCACTCTTCAGTTTTCCCTAGACTCCATCATATGTCATTTATTTTACATTTCTTGCCCCGGAAGAAATCTGAGTATTCAACACCTGCCTATATTAATACCTCATTGGGTAAAAATAACAGCTACCACAATATTTATCAGGCATTATCTATGTACCAAGCACTGATTTCAACTTTTTATAAATGTTAGCACGGTAAATCCTCACAACAAACTCTTAACAGGTAGATAACTCTTAGTAGTGGGCACAATCTCATCATCCCCATTTTACAAATGAGAAAAATAGAGGCACCATGAATTAACATGCCCAGTCATACAGTTATTAAGTGGCAGAGCTGCAAATCAGACCAGGCAGTCCGGATCCAGAGCCAAGCTTTACGCCCAGGTGCCTAGATACAGTGTCAGCTTTTGTGTGATTTAAGAAAGTAAACAGAAAACAGATCATTGGTTAGTAGGCATCAGAAGAGGTCAAAAAATAGTTCCTGTCCATGAAAAGTGAGCTGGGAGCCTTTGAAAAATGAACTGCAAATGCCATGTTTGCATATGCAACATTGAGCAGGTGCCTCTTTGGACACCAGAAGATTCTGAGTATCTAGAGAAGATGTATCTATTACTTTGGTCAAAAGATGAAAAGGGCACATGGCATAGAGTGGCCCCATGACATCTTCTGAATGTAGTGTCTTTACTTTGCTACTCTTATTGTGTATAAATGTGGATTACTAGATTATATTGGCAGGAGCAGCTGGCTTTGCTCTGTATTTTCCCTCTTAGCAATTCCACTCCTTTGCAAGTCCTTAATATTGCCCAACTTAATATTCAAAAGGGGTTGAACGTGATTGCCAAGAAACCCTTAATATTCAAGCTGGGGAATTGTATGTGGTCATGGGAAGGAAGGGAAGGGTGTGCAATCCCTTCTTCAATGTGTGGTCTCAAAATAATTATGTCATTTCATTCCTGCATACAATTTTAGAATGGAAAAGAAGAGAAATGATTTATATGTTTACTATTCTAGGTATAATAATAATAATAATGATAACAATGACCTTTTAGCTCCTGGATTCTCAGAAGTTTGTTTTTGAATACAATGTGTATATCTGTCTATCTGTCTATATATCTGTATGTGTGTGTGTGTGTTTATTTACTTATATCCCAATTTCTGAAATACAGAGAGTGAAGAGCAGGAACATTCCCATACTTGGAATTTTGTGTTCCTTATCTTTTCCATCAACATTTGTGACCAATGTTTTTCATTTTTTGTTAGGGCATTGCTGGCTGACTTGGGTACTATCTCAAGCTTTTAGAGCTGTCAGTGCCAAGTCAGAAGCAGTGAAGCCAAACAGGGTGGAGAACCATCATATCTGGGGTGAACTCAGTAGGACCTCAGAGCCTGTGCAAGATGCAAAAGCTTATTTGGGGTTAGGACATTGTCACGTGTCAGGTCAGAGACTAAGACTTGGTAAAGGGGTTGGGAAGGCCAGAGGCTACAGACAAATTCAGGAGCAGAGGGCGAGGCAGCTGGTCAGGCAAGGAGCCAAGGCAATATAGCTTCACAGTTAAAAGTGTGTTTTTGGAGTTATATCTAGATTCCTATTTTCCCTCTTATTAGTTGTGGGACTTTGTGCATAGTTTTAACCAGAATATGCAATGGCTACTGGATTCTGCAGTTGGACTGTTAGGTCTGAATCCTGTTTCTCCACTACCAACCCTGTGGTATGAGTTAGTTGTTTAACCGTGGGATGTTTCAGCTATGAGGCTGGGAATTATAGCAGAACTTTCTTCATAAGATGGGTGTGAGGATGGAGTGGGGTAATATATGAAAAGCCTTAGCATAATAATTGTGGAGAGTAGGCCACAAATATAATTATGAATAATCTTTTCTGTGGTCCTGTTCCTCCTCCATAAAGTGAAAGTCATAACACTGATCTCAAGGTGTGTAGTAAGGAATAAATGAGGTAAAGTATGGAGGCATCTGGCTCCTGAATGGTTATTGTAATTATTATCAGGTGCATAGAGAAAACATTTACTAAGGTAATATCCGAGGAGGCCAGAACTTCTTTTGAAAGCCCTGAAGGATGTTCTCCAGTCCCAGCGTCTGACAGCAGTTCCCTTCTTGCCTCTCTCATCATGTTGAACATAATATCTGAAAATTAAATAATATGAGGTAGAAGGAAATCTGTGCTTTGTATGAATAAGGGCCCTGTAGGAAAGAAAGAAAGGTAATTTGCACAATGCCACACAGCTAGTTTGTTACAAAGCTGGTGCTTGAATTCAATTACTTGGATTCCCAGTGCAATATCTATTCCACTACAACACGCTCATGCTCTCTTCTAAATTCCCACAATCTATCTGGTGCCTCTCTAGGGCTGACTAAAGTTCCACGAAGGCGGTTAGCCTAACTTCAGAATGGAATCAACCTCTTCTGAGTAGGCACCCAATTTCTGTTTCCTGAGTACTCTGATAGTGATCAGAATATACAAAGAAATAGCATAGTATTAATCAGGGGAAACCAGCAATGGGAACACGGTTACGGTCACACTTCACTATGTATGCCACTTTTCAACATATTTTTAATTTTCACTTGTGTACTTCTGTCTTTCTGTAATTGATAATGTCTGACTCATTTTTTTGTATCCTTTGCATACCAATGGAGCATACTAAGTTCACATTGCTTAATATTTATCGAATGAGTAATTTAAATAATTGACTTGGCTTAACTCTGGCAACTCATGTTGATACCTGATTTAATTTTTCAACCCCATACATTCTTCTGGTTCTCATATTTGCCAAGTGGTTTGGGACATTAACTTGAAAAACTTTTAAAGCATCCACACTCTTCAGCTGTCTTTCCCCCTCACTCCCACACACTTGTACAATATGGGTCTTCCTTCCAGAGCATTCTCTTTCTTCAGAGGATTTTAACTCTCAGATCTAATCATGAGTATTATTCTTTCAACACTCATACTGAAAACTGATGACCAAGCACAAAATACTTGAAAAAATAATGAAGAGGAAGTGAAATATGGAATAGAAAAAAAAAAAAAAAGAAAATGTTTAATGTACTCAAACATTTAATTCTCCCAAGTGACTTCTTTCTTCTGAATATAATAATAAAGCAGTGTTTCATCAATTGCAAGACATACTTCTTTTTTCTTTTACATTCCAACATCTCTGACATCAGGATGCATCTTCAAATTGATGGCATCTTGCATTTGTGGTAGGCATTGTTTTTTCTATCAAACTGATACAGAAAATAATGGATCATTTTATAATGGAGGGTGTCTTCAATATGAAAATTACAGCAATAACAATATTAATGACTATGTTTATCAGTCATCTAAGTACTTTATACTTATTAACTTCTTTACTCTTCACAAATACTTATGGCAGGGGGCCGGGCGGGGGGGTGTCTTTTATTCCTACTCTTTTCAGATTAGCAAACAAGGGCAAATTACCAGTTAAGTAGGTTGACTAAGGTTCCACATCTGGTAGGAAATGGAGCTGAAAGGTCAACCCAGATTCCTCCCCAAAGCTGTAGTCTTGACATTTGCTTAATACATTTTTCTGTTTATTCCATATAGGCCTTTGGAGGCTCTTCTTGTTCCTATGCCCTGGCTTGGCTTTTAGAATACTTGCCCTTTTTCTACAAAATCACTATAATATCCATTATTCTCACTGTTAAATGGAGTTAATTAATTTGTGTCTGTATGTATGAATACTTTACCAGAGGGTGTCTTGGCTAAAGGTGTCAGCCTTGGACAAGTTCACGATGGATTTGGTGAGACTGAGGAATGACAGTGGAATGTTCTTGGAGTGAAAGGGTTATACCTGGCTTTATTCTCATGGCAGTAGGTCGAGCACTAGAATCATGTCTGCATCCAACAGTCTGCAGGTCCATAAACCACCTCTGTCTCTGCCTCTGCTCACAGCTCTTTATATAGTGACTCAGTCAAAATAGCTTATTGCCTACAGGTGTGGAAGCAGTAGCCTAGCAGTAGGCTAATAACATCATCAAGTAGTTTAGGGTCAGGTGAGGATCCTGGCCTTAGAAACTTCCATTTTCCCCACAGAGAGTTGTTAATAGAGTCAGGATAAATACAGTATTTAAAAGAACTATCTCAGGAACCACAAACTACTTGGGTTCAAATATTGCTTTACTTCTTAACAGCCCTCTTACCTGGGGCAAATTAACTTCAGTTTCCTCATTTAAAAAATAAGTATTTAATTTTTCAAAGAATTCCACCCTATAAGGTATGAGTATTAAAACAATTTATGTATAAAGTATTTAGAACAATGCCTGGATATAATGAATCCCAACAAATGTTGGCTGTTATTTATGAAGTCACTAAATGGGACTGCAGTAAAAGGGGAGGGAATGAAGTGGAAAAGGTTAGGAAAAAATGATCAGAGAAGTTAGCAATTTACTAACTTATTTGTGTATTCAACAAAATATGTACTGAGGTTGTATTTTGTCCAAATCAATGTTGGGGCAGTACCTTCCTTCTCATAGCTAAAGGTCTAGAGAAGGAAGGCACCTTGCAGCCTTTGTGTTCTGCACAGGGCCTGGCACAGAGTGAATAAATGAGTGAGTGAGTGAGTGAGTGACTGACTGACTGACTGACTGACTGAATGAATGAATGAATGAATGAATGAGAGGAGGGGTAAATCAATTTTTATTCCCAAAAAAGAGTAGAGAGGCACAGACAGAGCTCTGGGCACTCAGAGATAGTTGAAATTACTCCCAGCTAAGATGGATTTGAAGAGATTCATTCATCAAATTAACAGTGTGCCTAGTATGCTCTATTCTAGATATAGAGAATGAAACATCAGCCTTACTCTCAAGAATGAGGCTTCCAACACTTATTTGTGATTTAGGAATGGGTATTAATGATGGGAAAACAGCACTAATGAGCTATGTAGTCATTTTAGTCAGTAGAGTTGGGTTCATTTTATCAATCCAGGCAGGGTGGCTCTAAACTGCTGCTATATTGCTCTTTCTTGAAATGGATACAAAATTACTTCTTCCCTATAGAGAAATTTATTACTTTATTTAAATATTTGAATAAATTTCAAATGTATGAGAACAAAAAGCTCAGACAAATACTTTAGTAAAAGCCCCAAACAATTGCACTTATAGTTTAGGCAATTTAGTATTTTCTGTTTGCTTGCCATTTCCTCTGCTGAATGATTAATCCTGAAGGAACAGATCTTAAATGGCTGCCTAGAAGGTCATTTGCTTATGTTTCACAGGGACAAGCAAATTCATCCTCGAGGAACCTAATTTGAATTGATAAAAGAAAAAGGACTATAAGTGCATTCATTAAATAAATATTAGAGGCCCAGATGAAACAATTATCTTAACCGAAATGACCTGATCATGAATAATTATAGCCATTTGTCGACTATATATTTCTGTAGATAGTAGATTGTTTTTTTTCCCCCATGGGAAAGCCAATGGAAGTGGGAAAAAAAAGTTAAAATTTGAACATGAAAACAAAATTTCTTTCCTTTTGCTTATTTCATCCACCAGATGTCCCTCTTCTCAAACTTGGTGATGTGTTAATGTGCAAATGCCATGCTATGTGAGTAAAAGAAACTGGTAGATGAGTTGAATATAATCTACACACAGTCCCAATGACTTATAGGCAACTTCAAGATGACAAAACATTGGCAGCTAAGTCTAAACACTCTTCCCAAACTGGGATTTCCCCCCGTATCATCATTGCTAAGGAACCATCTGACCTATTCTTAAGAATTTTCTTCAGTGGGCAAGCTGCCCCTTTCGGAAGCAGCCAGCCTGTCTCTGGTCAGCTCTGCTATCGGGCAATTCTTACTTGAATCAGAAATTTCCCTCTTATACCTATTGCCCATTGTTGAATTTCTACAGTTGGAAATTATATAAATCATACCAAATGCATTTGTTCCAAATAATAGTCATCCAAATAATTTAATAGCTATGAGATACTATTTATGTATTCTCTTATTAAGGCTGAATGAGCTGTGTCCCTGATGTTCACTGATGAGTCAATTGTTTGGAATAAGGGGCACATTTTTATATAAACACAAAATTATAAATGGTGATTCCAGTCATGGTTAGATCACAAAATTTTATTTAACTTATATCAAGATGAAGTAGTCAGAAATTACCTTTATTAACTAAATTTGCGAAATACCTGGTTAAGAAATCCCAGTAAGGGTTATTTAATTATTAATTATATTTGTTTGAATGGACACAAACAGAAAATTTTTAGAAAGTTATTTTCCAGATTCAAATCATAATTCTGAGCATCTGTCATATATTCTGCCCCACTGTTTCTGTGTAGCTATAAGTAATCTAAATTATAAATGATTATTTTACATTATTCAAACTCTAAGAGTAACCAAATAGCATACAAAGTACATTTCCATTCTTAAATTATCAGATAATTCTCTAATCTGATCATTACAATTTAATATCCACTAATCTGCATGAACAAAGATGAGCATATAAATATCCAGAAGATAGAGCAATGAGAGAATGAAATTTGATCCCAGAACTGGGTAGTGATTGCAAATGGAGATTATTCAGCACCAGTACAGCGGTCTACAGACCAAATCATTATATTTTATTTTTAGGGTTGTTTGATGGTTGATTTAGGCCTAGACTGAGTCAACATCTGAACTCTATGTTAATTTTGAAGGCATTCTTCCCATTATATGTAATATGAGTGGGTGGGAATTTCTTATAACTCATTTTAATGACCCTATGACACACTTAGTTCTAGGCAGTAGTAGATTATGGTCACACCTGTATGAAATAGTTTTCTCTTCAGAAGCTCAGTGAAAAGATGAAGGGAGTAGTTTAAAATCAACTGAGTGCAAATTATTTTCACTGGAAATCATTATGTTTATGTAAATCAAGTAACCCAAATTATATGTTACGACTATTTCCAAACTGTTCTTTACAAAAAATAGAACCCTTTTTAAAAAGAAAACCTAGCCAAGTTTCCCAGTTTTGCTGAGTCTTTCTGGACTCTCTAGGTGTCCATCTGGTACTTAATACCACAGTGTTTGAAATTCAAAAATTCTCTGTCACTAAGCATGAGGGTTATGGGAAAATTAAAACTTAAAGCCCATTATTGACATTTCATCTTTTGGTGTGGCAGGAACAGGAAGATCTTTAAAGTTAAGTGGAGAATGCAAGAGAAGGGGTATGCCTTGCCCAGTCATTCCAGAATTTAACCTCACCAAACAAATTGAAGGAGGTGAGAATACACAGTCACAGCCCCAAGACCTCATATGACAGGACATAGATGCAACACCCTTCTGAACTACCAGGGCCAATCAGACTGACAATATTATCATGTGTTTGACCTTTACAGAGGACATGTTAAACCAAAGGTTTTGATTATGTCTTTACTTGAACATGACTTTAGTGCATTGATAATAAGTAATGATGAGCTAACAATTACTGAGCAGCTCCACCAAGCCAGGAACGGTGCCAAGCATGTTACCTGTGTTGCATTTAATTGTCACACCTCTGTGACACTGGCTTCACTGCTATACTGATTTAACAGCTGCATGAACTGTGGCAGAGCAAGGTCTCTTGCCAAGGTTTTTGCACTTAATTCCAATATTGTCATATGAAGTATGTATCTTCCACATCTTTCAAAGCAGAAAAATTAGTCTTCCACTCATGAGGTCTTACACTGGGTATGAGATGCCACGACGCATCGGTAAAGAGCCTCATGCCAGGACTGCTAATCAAAGTGGAGGGCAGGAAAGGACACATAAGTGTTGTAGAGAAATGCTGTGTTGGGACAGGCAAGGAGAATCTTGGGGACATTGAGGACAGCTAGGTGTCCACATATGCTTTCTTCTTGGCAACCAAATAAGCATTTCTTAAAAGAAGCAAGTGAGTCTGAAATGGCTGCCTGTACCAGGTTCCTATGCCCAGGGCTGCACACTGTCTCAGGCTCTGTCTGCAGAGACACCAGTCCAACCCCAAGATGCTCACTGGCCACATTTTTATAGGTCTTTCTAAAAAGCTTCCTGGGAGTTTTTCTTGTGGGTAATCCCAAAACCTAGTCTTTCAATGGACCTAAAAGCCTTTTTCTAATCTTTAACTGTTGAAAAGAAGCATCTACTTTGCTCTTTTCTTCCCATTTCACCTAACCAGAACACTACGCCCTAAGCTAACTAATTTCTTTTCTACTTTGTCATTTAGATTCTTCAAATATTTGGAGATTGTTAACCCATGTCCTTTAGTTGTTTCTTAATTGGACTACATGTACTTGCATTTCACTATCCATGCAAATTTATTTTCCATTCTTAGTCTATATTTAATTTCATTTTGTTAATTTTAAGTGTTGAAATTTCTTTTCTTCTTTCTTCACACGGAAGCATTATGACCCATGTTAACACTAAAACAAGGATCCCAAACCCAGACTCCCGGCACGTGGGTGCAAGGACAGCAGGTTCATGAGCTCGGTCCAGATCATAGGAAAGCTAGATCACCAGGCAGTTCTTCAGTGATGGTGACTCCGCAGAGCAGGATGCAGGAATTAAGTGGATTGCTCTCTCCTTTTCCTAGCCTCTCCATTTTTTTTTTTTTCTTAGCTTCCTGGGTACATTCATGTGCTCATTTATAGAACTACTAGGACAAAACGCAGCACTGGGTTTCTGGCCTTTCCTGGGCACTTCAGCCAATAAAGAACTAGGATTCGTGTGACTGAAGTACTTCTTAAAGGAAATAAGAGACTTTTTAGGTTAATGAAAAGGTGGTGTGTGTGTGTGTGTGTGTGTGTGTGTGTGTGATAAAGATGATTAATTCAGGAAGAACATAAGAGTCATCCTAGAAGGATATAAAAAAGCATTTAAATATTACTGCTCTAAGCCCATAGATGAATCCTTTCTAAACATGTCCTATTGTGATTCAGACTTTTCAGTCTCCTCTCTTGGATGATGTAAATACATATGTTAAGATTCTGCCCACTGAAACCCCCTACTATGGTTCAGTATTATTTCTCCCCCAACGGTTTTTTTGTTGTTGTTGTTTTTCAAACCAAGACAAGTGCTTCTGAATATTTTCTCTCATTTTTCCTTGTGAACTTTGTGTCTTGGAGGAAATTTGCTGTGCACCCCTTTAAGCTTCTTTCTCCCTCCACTCCTCTTTTCCTTCAACTCCCACCTACCACCGAAGCCTTCCTAGGAGAAGGAGGTGAGGCCGGGACACCCTCCATGATCTGCCTTCATGTTCAGAGCTTAGTGAGAGCCTGCACCAACTGGGCCTGTGCGCCGCCCACTTACTGTCCTTGCAGACCCTAAGCTCATTTTTACCTCTGCCTTTGCTCATCCAGTTTCCCTCCAGCTAACTGCCCAACTTTCCCAGTCTTCCTTCTTTGTTGTCCAACTCAGATGCAATTTCCTTCTTGAAACTTTGTCAGATTGCAGTAGCCCATGCGCATCTCCCCTTTTATGTTCTTTTTATTATACTTAGAAGATGTACTTCAGACTTTTGTCCTCTGTGTATGAAGCATACGTTGCAATTGCATAGTTCCAAGATTTTCCCCTTAACCTTAAGTGATTTAAACTATCTGATTTGTAGTCATGTTCAAATTATCAATGATGTAGTGGACACCTTTCAGACACATATGTCCACATATGTGCACACACAGAATAAAGAGGAATAAGAAAGATTGACTGAGGTAGGATATTAGTCCAGTGGCTTTCCTTTCCTTTCTTACAAAAACATGACCTGGTAGGTAGACCAGGTGGGCAGGATAGTTCTGATCCACAGGTTTATCAGAGATCCATGTTGTGTCTTTCTTGCTGCTCCACCCTACTTTAGAGGTTACCTCTCAACTGCACAGGTCAGTATCACAGCACACATTCTAGTCCATAAATGAGCAAAAGAGCTCCTTTACAAGGGTATGCAGAAAGGTGCACACATTACCTCTCATTAGCCAGAACTGAGTTACATTAGCCATCGCAAGTCCCAAGAGAGGCTGGGAAATGTAATCTAAAGATAGGTGGACACGTGTTCAGCAAAAATTTGAAGGATTCTATCAGTTAAGGGAAGACAGAGAGACTGGTTATTTTGGGAATAATTAACAATCTGTGTGGAGAGCTATAACAATCCCTACCAGTCAAACCAGATTTGTCTTAGGGCTTTGTATGTCTCTCCTCACCTCACTCCTACTGCAATTTACCTGATTTTGATCCATTCCTGGCCACCTATTGCTGTCTTTGAGCTCCTTTCTATATATGTGTTTGCCCTTTGTGACTTCACTTGCCTGCTACCAGTTTATAGTCTTTGTTTTCGCTTCACTGTATTCCTGTGATACCATTTTTGGTTTCCGGTTGTCTGTCGCTACTATAGTCTATATTTAGGTGGTCACCTTCTTAGCCAACCAAATAATCTGGAGTCTCACACAGTCTAGCTTCTTCTCTTCCTCTCCCAAGTACTCTACCAGTGGCCTGTGACACGCATCATCTTTATGCTGACAGCATCCGAGTGCTTCAGTCTTTGCCCAAATGCGATAAGAAAGAATGATATCAGCAAGTTTTATGTTTTAGTGTTATTGACCTTCAGATAAAGTTTGTGCTCAAGAGTTTGTGGCCCCACTCGAGCAAATTGGATTGCTCTGGGATCCAATCTGTTATCCAACAACAGACAACCTCATTTGCGAGAATGCATCAATACTAATGTAAGGTGAGCAGTGATGTAAGTGAGCCTCTGAGGATACCATCCTCATGGGTCACTTATTCTTGACAGCCTGAAGATGCTTTGTTGGCATTTTGAAATTTTTGTTTGCCTGGTAAAGGAAGACTGAGAAAATGAGGTCCAGCCTCCAAGGTTTATTTCTAGGTCAATAGCTTTCTCTGTAATAATCATACAAAGAAATATATAAATTGAACTTGTAAAGGGGAAATCGTAACATTCCACCAAAATAAGGGATATTTATTTTCTGTCAAAGTAACTGATTAGTGCTTATTAAGACAGCCAAAGGCCTCAGCTGCACAAAATATGAGAAACAGAAGAACACTTAGAGAATATTTACCCCAACAGCCTTCATTTTGGTAACTGGAAGCCACATTCCAAGGATAGGGGGATTTCCAGTAGGGAAGCCAGACCTGGAACTAGGAACGGAAGCTCCACGCGGAACTCGGTATCCCGTTATCCTGTTACTAACTGACCTACATTTATACCCCATCTCTTCTCATCTTTTTTGTTTGCTTTTTATTGACTAACAAAGTTGTTTGAATTTGGAATATGTTCAAGGAAATAGTTCATGAGATGGTCTGGTCATCTGGCTAGCCAGTCCTATAAATTCCACATACCAAATAAGGAGATACAAATCAGAGGATACAAAACATATACATATATACAAAAGGAGAAAGGGAATCTTTAAATTCTTTTATGCTTTTCAGAAGCTCACCAATTGAAAGCCCTCAAGTAGTACCGAACTCAGTTAAATACCTGAATGTATTTTCGAGGTCATGA
Source organism: Manis pentadactyla (assembly GCF_030020395.1). Taxonomy (NCBI): domain Eukaryota; kingdom Metazoa; phylum Chordata; class Mammalia; order Pholidota; family Manidae; genus Manis; species Manis pentadactyla. The sequence continues at coordinate 62,820,245 of NC_080028.1, read as the reverse complement.
AAAAATAATAATTCCAAGTTTATTTTATAAAACTAAAATAATATAATATCACTGGCTTTTGTTCTTGCACTTAATGTATGCACTTGTGTATGGTTTATAGAAGGGAAAGCAGACCTGATTCTTGAGAATTTACTTTTTCTGAATGGGAGGGGCCTGAAACCATAAGATTTCCTAATTGAATGAAGCAGAATGGTAGGAAGCTGGTGTTTGGCCCATCCTCAGGGCGGGGACATTACACGCAAACAGCACAGGCCTTTGGGACCTCCCATCCAGCAAGAGGCCCCTTGCAGTTCCAGAGTTGAGCCATTTCACTCTGGCTTCTGCTCTCCCTCTCCAGACCCACAATGGATGGAACTCCATGCTCTGGCTTGTTTATCCAACACCCCTCTTCCAGGGAGTAGTGAGCAAGATTCACGAGCTGTGTCCCCCAAAGCTATCCCCACAACTTATTGTAGACATATTGTTTGACTGTAAACTTAACTTTGAGCATCCACCGCCTCCAGTAAGATGCTACAAAATATTTTCTAGCCAGGAAGGCAAATGATCAAGATACCTTGTGTGTAGACTGCCTCCCAGAATAGCAATGTGTTTCTCCTAAAAATGCTCTTTTTGAAAGAATTAGTCCCAAGGATTATCAGGGAATACCTTCCTTCTATTAGTCAACAATGATATATAGAGGATCAGCTATGTCCTAGGCATGATTCTAACCACAGAAGAAACAGCAAATAATACAGACAGGAAAAGTCTGCCCTTATTGGCCTTACGTCCCCATCCCGTGAACTCTCCTGCTTGGAATAGCTCAGGCAGATTTCTCTGCTAAGTGCCAACACTGAACTAATTTGAGAAAATGGACTAATTTTGAATTGTGCGCTGACTATGTGATTATATCAACCTGAAACGATTCAAGAAGGGAGGTCTTCATGAATCAAACCTTTCAGTTAGGTGGTCTAAGAGATTTGGGGCTGCACAGTACCAGATGGCTCAGAACATTGTCATTCAAGGGGGGTTGCTACATATAATGTAAGTTTGTCATCATAAATATGGAGCAAAAGCCCACAGCCCTGTAAAAAATTTTAAAATTAAATTTTTAAGAAGTTTGAAGATTACACAAATAAACTGTAACTATAGTTGTCATTAAAATAAGTCTCAGAAATGGTTACCATATTCTAAAGGCCACCAGGGTGCTATGGAACAATCCCACGGTACGGCACATGTGTCTCTGGTACCCAAGTGCCAGGTGACATTTGCAGTTAACTGTAGCCCAAGCCCCATGAGGCTGGTATCTGTGGCCAAAGGCGAGTCTTCCATTCCCCACAAAGTGCCCATGAAGATTCAAAAGTCAATAACTGCCTGCATCTCTAGAAAACCTGCTGATAAAGTCAAAGCCACAATCATTGTCCAAGTGTGAGAAAATGCCTAGCTGTGGTTGCTTTTGGAAGAATTGCATGGGAGGGAATGAGTAGCCCCAGGAAAGCTTCTTTATTGTATTCAACGTACGCTGCCTGGGGCCTTTTCAGGGGCCATTATAGATGTCACATTTAATTCCATCAGGAACCTGTCATTGGATTGCCACATGCAAGGTGAGCCTGCCAGTTGTCTGCATGGCTATCCAAACACTGCAATGTATAGGCACAGGGAAGCACTGCTCTCTCCCACCCATCAAAGCTTTTCGTGGGATTCCAGCCTCTGAGGGTACACATTGTGGCAGGAAAGTACTGTGTTGTTACGAATCCCACAAGTCCTCATCCTCTATTCCCCAACTTAAAGGTTGTTCTCCAGCTCCTCTTCCCATACTGTTGCTTGTCTCAGCATCCACTCCCAGGACTTCAAGCTTCACCTGTGCAGAGATGTCTCCCAGAGAACCGTCTCCAGCTCACCTGATGGCTCGCAATCACATCATACCAAACATTTCAAACACTGAACTCACCACCCCCACTTTTATGCCACCCGCTAGCCCGCTCTACCAGCTGCTGCCCCTGTATTTCCAGCTTTAGTGGCTGACAGGAGTCACTCACCACCCGCTTTTCCAACCTAGAAATCTGAGTGGCATGCTCTATACTTCCTTCTCCCTTATACTTTGGATCCATCACTACATTCTGCTTGTTCTTTTCTTATGACCTCTCAAGTCTATTTGTCCCCTGCATCCAATCAGTGCTACTCCTTAGCAGGTTCCCAGGACCACTGTGGAATCCTCCTGACTCCTGACCCAACCCCAGTTTTCTCCTCCTTGACCAATTCCCTTAACTACTCAATATAAATATGAATCTAACTATGTCATAAAACTGCTAATATCCTTAAATGGAATCTCATTTCCTACAGGATAAGATCCCAGTGACTTTTCAACCTCATTTCCCACTGTTCCCCACTGTGCACTCTACTCTAGCACATCTAATGACTTGAATTTCTCTGAATGTACGGTGTTTGCTCCAGTTCTCTGTTTGGAATGCCCCTTCTCCGTAATATTTTTAAATTTGAGATAACATTTAAAAATCAGAAGTTGCTACATTAAAAAAAAAAATCTGAATTTTGAACTTCTCTTGAAAAGTCCAATCTGGTAGCATAGAGCCTGCTTTCCCGCACAGTGGTTGGCCAGAGCTCCAGGGAGCGGCTCCTGTAGTAGACCCTCGGCTCTGTTTCACACCATTCTCAAGCCCTGCTTCTTTCACTCATTTACCTCACTGCTCTGGTCACTATTGGCATTTGGATTTGCAGCACCTGCCCTACAGAAATACAAAAGCTTATAAAGTCATTTATCAGTGAAGCAGAGGGCCTCCAGCGTATGGGACAGTGGGAACACTGTGACTTAAATGAATAGTGTTGCTTCAATGAGCAAGAAATTCTGCCCTGTCCTATTCCAGACACGGGGAGTAACAAATTTGGTAGAATAAGGTTATATCTATTTAGGTCCTGGACTCTAAAGCTGGGAATGAAAGATTTTTGTCACAGGCTGTGAACATTCACACTAAATGTTCTGGTGAGCAAAGGTAGGTGGCATCAAGTGTTACCATAATTAGGGTGGTCGTTGTAGAGCTCTCCAGTTTGAGCCTAAGTGGTGAGATTTCTGTTGGAAGACTTCCTGGCCACAAAAAGACCTTAGGATGTCTAGGAGGAGCAATGAGGCATCAGAGACCGTGAATGTGACTTGAGACGGGAAATGATTTCTTAGGAGACAGAAAGTTTCAGGTGCCTAGTGCAGGTGCACCAAAAGGCAGGCCTGAAGTGCCAGCTTGCCATCTGTCTTGCATGAGCTAGCGCTTCAGAACACCAGCCACAATGAAAACGGAAACGCTTGCAGGGGCTGCTCTGCTTGGTCGTATTTGTAACAGAACACTTCCCACAGAATGAAGCCAGAGCATTCCGCAGCTGATTGGAGGGTTGGAGTCCGGATTTCCCCTGATTCTGGCTTCCCCATTTGCAGGCTCCAAGAATCACCTTTTCCTTTTCTCAGCAGCCTGGCTCCTTCTTCCACGACTGCCAAAATGATATTTGGGAGAGCTTAATGGCATTTATGTAGGCTATCGATTGATTATTAAGACTATTAGTGTATTAAGCCTGTTGGATCCACAATAGCAAGGCAGAACCTTCTGGTGAATTGCCAGTGAGATGCTTTGAACCCCAACTCCTACCCCCAAATGCACAAATGAAAATGAAGAGTCAATTAATATCCTCAACATTTATTGTTTACAGTTTAACATAATAGAGTTAAAAGTATGGACTCTTTATTCAAAGCACTATTCACTAGCTAAGAGAATTTGAGCAAGTTAGTTAACAGCCTTTCTCTGCCGCATTTTCCTCATCTGTAAAATGGGAATGATAGCAGTACCTTCTTTGGGTTGTGAAGATTTACAAAGCTAATGCAAGTAAAATCATAAAGTGGCTAGTGCATGTGTTGGCTATTAGCATCCCTGTATGTGTCAGGTACTGTGCTAATTACTGAATATCCATTGGTGAACAAGATTGTTCACCCTCGTCTTCACAGAGCTCAGATGAGTGGCTGGCTATGAAAAGTAAAGAATATTTCATAGCTACTTGCATTCCAGCCATTGCAGGCAGTTCATTTAGATATACAAAGAGAACTCAGAGCCCCCATTGGTAGCCTCTCCTTTCCTCTCTGGCTAAGAGATCACACCCCTGCACAAAGATATCTTCTTGCAGAAGCACAAAGTGTTGACAGCTGGTCAGGTGAGAGATAAGTGATTGACTTGTAGATTCAGAGGTGCTGGTTTGACAATGGTGCTGTCATCACTATTACAACTTTAAAAGATAGCAAAACAAAAGCTGCTCAAGCCACTGTGGTAGGTAAAACTATTGTGCAGGAGACTCATTGCCCTTCCCTGGAGAGTACGGATGTCAGATTTGGGTGTACAATTTGCTTTAGTCAAAATGAGGGTGGAGTGACATTTGTCACTTCTTGGCTGAAGCTTTAAGAGTGGGTTTACAATCAGCCATGCGCTTCTCCCCATCTCTGAATTATGGAAGCATGTCAAGGTACAGCCTCCCTCAGCCTGGGTCTCTGAGTTACTGAAGGGGCACCACCCCCTCTGTGCATGGAGTGCAGATGTGAGAATAGTTCTTTATTGCTAAAGCTACTAACAGTGTGGGGTCACTTGTTACTGCAACTTAATCTATCCTGTCTTAACTAATACATCACCCACAGGAATGACTGGTTACTGCGATGGCCAGAAAACCCTACTGCCTCAATATTTCAGCCTAAGGGCCTGATTCTGCCCCGAGAGGACACATTTTTGTTGTTTTACATCTTTAGTGGTACCATTGGTGCTTTCAGATTTGCTGTTCCCTTGGAGAGAATGCAGGGCAGGAGAACGAGCATCTCCTGGGGCCAGTCCCCGAGATCAAGGTCCAGCTCCTCCACCGTCTAACTCTGTGAACATCAGCAAATCAGTTAATCAGTCTGGGCCTTGATGTTATTTGCTAAAATAAAAGGAGTAATATCACAATATTGCTTACTCAAAAAACATTCTTAGCCCAAAGTGCCATTCAGAAAGAAGAGACTTGATGACAATTTTTCTTGGTTTTCCAAAGGACAGATTTTCTTATGCCAAATAAAATGACAATTATCTTTGAAATGCAGTGTCCCTGGGGAAAAAAAAGGCTTTGCATTCTTTATCCCCAAGTTTTTCTCACAGATGCTTGTTCACACACAGTGGTTAATAGCCTGAGGGTTTCTTCAGGCCTGGGAGCACAGGGCACGGTGGGGCAGGGACAGTTAGATGTCCTTCCTGTCACTCTTCCTCAAGCAGACCCATCAAGCTTCCTTCTAGGAAATCGTACTCAACAGCACAATCTGATTTAGATCCATTCATTTGTTCACCCATTCCTTTCTCAAGTATTTACTGAGTGACTTTTATGTGCCAGTCACTATTCTAGACCCTGAGATGCAGAATAGATGAGTCCCTGCCTGCAGGGAGCTTACATGTCTGGGGGTAACTTTCTGTGCTTGCACGGCTTCCTCCATGTATCTCTATCACTCTCGGTGCACAATGTTCACAGGTTTAGATTGCAAGATCCTTGGAGATATGAAGAAACATACCTGATTAGACTTTGTGTCCTCAACACTTTGCGTGGTTACTGGGAGACAGAAGGCACTCAATACATGCTTCTTTCAAATGAGTAAATATGAGAAATTAGAAGAGCTGGCTTTCATACTCCATCCCTCCCAAAATGTGAAAAATAAAGCATTTAGTCATGCTGCACTATCAATAGCCATTAATTGGTTCATTTCATGAAAATGCAATAAACATTAGGTTGCTGTAGGTGCTACTCTGCATTTGTTGACAGACAAAGGAGATCAGAGTTTGAATAAATGCAGAAAACTAACTACATTCTTCTACCTAATAAAAATACCTTGGCTGATGTATTTTGCACACACTAAGGAAATCATCTCAGCATGGCCAGGGCTGAGCATGACAGTGGGGTCATGTGAGAAACTTGTCCACCTTAGCGCAGCCTATGGTTTATGAATGTTGTCCAGAGAGAAACATGTACGGAGGGAAAAATGAAACAAAACTGCATCTAATTCTCCATTTGAAGATGTTTCCTCTACTTAGTCAATTCTTAAGAGCCACTGAGACCTAATCTTTTGAGGACTGCAAGGGTTTGTTTAGCAAACAATATGTGGATTGATAAATGTGTTTCCTGAATAAGGCACTATTAGTTCAAAGCTTGAGAAATTCAAAAGACAAGAAGAGAGGTGCCTAAAGGGGTAGGGGTGGATCAAGGGGCAAAGAATGTGGAGACAGGGCTGGGCTTGTCAGTGATAGTCACATGCTAGGCTACTGTTACTCCTCCTTATTTCTAAGACATGCTGTGTCTCTTAACACTGTGTTTAATTACCAAAGGAGAAGAGACACATCTTTATTTAGTCATTTATCATGCAAATATTTATTAGACCACCTACTCTTTGCATCGTTGTTTATTAAGTACCTATTTTGTTCCACATACTATCAGAGGGGCTGGACAGCATGAACACTACCTTCCTGTAGCGTATATTTTGATGGGGAAAATAGGCAATCAACAACTAAATGTATAAATAAGATGGTCGTAGTCAGGAGAAATGCCATGAAGGTGATATTAGGGGGCTGTACCCAAGAAGGTGTCTGGAGGGGCTGGTGGTGGTGGTAGCCAGGGCTGCAAAGGGAGACATCTTAAGAAGCTGTTGTTTGAATCAAGGTCTGAAGCATGGGAAGCTTGTCATGAAAAGTTCCAAGTAGAACATTCTAGACAGAGGAAAGAGCAAGGGCAAAGGCCCTTAGGCAGGAAAAAGCTTGGTATGTTCACAGAATAGAAAGCAGGCCAGTATTGCTGGAAGGTAGTGTTAAAGAGTGGAGGAGGTAGGGATCAGAACCTACAGGGCCTTGAGGGGTATGGCAAAGTTTTTAGGTTTTCTTTTGGATCCAGTGCAAGTCCCTAGAGAGTTTTTGGCTGAATGTTGACATGATCTGGAATGAAGAACCAATGAACTCAGCATGTTTGCAGTCACCCGTCTCTGAGCATTCAGATCATCACTTTATGTTGCCTGTATTTTCAATTCAAAACTCCTTGCACACAAATTGACAAGTTTAGATGTGCTCATGGAGTCCATAGTTTAGAATGTTACAAACCTAGGATGAGTGTTCACCCTGTCTCTAATTGTGTCTAGCCTTATGCATGTAGTCATGGGGAGTAAAAAGACTGGATTCCTAGTTCTATATGTTATAGAAGATGTTTCTTAAATGTTATTAAACAGAAATTTGTAGGAGTTCCCAGACAACAGAGTTGGGGAGAGGATGGCTCAGCAGAGCTCATTAGCACAAGGCTTTTCAGTGTCACACCTCCCCTATCACTGAGGTGTGAAGTGGTGGTTGTGAGTGCCAGCCCTTACCACCCTCTTCCCACCTTCTCCATTATCACTGTCCATTTGCACCTCACTCCTTCTCTTCCACACTCTATTCACACTATTCCATTTCCAGATTAATTGGAGGAAAGGTGTTACCAAATTTTCAACTGTTTTTATCTTAGCAATAGCCTAGGATTTTTATTGCCCTGGCATTACTCTCTCCCCACTTCCTTCCCTCCTTTCTTTTCCTTCTTTCTTCCCCCTCTTTCCTTCCTCACTCTCAGCTCCTCCTTATCTTGCAGAAGTTCACTCAGGACCTGAGGCAGTCCCAGACTAAAAATTTTAAAATCCACTGTAGTGGGGAAACATAGTTTTGAAAATGAAGATTGATCATCAATGTATGTAAGTCAGGAGATACATACTTATAAGAGCTTTAAAATATTTGAGGGAAAGAGACTTGTGATAAGTTTTCTATCCTGAAAATAGCCGACATTGGTAAAATGCCAATGTGGCAGCCATATTATCTTATATTGCTATCTTATATCAATTATAGTTTCCCCCATTTATTGAGGACCTTTTATGTGCCAGGCACGGTGCTAGATGCTGAGGGTGATATAAGCAAGCAAAAACACATTCCCTACCCTCTAGGGGTCACCATGCAAGAGAAACCGTACCAGGGGCTATTACAGAGGCATGGGTTTCTATGACAGAACTGAGGACAAATGGGAGACTTATTCCAACCAGGAGCTTGGGAAGGTCTGGTAGAGATGTGGTTAGAAAAGAGACCCGCTAACACTGTCTTTAAATCTTTAAGGCAGTCCATGCCCCTTTCCTCATTAGCATGAAACTCAAGACCATCCACCCATATTTGGGGTGGGAGGTGGTTGCTTCTGGCTCTTTGGGGTTCGGAAGTGTGTGCTGTTTGGAACCAGGTTCATTAGCAGCAAGGTAACATCGTGACTGAGTGGGTGCTCTCATACCAGCCTTTCCAGACTGAAATTCTGCCTCCACTCCTCTGTAGGTGAATTTAGGCAGGTAACTTAACCTTTCTATTCAGTTTCCTTGAAAGTAGAGTAATAATATCGCCTGCCTAATAGGGTTATTGTCTGCAGTAAATGGATATAAAGCACTTGGAATAATTTATGGAAACATAAACACTGAATGATGTTAGTGACTACTGTCAAAGCAGTACCTGGCGGGCGTCGTCCTGGTCCTGATGGACGGCTGATGTTTCCTCTTTCCTCTTACAGGGGCGTCCCCTTGTGGAGGCATAGCTAAGTAGGTGGAGCCAAGTGCCTGCTTTCTAGTACTGGGAGGACAGAACAGACTTAGCAGCCATGCTGCCGCACTGCGGCTTCTCCCAGGTCAGACAGCTGCTGAGATCTGGGCTCCTCAAGGGAACAGGGGTCACTTGGGAACCGAGCACTGTGTGTGAACCATGCGGAGACTTATACCGGATAATACTTTCATATGTATGTTAATACTCTATAGAGGAATCAAATACAATTATACTTAATACTCTTCATAGTAGCTTTTAGCCATCAAAGTTGCTCAGTGGAGATACTAAAGTTTACTATATGATAATGGCTTACACTTTTTAGACATTTAAAAGAGTTATCATGCTCAAAATTATGTATCCCTTCGACTGAAAAAAAAATATTTGTTTTGAGGTGCTGCTCTATGCCAAGCACTTGTGTGAGGTGTGAGGGACCCAAGACTGAATAACATGCAGCCCCTGCCTCCAGAGGCTCATGATAGATGGCAACAACACAGAATGTCATGGGCAGTCAGGACTAAACAAGGGATGCTGTGAGGGCTGTGAGGACACAGGAAGGACATCTAGCCCGGGGCTGCTCCCCAGAGGGTTTTTTGTCAGATATTGGAAGCTCCTTCAATGCTGCAGGCTCCATGAGTGTTTGTTGAGGGAGAATTTTCTCTGCAGATTGGAGGGGAGTCCCTCCCAAAGCCCCCCCTTGAGTTTCCCTCTCTGCTCTGTCACTTCCACTGTGCACCTCTCCACACACACACACCCCGACATGGCCCCTTAGCTGAACTGGGACCCACTGTTGAACAAATCCAAGTCCTGACAGGACAGCACGGGCAGCTCCTTCCTTGCTAGTCCCCTTCTCTGTGGCCTTCTCTCAGCTCTTCCTGGCATTGCCTGCTGGGCTCCGAGATGCCTGTGTGGCTTCACCTCTCCTGGGCCAGGACACAGCCCCTGGGCAGGCCCACCTCCCTTTGCCAGGCTCAGGCCTCGTTGTCTCCTGGAGAACTCAGTGTCTCTTCTTGCGGCCCCACAGTATGGGAGCTGTAGGAAAGGAAGGAAGCTTTGAGAGAAGCAAAGAGTTAGAAGGGAAATGTAGTAAGTGTCAGGTATAAAAAAATAAACAATATAAATACAGGGCTCCATGGGAATGTAGAGGGAGAAGCTAATAATTCTGCCACAAGGTCAGAACTAGGTCCAGAGCAGTTTTGTGCTAATTATTTTCTCTACCTTCTATGATATTCCATGGGCAGCTTGGCTGGAGGCTTTGACTGAGCCTGAGTGAGAATGACAGCAGTGTTCTGGTTTCCAGGTAGTCGAGCTTCCATCACTATTCGGGCCTGTCCGTGGGTCAATTTCAGAACGTCCTTTCGCAGCCCACCATCCATTTCTTTCATTGCTATAAATGCATGGTGTTATATGCAATTATAAGAATACCACTTCTGTTCCATTCTCTTTCTAGCTTAATGAGAAGATAGTCTTAAAACCTCTGGGTAGTCCTCTAGTACCAGCCATGTTATTTCAAAAAGAAAAAAAGCCATCTGTGTGTGTGTGTGTGTGCATATTTTGCATCGCTGGGGGAAAAGCAAAGGGAGGGAAATTTAGGGGAAAAGTAGTCCAAAATGTTGTTTTTACTTGTTTTTTTTTTTAAGTCAGGATTTAAGGGCAAGTAATTGTACCCAGGATAAAAAACACACACCCATAAAATTGGTCTAAAGAAGGATCAAGCCCCATGACTTTAATTTAACTGGCATTATGCCCTAATCAACCAATGAATTAAGAGATGAGAGGACATTTTAGTCAGTTATGGTCACATGAAGTCTGTGCCTTGTTCTATAGTGGCAATTTTCTTAAGGTCAAAAGAGCATTGTAAATGATTTATTCCAGAGACTATTTATTGGCAATTCTGCCTTGGTATTGATGGAAGGAGTCATTTAATTTCCTTCCTTGGTATTCATTCAGATCATCTCTGGAAGGTGGGAGGAACTATTTATATAAATGTGAACTGGGAGGGAAGAGGTTCCACAGCTTGCCATCCAATTGCATGCAGAATCCTGGCACCTCTTGCTTTATCCGCAACACTTCCCCACCCTGTGTCAGATACCAGAGACACCAAATTATGAATAAATGAATAATTGGCTCAGCCTCTGCAGTGCATGACATTTGTTTTTCCTGAACATTAAAATTCATTTTTTTTAATTGGAGAGAAAATTCAACCCAGGTTCTGGCATTCATTTCCACTTGTCTTCCACCTGGCAGCACGAACTGTTTATTTCTATGCTGCAGAAAAGCACAAATCTCCTGTTTGTATGTTTTGCAAACTGCATCCATTTTCTGGGAAAACCTTTTCTGTCTTTACCACTCACTTGTATGTATTCCAATTGTGAATTCAAATCTGTTCAAGTTTTATGTCCCTTTCTGTGTTCCGTGTTCTTCAGGTTAAAGTGTCACCTCTTCAGTGTAGCCCTTCCTTTGTGTTTTCTATATGCCCAGCACCTGGCCTTGCATGCAGTGATGCTCAGTAAATGCTTATTAACTAATTGAGAGCTTCCTGGAATGATGATTGATTTCTCTATCAGTATTTGCAATCCCACATATTAACCAGAGAAATAAGACATATCAACAAATATTTTCCTCACTTAATAAATATATTTACTTCTCTCTTACTACGCTTCCCCTCTCTGAGTAGGCTGCAGCCACACTAGCCTTCATACTAGTTCTCAAGCTTGCCAATGTCTTCCTGTGTCAGGATCAAGGCATTAAAGATTAAAAGGCATGATGTTTTGCTTCCAATATACTTTGCATGTATGTGGGCAATGTTGACAAATATTGAAATATCTTTGAAAGATGCATATCTCCTGTTTTGTGGAGAACAGTCTTGTATAGACAACAGCCTGGTATTTTTCATAATTAATCTTTTGGAGTGGGCATTTACTTTGGAATATTAAAGGTGAAAATTTTCTGACACTTGTTAAAATGGTAAGGAAGCCTTTATTCACAATTATACTGTGACAGGTGGCAAGACCCTTGCTTTAGGGAAGAGAGACCTAGAGCTAAATACAGCCAGAACAGTGGGGAGTTGTGGCCAACAAGCAGAATAAGGGAGCAGTGGATGGAAAATTGCTAAGAAGAAGCATCGAAAGTAGGAAGACTCCTGCTAAACCTACTTAGTAAGATTCTTGCTGAAAGCACGCCAGGGACTTATACATCAAAGGTGGGGATGGGAAATTGATCAGATATTCAGGGTGATTATATACCAAATGTAGGGATTCAGTCTTTCCTTGGCCTCCTGAGCGACACTGTACCAGAACAATAGAACAGAGGGTCTCTGATGGTTACCTTTGAAGTAATTATTATATACTTTATCTTTCCTGAAAATACCTTTAGCACAAATATCTTAAAATTTATGTAATATCTGTTACTTCTGAGGTGATTTGGCATAGATCCTGGGTATTCCAGAAGGCTGAATGAAGCAGGCCTACTGAGGCACATGAGAGCTCTGAGCCAACTCTAACTTAAACCACCTTAGATTTTAAGTAGAGAAACTCCAGAATCTTCAGTCATACCAGCCTCATTCTATATAACTCTCTTCCAGATGATCAATTTCAATCTTCTTCGGTAATTATTTATTTATAATTTTAAACTTAATGAGAAGTATAATGATATTCCCCTATTTCCTTCACCTGGTTTCCCCTCCTATTACTCTTTTACATCGGCTTTATCATTCTGTCTTTCTCCTGTCTTTCTCTCCCCTTCTCCCTCTTTTTGATAGATAGATGAGAGAAAGAGAGAGATACGTGTGTGTGTGTATGTGTGTGTGTGTGTGTGTGTCTGTGTCCTGTCTCACATATTCACTTTCTAGTGGGGGAAGAAAGGTAATAAAGACTAATAAAAAGATAATTTCAGAAGACCTACAAATTGTTTAGAGCAAATACACTGAGTAACACATTAAAGTGTATGTGTATGTGAATGTCTGTATCAAATATATCCGTTAACAAATATATCTCCTGAAGTAGACACATCTCCTTTCTTAGAGGATTTAGTATGCACAACATACAACTGTATGCACAACAGCCTGCTGTTCTTTGAATCAATTATTTTGAACTGGCATTTCTCTGGAGTCACTCTCAGTCTTTGCTCAGCCTACTGAGCATCGCTGTTAACTATTGTATAGAGTGATGTCAGATGGTTATTTCCTGAGAGGGTAACTCATTATGGTTTAGGTTGTAGTTGTCAAAATATGTATTAAAAATTTTTTTGTACCATTTGAGAATACATCAGACATGTTGACTCTTTACTCCTAAATCATTCAGTAAATGGTCCCTAAAAACAAGAACATTCTCTTGCTCAGTCATAGAACAATTTAAAATCAGAAAAATAGCACTGATACTATTACAGAGCTTATTCATTGCCAAATGGTCCTATAATATCTTTGATAATAAAAAAAGAAAAAAGGAAAAAAAGAAATCTACAAACTAGCAATTTATTTTGCTTTCCTTGGGAAACTAAGAAAGTCTACAAATACCTGAATTTTACTTCACATTGTATATATGTTATTAAATAAATTTTAAACTTTAAAAAAATAAATACATATGCTAAATTTTGACACATTGCAGCCCACAAATGCATTAATATGTGCTGTCTGCTGGACTCACATTCATGTAAACCTTAAAATTTCTCCGCTCCCTCTATTGATTTAAAAGCCTCCACAGCATTCATTCATTTTTTATCCATTCACTTAGCAATTGTAGTGGTATTGCGGCTCTACTAGACCACTGTTCTGGATGAGATAAGCTGTTAATAAACTGATCGGTCATAGCTACTTATCCATGAGTATTGCAAAATCCATAGAAATAAGTCCAGCAGCTAGGGCTGATAAAAATGCTACAGGTATCCATAATTCTTCATTTCAAATCAAATAAGCTTCAGCAATTTCTTGATTGATTTTCTAAAAATCAAATATCATAACTTGGAAGTTTAATGGGGTTTGGAAAATTAAATAGGGTTTATGTGAAAAATAGTTTTTAATTTTAAATATTTAAAATATATGTATTACTCTTCACATTTTATTTTGGGGTTTTACTTAAGAGTTTATATTTAAAAAGAAGTTCTGGTTCTAATATTTATAAATAACTTGCTTAGACCTGTAGTTTCCAAATGTTTTTAAGTCATATACCCATAAGTTTAAAAAGTGACTATATACCCTAGTAGTGTGTATGCCAGCTTATTTACATAAGTATATACTAGTGTACTAGCATTTTATGTTCATTATAAAAATTACCCCCAGAAGAAAATTCTAAAGAACTATGTAAAAGGAAATATACATAAAATTTCTAGAAATTTCTTCAACTCCCTTGAATCATCTTATATGCCCCTTGATGTCTTTGTATAACACTTTTCCGTACTTCAAGGCTGAACTATTTTCTGCTTTGCTACCTATCCCAGGCTATTGTTTTATGATGATGACTACACCTATAGTGCGTAGACCTGTTTAAAGGTCATTTTTCTTGGGGTGTAGTCACTCATTTCCTATTTGTTTGTAAATATTTGTGCACCATTGTATGACTATTACATTTTTCCTTGTGTCATACAATTTTAGATAAGAAGCTTCAGGAAATGTTTGTGCTAGAGATAAAGACTGGTGAATCAAAGAGGTGACTGAACAGAAAACTATTTTTACCACAAGCAGTACCACTGACCTTGGGCTCCCAGAGAATGATTTCACACGTTAAGAAGATATAGATAACTCAGGATAGAGCATTTCTTCTAAATTAGCTATACTTTCACGTTCAATGCAATATGTGATAAGGAAATGAGGAAGACACAGCTAAACATCTATGTATGTGTTTGTCAAACAATTGTAAAATTGTCTCAGCCATAACACTTAGAAAGTAACTATGTTTCTAGGTCTCTGAGGGCAGGGCTAGTATTCTTCAGTTTTACATGTCCTAATGTGCTTTTGCAGAAACAGGAGCTCAAATGTTTGTTGAATGAATGTTAGTGGATTAATGAATCAATGATATTTTACACCATTTTCCCAGTTTGAATACAAATAGTTCTGGTCATAAGTGACAACCTGAATTGCTTAGCACATACAAACTACCAGAAGTTCTATATTCTCTTTGAGGTCTCAGTTTTTGTGATGCTAAATATGCTCATCACCATAGTTTCATATATTTGTACTTCCCCTAAATTCCTTCTGTTGATGGTAAACTCAATTACAACAGTCTGACTTTTGACACTGTTAAGCCACCTCATACATGAAGTGCTGTGTTATAGTTTTGTTCACATTTCTTCTAATGAAGTTCAGAGAACTTCTTGCATATGTGATTATGATTTTCCTTTAATTTAGAAAAATTTCACTCATTAATCCTTCAAATATTTTTTCTGGCTGCCCACATCCTCCACTCCCACTCCAGGGACTCTAATTACACATATACTAGGCTGCTTGAAATTGTCCCACAGCTAACTGAGGCTCTTCATTTTCTTTCAATCTTTTTTCTCCCTGTGTTTCATTTTGGATAGTTATCTATTGCTGTATCTTTAAGCTCACAAACCTATTCTTCTGCCTGATCTAATCTGTTGTCAATCCCATCCACTGTACTTTTTTATCCTAGACAATGTTATTTTTATCTCTAGTAGTGAGACTTCGGTCTTTTTGATATCTTCATATCTCTCCTTAGAAAGCTTGTGCTTTCCTCTGCCTTACTGAGTGTATGGATTAGTTGTAATAACTCATGTAATGCCCTTATGTACTAATTCTATCATCTGTGTGATTTCTGAGTCTGTTTCTTTGTTTTGATTTTTTTCTCTGTAATATGGGTTATATTTTTCTGCATTTTTACATGTCTGGCAATTTTTTTTATTGGATTCCAGGCACTGAAAATTTTAAGTTGTTGAGTGCTACATAGTTTTTTATTCCTTAAACATTTTGAGCTTTGTTAAGTTTCTTTGATGAATTTCCAAATCGTTGTTACAAATAATTTAGTTCTTTAAGACTTGCATTCAAGTCTTTGTTGATTCTTTCAAGACCCAGTGTTTCACCTAAGGCAGGAGTCACCAAAGTATAGCCCACAGGCCACATCCAGCCCACTGTCTGCTTCTGGATGTATTGAGGGCAGCACTGCAGCCCTGTGAGCCACAAAACAAAGCCTGGACATCTCCTTTCTGTGCAGCTCTCTGTTCTCTGGTACTATTTTCTGTGCATTGTAGCTTCTTTGGCCTTCCTGAATTCTGAACTCACAGATACCTCTGGGTCCTGTCAGGTTCAGGTTCGCCTCTCACAGGCAGGGAGCTGAGATACAGGTGAGGTTCTCCCACTGGGTTCCTCCTCTCAGGGATCACTGCCCTGTGTTACCTGTTGCCCAAGGTCTGAAAACCATTGTCTTTTATGTATTTGGTCTGGTTTTATGTTTGTTTCAGGAAAAAGAATAAATTAGTCCCCATTACCCTATGATGATGCCTGAAAGTGTAATTCCCAAGTTCTCAAATCTGAAGAAATAAAATATAAACAGGATTTAAAATTTTGATGGTTTAAATTCAAAGGAGGTGGGAAATTGATTTTGATAGGAAAATTTCTAATGGATTTAAGTTCTATCTTGGCAAGAAAGTAAAATGTCCCCCTGAAGACCCACAGAATTTTCAGGTTTCACCAAGGATTTGTGATGGGTCAATAGTGAAATTATCATTTGTCTTCTAGAAAGCTTTGTCAAGAAGATAGACCCTTTCTTAAATTCTAAAAGTTTTTTTAAACATTAAATATCAACATTTTTGGAAGGAAAATAGGTCAAAGATATGGAATCTCCTTAGCCAATGGCATGCACAGGATAATGAATTTATGTCTCAGTCCAAAAAATGAAAAGATTGGTTCTTGCTGTGTATATTAAAAAGCTCAGACATCACATATTATAGCAGAAGAGATGTTGGTAAAAGCAGTGGTTCTCAACCCTGATTTTGAGACAATCCAAAGTGCAGCACATGATGTCAGTAAGCATGCTCACAGTCCTTTCCCCAAATTCTAAAACTTAAAATGAATTTGATGCCCAAACATTGATTTTCCAAAAAACATTGAAATAATCAAGCAGTTAAACTTGGAGTTGATTTAATAGATCCAGAATATAGGGGATACAAGTTTGCTATTGCTGATTCTATTCAGTGACATTTTTAATCTTTCCGTGATTTATGAAAACGGAAATGCATCTGTAATAATAATGTAAAATTTAGCTCTAGTTTTATCCATGAAAAGAGCACTTTTCTGCAAAGCATGCTTTCCTTGTCCCTAACATGATCTCCGTTTGACCAATAAACACACCAAACTGCTTCATAGGCTGCCAGCTGAGTTCATGTCGATAGACTGCCAAGGGTAAAGAACATTTATTTTCTTCTTGTCATTAATAGTTAATTGTTATTGCAGTTTCTCAAATGGGAGATGTGGGTTAGGGAAATCATATCTGTCCTTTCTAAAAGTGCAGCCATATTATTAGAAGTGATTACACTGCAGAAAATAAACCTGTTCCTTGGGGGATTAAATGTGGTGGGCCTATGGATTTTTCTTTCTCCCCTCCTTTAAAGCACTTTAGAGAGTCACTCAACTTCCACAAGTAGTCCACTTGGGATAGTAAATCAGTGTTAATGTTTCATAAAAGCTCTTGTGTTCTGGAACAATTAGCATTGATGCAGCTCTACAGCTCGCCTTTTGGAGGCTAATGTGGGTGCCTGTGGTAATGCTTCATGCATTACTGATGTGTTTTTTTCACCCACTCTACTGCCAAGGTCTCTTGTACAATTATATTGGCATTTAGAACCACATCTTATAATACTCCGAGCTAACTCCTCTAATCTAACACCTCTGGGATTCTGTGGCTTCCCTAATTGGGGAGAAGAGTAGATGACAAACAAGGTCAAGTGGTAAGGAGAAGAAGCAGAATTTTTAAATTATCCTTAAAATACAGCAGAACGACAGAGATATTACTTTGACAATCCTTACCAATTGCACAATATACCTTCCTAGGTGTTTTTGACTGAAATAAGTGAGCTGAAAAACTAAAATGAAGTCATGTCTTAAAAATAGGAAGATCTTGATGTAAATATTAGTCAATGCTAAATGAAATTGTTAGAGGAAGGAATGGGAGGCCCAAGCAATGGAGGGTTCTTGGCTGCAGGCAAGAGAGAAATCAAACGTGAGCCAGGTTCAGCGTGAGGCAGATTCATTAAGAGAAGTTACAGGTTATACAGTAGAGCAGAGAAAACTACCGCCTAGGCAGAGTAGCTGCCCCCCCACCCCCACCCGTCTGGTGGTTTGTTAGCTTTTTTGAAGGAAATATAGTGAGCATGTAAAGCAGGGACAGGAAAGTCATGACTTTCTGGGAAGATTCTTCGAAAAGGGGTCTTTTCCTTGGTTTTCTCCACGGTTGTCATGACAATTGTTAACTATCATGGCACCGATGGACATGATTTTTTACTATGTAAATAAGATTTTAATGAAGTTAGAGGTATATTCTCGGTCATATCAGTAGCCATCTTGGCTTAGTCCAGTGTCATCCAGCGTCAACTGCCTCTGTCAGACTAATTCAGACGTTTCATCGGCCTCATCCTGCGACCTCCTGTTCCTATCTCAGAACCATCCAAATATTGCTTTAGAATCAGGCAAAGTCTCGACTTCACAGGGCAATGTAACAGATAATGCTCAAGTACTAGAGGTGGGCCTTTTGTCCACTGCTTGCAGCTATTTGAACTTGGGCAAGTCGCTGATCTCTCTGCTCTTCTGTAGCCTCCTCCCTGGAAGAGTGGGCATGGTAATGGAACCTACTTCATAGGGTGTGGGGAAAATTCAGTGAACTGATGTGTGCAAAAGGCTCAATATATGCTGGTATCAATCGCTCTTAGTAATTGTAAATGCCCTACATTTGCTCCAATTATCTGGAAATACACAGTAAAAGTTTGGAGCCCAGAATCACCTGGGTGGACTGGCTAAGATTTCCACCATGTTTTTCATGGAGACCAGCACCTACCTCAGAGTGCTGTTTGAGTGAGAGCACCTTCTTAACAGCTATAGCATTTGCTTTTTAACATTTTGTAGGCAAGTTTTCTTCCCCACAAAAATCACAGATGTTAGAAAATGAATACTTTAACTTATTTAATCAGCCAGACTATGAATATAATCTGTGTATTCACTTGCCTTTAAGGCTGTCTGAAGAATTTTTCATTTGGGGACATGTTTACTGAACTTTTGAACCTGAAACCCAAACAAAATTGGAGATGAGGAGGATATCATATTTTGTAGGCACCTGTCAGTTCATAATAATGTCCCATGAAATTATCATGCCAGGAACAAGCCTCTCCTTGGCAGGTTCGTGTTGGTTGGGAAATGCAGCTGTGTCATCAAATGCAAGCATCTAACTTCTATGCTGAAGATGCCCTTTTCATATTGTCTTTTGATTCATGTGAGGTTCTATTACAGTGAATCTTCATCTCCCTATCCTGTCACTGACAATCACAATGATACCAGCGGGCGCACTGACTTCTTGTTAGATGCTTCATTGCACATACATGAATATAAATGACTCTTTGGAAGAATTGTCAGTTAGATCCTAGTTAATGCTGACAAGATATGCAGCCCTGGAATTGCCATAGTGCGTTTCAGTTAGGCTTGATTTTCTTACCTACAAGTTCTTAAAACTAACTGGCTCATAGAGCTTTTTCTGTGAAAGACAGACATATTATTGTGCTATTTTGTTAAGGGAAAAGAAGTAAGCAAGGCCCTGAGATTTCCATTGTCATTTAAAATATCAGGTACCTGTTTCATCACAGCATTCTCATTCCAGTTGAGAAACTGCTTCAATTCTAAACAGATTTATCAGAGCAATGTTTCCTTTATAAGCATTTCTAGGCAACATTAGTTTTTGGTATAGATTCTATATATTAATTCAGTATTTAAGAAAATGATCCTTTAAAGCTTGAGTAAATTGTTTAAAAAAATCACATGGTTATTTTAAAGAAGTTAATGCATATTAACCTTTTGCCATTGATTTTGTGCATACCAAGAAAATAAAAGACCTCTGGGGAAGAACCAATCAATCATTTTTAAAAACTAAATATTTTTAATATCATTACTCACAATTACAAAATGTACTGGGCACTTTCACCACTTGACATTTGATAGCTGACTTCTATAAAATAAATTCTAGGGTGTAAATGTGTTTGGTGTCCTCCCATTCAATGGCAGCAATTACTTATTAATTTTAGACAAAGTTTTTACTGGGGCAGAAGTCCTGAAAATAACTTGTGGTTGGATCTTTAGGGTTTAACGAACGCAGCAGATGCTAACCTGGATGTATTCATAGGGGAATAGTGCAAACAAGGAGTGATAGTGAGACCTGGTGACATTGCTGTTAAAGTCCAGCTGTACTTATAAGACTGCTGCTAGTTATCTATCTTTTCCTTGTGTGGTATCTTACAAAAGCAAATTACTCTATGCTTTCCATTCCAAAGTTCACTAAATAAGGTGGAAATGGGCTCACTAACATCCTGAGTTCAGCTTTGTCCAGCTTCAATAATAAGTCAACAAGGGAAAATGTAAGCTCTAAAAAAGGGCTTCACAGAATATCCTTAAAGAAAGTACAGCACTAGGTGGTATTTATTTCCCTGTTACGTTTAGTTTCTCCCTCTCCCTCCCTCTTACTTGGTCATATTGATAGATTAAACTATATTCGATCAACTCAGCACTTATTGAGTGTCTGTGCTAAGGGTTGGACAATAAAAAGTGGCTCCAAAGATGAAGACATTCGAAAACTTTTCTCCAAGAAATTTAAAATATATTGAACCAAAAATGTGTAATCTGTTTGTTAAGATGGTTATGTAGATTGTAGCCATTAAGAACACCTTCAGCAGCAAGGAACAGAAAATGCAATTAACAAAGTCTTGTGCAATAAATAGTTTTAATTTCTCGCATGTAAGAAATCTGTAGATGAGCCATACTGGTCAGATGCTGTAGTTCAACAGTGTCCCACCCCTGTGCTTTGCCCTCTGGCGTGTGCTTCTGGCCTCGTGCTTTCCACTTCCTGATTGCAAGGCACCTGAAACATTTCTTAGCATCACGCTAGTGTTCAAAGCAGGAGGCAGAGGTTGAGAAGCCCCCTCTGGTGCCTGTCTCTTTTATAAGGAAGCATAAGCTTCATATTAAGTGCCTTGCAAACATGTCAGAGCTGTGCCACGTGAGCACACTTAGCTGTAAGGAAGGCTGCACAAATGAGTGCTTAGTTTTTCCAACCCCTCTGTGGGAAGTGGCAAGGGAGAAAGATGGGCCTTGGGGTTTGCTGTTGGGTCAGTCTCCCACTAACATCTCTACGTAGACCAACTGAATGAGCAAGAATCTTAGCTGGAGAAGGGGAAAAGAGCAATTTCTGATGTGGAATAAGGATATCATGGAAGGAACACTGAGGCAGGGGCTTTTAGGATAAGTAAGATTTGATAAGGGAGTTGAGGGCTACAAATTGATTCATAACAGAATAAGCAAAAGCAAGGCCTGGGGATATAAAATAACATGGCATATTTGAGGCAGGACCAAATGGTAGGATGGTATGGAGGGCTCTAAGGGAATACATAAATGTGTTGGTAGGGAAATTGTGTGCCGAGAATTTACAAAGGGATTTTGAGATTCATCCAGAAAGGACTTTCATTGCTGTGCTAAATAGTTTAACTTTCAGTGGTTTCTCAGAACCTACAAAATCAAAATCATAATCAAGCTCTAGAGTCTGGCAATTTAGGTTTTTGATAATTTGCTTGTTTATTTTTTCCTCCCACTATACCCCACTGTACGCCAATACCTTTGGTCAAACTGGGTTTCTTATCACCCCCCAACACAACCCTCTTTAGCCCTGCAATGCCCCCTACGATGGACTCTATTGAAATGTCCTTGCCATCCCTTTCCAAACTGAAGTTCTTCCCAGCGAGGCTCACCCCATCAGGCTACAGAGTGGGATCATCCCTGATCACCCTAGCTGTCTTTTGAACTATTACAGTATTTTTAGCTATCATGGTCCTTTGTTGGAGTGGGTGAGCAGGACAGATCCAAACTCCTAGTTCAGATTCAAAGACTGAAAAGAATGATGACTCAGATTCAGTTCAAGGTGGCATGTTTACAGATGACCCCCAAGCTGGCAGTCACACAGAGCCAGGGATATGCCCAGGATTGGGGAACAAGTGGGCGGGCACAGCTCCCAGCTTCTCCCTAGTCCCTCATGAAGTCATGTCTGTAGTTGGTCGGTCAGCTCAGGCCTGTGTGGATAAGAAACCCACCGGATCTGAGGAGCCCAGAACTACAGGCTCAATGCCTGGTTCACACCACGGTGCCAGGGCAGAGGCCATATGGGCAGTTTGGATCTATTACCAGGTAAAGAATGTTTTGCTTTGAAACAATTACATGCCACATTCTGTTTCTGACCAGGACCCCCATACACTGTCTTACCACACAGTGTAGCTCCGGGGAGAGGAAAGCCCGGGGCAAAATACCTAGCTGAAACCGAAATCAGACAAAAGGAGAAGTAAAATTTAAAACCCATTTATTGCCTACAAACTGCAGTCCAGGTGTCAACTCTCTCCTGCTCCAGCAGAAGCAAGACCTCCCTCCAACCTCCCAGGTTCAGATAAGCCAACAGTCGCCCAGGTAATTACCCATTGATATGGAGATCAACTACTTCTCTCCACCCCTCGGTAACACCTGTTCATATGGAGATGCCCTAAAGCCAGGCAAGAGATTCTGGAATATTACAGTTTTACCCACGCATAGTTTTCTCATATTAGACTTCTTTATTAATGTATTATCTTTTAGACGTGTAACATAGTGGTTAAGGGCATAGACTCTAGAGTCAAACTGCCAGATTTAAATCTCAATTCCACCATTTAAAAGCCAGGCTATCTTGAGCAGTGCATCTCAGCTTCCTCATCTATGCAGCAGGAACAATAATAGCATCAACCCCATTGGGTTGTTGTGACGATTAAAGGAGATAACCCATGACTTTAAACTGGTGCCTCAGATTAGTTGATGTTGTTTGTCAAATTCAGATAAGTTTTTGAGGGAGGATCTATCTCATTCATACTTAAAAACTCGCTATGTACACACAAATATTTGAAAAACAAATGCATGAATAAATTAACTGATGTCAGTATTTCATGGCTCTAGGTATAAGAGTAACCAGTGACACATGGTGGCAGTAGAAATTTAACATGGATGGGTTTATCTCAAACATAGAAAAGCATTAGTTCAAAGGCAGTCAGTTCCACACTAATAAACTGTCAGTGGAAATGAACATTTTACAACCTCTCTGGAGGGCAACTTGGCAAAATCATCAAAAGCCTCTCAAAAAATCTTAGATTGTGATCTATTAATTCTGATTTTATACATCCTAAGAAAATAATACAAGAAGTACACAAATAATGCAGGATAAACTGGAAATATCATAAATATCCATCCATGTAGACTAATTAAATTTTAAAATATGTATGTAATGATAAGATATATAATATTTTTGACTGAGAAAATGGAATAATACATTAAGTGAAAACAAGGAAGAACATTATAGTGAGTATAAACCTATTTCTTTTAAAAGTAATAAAGAATAAAAAGAATATATAATATCTTGTTTATATATGAGAAAATAAGCCTAGGGAGAGATATATAAAATCCTAGTTGCTATCTTTTACTGAAAATATGAATGATCTTTATTACTTTTCTTTACACTATTTTTGGAAATTTCTGCAATGGCTGAAAAAAATATTTTCTTCTTCTGCAAGCACTCATCTTGAAACTCCAGTTTCTACCATCACCAGGGCAATGGCCTGTGGCTCCCAGCATGTTCCCCCATTCGGCAAGGCTGTCAACAGCCTGTCTGGATGTGAAGACCGCGGGTAGTGTGGTGGAAGCACAGAACCAAGAAACAGACCAATTCTAATCCCGTTTCTGTTGTTAACTTCCTGTGTGTCCTCTGGCAAACTTTCTTCAATTGTAAAGAGCCATAGGGATATTGAAATAGTATTACTAGGAAGTGTGAGTGAGTTTACCACTTATGTAAGGAAGTAGCATCAGAAATTTTTAAATGCTACAGCAAAATAACCCTAACCAACCTAACTATAAGAAGCGTAGCAAGAGTCAAAGACCCAAATCTGGAGTTTATACACACACACACGCATGCCTGCATGCCTGCACACGCGCGCACACACACACACACACACACACACACACACACACACACACACACAGAGGGCCAGGACTAGAGTGAGGCAACAGAGGAACTGAAGGCACAAAATGGAAAGAGGCACTCACTCTCAAGGCCATGCAAACAGACTGTACGATTCTTATCTAATCCCGTTTCTAATCCCCATAATGCCAAATGCTTGACCTCAACTCGACTGAGTGCCTCCTTACATTTTACGCCTTACACGCCTCTTACCCTAGTCCCACCATGCATGTAAGCACACGCGCACACGCACACATTTTAACAGCAGTCAGGAAGAGGAATAACAAATAGTTCTGTAGAATGATTGTCAATTCTATGTTTTCTTATCAAATATGTAGAAATGACCTAATTACACTTAGAAAGAAGAAACTGCTCTACCTTTTGCTTGGTGAAAGGGAATGATAGAAAATCTTTTTACTCAGACACTATCTTTTTCCATAGGGAATGATAGAAAATCTTTTTACTCAGACACTATCTTTTTCCATATTTTACTTCCCCATGATCCTATTCTGTTTCTTTATGAACATTCTCATCTTCTTAACAAGACCCCAGAATTCCCTTATTAGAGTGCATAGAAGCTATATTTAAAAATTCCCACCCCATGGTCCAGTGGATCTTCCAGACAGCTTCTTACCACAAGCTTCAAGCCCCACATGCTTGGAGCGAGGGCTCTACCAACTTGAATTCACATGCTGCTGCTTCTCGGTGTTTTCTCTTTGATTTAATACCAACTTGGGACATTTGAACTTGGTATTGATCTAGCAACCCCAAAGGATGCTTCTTTTGGTTATTTCCCCATAGTGCATGTCTCTGGGATCTGAAGCTGCCACCTCCCCATCCCAGAAGAGTCCTTTGGACCCCATTGGCTCCAGGAGGTATTGAAGTGATGAAATTTGCAGGCATGTTGCAGGGATTGTGGGGACAATGCAGCAATTTAACTTGCCTTAATGCCGTACGTGGGCAAACAGCAAGGGCTTCAGGGACAAAACTGTAGCCTGACTCCTCAACCACAAATTTACTTATTAAGACGTGACAGACATTCTTCCTAAATTTGGATTTTGAAGAGAAAATTAACAGTTTAACCTTATTACATTAGACTTGCACCCTATGTAGACATGTGATATAAACCAAATGTACATGATAATAATTCACCCAAATATTCATTCATTCTCATGAGTTGAAATAGTCATTCTGACATGTGACCAGAAGTTACATTTATGTTGCCATTCCAGGCCTAATTTTTTTAAAGAAATTTCCAAGGCACCATACTGTAAGAAATTTTATTCAATGCTGAAGGCAGTTATTTATTTTTTGTACAGATTCATATATTGAAAAGCTGTATCTCGAAATATAGACACTAACTGTAATATTGCAAGTAAGGGGAAAGGATTCCTAGCACAGAAATCTGAAAGCTTGGGTCTAGTGCAAGATCTCTCAATTATTGTGTGATCTCAGATGGGAAGATACCCTCCTCTGAGTTTAGTAAAATGCATCTGTAAATAGAGATAAAATGACATGCTCTCTAAGATCCCATTACTTTAACATGACTTGTTTCTTAATTATTACCTAATAGGTGTTTGCAAAAAGAATAAGAGTGCGTTCACTACCCCATCACTGACATTAATATGTAGAGCCATTTTAACTATTGTATCATATACCTGATTCCAATAACTATATATCGATTAAAATCTCACACTTTACTTCTTCTGCACAGCTCTTCTCAACATAATTTGCTCATCCTTGCTTAATGGAGTAAATGAAACAGTATATTATGAATCATAAAAGGTGAAATATGTGAAAATATTACTCTTTGTGTGGTTGTATTCATTTAACAAATTATGTCCGCAAAGATAGCTGTTGTAAGCTGGTGTGGATGGTATTTTGTGAATAATTTGGTAACTCTTTAGCATTAGCATTCATTTCTTTTCAGTGTGAACTCTATGTAACCCAGTATTTGTTTCTTTGCTGTTGGACAAGGGAGCTAAAGTAGAAGGTGACAACTATTTTGGTTGTACAAGCATTCTGCTCAGCACTATGGGCAAAAGAACTGACTCTCCCAGGTTTCTGATATATAGTCTCTCAATCTGGTAACCACAGTCTGCCCTGCTATGCTTCCACACCATCTGTTTTCACCCTTATGTCTACAGGATGAAAGCCAAAACCTTCTACAAATACAAAGGGAATGTGGGAGAAAGAAGAGTTAATCAAAACACATTGAAAAACTGTATATTAATCTGAGTTTGCCAGAGAACCACAACCAATAGGATGTAGATATATGTATATTTATGTAATAAGGATTTATTATAAGAAATTGGCTCACATGGCTAAGAAGCTTTAAGACCTATAGTTGGCAAGCTAGAGACCCAGAAAAGCCAGTGGTGTCATCTCAGTATGAGTCTGAAGGCCTGAGTTCCAGGACAGCCAGTGCAGTAAGTTCCAGTCTGAATCTGATCCTAAAGCAGAGCAGTGTGCCAGCTTGACGACAGATAAGCAGAGAGAGCAAATTCTTTCTTACTCAGCTTTTCTTTGGGAGAACAATCTGCTTTACTCTGTCAACCAATTCCTATGTTAATCTCATCCAGAAACACCCTCATAAACACACCCAGAATAATCTTCAACCACATATCTAGGCCACTTGTGGCTCAATCAAATTGATGCATAAAATTAATCATGATCTTTAAGATTATAGAATCCAACTCTATCCATTTAAAGCTAAAAAAGCTGTACTCCAGAGATACAAAGTGACTGCCCAGTGCATGCAATTAATGGAAGATCCAGGATCATAACCTAAATCTTTATATTTTATGATATGTTATTATATTCTCATTCATTTCTCATTCTACTGTGCCACAGTAATTCTTTTTAAAAACTGCCACGAAAACTAATTTAAATATGATTTTCTCCATGTTAATGAATCCCATTTGCAAATGTGTGTGTGTGTGTGTGTGTGTGTGTGGTGTTTAGGGGAAGAATGTTTGTGACTCAACAGACATGTGAGCTTGGGAAAGTTATTAATTATCTTGAGCCTCAGTTTCCTCATTAGTCAATTAGTAAATAATTGTACCTACCTCATGAGTTTGTTGCAAAGATTAATTAGGTCAGTGTGTTAAGGGTCAGCACTTAGAGTGACCGGAACATAGCAAGTGCTACCAAACTGTTAGCTCTCATTATTTTTGTTGATATAAGATCTTATAAATTCAAATTTCTCCTCATTCCTCCCCTTGGCCCTGTCTTCTTCTGCCCCAGTCACTGGACTTGTGTGTCAGCTGTTCCTCTCTCTCTGATACTGTATCGCATTCTGTAAGTACTCAGGGATTTCATAATCAAACTCTACAGCCACAGTCTGGAGGAGAACACTGTGCCTGAATGTAATGGGCAAGAGGAAAAGTGGTTTAGACAAGTTGGGAGAGTTAGGCAGTGCTCAGATCATACACCCCAGTATTTTCTTATCACTATTCTTTGTTAGGTTTGGGATTCTGTTTTAGCGAAACAGTCAGACCATTGGCTGTGTCCACTTTCACTACAGCCTTAAGCTGTGCTGTCCCGCAGCACATTCCAGTGTGGGTGTCATGTTCCCAGATGCTTGCTGGACCTCCAGGTAGGTAGGTAACCTGGACTTTAGAGAGATCAGAAATCTCCAGGCTTTCCTGTATTATCGTTGTGACCACTGGCTTCTTCTAAGTCACCTGTGGTGTTATTTATGACAAGCCGCTGATTAAAAGGCCTGGTGGAGCAACCTGATTGCTCCGGCTCTCTGACATTCTGCCCCATGACCTGTCCTGCTGTGTGACAAAGTGCGCATGACATGGATTGTTTTGGATGCTGTAAATTTACATACCAAAGTTTGTACTGGCCTTTTTTTAATGCAAAACCACCTCCTTGAAATGATTTATACAACAAACATTTGAAGTGCTCTTTTATTGTAATCAGCAAGGATATTTTCTGATGTTTATTTCTCAGAAAGAGTTGACTTTGTTGCTTAGCAAACCTTTGATACACACCTGAAATATATACATATCCATGTGACCATAAATATCCACAATATGAAAAAAGTCAGTGCTATAATATCTCAAGGGCCAAAGAAATAGAAGTATCATACCTGGACATTGTTTAAGGAGCAAACTTCTCCCATGGTTCCCAACTTCTCTGAGACATCATGTTGCTGAGATTCAATATATAAAGATAATCCTTTATTTTAGAGGAAATAAACATGTGATGCTTAGACCTCAGTCAGAATCTTAAGTTGTGATAAGGAAATAAGAACAACATACTCAGGTGGTTATAAAATAATACATGGTGTGGTGGTATGTCTTTGTTTGGGTGTGTTTTATTTAATGTAGGTACATACAGCACACATGGGGTATACGTGTATACACTTTTAACACAGGCAGATATAGATTTACCTACAAGGCTAAATGGTGTAGTTTGGACTACAGGTACATTGGGATGTTATTTGAAGTAAAGATTAGTGTGTACAGGTGTGGTCACGGACATAAATGGACATTCGACTTTTCTTCCCCTGTTGGAAGGATTAGGTGCTCTTAGAAGGTGCTCATGAAGCCCACTGTACTTTGTTTACCAGGGAATTATGCCCTAGACAGTTTGTTAAAATTTTCTGTTTCCTTCCACCCTTTATTATTTCCTCTTTGCTTCCATTTGTCTGTTCAGCAAAAATTTAGTGAGCACCTATTGATGTGCCAAGTACTATGATGGGAACCAGGGTGAACGATGCAGTGTGGCTTGCTGCTTGTATTGCTAACATCCAGACAAATGTAGGTATTTGTAAATATATATGAATTTGTATATGTATATAAAGTGAATGCATAAATGCCATCTTTAGAGACTGTAATAAGACGTATGAAAGAAACACACTGAGTCTAAGAAATTAGGATGGGCTAGGATGCTTCTTTAGATAAGATGGTCAGAGTGGTTACCATGAGGATGGACATTGAGCCAAGACCTGAAGAATGAGAATAAAGCAACATATCAAGATTTGGCAGAACAACTTTACAAACAGAAGAGCCAGGGCAAAGGTTTGCAGAGCAGAAAGGATGCCCTTGTGGCTGGAGCATTGGCAAAAGAGGGCGATGAGACTAGTGAAGTAAGTCGGAGTCATTAATATGTAGGGCTTTGTAGACCATGGTAAGAAGCTGGGGCTTTATTCTAAAAGCAATGGGAGACAAGCCTTAGTTTTTTTTTTTCATGGAATAGATGTGATCTTATTTACATTAAAAAAATAAATCTCTTTTGATGCTGTGTGAATGGATTGGAAAGGGACAAGAATGGAAGCAGAGATGCTATAATAGAATCCCTAGAAAGAGATAATGGTGGCTGCACTTGGCGCTGACAGTGGAGACAGATCAAAAGGGGAAGATGTCTTTTGTATTATAGGCAGAACTGACAGATCTTGAGGTTGGAGTGGGGGTGGTAGATGAGTGAAAGACAGGATTCACCAGTGTTTCCCAGACTGTTACTTTGTGCAATTGGATGCTTAGTGATTCCATTTACTAAAATGGGAAAGTTAGACAAACAACAGGTTTAAGAATAATTAGAGTCTCAGTTTTGAGCATACTAAATTTGAGATTCCTTTTAGACATCCCGAGGGAGATAACAGGTAGCAGTTAGATATATGAGTCTATGGAACTCAGAGGAAAGGCTGGGGCTGGAGATAGATATTTGGGAAACATTGGCCTTTAAAGAGAATGGAAAGCTTGGGCCTGGATAAATATTTCCTAGAGAAAGAGCATAGATGAAAAATATAAAGCATCCAGGAAAGAACCCTAAGTCCCATCAGCATTTAGAAATTGGGTGGAAGAACAGTCAGCAAAGAAGAGAAGGGATACCACAGAAGTGAGAGAAAAGCTGGGAGACTGTAATGCCACAGAAGCTAATAGGAGAAAGTTTCAGGAAGGAACGAGTAGCTAACTGTGCCAAACAGCTGCTGAGAATCAGATGAGGATTCAAAGTATCCACTGGACTTGGCAGCATGGGAGCCACTGATGTTATGACAAGACAGCTTCCTTTCAGTTGATGGGGTCAGAGTCAGATGAGAGTGGTGAAAGAGTGAAAAAGAGATAAAAATGGGGCAGAGAGTACAGATGACTTGCTTGAAAATATTTCATATGTTGAGAAACAAATAAATGGACAATCAATAGAGAGAGATGTGGACTCTAAGAAGGCTTAATTTTCAAGATGGCTTATACATATTTATATGCTTTTAGGACTAATTCAGTAGCAAGGAAGAAACTGATGATGCAGAAGACAGAAAAGGAGGAAAACTCTTGAGAATATGTCAGGGGATAGGAGCATAAATGGAGAGATTTGCCTTTAATAAGAGCAGGAAAGGGCTGTGGGGGCAGAGACAGTGCCTTAATAACCTTAATAACATGTATGCCCAACATATACAATGCTTCACATTTATTAGAAGCTCCACAAATATTTGTTGATGAATCAAGTAAACATCCATCCAGGGAAACAAAACAAACAGCAGGCCCAAAGAAATAGTGAAGAGCAAGCAAGAGCAAAGAGTGGAACATGACTTATTCATACTCTGTGATTAATTATTGCTTGATTTTATAATGTGTTCATTATGATCCTGATTGGATGGATCAGACATTATGATCCTGATTAAATTAAATGTTTTTTAATCAAACGGGTTTATTTTTATGAGAAGGCACAGCCTATATGGCATTTAATTTACTTTTTCATTTCCTTAGTGTTTATTATGATTCCCTAATAATATAAATTCTCAAATGGTAGAGAATTCTTCCATTTGTGTTTTCTATCTTGTATTCTACATTTGTGTTTCCTACCTTGGTAAATCACTTTCAGATTCATGGAAGGAGTCTAATGAATTTGTTGATATACATGTGATTTTCCTTAGTTTTCATAATCTTCAGTGTTATTAAATTACTGACCATATTAAACCAAAACACATATTTACAAATCACATATCTGGTTTTCCTTAAAGATGCCAACTGGCACTTGGTAAGATCTAATTCAAAGTCATGGAGTCAATACTTGTTTACAAGTAATATAAAAAAAAATCCACTCCTATGTGGTTCACATAACTTGCTTTTATTGAGCCTACCTCAGAGTGTCCAGATAAAATGGAAGATATCTTATCTGTTATTAAAAATCTACTAAATATATTTTGTGTATATAGGACTCAAGCCAATGTTTTTTGAGATTTATTATTTAGCAATTTATTATTTAACTTCCTCAAAATACATGACTGCCAGCAGTACTCAAAAATTGAACCCTGTAAAGAAAGCACATCAAATAAGATACATTTGACTACCAGAAATATTTAAGATTTTTCTTTTTATATGAAGAATTACTCTACTGATGTAACTAAATTATGAAACTTTATCATTGTTTTTGGAGGAGAGGGAACAATAAATTTGGAGGTTCTCATGTATTTCTCAAGTTCAGTGCAATACAAAGAGAAATGATATATACAGTGTTTGAATAACAAGTCTTGCAGCTACATGTTTACCATATTGTAATACAAAGTTGAAAAATAATATACTCAGGAGAATTCCAATGAGTTAATAACAAATGTGAATTTCATCTCAGTCAATGAAAGAAAATTTATGTTATTGTATTCTAGAGTTACTGTGAAATTTTTATGCAAGGCTTGTTAGGAAATCATCAGAGATTGATTTCATTTCTTATTATTCTGTTCCGAAGCTATTCCAGCATCCTGATTGTTGAACTTCTTGAGACTTTGTGTGATACTTCATAATAGTCATTATCTTTAGGAAGAATTTCAGCCTAGGGAATAGGAAATCTGATTTAAATCAGGGGTATAAAAAATGACCTGAGGGTCATTTAAACTGAAATCTGACCGATGAGAGTGAGAAAAGTAGCAAGTGACAAAGAGAAGAGCATGTTAGAGTATGTGGCACCCCAAAAGTCAGAAGAGACCCATATTGCCTTAGTTCTACCAGTGTGGTGTGAGACTTGCATTAGAATAGAGATTACTGGTAACCTCCCTACTGCCTACCTCCTCACACATAAGCACTCTGACCAGCTCTCCAGTAATCTTTAGTTCTTCCACCCTGATATTTGCTGAAAATATAAGAAGACATCAACTTTCTCATAAGACGACATACAGAAGTTTCTAGCTGTTGCTCCCTGGGGTCACCCACTCTGGGGTCCTCTGTGCCTTGAAGTTGCCATAGCTGTTGGCAGGTGTGATATCTGACTGTGTCCATATGGAGGCTTCCAGGACTGATGCTGATGCCATTGAAACCTGCCCGGAGGATACTGTTCTCTGATTGCTGCCATGTCACCTCGTTGAAGACCTGTGTGCATGGCTGCCTGAGCCCTCTGTGGGCCAAAGCTTTTCTCTCGATAGCACCAAAGGAAGGGAATTTCTCTCCTGCTTCCATTTTTGTGTGTTCCTCAGTTATGTATGTGCCCAAAATGATGTTTTATTTTTTTATTTCAGGCTTTATTTCCCCAGAATTCTGTCACAAGCCTAGACCTACACTCCTCTTCCCTCCTTTAGCATTTCCCTCCAGTCCATTGTTCTTAAATCTGTCTTTTGAGACCCAACTTTCATTTGGGTCTTATGTGAATTACACACATCGTTATTTCTAACTTATCGGTCTTCTAGTTATGGCAGATTTCATGAATCCCCATGTGGATGCACCCTTATTTCATGGTCATTCTCATATAAATTCTATATTGTGGGCAGCTAAGTTTCTCAAAAAACATCTTTTACAGAAAGTTTTTTCAGTAACATGACTACATGTGGATTTTTAAAATTTCATGTTTGATTCCAGAACATTCATCTGGTGCCTGAGGTGATCTAGAGAACATATCTGGCTGAACTAGCTAGCTCACTTTCCCTCATCCCTTCAAACACTGTTACATAGTTCATTAGCAAGGCAACATAATTACCTTGTGATATATTATAGGAGCTAGTATGTGGATAAAATTCAGTGTAAATTATGATCTACATAAGAGATATGATAGAGAAGTTCACCAAGAAGCAAAACATCATTTTCCATATTATGCAGAATGGGTCTAACTCTCGTTTGCCTCCAGCAGAAGGGCCACATGACATAATAGGACAACAGCATAATAAGACATAATAGGCCACATGAACTTAAAGTAAGAAGACCTGATTATGTGCCCTGGTTCTATCATTTACTGGTTGTCATTTAAGGTTTTTGAATTTCAGTTTCCTTATCTGTAAAATAAGGGCAAAAATATCTTCCCAGCTTAATAATAACAAAATAAATGATAATATTTATTGAATGCCAACTAGGTTCCAGACAACATGCTAAACTTCTTAGTTTTATCACAGTTAATTGCCTCAACAACGCTCCAAGGTAGGTATAGAAAAACTGACCTTCAGCACAAAAACCTGCACATGGATGTTTATAGCAGCTTTATCCATAATTACCAACACTTTGAAGCAACCAAGACATCTTTCAGTATGTGAATGGATAAGTATATTTTGGTACATCCAGAGAATGGAATGTTTTTCAGTGCTAAAAAGAAATGAGCTATATAAAGCTATGAAAGACATGGAGGAAACTTTAATTCATATTACTAAGTGAAAGAAGCCAATCTCAAAAGGCTATGTACTCTGTGACTCCAACTCTATGACATTCTGGAAAAGGCAAAACTGTGGAGACAGTAAAAAAAAATCAGTGATTACCAGAGGTTAGAGAGAAGGAAGAATGAATACATGGAACACAGAGGATATTTAGACTTATCTAAATAGCATTGAAAATAATCTATAATACTATAATGATGGATATATGTCATTATGCATTTGTCCAAACCCATAGAAGGTAAAGCCTAAAGTGGAGTATAGACTTTAGGTGACTATGATGTGTAAATATAATTCACTGCTTATGACAAATGTACCACTCTGGTTGGGGGATGTTGATCATGGGAGAGACTATGCATCTGTGGGGGCAGGAGGTATATAGGAAATCTTTGTATCTTCCTCTCAACTTTATTGTGAACCTAAAAGTGCTCTAAAAAAGTCTTTAAAAAATACTGACCTTGGTAGTGGTTAAGTAACTAGCCCAAAGTCATCTAGCTATTTCATGGAAGAGCTATGCTTTAAACCCAGACCATCTCTGACTCTGAATTGTTGCACTTAACTGGTATGCTATATTGAATGGGAGATAATATTCAAATGCACACAGGCGGCATTAACTGAAATCCTGTGGTTGTTTTCCTCTGAGATACGTGGTTTAAGCTAGTCATTTTGCAAAAAGAACAGCTGCAGTCTCTGCAACTGTCAACTGGTATGACTTGCCAAATGTGCACGATTTTATATTTTAAAAATCTTGGAAATTAGTCCAACAATATAACATCATATTTACTAATAATTACTTTAATGTGTTTGTATCACTTTACAGATCATGACATATTTATATGGTTTTAAAGTATACATACTTTTAGTATGCACACTTTACCTAATATTGAAATATGCTCTTTATTCATTCATTCAAAAGGTGTTTATTGAGCTTCTGCTGGAAGCCAGGAATAGTTTAGACTCTGTAGATCATTAGAAAGCAAAATAGCCAATTCTCTACTATCTCACAATACCTCTGGCAGGGAAAGAGTATTATATATCAGTGATGAGAAGTACTGAGAAAAGAAAGAAAGCAGGATAAGGAGGTAGGTGTTAATGGGCATGGTGGTATTTAAAAATAGTCTCACTAGGGAAGGCGCCTCTGAAAAGGTAGTGTTTGAATAGAGACCTGAGTGAAATGAAGGTGTGGGCCCTTCAGATATCTCAGGGAGAGGGTTCCTACCAGTGAAACAATAAATGCAAAGGCCCTGAAGTCAGGGAGCTTGCTGTGTTTGAAGGGCAGCAAGGAGACCAGGAGGGAAGGAGTAAAATAAGGGGGAAAGTAGTAAAAGATGGGGGCTGGTGGAGCATGGAAAAGAGAGGGAAGATGCCTTTAGGGACATCAAGCAGGGCCTCTGCAGGGATTTGAGACTATTGATGTGATCTAATTTGTGGTTTAAAGGTATTCTGACTGTGCAGAAAATAAACTATGAGGGCAGAGTGGAAGCAGGGAGACCAGTGATGAGGCTGTTGCCATAACCTAAGTGAGAGATGATGAGCATAGTGGTCTTCTGAATATCGTTCAAAGGTAGAGCTGATTGGATTTACTAATTGTGGGTCATGAGAGAAAGACAAAAATTGTGCCTGTTTTGTTAACCTGAGCATACAGAAGATTAGAGTTGCCAGTTATGGAGAGGAAAAAAAATTGAAGGAGGAGCAGATTTGGGGTGGAAGTGGGTAGGGTAGGTATCAAAAGTTCAGTGTAGACAAGATGGAGTTAGCAACTGTTTTGTGCTGGTCTTGGCCTATCAATACCAATGTCATGGTTGGACCAGCTCTTGTGGCTCTTATGATTGCATACTGCCCTGCAGCAATATGTGGAGGCAGGAGGTATATAGGAAATCTTTGAAAAGTTTGAAAAAATTAAGATTTATTACGTATAGGACCTCAAAATTAAGCAGAACACCTGGAGCCACACAGCAAGGTCAAGGGGAGAGAGAGACAGCATACACAGATGGGCCTGGGGCTTTGCTTTTATTGTGTCAGGGGTGGGGGCCTAGGGTTTCAAGACCTGACTCTTTATCAGTGAATTTAAAACATAAGAGCAGGAATTTAAAGCATGAAGGAGAAAAAACAAGTGGCCCAAATGGTCAGTTATTGAAATCAACTAAGATCTCGAAAACAAAGGCACCTCAGCGTGGGGAGGCCTCCTGGCTCTTTAGTGGTGTGGCTGGCGATGTGTTTATTGGAGACAGCCCATTGAAGTGGGTGCCTTTTTGAAGTGGGTGCCTCATCAATAAAAGCTTGAGTCAGGAACTTGCAGTGCAGAAGCAAACAAACACACACCAACCAAGTATGGTCATTTAAGTGGGTATGTCGGGTATGCAACTGGATATACAAGTCTGGAGTTGTGAGGCGAGGTCCTGGTTAATTTGACACTTTGTCTTAGGAAAAAAAGACGAGATGAAGAATTGAGCACTGGGCCCTCCCAATGTGTAGAGATGAGAATGATGAAGAGGGTAAGCAAGAAGGGGCTGATCAGTGAGAAGCAAAAATCTAAGAAAGCATGGCATTCTGGAAGCCCAGTAAGGAAAGAGCATCAGGGAGGAAAACAGAATCATCTGTAGGAAAGGCTGCTGATAGGTCAGGTAAAATGATGATGAAGAGTGGACCAATGGACTGAGCAATCCCTGTTAGTGTAACAGAAGCTGCTACAGGGTAAATGGGTGGTGGACTAGAGGAACTGGAAGCAATGAATACAGACAACGCTTTTCAGACCCTTGTTTGAAAGGAGAGTAAGGAAAAGGAGACAAGGAGATCCTTGGTTTGCTTGGCTTTTGTGTTAATATGAGAAGTTCTACAGCACATTTAGAGGTAGCTTAGAAAGACCCAATAGAGAGGATGAACTAATGATGGAGGAAAGGGAGAGAAAAATTATACAATTACCCCCTGTTGGTGTGCCATAATATACTTAGCCTTTTTGCATTGATGTTTATTTAAGATGCTTCTGATTTTTTATTCTAAGACTACAAAGAAAAGGCTTTGTGTCTGTTTATTTTTTATTCATTGAATTCATTTCCTTAAAATAAATGTGCAGGTGGAGCATTAACTGGATTGAAGATCATGAACAGTTTTTAAGACCTTCGATAGTGATCTGTTGCTTTAAAAAAATCAATTAACCATGCCACCAGTAATGTATAAATGATCAGGTCTTATTGCAGCCTTGGTAGACATAACATATATATTGAGATCATAGTTCACGGAATCTCCAGTGTTTTGACTACCCTATTCTAACTGACTGCTAGCTCCTTAAAGACAGAGATCATTTCTTAATGATCTTCATTCCCTCCTATTTTTCAGACCAAATATTTCATTAATAATAATAATTACAACATTCATTTTATCTGAAATCCCTCTATGTTTAATCATAATGGTGTACATATGGTTTAGTGGGAAAAAAAAATCAACAATGGAATCAGACCAGCCTGTATTTGAATACCATATTCATTACTTGGGCTTTGTTTAAATCACTTTAATTTCCCTATCAATGAAAAGATTGATGATAATCCTTGCTTTGTAAATTGAGGTGAGGGTTAAAATGAGATATCTGTAAAGTCCTTTAACTTTGGAGGAAGTAGTGGAAGTTTTAGAACTTTATGATGCAAATACCTTGTGAACATGTAATTTTTAAAAGGCAGAATGAAAAAATATCCTCCATGCAACCTTGTCTATAGCCCATAAAGTTCTCCTCTTACGGTTTTGCTAATTACCAGAAAAAAAATATCCCCACAAATTTCAATTCTAGTAAACTGTCGAAGCAGCAAGCACCTGGTGTATCTCTTGGGAATGCCCAGCCTGCTTCAGTAGACTTGGGATCAGCAATGTCTCTAGAAATAGTACCAGGCAGTTAACCTCCACGTGACTGAATAAGGCTTCATCTCGGCACACAGGCTTAGAAAGCTTTCTGATTAGTCCGTCTTGCTATGGGGAGGAAATAACACAAAGAGGAGTACAAATGGAAGTCAAAATCATCAGAACGCCCAGTGAATTTCCAAACAGGTAAGAGAATCTTCTGTGACATTAACAGTGTGAGGTTAGGAGGCTAAATATTCAGATTTATATCTGCATCTGTTCAGGCGCCCATATATGAGTGAGTCAGCAGATATCTAGGGAAATACCTTTCTTTAGCCTCAAAGTTTGGAATTAAAAGAAAACACTATGCAGTTATTTAACCTCTCCAAGAATCATCACAAAATCTTTCTAGGAAAATTTGTATCCATCCTAAAGAGAATGGATTGCAAATATATCCACTTGGACAAAACTGAAAAATGTCATGAAAGATATTTAATGGAGAATTTTTTTGTTTTGTTTTGTCACACTGGGGAAAAGATGATCACTTGCATGTACGATAATTAGAAAAGGAAAGTTTACAGTGGACTAAATCACTAAGTCTAGATGTCTTTATCGTAAGGGCATCTTACCCTGTCTTTGTACGCAGACCTCACGAAAAGACTAGTCAGTATCTTCCACTGTAATTGGTTGTGGGGGACCAATGAATGAAAGTTAGTGACATGAGACATCCCCAGCCTAATTCCCAACCAGGGACCTCAGCTTTGTTATTTTCCACCGGTAAACCGAGAACTTTGTTATTAAAGCTTGGCTGTCCTCATAAGAATTATAGTTCTCATTAAAAATTATATACGAATTCACTATTTAATCTGTATATAAAGTGCTATCACACTTTATATACACAGAAAATAAAAGAAAAAAGCCTCACAAAATATTTAAATCACTTCAGTTTACTTCAAAAATATGTAGTGAGTTTCCACCATGTTCTAGCATTGTATGAATTTCTGGGTATACAATGATTAGAAATAATAATTTGGTTTGAGTGTTTAAAAAAATACAGTGGTTCTGGTACTGCTTAAAAGTTATGGATAATTCTGATTTTATCTGTGGTCCACAATGATAAATAACAATGTTAAAAATAGTGCATCTAGTGTTTCCATCCATCTTAATAATAAACTTGGTTTAACTTCCTGTCTGATTCAATATTGCAGAAAACAGTCATCAGGATGGTCCAAATATATCATTTGATTCGAGA
Source organism: Manis pentadactyla (assembly GCF_030020395.1). Taxonomy (NCBI): domain Eukaryota; kingdom Metazoa; phylum Chordata; class Mammalia; order Pholidota; family Manidae; genus Manis; species Manis pentadactyla. The sequence goes on along the minus strand of NC_080028.1, from coordinate 62,781,761 downwards.
AGTCAATCCCATTTGCCATGAAATACAGGGCTGTCAGTTTTGTTTTGTTTTGTGTTTTAAGTGTGTCTCTAGTGTGAAACATAAACACGAGCAGATAACAATGTCAAATGATGGTATGGTAATAATTTCAAATCAGGATTTAGGGTCTAGACTAAAGAGAAATGAAAATCTTTAGTGATTTTCTTTTAATGTCTAGTGCATAGATACTTTTTAATATGAGGAGGATTAACCTTTTTAAATCTGTCACTTAATAGAATCTAAAGCCTTAAAGAAGATGTGACTTCTTAATTTTGTATACCAAAATGCCTTCCCATGCAACTTCCACAGTCTTAAATTTATTTTTTAAATTGCTAGTGCAAATTACTCAGTTGATAATTGATGCCGGACTATGTTGTATGAAATTAGCCATTTCTATATTTAGTTGTAACAAGGAGGAGTAAGTTATATATAGTCTCCTTTGTTTTTCTGATTAACCTATGCACTTCTATCTAACAATTCAATCATTAGATCAGAGATACAGCAATCCTAATAAATACTATGGCCCCAGTCAGGCTAAAAGGAAAAAAAAAGTGTTATTTAGAGGACTGAGAAGTACTAGCAGGATGAAATTAACACAGTCATGCTGTGCATTAAACTTATGCTGCAGACAGCATCTCTCTGAATCTTTTCTAGAAATGAGATGTTTCTCAAGGTGCTAATCATTAAAATGACACATTGTGGAAAATTGTATGCTTCTTATTATTTTGCTATCTCCTTCTGCAGATGAAAAAGCCACAAGAACATTGACTCAGACTTTTTCCACATCCTTTCTTTATTCATTTTTAGTTATGCAGAAAACTGTTAATTCCCACTGTGACAGAAAAATCAAGATTACCAAGAATAAAGGTTGAAAGGACACTAAATCAGAGCTTTTATTTGCATCTCAAAAAAACACATGCCAATAGACCTCATTTCATTTTACCATGTTTCTTGGAGAATTGGATAGTTCACCAGAAGAGTGGGAAAGAGAATCCTCTTACGGTCATTGAAGTGAAGCATAAACTCTTTGATGGAGGGAATGGAAATAAAGGTAAATTTATGACATCCTTCCTTGGATGTTAGACACCAAACCATCCTTGTGAACAGACTGACATTTCAGAGTCTGTGTGGTCTCCCTGCTGCCTCAGAGCTCAAGCTTTTGATGAAAAAGTACAAAGTTTAAAGTCCCAAAAGTATATATTCCTGTTGATTGAATATAAACACATAAAAATAAAAGAGAGCCATCTCCCAATTTTACCCACATCTGGAATAAAGCACCCAGTAGCCTGGAAGGATTGTCAATGTCTTCATTGTTTTTAAAGCAGTATTTATATATTTAATGGCTTGGGATAATATCTGACCAGTTTCTGATCAGAAAACAGAGTGCTTGGGAGTCGAGGATGGTAATTTTGCCCTTGGACATCCTTTTCCAAGCATCTCTAAATGCCACTTAGAAGTTAGTTTGGTCTCAGTTCTTCCTGGATACGGTAGTGGGATGTCTTCTCTGTCCTTTCAGAAAAGCTGCATGAACGGAGGGGTGAGAGCTGTAACAATTAGAGTTTTTCATCTTGAGGGGGCTGGAGGTAGAAGCCTGGATTTGTCTGACCTCGTTTTCAGGCAAAAGCAACATTTGCCCGAACACTGGGCTTTTGTCGGGACAGGGTTTTTGTCTGTCCCCGATTCCAGCCTTTCTGACTCAAGCTTTGGGTGGCTGGTCTGCCTCCTGCATTAGAAATGCTGGAGGAAAGGGAAGGGGAGTAACAGCTTTTGGACACGAAAAGAGGACACAGGAATAAGAATAATGGGGAAGAAATAACTTTCAGTACAAGGTGGAAAACCTAATCAGGGCAGATGAATGTGGAAATTTCTGTTGATTTGAACATATAATAATGAGACTTGAAAACTGTTAAAAGCAAAAAACTTGCTATTATATTTGCTTACTGTACCCAGGATAATATCTGTTTGTGGTTTGATCATGATTTTTCTCCTGTCTCATAAAGAATTTTGTATTAAACCTCTAGTTTCTTCTATTTAATCCATAGATATGTTTGTAACTTTTATAAAAATATTTTGTGTAAGTATAAATGGACACAAAAATCACAAAGTATAGAAATGATAGCATCATAAAAGTATATAGAGTATTATTTTATAAGTTATACTTAACTTCTCCAGTGAATTTGTGCTGGGAAAGGTCAAGACTTTCACCATTTCATGGTTTTTTAAAGTACCTTATTATAAGGATGGGAGTTTACTCCAAACTATATGGAATTTAAAGTTTTCAGGAAAATGTAAAAAGTTCTTTATTTCATTACTAAATTTAAAGAGTCCTTAAAGGCAAAAGAGAAGGTTTTTTTTATAAGGATGTTATTAGAGGATGTGATAGGAAACAGTAATTAAGAGGTAATATTAAAATAGAGATGAGATTAGTGAAATGAAGGAAAAAACTCGATTATAAAAAGCTTTTCAAATGAGTGGGATAAGTGCTTCTGATCTGGATCACTAAATATACTGTTTCAATATTGATATTTAATTTGTAGTAGAGAGAAAAGAAGAAAAGGATGATGAGATGAATACGAATTTAATTCAATACCTATGAAAAGTCTTCTGTACAATTTGGGATCTGGGCTATCCTTACCACCATGGTTTGAAAGGGTGGGGTAGGGAATAAATGGAAGCAAAGATTCTGAAATCAAAGAACCAGTCTTAAAATGTGCCATTTTAAATTTATGCCTCAAATATATATATTCTCTCCAAAAATTATATCACTTTAGCAAAACTAAATTATTTTTATTATTGCTTTTCTCCTCTGACCTAGATTTCCTGATTGGCTTTTGGCTGAAAAGGTGTAACAATCAGTAAATGTAAAACACTGGGAATCCAAGATGGCCACTTCCTAGGTTGTTAATATCATTATTGTTCCCAGGAAATAACTTCAGGACCTTCATTTAATGCACAAATTTGCTACTGAATTTCCCCTTGTATTAAACACCCAGAGAAGCAGGTCATTTAATTGTTTTTAACATTGATGTATATATAGCAAATCCATATCTATAAGCGAAGTTGAAAGACCACTTTTCATCTGTCAATTTTAGCTGTTTTATGTCTAATAACTCAGCAGCCCTATGAAAGGGATGCAGTTGTCATTCCCACTTGACAGATGAAGAAACTGAGGCTTAGGAAGAATTAATAATTTGATGAAGGCCACTCAGCCCATGATGAAATCCAAGTCTGTCTTCCTGCCTAACCCATATTTTTAACTATTATATTATTGTGTAGCAATGTTTTCTCATTTGGTATTTGCTCACTTACTGCAGCTTCCAAGCACACAAAAACAATTATTTTAAGTCATGGTCAGTTTCCCTAGCAATTTAAAAACGGAGTAGACAAAAGCTTTTAAGTGCGTGCACTCATAATTCAGGAAGCTCCTGAATCTCTCTCTTGTCCATAATCTTACCTTTTCTAAGCAAGAAATGTAGATGCCTTTTCTCACTCACTACTAGTATTCGTTTAGTTCCCTCTTGAGTTCTTTTAATTATTAGACTATCAATCAGTATAGCAGCCCATACCACAACAGAGCAAGGACCTGAGAAGCTCATGAAGCTGGCATTGCGATTACCTTCACCATTACTCTGACCAAAACTCTAGCATTATCACTTCATGTGCTTAAGGGGGTCGCTCATCACAGGCGTAGGGATCCTGAAGAGAAACACCGATTCGACGTACTGCTGCTGTCAAAGTTCTTACCATCTGAGGAGAAAGATTTTCCACCTATTTATCATCCTATCTTTCTCCTTTTGTTCTTGGCAAAATTTAGTCCTCATGTTCTGCTTGTTTCTTCATTATACAGTCACTCCTTAACCCCCCAAAAGTCTCAATATATACAAATAACACATTAATTTTAATTTATGAATACCAACTTGTACTAACCCCTAAAAACTCATTAAGTGACTCTTTGCAATAAAATAAACTATGGAATTGTACATCTTGCAGGCATATTTCTGTTCAATGACCCTGCACTTTCAAATGAGATCCAGTGAGGACTCACTTGGCCTCCCAGTGGGCCTGGATCACATGTTGAGAATCATACTTGAAGGCCTCCAATTATTCCTCAAGAACAAACCCAACAGTCTTTCCTTAGTCCGCATTTTTCTTAACCTCCAACAGCATCTGGCCGTGTTGACAAACCTCTTTTGGAAACTACTCCTGACTTCCCTTAGCACCATATACCTGATTTTCTTCTGTCTCTTCTTTAACTACCCATGCTGAAATCAAGGCCAGCTAACAAACGTTTTAGAGACTTTTCACCTTTTGTCGGTAAGGAGCTGATGGGTTGTAATGTCTGATTTTGTAGCACCATGTGTTGATGTTTGAGGGGGCCAAGAGATAGCTTCCCTCTGCCTGAGAAAGACAGGGGAAGCAGCCCGTGGAGGCACAAATGTAGCTTTATTGCTGGCAGAGCAGTTGGAGACGTGACTTAGGAGCATGATCACAGATTACTCCTGTGACTGCCTCTCCTCCTTAGGCACAGGAGCACCAGTCCATTGTGGCCTCTCTTGAACAGACAGAGCCTTTATAAACTTAAGTTACCACTTGGAAAGATCAGATTATATGATTTTCTTTATAGGCAAGCAATCCCCACAGGAAGAAAGCACAGAGCTACGCATGCCCCAGTATCTCATTCCAAATGCACCAGTTATACAAGTCACTTGCCCTTCTCTGAGGAGACAGGAAGGGAAGAATCCAGGAATGTTATTGTATTTGAGCCCGCCACCACACAGAACAAAACATCAGGGTTGGGCAATAAGTATTTCCTCCTAACGTCAAAGAAAGAGGAAGGCCATAAAAATGTTACAGTTACACATCGCATTAAAATGAATATATACTTTATGACACAGATGGGTGTATCTACTATACACATATGTATACTATATTACCTCTGTATCAGGAAAAAGGCCAATACTAACACTACTATCTTTATTTCAGAGTGATGGGGTAAGCTATTATAAATAATATTTATTCCTTTTTTCCTAATTCTTTGTATCTTCTGAATCTATCTTGAGCATATTTAATTGTTATAATTACAAAGATAAATTTAAGAACTCTTAAATTAGTCACCAGAAACAGACACTAACACTGATTAAGTTTGAGTTCCATTTACAAAGAATATAGCAAATGTCTCAGAAAACATTTTACCTGTTAGAAGCAAGCTTCCAAAAGTTGATAAAATTAAATAAATTGATATTTCCCCTCCTGAGTGGTGTAGTAGTCAAAGTATCACAACACAGACATATTAATTGCAAATCAAATATAAATCACATTAAATCAGTTCTGTGTGTTTTGAATGATGAGGCATTTTAGGTAAACTGTTTAATTGAATTTATCCTCCTCTAGAGCAGAACCCTGACTTTGTAACCCTTTTGACACCTCACCACTAAACTCAGATTCTTCCAGCTATAACTGCACAAGGTTGATTATGATGATTTTTGTACTCTTTATTTCATATTTATTAAATACCTACTATGTGGCAGACACTGTTCCACAATCTGAGAATATAGTAGAGAACCAGGCTGGCAAGGTCCCACACCAGTGGAACTCACATTTTAGTAAAGGGAAATATGCAATAAACAACAACAACAAATAAACAAGAAACTGTCAGATAGTGATAAGTGCTGAGGAAAATAAAGCAGGATGACATGATAGGGAATGGCCAGGCTGGGAAGTCCTCTCTGAGCGGGTGGCATTTAAATTGAAAGCTGAAAGACCAGAAGAGACAACATACAGGGAGGCTGAACAGTTCTCCAGTAGGCAGGCAAATACCACAGCCAGGAGGTAAGAATGAGCTCGGCTTATTTGAGGAACTGGAGAAAGGGTGGAGGGCTTAAGGGAAGAATATAAGAAATAGGAACTAGATAAGGTGGGTCCTTGAAGGCCATGTAATTGAGTTTAACTCAAAATGTGATAGAAAGCCACTAGGGGATTTTAAGAGAGAAAGACAAACTGAACTCCTTTGAAAAGACAGATTTAAAAATGGATACAAAAGACCAAGCAATTATAAAGAAAAATTTTGTTTAATTGAATTTAAAATTGTCTGAAACAGTTGAGAGCATATCTTGTCTAGAGCATCACAAAGAATAGGCTGGCAGAACTCTGAAGATAAATGAAGATAATAAAACACATTACTGAAATCAAAACCACATTAGAAACAAAAGAAGTAGAACAGATTCTGCTGAGAATATATAAGGACATAGAGCAAGCTTGAGAAAATTTCAATTGAATAAAGATATACAAGTGGTAAGAGAAAAGAACACAAAATAAAGTGGTTAGAGAGAAAGCCAAAGAACATATAATTGCATAGTTGGGTCCTTGAAGATGAACCAAAAAATATTTAGAAGAAAAATCACTCAAATATATAATAGGAGAAAATATTTCTGAAATAAAGCATCTAGGACTGTAGACTTCAAGAGCATACCATGTTGCAGAAAAAATAAAACCAAGGAAATATCCTGGTGAATGCTTTTAACTTTAAAGATAAAGACACCTGTGAGATTACAGGCAGAAAAAGTAAGTTATCTACAAGACAGGCTAACCTCAGGCCATGGTATTTTTCACAGCAACTTTCAATGCCAGAAGGTAGTGGAATAATAGCAGCAGAATTCAAAGGTATAAAAATAAAAAGATTAAATCAAGAATTTAATATCCAGCCAAGTTGTCATTTGTTGTTAAAGGCACCGTAAATACTTTCTCAAATATATAATGCCTCAGGAAATATAGCACTCATGAACCCTACTTGAAAGAAACTATTTGATAATGAAATTCTGCTAAATAAGATAGTTCAAAATGAAGAATTGAGGAATGGTGACACCTTTCTAACAAAAAGGCTGCTCCATGAACATTGGATCCATTTGAATATTTAAATAACACTATAGAACTTTAAAAATTATAATTACAGAATATATCCATCAGTGTAAATAATGCTAATACAACCCTAATATCTTAGGGGCTTAATATAATAGAAGTTTATTTTTAACTCATGTCACTGTTTAATGAGGGGTGTTAGGTGGGGGGCTTCTGCTTCATGCAGTGATTCAGGGTCCCAGGCCATCTTCCTTTTTGTGGCTCCACCATTTTCAGTATAGTCTTAGGGTCACCCTGGAATCATCTAGCTTGTAGACAGAAGAACACAGAAAGAGAGAAGAGAAAGGGCACTCTCATTCTTTCATTCTTTACCACCTCAGATTGAAATGTCACTGTACTTTCATTTACATTAATTGGTGAGACCATTACATGACTCCACGTAGATATAAACAGACTTGAGTTTCCAGAAGGAAACAGTAGGTTTGATAAGTAGTCTCTATTACAAGAATATAATGTAATATCATAAAGCATGATAATATAAAAATAATATAATTATAAAAACTGAGGTGATCATGAGAATTGGTAGGAAGAGATGAACATTTTCTCATTTTTCATAGCAGGAAGTTAATAAATAATTTCTAAAGTTTATAAATCAGAAGTTTATAAAGAAATAAAGGCTTAAATATGTTATCATGTAATATTTAATATTATACATATATTCACTGGGAAAAAAAATTGTAGAACAAAAAACAGACCAGATAGTAAAAGACAGAAAACTAAGGCAGTATAAAATCAAATTTTTAAAAAGATAATATAAAACAAAACAATAAAACACATCTAGATCTGTTAAAATAATAAAAATGAATGGGATAAGCTAACCTATTAAAAGTAAGAAGTTATTAGATGAGAATCAAAACATGATATTCAATGATAGTATATTATAAATACAGAAATATGTCCCAGATATATTAATAAATGAGAAAGAGCAAATTGTAAAATAATATCTATAGTTTAATCCTATGTGTATTTAATAGTAACATGCATGATGTATAACAGGTACATATTATTTTTAAGTATTTTTATGTATAGATTTATACATTGAAAATATTTGGGAGAATACACAAGTAATGAGGAAGAAAAATTTTCCTTTCCCTTTTAAGGCTCTCTGGATGGTCTAAGAATTAAATTGACATGAGACAGATCAACAGGAGAAAATCAAATTTAGTTATGTATGTACAGGGAGTCCGCATGAATGAGAGATGCCACAGGAAGTCAGGCAAACAATGTATATTGTCATTCTGGACTAAGGAGAAGTGGGTGGGGATCAGAGCTACAAAAGGAGGACAATCCCCAGAAAGAAAAGTAAGAGTAAATGTTTGGTAAACAAATGTCTACTGGCCACACAGGAACTATGGGACACAGAAAGGACTTTGTTCAAACAGGCCTTGTAGGTTCCTCCCTCTTCATATTATCCTTTACCTAGTTCATATTATACTGTAGTTAATTTATGGTGATAGCTTCCTTCCTGGAACAGGTCCTTTATGTAAATTATTTTAGTCAGTTAGTGAGGGAGGTCAAAGTTTCTTCCTGAGTCTTTTAGGCCTTGATTGTTTCAGCTCAAAATAATCCACATGCCACAGTGGCACATGTTGCAGTGGCAAATTTTGCTCTCCTACATGAGAAATCGTGTTTTTTCTGGGAATTGAAATGAAAGGTTAGGAGAAGACAAACATACTTTCACTTTTTACTTATATATCTTTCTGTACCTTAAATTATTTTGTATTAAGTATGAAGTTTTTATTATTAAAATGTAAACAAAAAGTAACTAAAGTCCAACATAGAATACTGTTGGAGAACTTGGAAGATGCGAGCAAGGAAGGGGAGGAGAGGCCATAGTCTGAACCAAAATGGTAGAGATATAGATGAAGAGAAGGTGGATTCAACATTCAAGAGTTATGGAGAAGGTACGGTAGACAGAACTTGCTAATTAATTGGATATCACGATGGTGGGATGAAGGATAAGGGAAAAGAGTCAATACAACTCCCAAATATGGGACTTCATCCTATTAGATGAAATATAGAAATAGAAGTAAATTTGGTTGTAGATGAGAAGAGGGAAAAAGCGTAGGGTAATGTTGAGTTTGCGGTACAACTGGAACATTCAGGGAGAGGGAAGCAGGTGTGAGACTGAAAAAGGTAGGAGCTTGCAATATAGAAATAAAAACCACGAGTATGTAAATAATAGCAAAGGACAATGCAGAAAGTTGTAAGAAGGAGCTGGGAGACAGTATAAAATGCCTCTGACGGGTCAGGGTTTTCTACTTGGCTCAAAGACACAAACAGAGAAAACTTTTGCTTTTATTCCTGAAAATCACTTGACAATCTAACTGCTGTCCAAAAAGGGGAGGCTCCTTGACAAGAATGAGCAGCCTGACAGGCTTGGTCCCGAAGGAAGCTGGCTTCTTTGTGGCTGTTGGGATTTGAGGACATATCTCTAGAAAGACAGATGGCCATTTGGCTTCCCCCCCATTAATGGGGCCACTGGGCATGCTCCAGACTTCTGTTGGGAATGACCAGGTGACAGACCAGACTGCCTTATAACATCAAAAGGGACTAATATTTAGAAACCTGCCCCTTCCCAGGCAAAATAATTCAACTGTCCTTAAAAATAAATAGCTAAAACAAATCACATACTTACAATTTACACATAATACTAGTGTCTAAATTCAAGTACAGTTGACCCTTGGACAACACAGGTTTGAACTGTGTGGGTTCAGACTTTTTTCAATAGACATATTAGAAAATGTTTTTGGAAATTTGCAGCAATTTGAAAACCATTTTTTCTCTAGCTTACTTCATTGTAAGAATAAAGTATCTAGTGCATATAACATACAAAATATGTGTTAGTCAACTGTTTGTGTTATCAGTAAGGCTTCCAGTCAACAGTAGACTATTAGTAGTTAACTTTTTGGGGTGTCGAAAGTTATATGCAGATTTTTGACTGCAAGTGGGACTCAGTACCCCTAACCCCTGAGTTGTTCAAGGGTCAACTGTACTGCATTTTAATCAAGTCCTTCCGACTGATTTATGCCTAAGGCCCATGGGCTTCAACTCTTGAGTGGACAGTCTGGTGACAAAAGAAAGAAAGTCTTATTACAAAGTGGTATTTCCTTTGGGGGTGGGGAGGGAACAGGGTAGGGGAGGTGACCTAGGCCCCAGGTAAAGAGAATTGACTCAGGAATCTTGTAACAATGCAGAGGCCCAATAAATTTAAATACAGGAGGAATTTGAAATCTTTGAATTTTTTATGTTTAATTTTTTTCTGTGTGTTTATGTAATTGTAATATCTAAAATACGAAATTGTTTTTGGATAGTAACTCTATTTTCATTATTTACTACTGTGAATGGCTTAGCATTTGTACGGAAAGAGCATGATAATATCTTGAAATTAAAAACTTAAATCATGTGTATGCCAAATAATAGAAATGACCAAAAGGGTTTAGAATTCAGACTAAAATATATCTTGCACTGTTATATGGTGACTTGAAAGTTGTGACACTCTTGTTACTGCCATGGAAATGTGTATGCTCTCAATCATAGTTATGATTTCACATAATAAGATGAGCAAAGCTATGCATTTCTACCATCTATCCAGAAGGAAGGAGGTAACATATATCCTCTAACTATAGGAAGCCATATATTCTCTGAAATTAAATCTCATTTTCTGTAGAACCCTTTCTTTTTCTCAAATTGCACTCATATGTAATGTCTGGCACATGTTAGGCCTTTAAATATACATTTACTTGTGCTATATTTTAGCATCATTACTTTATGGGCAATAGAAATAGCGCATGTGTGCATGCACTGTACAATCAATCCAACTTTTCTCAGATGAGCAGATAACTGAGGTAAATTATTCAAATGTTTTGAGGAAATCCAATGAACCAGATTGCTGTTTTAAACTAGTTACTTCTTTTACTTCCTCATTTTTGTTAGGTAGTCTGAATTTCTGTTTCAAATGCATAGCTATCACCTTCTTAGAAAGTTGCCATTTTGAGTGATTTTGAATCTTGAGTTCCCATTTCACTTGCATTTACCATTTCAGTCTGAGGAACTGAGACCTTAATACTGTTTCCACAGTTACAAGGCTCAAGTTAATCACGGCCCTGGGAATTGAGTTCTCTAGTGTGTACACAACCCCCTTGACTCTCGGTTCCCAGCCTAGACCTTTGGCTCCAAGTCCTGTCCGTGGGGTTCAGGGGCAGTGCCGGGCTGTTCATGCTGCCTGACAAACCCTGCTGGGGAGCCAGGAGTCGGGGTTCCCCTCAGCGTGTGGGGAACCAAGGTGCCCTTCTTGGGCCTTGCAAGAGAAGGGAAGTAAACAGCTTCCACTACAATGTCCGACATCTATTGGCAGTTTTCAAAACTGCCTTGTAGAGCTGAAAGGAAGCTGCTGGAGGAAAGGAAGCTGCTGTGCTCTAAAGCCACCAGGTGGACTGAGATTTTCTAATCTCCTGAGTTTTCCCTAAAGCATGTTTCCATAAAACATAAAGCATCCTTAAAAGTGTAATGTTTTTGTCATCACTGCATTTCCAAATCCTACTCATCCGTCAGGGTTGAGCTCAAGTCTTAGTTTCTAAATTATGTTGTTTCCAATATACAACTGGAAACAGTTTTAGAGTATAGAGAAGCACAGAGACTATAGCAAATAATTGTGTATTATTAGATGGTTTTTATTTAATTCTAATGGTGTTGATGGAGCTTTTTTTACGTACCCCCAACCTAATTCTCCTATGCCATCCGCTCCCCCCACCCTCCCAGAAGCAAGTTGTACCTTATGGTTGGGTTGGTAAGTAGGGTTTTTCAATGATTCTGTCCCTTCCTGGATCTCAGTTTTCCGCAAGGGATTGAGCTCAGCTCCCTAACAGGACCAGGCTCATGGCCCCTGACCCCTGACAAGCATTAGGAGATTTTAAGGTGGAAAAGCAGTCTAGAGTTTCATCTGGCCCTTTCTCTTTGACTGGGACCCATTCTACTTCTTTTAACATGCCCACCCTGCCCAACTAACTCCCTCTGATTCCTATAGCATCGAATGTTTGGCCCAGTTTACAATCACCATTTTCTACAAAGTTTATATATAAAGAGGGTGTATTATTTCCTAAGAAAACTGTAAATTCTTGAAGCCATGTTATTCTATTTCTATAGCAAACTGGGAGAAAGTCCTCTAAGAGTTCTTACACTATAGTAGATTACACTTGTAAGCCAATCTTGTTATCAGAGGAGCATGTATATAGAAATGTGACTCACATTATAGATGATATTGCAGCCCTTGAACTGTTATTGATAACTTGCTATGGTCAAGTTAGAGAATTAAACATTATAAGACATAAAAAATGCATAAAGATTTGGTTTCTCCACCTTGCAAGGCACCTATTTCAAATGATTATAATGCATTTTTGAAAATACATAGTTGACCAGGTCATGGTTTAAAGGTACTAATTTGCTGGGGCATGGTTTAAAGCACCGATGGCTAAAGTAAGTTTATGTTACTGATGTCATAACTTGATTTGTATTTTAGGAATTTTTAAATATTTAGTTGTCTTTTTAAAAAAACAACCTGATTAAGATTAAGAATGTTTGCCCAAACAATTGAATAACAATTGTTTCTATTAGACCAAATAATCAGTACCATTGGCTTCTTTACCAGAATGGGAAAATGCATTATTGCACCTCATTCTCTTGCCCTGCGCTGATGGCAGATCACTGTCTAGAGGAACTGCCAAGTCTGGTGTTATGGAATGTATGTGACTCCATGTGACTGTGTGCGAACACAAATTAAAGATGTCCTTCAGCTTGGATTGCTAAAATTTACCTGGCCACATAGTCTATCATCTGGACTCAAACTAAAGCAAAACTCGAGCGCACCATTCCTCATGAATTGATCATTTGTTTGCATTATTGATTATAACCAATCAAATTGCATTCTTATACAGGGCATCATCATTTTAACTAATGCCATTTAAATTTCACATAAAATGCCCCTAAAATTTTATCTCCATTAAAAAATGCAGTAAAGCACCATGAGTATGAATTTATCAAAGTCATGGAAATTGTTCTGGTTAGCCATCAGTCAGAAACTGAATGTGCTAAACCAAAGGTTTGCAATAATTTGCATTTCTTTTTCTCTATTTTCCAGACACTGCAAATGGATGTCAACAGGCTGAACATAACCTTGCTTCGGATATTCCGCCAAGGAGTGGCTGCAGCTCTAGGACTTCTGCCTCAGCAAGTGCACATCAACCGCCTCATTGTAAGATGCATACATTTCACATTCCCAGAGCACAAACCCTCATCTTTATTGAAAGGCTTAGTAGTAAAAACACCCACGCAATAGTTCTATGGCCCAGGAGCCAAATCTAGCATACCACCTGTTTTTGTAAAGGAAGTCTTATTGGAACAAGCGACACCCATTTGTTTACATATTACCTCTGGCTGCTTTCATAGTGCAATGGCCTAGTTGAGTAGTCGCAACAGATTGTTTGGCTAAATTGAAAGCTAAAATATTTGCTATCTGGCTCTTCATTTTAAGAAGTTTGTCAACCCTCTCATAGTTCAAGGCTAGCCACCTTGGTGGGTATGAAGAGAGGGGCTCAACATACTTGTCTCACAAACCTGACACTACTCCCAAAATATTCTCCCTAAGAGTGAAACCTTCTGTATCAGTCAAGGCAGTGTCTCCAGACAGTATCTGTTAAAACTCCTTCAAGTATTATCAGGCCAAAAGACAGTGAAGAATGCACAAGGCAGAGGATTTGAATAAAGAAGAAAGAAGACCCAATCCTGAAGGACAGCAGCCCAGGTGAAATGCAAGACTAGATAGTCTTGAAAAGTCAAGAGAAAACTTGGATGGGAATCTGGAGTGGGGACGAGGTAGACCCAGCGGGTCTCTGTATGGGGCCCAATTAGACATAGCTATCAATCACCCACCCCCTTTCTCTTCCACTTTGTTCAGTGTTTGGGAACCTTGATGTCATCCAACTACAAGTTCCCATCTGCACTTGAAGGTGGGTGTGAGCAAAGGCAATGGAAGACAAATTCAAATCAGATGATTTTTTCCTTTGTAAAAAGGAATTATCCTAAGGTTCCTGTGAAAGGGAACTTTGGAATCATCTTGAAGTCTTAAAATCATTCGTAATTTCCACTGCAGTGGGAACTCAAGGAAAGACTGCATGTTCTCTTTGCCTTAAGTTTTGCTTCTGCGTGAGCTCAGCTTTCTGCTGCATCATCTGCATTTCCAGCTATGGGAGAAGAAATTGCTTTTTATTGTGGAGTAGAGTTTTTGTTTCTTTTCATTTTTCTGTGTGTAGAGAGTGAGTTGATTCAGTCTCCCTAATAACTGTAGTTCTGTGCATCAGCTGTTTTCTGGGACTTTATAAATAAGCTTAAAAATGTAAAGGTTTTAACTCAGTTCCATAGTAGAGAAAATACAACATCTCTCAATATCCTGAAATAGGTTATTTTTATCCAGGACATACCTTGCCAAAGTGAGAAGATTTAGTTATTATAGATATCTTAGATATAGATCTATATTTTTTTATATATACTGAAATATCTTAGATACACTTTTATGTGTATAGATCTAATGAGCATAATAGCTTCTTGCAGGGATGAAAGAGGGATTTGCCACACCCAGCGTTGGATATGTATATCCTCGGAGAATGTTAGCAGCCAATTTATGTAAGTCTGTTTCAAAGAGCCGTTGTTGTAATGGGTAGAATTATGATGACACCTAAGGCAGTGGAGCACAGTGATTATGAGCATGTGCCTTGGAGACACACACAGAACCACACTTGTTTCCAGCTTGGCCAAGTCCTAGCTGTGTGACCTTAGGCAAGCTACTTAATGTTTCTTCATTTGCAAAATGGAGATAACTGTAGTACCTATGTCCTGGAGGGGTTTTGAACATTAAATGATGTAACAGATTCAGGGTACATAGAAGCACTCAAGCCCAAAACAGGTGCTCTAATCCTACTATTGCTGTTATTCAGCCATAAACTATTTAAACAATTATAAACATGCGTACCATTGGTATTATGCTATATTTAGTCTTTGTTATTCCCTGAAAACATGGAAATGTTTTTTTTCTGGATTGCTAGACGTGTGTTGATACTCCATTTTATATCTGGCTGAACATCAGTAAATTTCATTACAAGAAAATTACCTAGCATGAGAGAACTCCATGTTTCGAAAAGAAAAAACTACCAATAATTCCCTTCTGCAAGTGCCTTGTGTAAGTTGTAAAAGAGAGTCCATCAGTATCAGTGTTTGTGTGTGTGCGTGTGTGTGTGTTGGCATATCATGGTAAGTAATCCTGTCTCCATTTCAGCTAATGAAGTAATACTTATAGGAAAGGACCTTGATATTATTGCATGACATACGCATTTCCACTGAAGGATAGATTTTCAAAAGTATTACCAATTTGAGGTGAAGAACAGGATCGGGGAGGCAACTCCAAAGCTCACCCACCATCACCTTCCTTCCTTAGTCCATCCTTCACCTTCATACATGTTATAAGAAATATATGTGGAGTGGTGACATATAATTAAATGCATTATTATATCAGGTTTTAATTCATTTGGCTTTAAAATGCTGCTTTAAAACACAATTACCCAGGGAACATCTGAACAATATACTTCAAAAATTACCATATGGAATGGAAAATAAACCAGCACCCAGTGAAATATAAAATTACAATTGAAAGAAGGCCATTTGAAGATTTCAGGCTTTGTGCTGCTAAAATTAAGTGTACCAGGGAAAACTAATACATGGGATCTCCAAGATGCCTTTTAGGATTCTAGGGTTCTGATTGTTTTTACTGTTTCTCAAGGAAAGGAAAAAATATTTCCCTAACATGCTTAATATGTCCTTTAACATATACAAACAATCTGCTTTTCCCAGGGAAAGAAGAATAGTATCGAGCTATTTGTGTCTCCCATAAACCGAAAAGCAGGCATTTCTGATGCCCTGCCATCTGAGGAAGTGCTGCATTCACTTAACATCAATGTTTTGCACCAAAGTTTATCCCAGTTTGGAATTACAGAGGTCTCCCCTGAGGTATGTCGTTACCTGGAATATTTGACTTAAAAATCTGCACAGTTAGCATGACATGGTGACCCAATCCCAGGAGGCTTTGAGGTGAAAGCTGTTTATTGTATGTTATTTGATAAAAATTTCCCTGCGGGTCAGAATTCTCTTATCTTTGTAACTATATAGGTTTATTCCTTAAGGAAATTCATTTTCACATCAAAATTTTACTTTGTGACACTTTCTCCTCCAGATCTTTATGGCTTTGCAATTCATTTTGATGTATCCAGGAATTTTCTAGAAGAAAGGCCCTTTAGATGTATTTGTCAATTATTACTTGAAACCAAAGTGTCCAAAAACACACCCTCAATTCTTTCTTCCTCCAGTTGTGCTCCTCATTGCCTTCATTTTCCAAAAAGTCACCAGATACTCACCTTTCCCCACAACCTTGGAATTAATTTGAAATGTGATTTTTCTTTTGCTGAGGAACCCAGTCTTAAGAACTGTGGATATTTTCTTCATAGCGTTTTCTAAATCTGGCACTTTTAAAATTCCCCCTACCACCTCCATGATCCTCACTCCTGAGGATCCCTTTTTTATTTCTCTTACTCCATCCCACTCTACCACACTTGCTAGAATGATTATTACCCTAAACAAATGGACTTAAAACCACAAAATCATAGAATTGGACCTTGGGGGTACATATGTGAGCATCTTATAGATACAAAAGTAAAACCCGTAGAAACTAAGTGATTGTCTCAAGGTGACAAAGCAACTGAGTTATAATGTGACATTTAAAATCTAGACATATTTACCCCTAATCTATCCTCCTTTGCAGTAAAGCATACTGCCACACATTTCAGCAAGTATCACAGGTGTGCAATAAAAAGCTTTGGTATGAGACTGAGTTTGAACCCCAAAGCCAGCACTTGGGCAGGTGATATATCTCTGTGAGATTGTTTGTCTTAGTGAAGCGTCTGTCTCTCTGAGCTTTAGTTTCTTCATATCCAAAAATGGATATAGTTCTTATCTTTTACTCTTAAAATATGAAGTAAATTTTTAGAAATTACTTGGAAATGCTCACACTGAGTAGGCACTGCACAAATATGATTTGAATGCAGGATGGATTGGCAGAACACAGAGGTGGGTTATCCTTGAACCGTGACTGTAACAACCTCCAACCTCCAAGGCCTCCCATGAATTGAATTTTGCTCCCCTCCCTGCCCTCTCTGCCCCCATCTCCACACACACACACACACACACACACACACACACACATGTGCACACATACCCACACAGCATGTTTTCTCTCTTGCCACCAGAATAATCTTTCTAAAAGCAAATCTGGCCATACTCTCCTCATGCCGTGATTCTACATTGACTCCCTAAATGCTACAGAACAAATTTGGATTTCTTAATATGATCCTTTGTGCACTGGGCTTTCTAGTTGTTGAACAGCACTCTCCTACTCTATGCTTCAGCAATTCCAACCTTTCTCGGTCCCAGAATTCCCCATACTGTCTCTTCCCTCCATGCCTTCACATACATTGATCCATTTACACCTTTTCATGTTTCAAATCAGTCTACTAGATAGCAAAGTCCTCCCTGTGTCTCCACAGACATGGGCACTTGCTCTGTGTTCTCACTGAGACCCTTACCTTATGTTGGTCTTCAAGTCCATCTCTACACTTCAGGTTCTGTGGGGGCACATGCCTTTGCACTTGATCTGTGTCCTCACTGCCTAGCACAGTGTGGTATCAAAGTCGGAAAAATTAATGAAAGAATAAACAAATAAAATATGATTTTTGCTGTCAACGAGTTTATGTTTTAATAGGGCAAATAAGATACAAGCAGATAAGGAGAATACAGGGTTATAATAACATTACCACACTGTGCCATGGAGCCTTAGGAAGAAGAGGTCACCTCAAGCTTCAGAGAGGCCCGGGGGAGGACCAAAGTGAGCTTAAACACCCGGACGCCTCCCGGCCCTGCCTGCGTGTGGCTCTCAAGGATTCCCTTTTGTACATCAAACCAAACCCCATTCCCATAGCCCGGGCCCTTCACCAACTGACTTGCACCCATCTTGCCCAGGTCTATTCTTTAAAACTTAAAAAGACCATTGGATTAATTTATTCTGCTTCCCATAGTTTTCAGTGAATAATGTAAGCATTCCTCCCTGTTGCTTTATTCTGATTTTAAATGCCACTCTGAAGGCTCTAGGAATAAGTCAGCTTAGTGAGCCATCCAGTGTGCAAACCAAGAGGAGCTCACCGTATAAAAAACTAGTTAAAATCAAGTACTTGGGGCTCTCCAGCACACCTGAGATCCATGTGGATGAGGAGAATACAGGGCTATAATGACATTACCACACTGTGCCATGGAGCCTGCCTGCCTGTCACAGAACTATTTGCCCCTCATAGACCCAGTTCTGCACTGCACTTGGATAATGAAGGGGTATCTGAAGGTCAAAATGTGGTAATGTGGTATTTTCCTCTGAAATTGTGGGGACCTAGAAATGTAGTAAACTTAGAACCTAAGAAATACTACATTGCAGGAGACTGGAAGGTATGTTAGTTGGTGTAAGAAATATTTCAAGAACAGGCGGATATTTGAGCCATTTGTTCAGGCACTTCTAGAACTGGCCGGCATCACGCTCTGACCTGGAGCCCTAAACGCACAAGCAGGAGAAAGCTGTCTGCAGTAGGCACCGCAAGAGAGTCCGCTGTTATTCGAGCCAATAATGGTTTTCTGTGCATTTCCCCACTTCTTCATTCATCTTTGTGGTTAATGTGTGGTAACAGCTTTTGCCTCAACCCATTCTTTCACATTTTTACCCCAAATTATAGCTCTGCTATGATAACATGTTAATAATGTAAAGGAACATTGGCATTTTGGCTCTTTCTGCCTCACGTGGATTACAGAACGTTCTGGATGAGGTCTCAAAGCATCTTTTCGTGAACTTCACATTAATTACTTTCAGGGAAGGATGTGTTTTCATTGTTGCTATTTATTTATTTGCTTCATTTTTTTTTTAAACCAGAAATGACTCTTGGGAAACTAAGAAAAATACCAAATAGTGAATTACTTTTGTTTATTCATCTGCTTTCATTTCAAATCTAAGTTTCTTGAGAGAAAAAAGACATTATGTCATTTATACATTTCTAGGTGATATCTAGAACATTGCGGGCCCTCAAAGATTTTCTTGTAAGATGTACATAAAGATAAAACTAGACTTCTTCTTGCCTAATAAGTCAAGCAGGGAAATAAAATTTAATTCGATATTTTAGTTTCTATTTTTGAATATTTTTGCAAAATTAATATCTATGGAAACAATAAGCTCTGCATTGGTATTGAAAAAATGAGTTAGGATTTGTTGTTTTCATTCCAACGCATTGCATTTCATTCCAATGCAACTCCAGTTTCACAGGTCTGATATTTCAAAGGAAGAAGCTACCTTCTTTAAATAACAGGCCAGTGTGCTGACTGATACTTTAATACTACACTTACAGACAAAAACTATAATCCATAATCCATAAGTTTTGTGACTGTTCCTTCAAACGAGGAGCATTTGCCAGCAGTATGAAGAATTATAGTTTTAGCCATACAGTACAGAGGAGGGATACAATCAGTGTTAACATGCGTCAGATCATCTAGACCGAAATGTTCGCCACGTTTAATACAGTGGAAGCTTGGCTTTTACCTAACAAGACCACATTGTTGTAGAATACATCCCATTTATATGCATAAGTCTATCATTTAACCAGATAACTTACAATAATTCCCCTTCATTCTTATTCTATGAGTTCTGTCTCTTTAAGAGATCTCTCTCTTAAAGCCTCTGTGTTTAGGATAAGAATTGTTTTGTTTTTCTTTTAAAAAAAAAACTAAGGGCATCAAATTATTAAACAGGAGGTAGAGAAGCCATTATTATTGATACAGGGAACTGCCCAAATTTTAAATAATAAAACAAAACAAAACTCAGCAGCTTCTTTCTCTGCAACAAAGTTAGAGGGCAAAGCAATGTAGCTATGAAATAAGATGTAAAGATGCTGCAGTGCATTGGTTTGACCCGGCCGTGGAGACTCTGAATTACTGATCTCTGAGCCGCCTGACAAAATATAAAAGGCATCCTGTTAACTTTATGCAGGTTAGTTTGGAGAGCTCTGTGAATTACGATCTTTTGACATGTACGATGTTAACTACAAACTTTTCCCTTTATTATTCTGTCCTTATCAATTTTTTAGATCTCTGTACAAATATAGTAGTGCTCAGCAGGAATAGCATGACTCAGAAGGAAATCTATTTACCAAGAAAGTACAGTGACTAAGTTCTAGGAGTTCAGAACATGTGTCTTTCTAACGGGGAGTGGGGGAGTGGCAGTGGGAGGTTAATTCTTCAATCACTCTTTGGTTAAAAGAGAAAACAAAACAGATCTGTCTTAAGCAGAAAGGAACATGTTGATATTCTAGGAGGTGTAGAACTATAGCAGAAAAACAAGAAATGAACCAAATCAGGTTAAGAACACAAAATCTCTTTCCGCCCACCTAACCACCCCTTTTTATCCAAATCTTACATGAACTAAAGCGCGGATCCTCACACTTAAATTTGACAAGTTTGTGCTGCCTACCTGAAGGTTTAACTAGTTTGCCTTTATAGCAAGCAATAGATACTATTTAGTTGCCTGCAAAAAAACTCATTTCCATATTTATACCTGATTTCTACAAGAGTTTTTTTTTCTATTAGTTTCCAGGTATGTTTGTAGAGACATTGTAATAAATATGATCTTTCAAAGGTCAAAGAGCAAAAGACAGTTGTCACTTGAACCCAAGATTTCATTTAAAGCAGAATAATTGATTTCTAATCATTTCATCAAGCAAGCATTTTCAGATTCCCCATCAACTTACCACTTACACATTTTAAATAAATAAATATCACACACATATATATGTAAATCATTCCTTGTGTCTATGAATTTGTCTATATCTTAGAAAGTAGGCAAGATATAATGAGCATGTCAGTGTTTTACAAGCATAGAGAATGGCACGAACTTCTTCAAGGACAGAAGTCTCCCTCAGGTCGTTTCTGTAATCACAAGTTCACAAGCGAACTAAACGATCCTTTTTGTTCTGTTTGTTCAACTCCTCACCAAGACTCACTTGAGTTCCAGGATAAAAGTTTTCATAAAATTTTTTTGGCTAATTTACAAATGTTGAATGTATTTAATTTTCAAAACGTTTTGAAAAGTAATCAGTAATGATTCAAAGTTTGGATACCTACAATGACAGGCTGTGTTTGAGGACTTTTTTTTCGAGACTACTACTCTTTAATTGTCATGATTCTGTGGGTTAACTAGGAGCAGCTAGGTGGTAGTAAGGCTGAAGTCACCCTAGTGGTTACACTAAGTGGGAACTCTGCCATGGAGAGCCCGAGAGGACCTCCCCTTCTCCAGGGGGCTTTTCACCATTCATCATCTTACTGCTCAAGGCTTTCTTAATCACTGAAGACAATATCCAAGGACAGACAAGTATTCTCACTAAAGGGAAAAGCAGGCAGACTTCAAGGTGGAATTTTAGATGAGAGGAAGCATTTGACCTGACTTAGCCTATGTATGATTTTCCTAATTGTAGACCATTGGTTTCAACCTAAAGGTTTTTAAACTATAAATCTCTAATTTTCACTGAATTAGACAGCTTAATTGCATTCTAAAATGTGACATTAGCATATGTGCTTTTTTTGTAAGGAATGGGACAAATGAAACTCAGTGCTCATGCACATTCCATTTATGCCTCTGTCCACCCTACCACTCCCAAAGTCGTAAGCAAAAAAGTACATAAATAAATATCAATAAAACTATTTATCTTACTTTTTATTACCAAATAATTCTGGACTTTTTGTGTTCCTTGTTGCTTTAAATAAAATATAATAGCCTAACCATTTATATGGGTGAGGTATTATGTTGATCAGATTTTGACAATGCAGATTGCATTAAAAAAAAAAAAGATTTGCTAAAAGAGAAAGAAAAAAGGAAATGATTCTGACATTGTGGCTCTGTGTATTAGTTTTACTTATTTTTTTATGCTCCGTGTCATGAGATTTTGTTTGTGCCTGTTTCACTTTTGTCTTAAAAGTTAAGAGTTTTATTACAGCACGTAAACCAGGAGTTGGTGCCGTGGGAGGGGACTTAACCGTGAGGAAAGCTTCAGAAGCAATTTCCTCCACACAGAATAGACTAGATTGCATACCTATGAACCAGGTAATTTCCAAGAGAGACTGTGAGGGATGTTTACAAAGTCCAGAACACAATATGCCATATTGGGCATGCTTGCTCCTGTACAGGACGGAATATAATCTCTCATGGATAAAGACGGCAGCCTCTTGTCTTAGATCAGTTTGAGGAATGTAGGTGTGTTCCACTGCATTGAAAGGAATACAGCTAAAAATATGTTTCGTGTCTGATAAGAACACCAGGCTTCTCAAACTCTTGTTTAACATCAGACTTTCTGTTTTGCTTTTAAAGAAGAATGTTTTACAAGGGCAGCACGAAGCGGACAAAATCTGGAGCAAAGAAGGATTTTACGCTGTTGTCATTTTTCTCAGCATCTTTGTTATTATAGTAACGTGTTTGATGGTAAGTTTGCTTTTTTATGTGTTTTTTCCTTTACTGAGCCCATTGCTTAATATTACCAGATACATTGCCAATGAATGAATGTTAAAAAGACTGGGAACAGAAGCTGTAATTGCACTGAAGCTTTTAGCAACTTTGTCAACCTTGAAAATGAAGCTTTAGAAAGTGATTTACTGTGAGGTAGGTCCCTGTAGCCCTCAGTTATTAAAGTCTCAGGGGCACAGTTTGGGCTTACTTTATTTCTCCTATTGTTATATTATTTTTATGGAGCTTAGGAAAAATTTTTTTAAAGAAATATGTCTTAGGGACAAACTTACTCCTTAAAGAGTGGTTGATTTTCTTATATTTATAGGGGCCTTGAAAGCATTCTATGAAATTCCAGGCATGCAAAGGAGATGATTATAGGCTCAAAGGCTAAATGATCCACTCTCAACTAATTATTTAGGTGAATGAATAATACAGATGTATAAAAGTATACACAGCAAATAGCTCTGTGAATTACAACTTATAAATTTGTAGTCCTTTAAAGTGTATTTCTAATTTTTAAAAAAAATGCAGAGCCCAAATTAAACAGAAACCCAGTAAACTAGGCAGGGCTATTTGGCATTGTGTAAGTTAACAGTTATCTTTCAAATAGAATGGTAACATTTTCCTATGCTTTTGAAAATTCTGTGATGCCACTTAAAATATTTGAAGCTTACATATGGGTTTTAAGATCTCTTTTCCTGTGTGCTATGTGCTTTTTAAATTGTGTGTATTTTTAACCACATTCCTTCCTTCGTTTTTAAGTGCCTTCAAAAGGACATGAGGCTACTTATTCATTCTGCAGACAATAGTGTTGTTAGGTGTCTTATTGGGTTTTGTTCATTTGTACTCCCCCTGCTGGGAAGCGGTTTATGTTGGTAAGATTAAGCCTCAACTGGGAAAGACAGAGGCTGAGCAGGTGTAAACTTGAAGGAGATAAAGCAATCAAGGACTTGAATAGGGTGAGGACGGCAAGTTCCCTTGAGTCTACATGCAGGAAACCGTAATACCATAAAGCTTCCATCATAATGGATTGAGAGGCATCTCCTATGAGCCAGGCATTAGGAAAGACGTCTAAAAACCACGACACAATAAACAAAAGAATAATGAAAGAATTGAGTAAGTAAATGGATTTTTATGTAGTAAGTGGTAGAGATTAAGGAAAAAGAATTTTAATGAAAGAAAGTTGGAAGTTTTTATGGACATCGTGGCAGTGACCTCTGGGTATTTTTTTGGGTATTTCAAAGGGTATGGTTACTTGCGATGGTTATTTGCACCTTGAAATATGTGGTTCTTTTTTCCTTAATACAGGAAATCTGGAGTGCCCTTGTCAGTCACAATTAGGGTGATTTTCTGTCTGATAGATGAAAAAGGATGGGAGGAAAGGGAAAATAAAAAGGAGCAGAGAGTGATAAAAGTGGATTTTTCATAGGCAAATGGATAATATTCCAAAGAGCAAAGGTGACAATAAAAGGAGGAACCTGGGAAAGCAGATTCCTGAACAGCTGGAGGGCGGGGGGAGGCAGTGCAGAGCTTGTTACTAACATGTGAGATACATTCCAGGTTCTGCATTTCGAGTCTCCAACATGCCAGGGTGGATCCCTCGATGACGTACTGCCTCCTTTGGCTAAAGGGCCTGTAGTAACCACACCCCCAGCCCCCTAAGGCTGGGGGACACTACTTCGTTTCTTGATACCTGCAAAGCACCAATGTAAAAGTCAGAACCCTAGATAAGTCTGCTCTGAAGTTACTAGAACAAGTAGAGAAAGGACTGTTTCAAACGAAGGGTCAGTAGGTAGAGTCACCCATTCATTCCTTCAGAGGCTCATCTGTGAGCCTGTTGTTAGTGCTGCCATTAGCTTACTGATGATTCCAAGTAGATGACCTTCTGGAAAAGGTGGAACTGTAATAAGAATAAAAAGGTCACTGGTTGCCAGAGACAGGAAGCGTGGGAGGGGATGAATAAGCGGAGCCCTGAGGATTTGGGGGGGCAGTGAAACTATTCTGTATGATACTGTGATGGACATTATGAATGTGTGAAAACCCATAGAGTGTACAACACAGAGAGTGAGCCCTAATCTACAAGACGGACTTCAGTCAATTACAGTGTATCAGTTTTGGCTCATCGGTTGTAAGAAGTGTAATGAATTAATGCAAAATGTTAATAATAAGGGAAATTGTTTAGGGAGGTAGGGGAGAGGGGCTATTTGAGAACTCTACACTTTTTGCTCAGTTTTTCTGTAAACCTAGAACTCTTAAAAAATAAAGTCTGTTAATTTTTTTTTTAATCAAATAGTGTTAAGTAGCATGAAGAGTTAACATAACAAGCGAATGAGCAGAGCAGAGAAGTCTGAGACATCAGAGACACATGAAAATGTGGGGCAAGGGCCTCCTAATCAGAGCACAAGCTAAGGCAGGAATAAGTTTAGCCTCTCAGAGTTGGAGGAGAAGGGTGGAAGCCGAATGTCTGAAGCAGAGCTTTGATGTGACCTGATGTGCCTGTTGAAAAGGTCACATTCTCTGCTGGTGAAGACTGGCTGGGGACAGAGGGTGAGGTGAAGTGTGGGAGCAGGAGGGCTCTTCTGGAAGCTGGTGGATTAGCCCAGTGAGAGGGATGATGGCGGCCGGGGCATGGTGGTAGTGGAGGTGGGGAAAAGGGAAGGGTCGGGCTTTATTTACGGGTAGAACTGCAGGATTTGCTGTGTACTGATTCTCGGGGAGAAGGAAAGAAAAACATTCATGATGACTCCTAGGTTTTTTGGCTGACCTCCTGGGCGACAGTCTCCCCTTTGTGGGAAGAGGAGGTGGGGCCTAGTGAGAGATGCAATACTTTTGAATTGCATTCTAAAAGTTCTCAAAAAAACTTAAAAAGGTGTAGAATGATGTATTTCAAATATAGTCCTGAATTTTAATGTGAAAGGGTCACTTAAAACAGTACTAGGAGAACCAGCACTACATAGAAAGGAATTAATATTGATAGAAAAATAAATAGTCCTAACGGACAGGATTAAGATGAAGTTAAGTTTATTGATACAACATAACCATTGACAAGTCAGCAGTTCACATTTAGAGACTTGTCAAGTGTGGATCTCTAAAATAAGCTCATCTTTGTAAAAGTTCAAATATTTTTGGTAATCTTGCTTTAAAGAAGTGTTTTACTTGGATCTCTCAGAACTAGTTGTACTATCACTTTAGGGATTTTCAAAAACAAATATTCTGATTATGTTTCCCATAATTTTGTTGATTCTATGGCAAACAAAGAGATATAACTCAGAATTTTCCCTCTGGTGTGAATTATATTTATGAAAGATCACATGGTGTTATTTGCATCCAGCCTTTCTACATACCATAGAAATGAAAATCATATGGTTTTATTATGAGATCAAATAGGTAAACTGTAATGGTGGACTGCATGTGCCATATAACAATAACATAGGGCTTGGCAAAAATTTTTGGAATGGGCATATTGTTTACTTTCCTTAAAAAAAATTTAGGTGGCTAGGCATAAAATTAGACATGCATGACATTTCCAAATGTGTGACTTATTTAGCACCTCTCAAAAATGTGAATGTAGAGTGGGTAGAGTGACAAATAGATGAATAAATTCTCCAAGAAAAAAATGTGTGGGCAACTTCCAATCCATTCAGTCTGTCTTAAGTGGAGGAAAATTATTACTAAGAGAAATTAGTTCTTAAACTTGAATAAGTAACAGAAAGAACACCATTTACATCTAAATTAGACCTTCAAATGTGCTTACAAGTTTCTTAACGAGTGCAAAAAGGTATTTATGAAATATAGGTAGAAATATCTAAAGCCAGATTGCTTCTAGAAAGCACATAAACACAGCTGTTTGGGTTAATAAAAGCTCCAGCCCGTTAGACCCATAGAAGAGCCATCCATATGGCATACACAGAGTTTCTCTACTTATGGTCTGGGTAGCCGAGGCAGGAAATCCTTTATCCTTCTCTCTGCTATAGCCTGAGCAACATGCAGTAAATACAAGTCAAAGGTGGACATAAATAGCCACACTTTTCTAATTTGTTATGTGTAACCCCTAGAGATTGAGGGCAATGGGGCTAGATTTCTAGCTGGAATGATCTGTTTCCAGAAGCATTTTCCAAAGTAGGCATATGTCTTGAACTAATTTTCAATTTTTACCTGTATTAATAAAAAACATTTAGCTAAGAAGACAATCCTCTTAATAATAATTTAAAAATAACAATAATAAAATTTTGTTTCTTCCATTTATTGCAGACTTAATGGTACTAAATTTACTGACCAGCACTAAGCAATATATTTTTTAACCACTTTATTGAGGTATAATTGATCTACAAAAAACTATACAGGTTTAATGTAAACAACTTTATTGGAGATAAGTAATACATCCATCACGGCAATCCATGCCATAAATATATTCTTCACCTCCAAAAGTTACCCCATTTATGTATTATAATTATTTTGTGTTGTGAACACTTAACGTAAGATCTACCTTCTTAGCAAGTTTTTAAGTCACAATACAGTATTATCAAAGATAGGCTCTATTCATAAACAATGTATTTTAGTTACCTAATTTTACTGATGAGGAAACTAAGATTCAAAGAAGAGAAGTGATTTGAACAAGAATATAAAATGGGTAAGTATGAACGTGGGGGAGGGGAGGAGTGTCAGAGGAGGGTTGGAATTCATACCTGGTCTGTGTAGATTTAAAGTCTGGGCTCTGTAACATGATTCCATGTATAATGGAGTCAAACCGTTATTTAAGTCCTGTCACTCTACCTTGTGAACATCTATCTTGGCTGCAAAGGGGTCCAGTGATAGCTGAGAGTGCCCATATTGATCAGACATTCAACCCAGACAGAACTGATTCATGTTCATGACACCATACCTGCTGTGGACACATCTCTATTTTTGCATTTAATATCTTGTATTGGTCATAATTTGTGCATATCTGTCTCTTCTGGAAGCCTGTGGATTCCCAGAAGCCAGGGTTGTGTACTATCTGCATCCACAATGTTGTTTCTGGAACATAGTAGCAATTGATTCGTGTTTATGCAACTAAAAGAAATGAATGAACTCTTTCAGAACTCAGGTAAAATACTGTAAAGAAGAAATGCTATGGTCTGTTAATTGGTGGCATCATTTTAAAACTTAAACATATTTTAATCCAAACAGATGGTTTGTGTTACCTATTTAAGAAATTTATTTATTGAAAGATATTTAACATGTAACATGGTGTAAGTTTAAATTGTACCACTTATGATATTTTTTTAATGATTATTATAAGTTGCAAAAGAGCTTTATAGGTTTTTTTGTAGCTTCCTCTCATTTCTGTGTTCCGCTGGTTCTCCTATTCTTGCTATTATTTTTTTCTCAGTTGCTATAGTTTGATTTTTATGAATTCCTCTCTCATTCAATATTCCTTTCTGTTTCACTTTTTCAAATGATCACGTGACTTTATTGCATCCCAAGATTCTAACAGCAAGTTCTTAAAGGCAAAATAAAAAATATTGATTATCACTGCTAAGATGAGTTTTTAGTTTGGGCTTGAAACAAAGTACATTCGTGTAAAGAAATATGCATATGCTATATTTGGACCTTGATATGTGTGGAGAAAAAGCCATGAACACTTTTCCAGATGCTTTGGGAAAGAGGTTGGGATGAAGGATGTGAGGATTTAGAAGAAAGAGTAGAGTTGAATGACCAAGGCCTAAGTCAAGGCACTGGATTCCAGACTTTATTTCTAACCTTCCATAAGTCTTTCAACTGCTCTGGATTTACATGTGAAATGAGGAGACTATATACCAGGTGATTTTTAAGATCCCTTACACCAGTTTCTCAACAACAGCACCAGACTGGATAATTCTCCTGGGGACAGAGGGTCTGCCCTGTGCATGTAGGGTATTTAGCAGCATCACTGGCCTCTGGCCACTAGATACTAGTAGCAGCCCATCACATACCCTAATATGACAACCAAAAACCCCATCTCCAGACATTGCCAGACATCCTTGAAAGGCGAATCTGCGCCAGTTGAGAGCCTCTGCCTTATAACTTGATTCCACGGCAACTGCCAAGTAGCAACCTCTTCAGTTCTTTCCACATTTTGTCAGACAGCCCAGTCTACCTCAAGTATTTACAATGTGTATAAGCATTATAATTCCCCAACTCTTGCTTTTCCCTAATTAAAGATGTAGAAGTCAGTTTGTGTGCATGCTATGCAGAGGCAGATTGAAATTTACCCCTAACCAGAGATGCTGTGAAGAGATGACTGTAAAATATTTGACAAAGGTTCCTCATCAAGAGCAAAAGCTCATGAATGGTAAGGAAGGACTTTGGACTAGAGCTTGTTTTACACGAGTACAGTCATAGAAGCCGGCTGTCAAGAGCCATTGAGAAGGCCAACATTTCCTTGGCGGTCCCTTTTCATTTTTGAAACACGCCTCTCCAAAGCCCAAAGGTAAAACGTATATATTATGTTTAAGTGTGAAGGACTTAGAATATACAATAGTTGCATGATCTTTCATTAAATGTATTTCCGTAAAGGTACAGACATACTCGTTTCTTACCTCATTCAGGAAAATAACTTGCAATTAAAAAATGAAAAGCTATCCCACCTTCAATTCTTTTGCCTCTTCTTTTAGCAATTACATCTTTAGCTTAACACAGGTATGTCATCTGACTGACAGTGTTCTTGTGTGGGTTTTGTTTGTGCAGAGTGGTGGCAAAGTGCCTTTTGAGGGTCTGAAAACTGAAGAGAAGCAGTGAGGTTAAAACCTCCCTATCCTTAGGCATTATCACATGGTTAGTATACTTACTCATCTTCAGTATTTACTATCCTATAGCTTGTGAATATAATTATAATAAAAGTAAGAAGACCTGCCACTTAGTATTACTGACATCTTCTTTTTCCCATGCAGTAGTATTTGTCACAGGAATATTTATAACCCATTGTTTCCAAAACTTAAAGATTTAGCTTTACTCTAGCATAATGGGTGAACACCACCAGTATAAACATTTCCAGGTTATGAGGAAGTGAACTGGCATAAAAGACAATAAGGAGTCTATTTAATTTCCTGGCAGTTCTAGTCATCATATGCTTTTCTAGTTATACCTCAATTGTGCACAGTCCTTCTCCTTAAAGAAAGTTTTCAGTCCACCAAAGAAAACTCCTAAGTTTGGTGGTGTTGGTGAGAAACTCACTGCAGCAGACAGGACCTCAGGGGCAACCATTACGCTCAGTGAAATAAGCCAGGCGGAGAAAGACAAGTACTAAATGATTCCACTCATATGTGGAGTATAAGAACAAAGCAAAAACTGAAGGAACAAAACAGTAACAGACTCATAGAACCCAAGAATGGACTAACAGATTCCAAAGGGAAAGGGACTAGGAAGGATGGGTGGGAAAGGAGGGGAAAAGGGGAAAAAGGGGCATTACGATTAGCACACATAATGTAGGTGGGCGGGGCATGGGAAAGACAGTATAACACAGAGAAGACAAGTACTGATTCTATAGCATCTTACTATGCTGATGGACAGTGACTGTAATGGGGTATGTGGTGGGGACTTGATAATGGGGGGAATCTAGTAACCACAATGTTGCTCATGTAATTGTATATTAATGATACTAAAATAAATAAATAAAAAGAATGATGGTATGGCAAGGAGCAGCACCAGAAGCAGTGTAAGGGGGTGCAGAAGGCTCAGGTCTGCAAGTCAGAACTGCCAGAGGGCTGGTGCTGTCACAGCCAACTGTTGACTTTGGGAGAGCCATGTTATTTAGCCAGACCGCAGTTTCTTTAATGCACAGTTAGCTCAGCAGGACCTCTAGTGACCATTCTAACTCCCACTCTACAGCCCGAATGAAAAGATCACTTAATGTACTTTTCCCCCTTACTTTTTTACCTTTCTGTCTTTGTTTCCTTCTTGTTACCACAATCGGAAATGTTGGAACTGAGACATAAATAAATTTAGTTTTCACTCTGTGTTTAAATAATTCCAAAGCTCCCTTTTAGGTCACAGTTCTTAATTTTGAGTCATTTTTCTCATGATTGTGGCTAAATATTATTCAGGAAAGATACACAGATAGTATATATTCCGAGACCTTGTGTATTTGAGAAACTCTGCTGGCTTCATTCGCATGCACATTAATTTATTTAGGTGTAGAGCTCAAGCATCCTTTGTAATATGCATTTTTTTCTCAAATTCATGACGAATGCTCCGTTTTCTTCTCACAGTCACTCTTTCAATTGACATAGTTTTTTTAAAACTAAGAACCTGTTTCATTGCATATGCTAAATTCCATAAGAACTGGGTGCCGCCTGGTTTGGTTATAGTGGAAATATCACCTAAGTGGGCACTGAAAAATGGTTTTGAATGACTCGCTTTTCTCTCATTCATTCTTGATTTTCATTTATAGTGATTCTTCTCTGACTTTCATATTCCCTCTTTTCTCTTGGATTGTTGTATTTTTATTTATCCTGGTTCTTTTTTATAAGCTTATTTTGTTAAACAGATGTTTTTCTTAGCACTGTATTTTGAGAATGCTGGGGAAAAAATTTCCCCAAATTTTTTTGAATAAATTTTCACAGGGATTGATTTCCTCCACAATTTCAGGTCAGTTCTTTCCCAGTTTTCCTTTCTGTTTATTCATCCTTTAATAGGATATATACATAGATATGTAGACTTTGTATCTTTCCAGTAGATTTCAAATATAGAGATGACTAGAATTTAAAGGAACTTTGAAAGAAGAGGAATCAGCCTGCTGACAACTTAGAGTAAATGTTATTGA
Source organism: Manis pentadactyla (assembly GCF_030020395.1). Lineage (NCBI taxonomy): Eukaryota > Metazoa > Chordata > Mammalia > Pholidota > Manidae > Manis > Manis pentadactyla. The sequence goes on along the minus strand of NC_080028.1, from coordinate 62,750,370 downwards.
AAAGTGCCAGGAAAGCCCTCTCCCCTAAAATAACACTCATTCAGCTAATGGGTTCCAGAAATTAAACAGGGGAGTTAAATTGGCCTAAGGGCTCCAAGATGCTGACATTGTCAGCGCTCTAATTGCCCTAAATGAAGGTATACACTCTTCGTTACAACACTGTTTCTTAATGAAAGAGGCAGCAGGTGTGGCAGGCCCAAACCTTACCTGATTTTGAATTTTGTCATTCACAGCGCTCTAATGCCTGTGAATTAATTTATCAAGTCACTTCCTGAAGACAGACTTGAGGGAACAGAAGGCCGTCTAGTTTCTGCAGGAATTGGAGTAGAGGAGTCAGCATCAAGAGGTGGGGAAAGAAAATGAAATAATTATGTAGTACACCTTAAACTTACACAATATGTCCATTACATCTCAATAAAACTCCAAAAATTTTTTCTTTAATTGAAAAATAAAAAAGAGAAGAGAAAAGACCTATAAAAAGGGAAGCCTGAGGATGCAAAAGACAAACTTTGCTCACCTCACAATTTGTTCCGTGGCGTGTCCCAGCAAACTCAATCCAATTCTTTTCAAAGTTTAAGAATAAAGATCCTGCCATTTCTGAATTGAATTAGGCAGTCCAGAAAGAGCTCTGAGTGAAAGTGATCATTTTGATTTTTTCTATGTGCATTAAAATTAAAAGGAGAAGGGGTTAAAAATGAAAATTCTGGTTGTCCAAATTATTCTTTGATAGATACTCTAAATTTAATTTTTCAAGTATTTACCAGATACTTAAGTTAATATATGACTAGTGCAGATATTTACCAATATAAGAAATCATGGTTTCTAGCATAATTATTTTTTTCAATAATGCTTTGCAAGATTCTCTTCCTAAGTGCTGTGTGGAACACAGATCTCCATTTGTATACGTGTCATAAGTGCTTACTTCATGACTATTACTTCTCTAAGCCTTCCATTTCAGTCATTTTAAGTAAAAACGTGTGTACTCAAGCTGACATCTGACACTTTTATAAAATTAGCCAAATTTGCTTTTGAATATATATTTGAGGAAAAGATTCATGGACATATGTATTTAATAACTAGAAATAGAAAGTGTATCCTTTTGAGAGAAATCTCAATACCACAAAGCTGAAATCGTTCTAGAAGGCTTTTCTTAGTTGCATTATCATTAAACCTTTATTTTAGTTTATCTTCTCAGTGCGAAAAAAATGTGACAGGAGCCCTTTTATATCTCCTTCTATAGATTCTTTACAGATTAAAAGAAAAGTTCCAGCTTTCCTTGAGACAAGATAAAGAGAAACACCAGGAGATCCACCTATCGCCCATCGCATTACAGCCCGCGCAGTGCGAGGCAAAGCCAGGCAGCAGCATGGTCCAGCCTGAGCAGGCCCCAAAGGTGCTGAATGTGGTCGTGGACCCTCAAGGCCGATACACTCCTGAGATAAAAACCACCACCACTGTCTGCCCTTCTCCTTTCAAAATGAAGCCCATAGGCCTTCAGGAGAGGTAAGAGCTTTTCGTATCCTCTGTATGTTTCTTCTACTTATTTATTTTCAGAGTATTCACTAATTAAAAATTAGGATAAATCTAGAGATAATTGGCATATTGGGTAGAATTGTTCACCACCAAATGGACACCCGCAGAAAGTAGTCTTTTTTATGCCACAAAAAATCTAGCTGTATTACAAAAAAATCTTTCAGTTACATCTGATTCTGCTTAGCTGGTATAGACCCAAGCCAAAGTCATCTTCAGCTACAGGACAGCTTCTGTAATCATTTATTAAGTGTTTTTGAGGGCTGCTGACCTCACCTAACATAATCATAAACATAATCTTTTTAAATTGTCGCCAAAATTCTGGCAGATAGAAGGACTGGGAATAAACTTCGGGCATTTCCTACCAAAATCCACATTATTTGGAGTACGGTAGAAAGAGTCTACACCACAAATTAATTTTTTTATAAAGCTTTCCCTCTGCTTCCTTTGAGCAAAGCAAACAAGATCCATGACATTATTTTTGTTACCTTACCTGCCTTTGTGATGTACTTGCTCTGATACATACCACTTACTGCAAATCCAACATATTGAAAACAAGAATATGCAAGATGCATAAATGAGGGGCCAATTCTTCACTCTCCCAAAATATTAAGTAAAGCTTTCCCATGGTCATTCTTAAAATAAGTAAATTCTTTGTGTTTGCATTTAAAATATGACTGATATTACATCCAACATTACATGTTAAGGACAATGGAAAGTTCTCAAAGTATGTTCCCAGGTTCATTCTCTTATTTTCCAGTATTTCCATTTTCTGTCATGTCTTTTTTGTTATCTTAGGTTTTTAAATCATACATATAAATTTTGATTATATTTCAAGTCACATACACACAAACACACACACACCACAACCCTTCAGAAAATATAGTTTGGGGCTTTAAGAACTGCAGAAACCCAAGTTGGTCATTTCTTTGAAATTTCTTTGAAAATAATATTGTCAAAGAGTGAATGAATGAGGTGAAAAGAAAGGAATTTGTTGCAATGATCCCCAAAGTCCTATGAAGGGAGAATATTTTGATTCTATAGCGCAAGAAAATGGAAAACAATCAGGTCCTTAAGAAGTCCAACCTCCTCCCCAAAAATACTTGGTGTCCTGATGGATCTGCATGGGTCGCCTGTACCATTCTCTCACTCAGATACCACTAAATTGCTCTCTGGGCTGAGGTCTGACAAGAGAGACAGGGTGGAACTTTCTGCCCGAGGCTAGCCAGGATTCAGGACTGGATCCTGACCCCGTATTGCCATTTTTGGATTGAGCAGCTTCGAATGAGTTGCTTGCCTCTCCAAGCCTCACTTTCTTCTTCTATAATATGAAGGGGTTGAGCTTGACTTCTTCACTTCCTTCATGTTCTTTTACTCTTGTTACCCAAATTAGTTTTATGCGTTTATGTTTGCTTCAAAGAGAGACCTTGAAGCAGGCATCAGTGCTGTGTGCCAAGAATAGGGTGGAAGAAAAGATCTGCTCAGATGAAGGCAGTAAGAGGGTCATTTTGTATAGACAGTTTAAAGATGATAATAAAACTAACAAAAACTCAGTCTAATTTTTATTACCATCACGCAGCACCAATTCTAAATAAGGCCAGTGGTTAAATCCTCCAGGGAATATCTGTTGTCAGCATCCTGTCCTTTGTAAACCACTGCTGGGTGTATTTGAATTTCAAGGAGCATAGGGTTAAATATCCATTTATTCGTTTAGACGAAGTGAATGTTTGAGAACGGTGAGTACAGGAATGTGAGCAAGTGTGTAATTAGCATTAAGTGGATTCCCTGCCCCTGGCCTACAAACTTCCCTGCATTCCCACCTTCGCCCCCCATTTTCTTCCCGCCTCAGAGCAGGACACAGCTGTTCTGCCGACAAGGGCCCAAGGTCCTTCTCTCCCAGGCTGATAACTTACTCCGTCAGTTTTCCTCCTCTATTTCACCTGTACCCTCTGCTAATGCTATACCCTCAGCAGGGAAGCAGGTTCTCTTCTGTATCAAAGGCGCTCCTGCAACCCAGTTCCTCCTCTGGTTCTCGTCTGTCCTTCCTTTCTCAGGTAAGGACCGGAGTGTACTTGTCACTTCGTCGGCCTTCTTCAAACCACCCTCCTCCCTGCTTCTCCCACGTACCCTTGCCGGGTTAATCAAAGGTCCGACCACCAAGTCAGAGCCCGTGCTTCTCTCTTTGCCTCCCGGCTCTCCCTCCTACTTCCTTTCCGAAGCTCTCTCCTCCTTTGGCCTCCAAGACATTGTTGTGGTTCTTGGGTGGCTCCCACCAGGCTCCCACACAGTCCCTTCTCCCCTTAACTTGAGAGTCCATCAGAGAAGTGGATTTGAGCTGGAGGCACTTCTTTGGAGGTCGTCCATGTAAGAGGTAGGTGAGACGAGGTGGTTGTGCTCCACCTGTACAGGGAAGAGAGGTCCAAGGTGAGAGGTGGGGGCGGCGGCGGAAGGGAACGGGGAGGAGGTAAGCAAGCGCCACCTCCTCTCGGAAGCCCCTCCAGGCTCCCGCCCCCTCCTTGCCCTTCCTCCTCCAGCCCCGTGTACCAGCACCTCTGATTCAGCTGCCTCTGCTCTGTTCTCCTCTACTTTACTCCCACAACCCTGCGTGCATACGGCATTTACAGCGCTTTTCAGGTGTAGGTAAAATTGTCATTTACAAATGTTATCCCATGTATGGAATATATATTCTTGAGGGCACATATATTATTTAATTGTCTCTTTGTCTCATATATAGAATATAAGTCCTTAAAAGCAAGAGTTCCTGGAAATAAATGCTTGAAGGAATGAATGAATGAATGTTATAATGAATAATTCTGTCAACTTTCAATAGTTGTAGGGAAATACTTTATTTTTCCCACCATCCCTTTCTCTATTCTCTCCCCCATTTTTCTGCCATAATTCCCTGCCAAGATGATCTAATGATGAGTTTTTTTAAGACTGATAAAATATTGAAGATGTGCAGGGCTCCATGTGGTCAGAAAACATTTCTGAGAGTTATAAGCCTTAAAATTTAATGTATGTTATTTGTTCTAATGGTGCCTTTAAAATAGCCCTATGTTTTACAGCCCTTCATCTCCAGATTCTGGAGTGATATAATAATTCTTTGTTTATTAGATGAAAGTCTGGCTTCATTAAAGTCACCCTGAGACCATAAAGGCTGCATGAATCACTTGTCCCCAAAATCTTTTGGGTCATGCCATATAAATATTTCATCCCTAATGGAGAGAATCTATAATTCTGATATTATTACTAAGAAAATATAAATTTTTGAAAATAAATAAAAGACAATATAGAGACTAAATGTACATGCTTAACTGAGTACAAAGGATATGCCCAGAAAATTATGAAGATTAAAGGATCATAAGGTGAGGGACATAGCAGGTCCCTCATTTCGCCCTATTCCCAATTAGTCACCAAATCATATTGATTCTTGTTCCTTGGATTTTTTTATTACTGATTCCTCTTTTTGTAGCCATCACCCTGGACCCCGATGTCATTATTTCATATTTTAATTGTTGTGTTTTAGGATTATAAAAATGATAACAGGACTAATTAGTGTTATCTATTTCACGTATTTTACTTAATCTTTGCCTGATATAATTCTCCCCTCACATATGTCCACTCTTCATATTTATGACAGTCCTTGCATTATATTACTTTGCTGTGTAAAAATCCTCAAGCTCCCTTTGCCTGGAGCTCCCTTTGCCTCCAGGATAAGGTACAGGCCACCTTGCTGGGCCTTTGAGGTCCTGTGCAATCTGGTCCTGAGCATTCTCTGCAAATCTGTTGACCACTACCCCTCAAAATAAATCTTCCGTTCCATGCAGACTGTTCTCCTCAGTGTGCTGTGTTCCTGTCCACATTTTCACGTGTGTGCACCTGGCCCCTCTTCCTCCTCCTTCTATCCATCTCTAGTTCCGAAATCCCAACACGAAACTTTCCTCCAGCCGTTGGCCGTGACACCTCTCCTGGCCCACAGTGATTTTTTAACGCCTTGGAATTCTCACATGAACCACTTTTCCAGCAGTGATTTTAATTACATAATAATTCTGAAAAGGGACTACAGCTGGTTTTTTAGTGCTTTATCCTCTCCCTTCACCAGCTTGTAAAAATTGTAAGGACAAGTAAGGGCTCACGGAAATCCTGAGTCTCCCACGCTTCCTGTAGTCCTGGTCCCGAGTAAACACTCGAAAAATATCAGATGGCATTAATTAATTCATGCTCCTTTACCTCTGGAGCTCTCCTATGTTTCTAAAGAACCTTCCTTGAGAACAGACAGCCCAATGATACACCTCAGAGCTGAGTCTCTGTGCTAATATTACGTCTGACGTTTACTAAATGAGCAACTCGAGTTGAGTCTTTTGTCTGTAGTTTTCCCGATTTACAAAACAGGAGGATAATATCCATTCCACCTGTTTTCAAAGGGTTCCATAAAATTAACAATCAATATAAAGTGACTTTGTGCCTTTGCAAAAGAAAAGGATATCTGGTATTTTGTTTTTGTTTTAGTTCTCTGATCTCATGCCACTAGCCTCTACTAAGTCAGTTATATTTTGAACTCAGAAAAGTTGATTTTTTTTAACTGAATTGATACAGTTGAACCTGCCATTTGACACCATATTTTTTAAACTGTCAATTGACTTACAGTTTTTCTCATTCTCTAAAATATGTATTTGTGAATTTGGCCATTTAATGTTATTTATCAACTGTCAGTATCAAGTTCAATCTATTCTTGTCTAACAAATGAATTCATTTCCCATGTTGAGTCCGTGAATTGAGGAGATACATTAAGATTCACACCTACCAGGTGTATAATTTGGGACCTGTATGTTCACCTGTAATGGGGAGATTAGCATGTTCCTGGCATAGCTTTTGTGATAGTTAAGATAAGCAACGAATGGCATGTGGCTGGCGCAGCATGAGGCATTACTCAGTTCCTGCTCCTTCTTCTTTTGTCCCATCCCTGTCCTTCTCAAATCCCCAACTTGTCACTCTCAAAGAGACTGTATACAAGCCAGGTTCCTATTGCCCAGTAAATTAGAGCACATTCAGCCCCTAGCCTGATACATTTTCTTCAGTACACAGGAGACCTTGAGAATATGAGGTCCTGCAAAGTTTCCTTTTTGGCTACTAAGTGACTAATAACCAATTTAATAGAAAGGAAATAACAATCGAGCAGGTAAATTCAGGTTATTGTCTCATTTTTCACATTTGTTTTCTATGAGAGGGGAAAAGTGAGCAAGGACAGCTGGCAAACTGTCTAGAAAGTAAGGGTGGCCTCGTTGTAACGTGGCACTCTCACTCCTGACTTTGGTTTTCCTCGGCGGTCGGTGAGTGGGCCAGCAGAAATAAGGCATTAATGGAGGTTTTCTGTCTATCACAGCTGAGGCCTCCGCAGGCCCCCCAAGGTTGCTAAAACCCAATGAATAAACATCCTCTAATTTTTCTTAAACCAGACCATAATATGACTTATTTTGGTGTCCATAAATACTGATACAAGTGATACTGGTACAGATGATACAACACCCAGGAGGGACTGCAACCTGGCTGAGCCTGGGAGATTCCTATCAGAGTTAGAAAGATGTCTGCAATGGTGGAAACAATGAAAACAGGGCCTTGCCGAGAAAATATGGAGCATTCTACACCTACATTCAGATCCTTTGTTTACTGCAGTTTCCCCCACGCAAGTGAAGTGCCCTTACTTCTGTCCCCTGCTCTCTCTAGTGGAGGAACATTTCAGTGCTCAAAACTTTTAGCTTAGAAGATACCTAATTGTTCCTCCCTTTGGGAGATATAAGTAAAGAACAGAATATAGAATGAATCCAATTGAATATCGGGGTACAAAGTGTACAAAAGTACCTGGAAATTAAAACCTGTATTCCTGAAATTGACCCCTCAGTGTAAATGGACCCGATGCCTTCATTTTCTTTCGAGTGAAACTGAGACCCAGAATCTTCTCTCTTGGCTCTTAGGTGAGGTTTCCTAAAGGAAGAGCCTGAGACAAGGATTCTTGTCCAAGTGATTTATTGAGAAGCTGTTCTCAGGAGGAGCCTGAAGGAAAGTGGGGGACACAGAACAGAGGACGAGAGGTCAGGCAGCCGGGTGGTTCCAGCTGGCGGCTGGCCTCCCTCCACCTGGCTGCACAGGGGGCTCTGGACTGCTGTCCACTGTGAGCAGAGGGTCTGGGCATCTGATCTCCATGTCAGCCTACCATTGACCCCAGGCCATCCTGGGGATGGTGAAGCTTAACTGATCTGAGTTGGGTACCAACAATACTACTGCACTGGCCAAAGTTTGTAACACTAGTTAAGCAGAGCTAAGTCTGTACTCTGGCTTTCCTCCCAGGCTCTTTCACATACCACACAGCCTCCTTCAAATAACACCCATTCTAATGGAACCTTTTCGTCCAGAGCCATTGAACACAGTCTATCAACCACAACTCATTTGCTCTGCCTGGCAGTATGAGGATCATAACATAACACATGGTGAACAACCATGTAGATTGTCAATCCTAATTTAACTCCAAGTAACACCAATAAAAAAATAGCTTAATAAGATTTATTGAGCTTGAGCTTGTACATGCATTATCTCCTTTAATCCTCCCCATCCCCTCCTTACAGTGAGGAGACTAATGCTCAGAGAGTTTAAGTTACTGCAAAAAGAATGTAATGGTAAGTGGCTGGGGGTGTGAGAGTGGCTAATAGAATTCAAACCCAAGTTGGATTCCAGACACTGTACTCCCTACAAGGACTGTTCTGGGGGTAAAGGTGTGTTGAGTAGGGGAACCACATTCCTATATTCTTTGGAAAATAAGTTAAACAGAGATGACAAGTCAATATATTTAATAAGTACGTATAATATGGAGTATCACACTGTTATTCCTCAGGGAAATTTTCATGCTTGGCTTTCAGAATGTTGTTAGATTCTAAATCACAAAATCCAATTTTGTGAGACAGATGCAAAGCACTCAAGGTGTGCACTGAACACAAAGGTGTTCACTGAAAGGTGAACATTGAGCATAAAGGTTCACTGCCTGTCTAGAAGCTCGCTGTCAGTCTTAGTTTGTCTTTCACCTGGTTCCTGTTCTCAAGGCCCAGTAATGATCCAACATGAAGGGCTAAGGGGATAGTAAACATGACTATAGTAAAGAAGCCAGACAGAGAGGGAGATAGGAGCCAAAAACTCAGAAAGCTCAAGTCAAAGCCCATTCTCAGGGACATGGCAGGGGGACACGGGATGTGGTGGGGAGGCCCCTGTATCGTTCAAAGTGCCTGGCTAATAACTGAGCTCATTTTGCTAAGTGTGTGGACACTGGAGGCAGGAGAAATGGCAGGGGAGGCACGTGTTTATGCCTCTCCATCAAGTTATTGCCCAGGCTGTGGGAAGAAAAGGACAAATAATAAAACCTAACCCGATGACCACCAACCTGCCATATGCCGACGGCTGTGCTAATGTGACATCTCATGCACTCTGCATGACACCCCTTGAGGCAGGTGCTATTTTTATGCCTTTCTTGCAGGTGAGCTACAGAGAATTAGATTAAATAACATGTGCAATGTCATAAAGATATAACGACGGAATTGGAAATTCAAATCTGGACAGTCTGGCTACAAAATCTGCACATAACCACTGTGCTCTACCTCCTCCTAGCTGATATAGATGATAAAATTTTAAGCCTCTCTTACTTTTTACGATCGTATCCTTATAAAATACTTTTATGGGGATATCCAGAGTTGGTGGGGAGGGTTGGAAATGTGTGTATGTCCTTTGTTAATGGTGAACATCCTCTTTATTTTCCTCTATGTTCTATCTTGTAGAATAGACATGATTGCACTTTTATATAGGTGGGTTGGGGTTCTGAAAGGTTAGGAAAAAACCAACTTTAAAGTATTATTTATTCTTAAAAAAACCCACTGGGATTAAGAAAATGGAGGCCGAAGTTTTGAAATCTGCCTAAAAATTCATGACAACTCATGAGACCAAAGGCTAAAAGTGAGGAAGGGAAGAAATGAGGGTGGATGCAACCCAGGGAAAGCAGAACAGAAGCCAAGATATATTTTTAAGGAATTAAGAGTAAGAGTTCTGCCTAAAAAGGTGAAAATTTGCCATTGCTTATCGGCAATCTTAGTGGCCCAGCTTCTCTCCGCGCAGACTCAAATGTTTGAGCCTTTGAGGCTGAATCAGGCCCAAGAGCACAGACCTGGAAGCGGCTCTCCGAGCAATCATTGTCACAACTCCTTTCCTCTCCCCAGTCTTCCTTTCTCACTGGGGTCCCTGGCGGAATAACAGGGCTAAGTTCCACTCTGTCCTCTTACTGCTGTGTCTTTCACCAGGACACCCATTACACAAGCTGTCTCATTCCCAGATTCAAGCAGATGGCCTCTCAACGAGCCACTCCCACCCATCCTTCAACATCCCTTAACCTGTAACCTGGCCCTGGCCCCTGGCCCCCAGCTCTGCCGGGGGGTCTCCATTTCCACTCCTGCTATTGCGGGGGGGAGAGGGAGGGCAGAACCCATTACCTTCTGGGAACTCCTGGAGCCATTCTGTGGGGTACAACCTATTTTTTAGAAAGAATTATGCTTGCTTCCTCTTCAGCATGCCTATAGAGTTCTTCTTGTCCTGACCCTAAAAAAGAGGCTGTTGTATAATTTCTTGAGGTTTGTGTCCTCTGATTCCTCTACCCATGATCAAATGACAGTTTCACTGTGGAGCAAATACAGTGTTTTTAAAATGAGATTTCAATTCTTTGCTAAGGGACCGTGTTCCAGATTTGACATCCAGGCTGACAGAATTAGGTGAAATGGCCTTTTTTGTAGAATCATTTTAATCAGGCCAGGCATGAACAATTCCCAGAGTACGTTCTGCTTCCTATTTTGAGAGAGACCAGCTCTGAATTTTAGTTGCTATGTCAGGAGACTTTTACCTTGCTGGCAGAGACATTTGCCTTTGGAGTCATTTGAAATGTGTCATAAAGCTGCAGCTCAGAGTCCTGCTATGTGCAGTTTGTGGACGGCTCCAACATTGTTTTCCTATGAAGTGATGCTCCACTCTATTTTCATCAGATTCTCCCAGCTATTGGCACAGTACCTCTTTAGCAAAACAGTGCAAAATCACGGATCATCCACAGCAGGTGACTTAGAAAATTGTTTTTCAACCGATGGGCTGTTTATTTGTTTTACCTGTAAATAAATTATAAACGTTGAAGTGTCGTTTTCGTTTAGCAATTCATCATAATTACCTGGGTGTAATTTAAACATGGTGGGAGGGCTCTGTTCTCAGACCTGCTCTGAAGGCCGCCCGGCTGAAGCCTGACTGTAGTATGTGGAAAGAGTGCCCTCTAGTGGACAACTGCATGTTGAAGGGGTTACTAGCCGGTCTCATCTAGGGAGAAGGAAGCTGGCTCTTGGTTTTGTTTTGTTTTTAATCCGTAAGGACTGTAATGTCTTGTCTGTCGAATGAGGCATAATCCCTTTTGGCAGGTACTTTAGAAAAAGGTCTCAGTGAAGTGATGAGAGAGCTGTAGCCTGAGAAATAACAAATTGGTGTGAACACTTTCAACTATGATGTGCTTTCTAACAATTCCTAGAATCCAACCATCTTCATCGCTCATTTAATCCACCAGCAATTTAAAGGATAGTGTGTCAAATGCAATTATTATGGCCTATGTCTTCTAATTAATAAACCCTTTTAATTAGGAGCCATTTTCTTCTAAATTAGAAGTTTAAATGTGAGCCTCAGCAATTCTTCCCTTTTCTAAGCCCACTCACCCTGCCTGCCTTATTTCTTGTTTCCCTCCTTTTCCCTCTTGATTCTGATTTCCCTGCATGGTGGCGTCTGCAGAACAATGCCTGACATATACTACAGAGTTCATAAATATTTGTTAAATCTTGATGTGAGATAAGGAGAAAGTCCTTGAAAATAGCTTGATTTTATGGAAAGAAGTTCTTTAAAACAGAAAAGATGATCCCCATCATCTCCCCTTTGCCCTATGCATAGAAGGTTCTAGTGTTGGCAGGTTGCCGGGCGCATTAGCCACCATGAGGGAAGTGTCTTTGAGCTGTTCTCCCTGCATGTCCTCGATGCTATGGCAACTCTGCTGCACGGCTCTAACGGCAGCTTAGAAAAACCCTCGTTTCCCTGTTCTCAGTATGGTCTCCTGGATGATGCGTTTTCCTCATTATGTTTGATTTGCTGTTGTAGTCTAACTCCTAAGTTAGCATTTTGTCACTAAATCTCTATTCAGAAGAAAATTCTTCTCCTGATAGAATCCTCAGTCTACCTAAGGATTCTGAGAAATGAATTGGAAATTTAAACCCGCTTTAATCAGAAATTAGAGTAAAAGTGATTAAGTGCTAAAGGACCTGTGAGAGTGAATCCCTTCAAAGTGCAGCACAGACCCACTGGATACCTCCAGTGCGGATCCTTAGCCACGCTGGTCTCCAGTTGGAGCTCGGTACTGCTCAAAACCCTTTTGCTCTCCCCGGTCAGCTCTCCGTCTCATTGCTCAAGGCAGCTTTTCCATATCTATACTGCTCTCCTTGATCTCCCTTCCGCCATCCCATCCATAGAACACAGACCTCTAGGGGCACATTACCTTTAAACTGCCTCTCCTCCCTTCAGGCACCCACAAATACCAACGCGCGCGCACACACACACACACACACACACACACACACACACACACATACACAGGTTGAATCTCCTAAGAGCTCATTCATCTGTTTCCTTATGTCCTAGTTGCACACATATAATAGAGATTCTTTTAATATTGACTGAATAATACAAAGTCAGCTTTGCTCATCAGACTTAGCTTTCCTCATCTATTTCAACTCTGAAATGTCCAGTTAGTTCTAGGAAGCTCCAGACAGGGAAACTTCTCACTTGCCATTTCATTCCTGGGTGCTTAATTTCTCCAATCACTTTATGTGCCCATGATTTTTAAGCCTATGACCTCTCTGCTTCTGTGGAATGGGTCAATCTTGTAAAATTGAGGAGAGGTTATACTGAACCTGTTATTACAGCTCAAATATGCATCAAGACACTGAGGGAAGGAAAATCAATACCGTCAAATGATTCTGTATTTGTAAAATAATGGTTTAGAGATCTCAGCTAACGGGACTGCAAGTTCCTCCAGGCAAGGCAAATCTTTTTCATCTTTTAATATTCTGTAGAATTTTCTATGGGGTGACTATCCCTATTCTTGTTTTTCCTTTCCTTTCTGCATATTTTAAAACTTCATCCTTTTTTCAAAAGTAATCATGAAACTTTGGCAGAGAAAAATTCCTCCATCCAACCCCCCTGATCCAGGTTCTTCATAACCTTGACTGTGGTAATGATGTGTGGTTTGCCCTCACTGTTTTATAGAACAGAGTTCATTTCACTTTTTAAAATCAGCTTTTCAAGTGTATTATCTCAGCTTTAAAAGTGTTTTATTACCCACTCCATTCTCATAATTCATGGAGTGTGAAATGTATTGGGGACAGAAATTAATAGAAAAAGAAGATTATTAGAAGCAAACTCCTAGCCAAAAACTGGATAAAGCCAAGGCCTAGGTAAGAAGCAGTTCTGAGAAAAGTGAATGTATATCCAGTGGAACAGATGAGAATCAAAGAATATACACAATAAAGCATCAGGCATAGACTAGGATGTGGGGAAGAGGTCATGTATTATGTTATTGGGTCAGATTGTAAGAGCATGGTTGTAGATATTGTGGAAGCATGTGCACAGAGATCTTATTGGAATAATTATCTTCCCTATTAAATATAAAATCCTTGTGAGCAGAGAGGTACAGCTGAGAGATACTGTAAAAGAAGCAATGCCCAGGAAACAGGGATTAAAGATGGCGATGTGAGAGGTAAGACAGAGGCTTCTTCCTAAAACCGCATATAATATGAAAATATAATTAATACAACTAATCCTGAAAGAGCAACCGGAAAGAGGACTGCGCCAGACTGCATATACCTGGAGAAAAAATCAGACCTCATGGAACAGGGTAACGTTCCAAAGCTGTGGCCTGGCAGGACCCAAGCCCTTCCCCCACCCCAGCTCACTGGTGGGAGGAAGAGAAATGGAGCAGGGAGGGAGAGGAGGCCTGGGACTGCTGAATACCTAACTCCAGAGATCTTCTCTGAGAGCACAAACCTACATTTCATGGTGCTTTCATGATACTCTCATGATTAGGGGATTGGAAAGCTAAGACAGGCAGAATTCCTTTAGAGGCTGAGATTCCAACCACTTGTGGAAAGCAGGGATCCATATCTGACTGCTCTGGGACAAAAGAAAGGTGGGAAGTCTGAGAGACTTCCTAAGCATAGAGGCTTATACCTGTGTGCTCTGCCCACTGGTTCAGGCAGTGGAGGCAGGCATAGCAGCCGGGAAGCAGTAAACAGCTCTTTCCTCCCCCCAGGCACCAATACCACTCCCCTGTGACCCCCGACATTGCTTCAGGGGCTGAGCAGCTCCAGAGAGTAGAGCTTCTGGACACTAGAGAGCTCCATATACAAATATGAAATGCCAAAGGAACCTGGTTCAAAGTAAAATTAATACAACTCCTGAGAAAGATGACATTGACCTCATGAATCTTCCTGAAAGGGAGTTCAAAATAAAAATCATTAACATGCTCGTGGAGGTACAGAAAAAAACAAGACCCGGAATGAATTCTGGTCAGAGATCCAATCATTGAAGAGCACAATGAAGGGTATTAAAAGCAGACTATCTACAGTGGAAGAGACAATAAATGAAATAGAAACTAGAGAAGAGGAATACAAAGAAGCTGAGGCACAGAGAGAAAAAGGATCTCTAAGAATGAAAGAATATTGAGAGAACTGTGTGAACCATCCAAACAGAACAACATTCACATTATAGGGATACCAGAAGAAGAAGAGAGAGAGAAATGGATAGAAAGTGTCTTTGAGGAGTTAGTTGCTGAAAACTTCCCCAGTCTGGGGAAGGAGATAGTCTCTCAGGTCATGGAGATCCACAGATCTCCCAACACAAGGGACCCAAGGAAGACAACACCAAGACATTTAGTAATTAAAATGGCAAAGATCAAGAATAAGGACAGACTACTCAAAGCAGCCAGAGAGAGAAATAAGATCACATACAAAGGAAAGGCCATAAGGCTATCATCAGACTTCTCAGCAGAAACCTTACAGGCCAGAAGGGAGTGGCATGATGTATTTAATGCAATGAGGCAAAAGGGCCTCGAACCATGATTACTTTCTCCAGCAAGATTATCATTTCAATTTTAAAGAGGATTAAACAATTTCCAGATAAGCATAAGCTGAGAGAATTTACCTCTCACAAACCATCTCTACAGTGTATTTTGGAGGGACTGCTATAGATGAAAGTGTTCCTAAGGTTTATGGCTATCACCAGAGGTAATAAAACCACATAAAGAAAGTAGAACAGCTAATTATTAAGCAAATGCAAAATTAAATTAACTATCCCCAAAGTCAATCAAGGGATAGACAAACAGTACAGAATATAATACCTAATATATAAAGAATGGAGGAGGAAGAAAAAGGAGGAGAAAAAAGAACCTTTAGATTGTATTTGTAATAGCATATTAAGTGAGTTAAGTTAGACTCTTACATACTAAGGAAGTTAACCTTGAATCTTTGGTAACCATGAACCTAAAGCCTGCAATGGCAATAAGTACATACCTATCGCTAATCACCCTAAATGTAAATAGACTGAATGCACCAATCAAAAGACATAGAGTCACTGAATGGATTAAAAAAAAAGACCCTTCTATATGGTGCCTACAAGAGACTCACTTTAAACCCAAAGACATACACAGACTAAAAGTGAAGGGATGGAAAAAGATATTTTATACAACTAATAGGGAGAGAAAGCAGGAGTTGCAGTACTAGTATCAGACAAAATAGACTTCAAAACAAAGAAAGTCACAAGAGACAAAGAGGACATTACATAATGATAAAAGGGTCAAACCAACAAGAAGATATAACCGTTATAAATATCTATGCATCCAACACAGGAGCACTTACATATGTGAAACAAATACTAACAGAATTAAAAGAGGAAATAGAATGCAATGCATTCATTCTAGGAGACTTCAACACTCCACTCACTCTGAAGGACAGATCAACCAGACAGAAAATAAGTAAGGACACAGAGGCACTGAACAACACATTAGAGCATATGGACCTAACAGACATCTACATAACTCTACACCCAAAAGCAGCAGAATACACATTCTTCTCAAGTGCACATGGAACATTTTCAAGAATAGATCATATACTAGAGCACAAAAAGAGCCTCAAGAAATTCAAAAAGATTGAAATTGTACTAACCAGTTTCTCAGACCACAAAGGTATGAAACTAGAAATAAATTATGCAAAGAAAATGAAAAATCCCGCAAACACATGGAGGCTTAACAACATGCTCCTAAATAACCAATGGATCAATGACCAAATAAAAACAGAGATCAAGCAATATATGGAGACAAATGACAACAATAATTCAACACTGCAAAATCTGTGGGATGCAGTGAAGGCTGTACTAAGAGGAAAGTATATTGCAATACAGGCCTACCTCAGGAAAGAAGAACAATCCCATATAAGCAGTCTAAACTCACAATTAATGAAACTAGAAAGAGAAGAACAAATGAAGCCCAAAGTCAGTAGAAGGAGGGACATAATAAAGATTAGAGCAGAAATAAATAAAATCGAGAAGAATAAAACAATAGAAAGAATCAATGAAAGCAAGAGCTGGTTCTTTGAGAAAACAAACAAAATAGATAAACCCCTAGCCAGCCTTGTCAAGAAAAAAAGAGAGTCTGCACACATAAATAGAATGAGAAATGAGAAAGGAAAAATCACTACAGATGCCACAGAAACACAAAGAATTATTAAAGAATACTATGAAAAACTTTCTAGAAAAATATTACCTTCCAAGGCAGACCCAGAAAGAAGAAGAAAATCTGAACAGACCAATTACTAGCAACGAAATTGGACTGGTAATCAAAAACCTACCCAAGAACAAAATCCCAGGACCAGATAGCTTCACTGCTGAATTTTATGAAACAATTAGTGAAGACCTAATACCCATCCTCCTTAAAGTTTTCCAAAGAGAAGAGGAGGGAATACTTCCAAACTCATTCTATGAGGCCAGCATCACTCTAATACCAAAACCAGGCAAAGACACCACAAAAAAAGAAAATTATAGACCGGTATTGCTGATGAACATAGATACAAAAATACTCAACAAAATATTAGCAAAACGAATTCAAAAATAAATCAAAAAGATCATCCATCATGACCAAGTAAGATTTATTCCAGGTGTGCAAGGATGGTACAACATTCAAAAGTCCATCAACATCATCCACCAAATCAACAAAAAGAAGGACAAAAACCACATGATCATCTCCATAGATGCTGAAAAAGCATTTGACAAAATTCAACATCCATTCATGATAAAACTCTTAACAAAATGGGTATAGAGGGCAAGTACCTCAACATAATAAAAGCCATATATGACAGACCCACAGCCAACATTATACTTAACAGCAAGAAGCTGAAAGCTTTTCCTTTAAGATTAGGAACAAGACAAGGATGCCCACTCTCTCCACTTCTATTCAACATAGTACTGGAGGTCCTAGCCAGGGCAATCAGACAACACAAAGAAATAAAACGCATCCAGATTGGGAAGAAAGAAGTTAAACTATCCCTGTTTGCAGATGACATGATATTGTACATAAAAAACCATAAAGAATCCACTACAAAACTACTAGATCTGATATCTGAATTCAGCAAAGTTGCAGGATACAAAATTAATACACAGAAATCTGTGACATGCCTATACACTAACAATGAACTAGGAGAGAGAGAAATCAGGAAAACAATTCCATTCACAGTTGCATCAAAAAGAATAAAATACCTAGGAACAAACCTAACCAAGGAAGTGAAGGACCTATACTCTGAAAACTACAAGACACTCATGAGAGAAATTAAAGAAGATGCCAATAAATGTAAACACATCCCATGCTCATGGATAGGAAGAATTAATATTGTCAAAATAGTCATCCTGCCTAAAGCAATCTACAGATTCAATGCAATCCCTATCAAAATACCTACAGCATTCTTTTTTATTTTATTTTATTTTGGTATCATTAATTTACAATTACATGAAGGATATTATGTTCACTAGGCTCCCCCCCTCACTAAGTCCCCCCCACATACCTGTTCACAATCACTGTCCATCAACATAGTAAGATGCCCAACAGCATTCTTCAACGAACTAGAGAAAATCATTCTAAAATTCATATGGAACCACCAAACACCCCGAATAGCCAAAGCAATCCTGAGAAGGAAGAATAAAGCTGGGTGGATTATGCTCCCCAACTTCAAGCTCTACTACAAAGCCACAGTAATCAAGACAATTTGGTACTGGCACAAGAACAGACTCATAGACCAATGGAACAGACTAGAGAGCCCAGATATAAACCCAACCATATATGGTCAATTAATATATGATAAAGGAGCCACGGACATACAATGGGGAAATAACAGCGTCTTCAACAGCTGGTGTTAGCAAAACTGGACAGCTACATGTAGGAGAATGAAACTGGACCACTGTCTAACCCCATATACAAAAGTAAACTCAAAATGGATCAAAGACTTGAATGTAAGTCATGAAACCATAAAACTCTTAGAAGACAACATAGGCAAAAATCTCCTGAATATAAGCATGAGCAACTTCTTCCTTAACGCATCTCCTTGAGCAAGGGAAATAAAAGCAAAAATAAATTTATGGGACTACATCAAACTAAAAAGTTCCTGTACAGCAAAGGACACTATCAACAAAACAAAAAGGCATCCTACGGTATGGGAGAATATATTTGTAAATGACATATATGACAAGGGGTTAACATCCAAAATATATAAAGAACTTACACACCTCAACACCCAAAAAGCAAATAACCCGATTAACAAATGGACAGAGGATATGCAGAGACAGTTCACCAAAGAAGAAATTCAGATGGCCAACAGACACATGAGAAGATGCTCCACATCACTAACCATCAGGAAAATGCAAATTAAAACCACAATGAGATATCACCTCACACCAGTAAGGATGGCCAGCATTGAAAAGACTAAAAACAACAAATGCTGGCGAGGATGCGGAGAAAGGGGAACCCTCCTACTCTGCTGTTGGGAATGTAAGCTAGTTCAACCATTGTGGAAAGCAATATGGAGGTTCCTCAAAAAACTAAAAATAGAAATACCATTTGACCTGGGAATCCCACTCCTTGGAATTTACCCAAAGAATACTTCTCAGATTCAAAAAGACATATGCACCCCTATGTTTATTGCAGCACTTTTTACAATAGCCAAGATATGGAAACAACCTAAGTGTCCAGCAGTAGATGAATGGATAAAGAAGAGGTGGTACATATACACAATGGAATACTATTCAGCCATAAGAAAGAAACAAATCCTACCATTTGCAACAACATGGATGAAGCTGGAGGACATTATTCTCAGTGATATAAGCCAGGTGGAGAAAGACAAATGCCAAATGATTTCCCTCATTTGTGGAGTATAACAACGAAGCAAAACCGAAGGAACAAAATAGCAGCAGACTCAGAGACTCCAAGAAGGAACTAGTGGTTACCAAAGGGAAGGGGTGTTGAAGGGCGGGTGGGGAGGGAGGGAGAAGGGGATTGAGGGGTATTATGTTTAGTACACATGGTGTGAGGGATCACAGGGAAGACAGTGTAGCACAGAGAAGAAACATAGTGGATCTGTGGCATCTTGCTGCACTGATGGACAGTGACTGCATTGGGGTAGGGTGGGGACTTGATAATATAGGTAAATGTAGTGACCACATTGTTTTTTCATGTGAAACCTTCAAAAGAGTGTATATCAATAATACCTTAATAAAAAAAATTTTTTTTAAAAAGAAGCGATGCCCAAAGACTTCCAATTTCTAACTGAAATATATCCTACCATATATGACCTGTAGGGGGTGCACTGAAACAACAATTGCATAAAAGTGAAAATCTATGCTTCTGTGTGACTGAAATTCCCGTAGTTGGCTTTACATCCTCTACTGTCATGCCAGTGAAATCTAGGGTGGGGACGGTGTCTTGTGAAAATTTACTATGTTATGAATAAGAAGCTTCCTGAAATGTGTTTGTTACATGTTATCTAGTACTTTTATCCCCCAAGGTGGAAGGGTGTGCACAAAATCAATGGCATTAGAAGGCCAAGATCCTAAAAATATTAATAATAAACAAAATAATTAAAGCATGGCTTAAACATGATTATTTGATCCACACATTTTTTCCTAAATCATTGTTATTTTTTCGAATACTAAGCAGTAATTCAGTAAACTAAATTGTGGGCTCCTTGGGATAAGGACAAAGTCTTATGATATTTGTATTCTTATTGCCCATCAAAGTGTCTGGTGTACATTAGACCTCTGTAAATGCTGAATCCCTTCCCTCAGACCCACTGGCTGTTGGCCTCAGTGGGCCTGGTGGTAGTCTGGAAGTAGAAGTAGGTAATGATATATTAGAATTTGAGGCTTCTTGAAAAGTCAAAAATACAGTATTTCAGAGTTGAGAGGAACCGAAGAGTAATGGTTCCCCAAACTAATTTCACATCATAGTCCCCTACGGAAACTGAAACACTTCTAGATGGAAACATTTCTATATAGAAATTTTTTTTTTCTATCCAGATAGAACTTCTGTATACAAAGTACTTTAGCTCCAGACTGAAAAAATTAGTCTCAGTAACTCAGAGGCAGAATTGAGGAGATAGATAAATATAGATATACATCTATACACATGATATACACACATATGTATATTTTTAACATATGCATTTAAGTGCATATATTTAAAAACATGCAATTTAAATACATATATTTAAATGCCTATGTATATTCATATATACTTAAATTACTATATATTTATATAACTAAATTACATTTGGTAAAGGGGAAAAATTAGTGTATATATATTTAATATCTTGACCTGGACGATGGTTACGTGAGTATATACACATGTCAAAATGTATCAGGCTGTACACTAATTTGTACATTTTATTGCATGTACTCAATAAAAAGTATCTAAAAAAATAAATGAATAAATAAATTGCATTTAGGAACCACAATCTTGGTGGTCCTCGTCCAAGTGCCAGGGACATTCCCATACCTGTGCAGCTTGTGGCAGAACCTCTGAATTGAAAGCAGTGGTCACACCCCCTGTTGGAAGCAAAACTTTAAAACTGAAACAAGTTTTTATTGCAAACCTGTAACTTTTCCAATGATTGTCTAAAACCAGCATCACATTTGGCCCCACATCACCCCAATGTCTTTTGCCTGCTCACTTAGCACTGGGTTCCCAGGGCTGGATTCATTACTGAAATTATCAGAGTCATAAGATGCAGACCCTGGAAGACACCCTGCTTAGTGTTTTACTAACAAAGGAAATGAAATGAAGTTAACTAGCGAGAAAGAACTGTAAATGCTCTGGGAACCATACCAGCCCTGGATTATTCACCCATCAAATCCCAGCAGGATTCATGGGATAATCACAATCATTCCACATTTTGATCTAAATCAGTAGTTTTCAATACACCCCACAGGGCCCTGGGGGAGCACGGGGCTGGTGGGCCCTCCCCCTTTGGACACTTCAGTGAGCCCAGCTCTTCGTGCGCTTGTTCTGTTTATTGCTTTCACTGGGAAAGTCTAATTTTCTTTCTTAACCGAGAGCCCCCAGCTTTGAAAAGAGTTTGTAAACCACCAGTGCAATAGTTACTTCAGATAGGCCGCTGGGATAAACCCCTCCCTGTGGTGAGTACAGGTCACGCTGTGCTCTGGCACACATGTCTTTCTCACCTTTCAGCATTTCTGTGCTGACCATGTCCACTGCCCTGCTGGGAAGCATTTTTTAGGGGGCGCTTTTTTAGTCCAGTTTCTCTGTATTGGTGCAGTAAAGGAGCTAGAGTGTATTCCACCCACCTGTCAGTCCTCTCGATGTATCTGAGACAACTTTAGAGTTTTCTAGGGCTGTTTATAAAGACTGTAAATCCAAAAACAATGCTTCAAAAAGCTGTTGCCTACTCCCACACATTTTTCATTGGCCAGTTGGAAACTTGATTGTAGTACAAAGTGTCTGACAACTTCTCTTAGAAATTATTTTGTATATGGGTGAATGTAGTAACCACAATGTTGCTCATGTGAAACCTTCATAATATTGCTTATCAATGATACCTTAATTTAAAAAATGCTTTGTAAATTTTTCTTTTATAATTATTTATGGATGAACTCTGATATGTTATGGATCATTTATGTCCAGAAATTAATTATTCTGGTTTTTTATCCTTTATTAAAGTCTTTAATCATCTTTTCCTGAAAGTAATATAGTTTTTTAATGTTTCCAGAGAAAGCAGTAGTTGTTGAGCAGAAACCTCTGTCTAGGACCTTTGAGTCATTAAAGTGTCTGAATGTTTTAATCTTCTGAGAGAGGAAAAATCAGAACTAGGAACCAGAATTCAGATTCATCCAGTTAGGCCCCTTTCATGATGGCATGGGGCCACTTAAAGTTTATGAGACAATTTCAAGGTTTGTTCTTCCACTATTAGACTAGTCTTTCAGCCACATACAATCACATATACAGCAAGCAGTCTGTGACATCTTTAATACTATATAGGAATTTTAACATTTATATTCTTTTCACCAAAAGCTTTTTTCACCCTCCTCCGTCTCCTACCCACCCTCTTCCCTGTATATCCAACTCTTGAAAAGACTAGAAAGGGAGAAATAGAAATAAGTAGGAAGGAACCCCATTTTTAAAATGTAGGCTGTCCCCTGATGATAATCACAGTAACAGTTAACATCTATTGAGCTCTCTCTACATGCCAGGCACTGTTTCCAATGCTTTATATGCGTAACTCAAAATACACAGAAGAGTCCTACTGTTATGATCCCTGTTTTACAGAAGAGGAAACCATGGCCCCAAGAGGTTATGTCACTTGCTTAAGGTCACCTAGGTGGCCATGGGAGCCATGGAGAGAATACAGGTGGTCTGGCTCAGACACTTCTAGGGCCTGAAATTCCCACCCAGCTTTGAAGACTGATTTTTTTTTGCTTGAAATGCCTCACTCACAGTAGGCACATGATAGATTGTTGTTGCATTAAAATGTATTTTTGATGACATTTTCTTGAATTAAGTTGACTAAAATCTAAGCAAAAGGATTTAAACAAGAAGAAGGAGGAGGAAGAGGAAGAACAACAGCAGCCACACTGGGTTTTAGGTTGAGTCTCCTGTACAATCTACAAAGTTACGTTGATAACATCAGCTGTTACCATGATCCATCTGTGATGTGCATCTACATGAGAAGCGATGCTGTTTGACTCTGATCTTCCTGTTTAGCAAGGCCCACCCTTGGCAAAGCAAGACAAACTTACTGAGTTTGTCTTCAACCAGAGATAGGCTAGAGTCCTAAGAGTGAATTCATTCATCTTCAAACGTGACAAATAGTCTAGAAATAAAGTCATCATTTGGCTCGTCAGTCTCATAGTCAGATATTTAACCCTTTGACATTTAACATTTCAGAACAGCTGGTAAGGGAAAAAGTAAATAAACTGAGGGTTGCTTTATTATTCTTAAAAAAATATCATCTTATTCTGAATGCTTTTCCATTCTTTCCTCCCATGTTCTCTGTTCTATTAAAACTATTTGTACCACAAGGACAACTGTCAGTGTATATAAAGTCACCCAAGTTGGCTACTGGTACTTTTTTTCCAATTTCCACCCCCAGCCCAAAGTAGTAACTGGGGAATCTGAATTTCTTCCATATTCTAAATTCTTTGGTGACAGAAACAGAAGAAAAAAAAGCCTTCGACTTCCTGGCTGAAATATAGCTGGTTTTCCTAGATTCAGTGGATAATTTTACTCCATTGTGCTTTATTTATTCTTAGTAGAACATGTGGGGATTGTTTTCAGGATAATGTCAGGATAATTGTTCAAAACTGAGCTATGGGCTGACCCAAGGGCATTATGCTGGGAATTGCTTGGCTGAGATGTATGAAAGATCTCTCCTCTTATCAAAACTATTTCTTCTTAAACATAAAGATAAATGAGGAAAGGTTTGACATGAGATAAGAATAACAACAAAATAAGTTAGTGACTAAATGCATTATGTGATCCTAGTGCATAGTTAGATGGCAAATCAGTTGTGCCTCCTGGCCCTGGATCTTCATGCTAATGCTGTAATAGGATGATAGATGTAAGATGCCTTCCGTACCCTGGCAGGGAGCACCCTCTGCACCCTTCCTTTCTCAGGAAGGTAGCATTGGCCACACAGTTATACAAAGGATTGCTAAATATGAGACCTCAATGTTTCACCAGCCCTTATTATTATTTTTCAATGTTTGATGAACTGTACAAATAGTATGTCCTTATTGCAGTGATTTTGAAAGGGTATTTAAGCCAAAACAAAATGTGGAAATTATTTCATAGTCCCACAGCCAGATATAACCACCATTAACATTTTGGGTCTACCCCACTGGACTGACATGCACACCGTACCCATAGTCCTGCTGGGAGCAGTGACAGCAGTGGGAACAGAAGCAGCAGGAATGAGCACCGTGGTTTCATGGTAGCTGCTGATGGTAGGTCAGCAATAGCAACACCAGGAGAAGTCATACCCACAATACCACGGCTGCAGAGAAAGCCCCAGTAACTGTAGCAGCTGTACTGGAGGTGTCTTCATAGTAACAATAGTTGTACTTAAGGGGCAGAATAAGTTGTCTTAAGGGGCAGAACCTGGATTTGAGCCCTAGGCAGTCTGGCTCCATAATCCGCTCTTAACCACAACACTGGTAGCAATAGCAAAAGTAGCATGCATTCTAAAATACAGTATGTGGAGGGGTTTGCAAGTTTTACATGCTTATATAATGAATGCATTTTGAGAGGGATTCTGAAATTGGAAGAATAGAATAAGAGGATATGAAATAATTTTTTTAAACTTACAATTAAAATGGTCCTTTTTTTTTTTTTTTTTTACAATTTTCCACTTAACTGTCTTTCAAAGATAGTATATTTTGCAAACATTTTTGCTCCCCTATTTACATTATTCCTCAACAATTTGCTGCTATCCCTTGGTAGGCTTGTCTTAGAGTCTGTGAATTCTTAAAAAATAATGGGCAAATTAACCAGGCTGCTTAAATGATTATACTCTTCAGTTTGTAGGTGTGCCTCCCTGTGTTTAGATGCTTGATAAGCATTTGTGAATGAATGAATAAAGCACTAAGAAAATTTCACAATCTACACGGAAAGCAAATAGAGTTATCCTGTTTCATGCTGATGGTAACAACAGCCAAGGGGTAAGAAAAAACCTTAACAATAAGCAAAAAAAGGTGAATGTTGTTGATGCTTTGGTTCTCTTTGGGTTCTATTTTGTCTTCTATAATTCTGTATTTTGAAAATTTAGGTTGCAGATTATTGTGTTGTTCAGTGCCTCTGTGACCTTACTTATTTTCTGTCTGGTGGATCTGTCCTTTGGAGTGAGTGGTGTGTTGAAGTCTCCCAGAATGAATGCATTGCATTCTATTATCTCCTTTAATTCTGTTAGTATTTGTTTCACATATGTTGGTGCTCCTGTATTGGGTGCATATATATATTTATAATGATTATATCCTTTTGTTGGACTGAGCCCTTTATCATTATGTAATGTCCTTCTTTATCTTTTACTTCCTTTATTTTGAAGTCTATTTTGTCTGATACTAGTATTGCAACACCTGCTTTTATCTCTCTGTTGTTTGCATGAAATATCTTTTTCCATCCCTTGACTTTAAGTCTGTGCATGTCTTTGGGTTTGAGGTGAGTCTCTTGTAAGCAGCATATGGATGGGTCTTGCTTTTTTATCCATTCAGTGACTCTATGTCTTTTGATTGGTGCCTTCAGTCCATTTACATTTAGGGTGACTACCGATAGGTATGTACTTATTGCCATTGCAGGCTTTAGGTTTGTGGTTACCAAAGGTTCAAGGTTAGCTTCTTTACTATCTTACTGTCTAACTAAACTCGCTTATTGAGCTATTATAAACACGGTCTGATGATTCTTTATTTCTCTCCCTTCTTATTCCTCCTCCTCCTCCCTTCTTCATATGTTGGGTGTTTTGTTCTGTGCTCTTCTAAGGAGTGCACCCATCTAGAGCAGTCCCTGTAAGATGCCGTGTAGAGGTGGTTTGTGGGAGGCAAATTCCCTCAACTTTTGCTTTTGTGAGAATTGTTTAATCCCTCCTTCATATTTAAATGATAATCGTGCTGGATACAGTATTCTTGGTTCAAGGCCCTTCTGTTTCATTGCATTAAGTATATCATGCCATTCTCTTCTGGCTTGTAGGGTTTCTGTTGAGAAGTCTGATGATAGCCTGATGGGTTTTCCTTTGTAGGTGACCTTTGTTTTCTCTCTGGCTGCCTTTAATACTTTGTCCTTGTCTTTGATCTTTGCCATTTTAATTATTATGTGTCTTGGTGTTGCCCTCCTTGGATCCCTTGTCATGGGAGTTCTGTGTACCTCTGTGGTCTGAGAGGCCATTTCCTCCCCTAGTTTGGGGACGTTTTCAGCAATTATTTCTTCAAAGACACTTTCTATCCCTTTTTCTCTCTCTTCTTCTTCTGGTACCCCTATAATGCGGATATTGTTCCATTTCAATTGCTCACACAGTTCGCTTAAAATTCTTTCATTCCTGGAGATCCTTTTATCTCTCTCTGCATCAGCTTCTCTGCGTTCCTGTTCTCTGTTTTCTAGTCCATTAATGGTCTCTTGCATCTCGTCCATTCTGTTTTGAAGTCCTTCCAGAGCTTGTTTTATTTCTGTATTCTCCCTCCTTAGTTCTTGCATATTTCTCTGCAAGTCCATCAGCATGGTTATGACTTTTGTTTTCAATTCTTTTTCAGGAAGACTGGTTAAATCTATCTCCCCGGGTTCCTTCTCAGGGGAAGATGTAGAAGATGTCGAAGCTGTCTGGGTTAGTCTTGTCTGGATCAAATTTTTTTGCCTTTTCATGTTGACAGGTGCTATTGACTGTCAGCTGGGAGGGCCAAACTTTTCACTTGCTACTGGCCTTTCTTTACTGGGACAACTGTGACCCCTACTGGCTTGTGTTGGGCAATTGCGTGTAGACTGGGTCTTTGTATCTTGCCCGGCCGGTATGGAGGAAGCTCCCTTGCTGTGGATGTGACCAGCCTCAGGCTGCTGCTTTGCTATGGCAGGGCCCCAGAGGGGTAATGGACGGGGGGCTGTTTGGCTGTTTACTGCCATCAGGGGTCTCAGAGCTGTTGCCCAGGGGATTAGTGCGCCCGGAGTTCCCTGGCATTTCCAGCTGCTGGACTGTGACCTCAGATGCTTCTGTCCAGCTGTGGGCTCCCTGTCCCTTTAAGACTTTCAGAAAGCACTAACTTTTCTTTGTCACAGGGGCGCTGACTTCGGGACCTGCTCACAGGTCCTACTGTTCTGCTTCCCTAGTTTCCAGCACCCCACGCATGCACTGTGCCTGCGCTCTGGTGCAGATGGCTGGGGCTGGGTGTTTAGCAGTCCTGGGCTCCCTCTCCCTCCCAACTCCGACTCCTCTCCTCCCGCCGGGAGCTGGGGTGAGGGGCGCTCAGGTCCCGCCGGGCTGCGGCTTGTATCTCACACCTTTCACCAGGCGTTGGGTTCTCGCAGGTGTGGATGTAGTCTGGCTGTTGTCCTGTGTCTTCTGGTCTCTCTTTTAGGATTAGTTGTATTTTCAAAAATATATGTTTTTGGGAGGAGATTCCCACTGTCCTACTCATGCCGCCATCTTGCCTCCACCCTCTAGGTTGCAAATTATATTTGTACTAATCTGCCTGTCCACTTGGGGGCTTTCCTTAGATGAGAGATGCCCTCTTCTCCCAGAAAGTTATCTTCCTGATAGTGTAAAAACCAAAACAAAAGATCACCCCAATGCATGAGTAAAATGTTACCTTTTGAATGATGAGAAATACAGAGTCTTGGGCAAAATGTATGACCCCTGCCATAATTTTGAATTCTTGTGTATCTCTTTAATTATGTAAGACAATTATAATTACTTCAGACTGCCAGAAGTGGCAAAATTAGAAGAAGTAAATATAATTTAAATATAAAATAACTTAAAAGGTAAAAAAAAAGCTAGGTTCATTTTCTGCCCAGGGTTTCAAGCTGAAGTTCTGGGGATATGACTTGATTTAATTTCCAAGCCTCTTATCTGTAGTTTATTCTTGTTACCGCAGTTGCTACTGGTTTTTCACTTGTACACAGGAAACCAGTGCCAATCAATGCTGTTCCCAAGGTGACAGGAAACCCTGGTTGGTCAGATGTTCATTGTGCTCGCTAGTCATGCTCCACCCATCATATTTTCTTCCCGTTTGGCTGAACTTAAGACAAATTAATCAGTGGTCAACATCTGGCAGACAGTTTGGGTGTCTTCTCAGTGATTTGTTGACCTGCACAATTAAAAAGTAAAAATTCCATACATGAAACTTGCAGACACTAAATATGGATACTGCGCAGAAGTTCTTGTAAGGACTTTCATGGAAGGCCCATCTTTTGGCTTTTTAACTGAAAATGTGAATTTTTCAAGTAGTGAAACATCTGTTGAATAAATATTTCACCTTTTTTTAGGACGGTGTGTAGCTTACTTCACCCTATTGTAAATTCCAGATACGAAAAGTGCAACTGGAGGCAAGGAAGGGCTCAGAGAATGTTAAGCTTCTTAACAGGTCTCTGCTGTGTGTGAATAATCTTTACTCACCTATATCTTTTCTTCACAGGAAGCCCTATTCCTTATAAACATATCCCTTACCACTGACCACTCTGAAAGCAAATGTTTGTACCCAGGACATAACAAATAAGGTAACTCATAATTACAGGCTAAGCATAAAATCAAGCCAGATGACCTTCCCATCCCTGGAAGCCAAGCTTCTTTACAATCTCCTCTTTCAAACTCCTGGTTTATGATACTATAAAAAGAAAAATTATCAACTGTCTACTAGCCTTGTGAACTGCTTTCAGAAATCACTGGTTTTAAAGAGAGTGGGACAAAAATGTATGTCTGATTTTATCAGGTCTAGTGATGGTAGAGAGCATGAGAAATGTAAAAAAAAAATGGTTTGGTTTGGTTTCTGTTTAGGAAGACAAAGCAAGGTAACAATGCAGGAAGGTGAGATTAAGATAAACCTAAAAAGGGCATGTATGTTGGACCGGATAGACTTTTCCTGTTCCTAAAATGTCTCATGTTCTTGCACAGGAAAAGCCTCCTTATTCACCCGAGGCATTTGCAAGTCCTAAGCGCAAGACCTACAAGTACCCTGGCTTGTGGTGGTAAGAAAGCAGGAAAGAAGTGGGTGGGAGAGGAAGTGTCCATGGTGACTGAGTCCACAACCAGTACAAATTTCCTAAAAGGCAGAAGAGCACTAGGACATTTGTTCATCCAGTTCTCCCTTATTTTGAGAACAAACTCTGCCGGCTTGTTCTTTCTTAACATTGCCCCCACACACATTTGGATACACCTAAAACTGGGGGTAACTGAGGCCACAGAGCCCCCAGAGAACTGCTAAGCATACTCACTGAGAGTCTCAGGACCTCGGTGACCTGTCAATCCCAGCATCATCCACGAAGATTTCTCTCCTAGGTGTTCTAGCAGGGGGAATTTTGAACCACTTGTTTTCTGTTTTCACTGAAAAATAGGGAGGCTAGGTCTGTGAAATAAAGATTAAATGCTAGAAAAAGTTTGCAATGTTTTGAATCCTAACCATTTTGCAGAGCCATAATCCAGGTCTTACCAATAGCCAGGTAGCCGAAGAGTCCAAGATGCGAAATAAGTATTTTTAAGCAGTCGGGTAGACTTGGTATTTGCTAGGGCCCTCTAAGAAATCTGATAGTGAACCCAGATAGAATCCTACAGCAAACCTAAAATGTATTTGAAAGGCATTTAATATTCTCTTTTCTTCCCCCTTATCTTAATTCCCCTTTTGATTTGCATGACAGTCTGTTTGAACAGGAACCATCCACTGTGTGCCTGCTCTTCTTTCCACCTGCAGTCACATCAGACGTGCAAAGGAGTGTGCATGCCCAGGGGAGGTGGCTGCCAGTTGTTACTCACTGTAGCTGTGGGCGCCCCTCCTGAGATGCTAGCCAGGACAGATGAGTGCCTATTCCTGGACAGCAGTGTAATGTGCAGTGCTGGCTGACTGACTGTAATCAAAACTGTTCCTGTGGTTCTTTAGTCTTATTTCTAACCTATGAAGTTGAGAGTTTTTGGGTGTTTGGCAGTAGTACGTGTAGAGCTTTTGTAGGGCATCTGACAGTAGAGATAAATGTCTGCAATGCATTTCTTTCAGGGACACATGGCAAGTGTGTTTTTCTGGGTGATCTTGTTTATATAACACATGCATTTAAAATAACTTCACCTCTTCTGTGGTGCTTAGTATAGAAAGAGTTACTGTTACAAAGCATCTCTCTGTGTAGGTAAACCCTATTCAGTAAAGAGCCAAATCTGAGCTTTCATCTGAATCCACAGAGAAAAAGTTGTTGGGGTGGGGAAAGTAAGATCATTTACTGGCCATATTTAAATATAGGATAACACCTCAAGGTCTAGCATTAGTACCAGTAAGAAAATGTCCCAGAATAACTATTCCTGTGTATGGAATGGAAGGGACTAGAAGAACTTTGATAGGTCTCCATGAATAGCTAACATTTTTTGAGCAGCTGCTATGTGCCAGGTACTGTACAAGAGGCATTACAACTATGTTGTATCATTTCCTCCTTGCAACCACCTCAGGGAAATAGATTTTATAATCTCAACTCTAATGATGAGAACACTGAGACACAGGCATTTAAATAGATGTCACAGGTCCTGTAGGCTGAGATGTGCCCAGGTCTGTGTGCCACCAAAGCCATGCTCTGTCCTTTGTCCTGCTTCCCCTCATGCCCAAGGCACCCCATAATTCTTCTGTTTAAATCTTTTCTATATTCATGATCGGCTGTATTCAATTTTGTCAGTGGAAAAGTAGCTTTCTAAAATAAAATAAGTTGTTCTTCCTAAGCTTTCTACACCCATCCCATTCGGAGAAGACCCCGTGGTACCACCTTCTACCCCTAGATGGCACCTGTGTGCCACTGACAGGTGGAAGAAAGCACGGTTGGTAGCAGGTTGGGGTTTTGCTTTTTTGTTCGAAGGACGTTTAAGCAGTTCTCATCTCTCTCTTCAAAAAATGGAGCTGGAGGTTATTTGTTGCCACGGTAAGATTTTAAGACCCGAATCAAATAAACAGAGAAAGGACTATGTTACGATCCTAAGGCTGACAGGGAGCCGCAATCACAGAAACCTCCCTTCCCAGAGGTCCCTAATGATCTATAGAAGGCAGTCCCCGCAGGGACCCTGTATTTTTCAGACAGCAAATGCTCTCAACAGGGTTTCCCAGCTCAGCGTATGTGGCCTTTCAGAAGATTCTTACTTGAGGTCAATCAGAAGGGCTTTTATTTCTTCTTTGTGAGCAAAGATAAAGATTTGTATTGTATGGAATCACTAGAACTTGGGGGCTCAAGCCTTTGCAGTTTTCTTTCTAAGAAAGAAAGGATTTGTTGCCCTTTTTCTGCCCCTCCTAACAAAACAATGACACAATCTCATCAGGGAGTTTTGTAAGTTCCATTAGGATTTGTTTTAAAAAGGGCTTTCCGTGATAAAGCACAATTTCACCACAGAAATGATCTGCAGGAAAAGATGGGGGTAGAGAGCCTTGCAAATTTTGCATTCGTGAACCCAGGGTTCCCGTAATGCCACGCCTTCTGGAGGGCAGCCCCCGAGCGAATTGGCAGTACATTAGAAAGCGTGATTATAAGAGGGAAAGCTGAAATGGCCCTCGCGTCAGCTGTTTTCCTCCACAGGATACTGGGTGACTCCTGTCCTAACCAGATACTGATTACTTAGAGCTTAGCCCAAGAGTTCTTGTCAAAAACTATTTCCATAGTGTATTTTGACTTGGCTGAGGTCTGAAGAACTTCTGGAATTTGCTAGATGTGGACCTGCACTCCAGGAACTGGTCAGTGGTGTTCGGTTAATGAACTCTATCCATTTGAACAGATTGTCTTAATCATCTTGTTTCTGTCTCATTCACGGCTCTCCAGATGTCCTCAGCTGACATGTAGAATTACTGGTGGAAAATGTACATTGATAACTGAGACAAATAAACGCTAAAAAAGTTGAGAGGACTTACCTTCAAGATGTTTTACATGATATTTCAAACATATTTAAGCTGCTATAAAATATAACTCAGTCTACAAATTTGTGCATTCTTGTACTTCCCCATTACAATTTTTTATAAGTATTGTACCTCATCTGTACTATAGGCAAACTCAAAATATTTACATTGTTGAGAACAATCTTTTGGAATGAATACGTTTCCTTCACATGAAATACAAAGAATTTATGTAACATGCAACTTCTCAAAATTTTCTACCAAATATTCAACCCAGAATGGTTTTGTGTTTACATATAAAGCAGACCATGAAGTATTTTTGAAAAATCTCTTAAGTATAACTACCAGTGTTAAGGCTTACAGTATTTTGTGGTTTCAAATGTCTGGCAGTCAAGAAGCAATTGCAAATACAATAAATAATATAATATTAAATCAAAATTACAGATCTTCTAAAACTCACTTTATCCTTAATCAGACTTAACTTGAAACACCTCTCAAGTACTGTGGCTATGTGGGATTTTTAAAGAAAGATCTTG
The DNA here is from genome assembly GCF_030020395.1 of Manis pentadactyla. NCBI lineage: Eukaryota > Metazoa > Chordata > Mammalia > Pholidota > Manidae > Manis > Manis pentadactyla. Next base: position 62,718,064 of record NC_080028.1, on the reverse strand, counting down.
TTTGTCGTTTTGTAGTATGGATTCCTGTTGAGACCAGAAGTCAATTAGCATTATTACAGGAAAATCACTGACTAGTTATCTAAGTTTTTATATCATAAATATTTAGGGCATAGTCAAAGCAAATACTAATTTTTCTCATTTGGAATCAATGAAAACCATTATGATAAACAGAACACACAATTTGTTTCTAATCAGTCTTGAAAATCGCTGGCTAGTTAATTCTTATTTCCCTTCCCACATCTACAAATCTCTCCCATGCATAGAAGAAATGCACAGATGCCTAGGAATTGAAATTAAGAGAATTATGCTTCACCTTGACAGGGTTGCCAGGCATTCTGTATATTCAGGATATGTCCTATATTTAATGATTTTGTCCTGTGTACTGTATTGACTTTGTCAGGATGCCCTGAATATCCTATATTCATCTTTTTAAATTAAATTACAGAAATTTGACAATTAGAGCTATTTTTCAAATCTAACTGGGCATCCTGTGTTTGTTCGCTAAATCTGATTATCCTACACCTTGTCATCTTTTGTTAAAGTCTTTTAGTAGTTAAACCCATTTGTATATTTCCTAAGTATATTCCTTAAGTCCACTGTTATATCAGAAATGACCATTTTTTAGAATGAAATACAATTAGTATCATTTAGGACCACTGAACATGCTCAGATAACCGAGTCAGTTGGTATTTAGTCATTCCAGTCTTATATTGTCTCTTTATCTGGAATATATATATATATATATATATACACACATATACATTTTCCTTCTTCATTATTCATAGAAACATGTCCTGGAGATCTAATAAAATGTCATTGTTGAGTATCTCAGGGATGAAGAGTTATCTGAATAAATATTAAGATTTCTACGTTGAGGTCTCTGGCAAAAAAAAATAATGAATTAACTTACAGAACAATACCTGAAGGAGAACAGTTTGTTAGAGAAACAAGGAATATTCTTGTAGCTTCTGTTCAAAAGCCTGCTTCTACATATTCTTCACTGCCATCTGCCTTGGAGAAGTGCCATTGAATATATCAACTTTAGAACTTATAATTTTGTCTTCACAGTTATAGACTAGATAGACTTGTTTGGATCGCAAATTCTCATAGTGAAAACTTAATGATTATCAGTTGCATATCTAGAAGATAGATTGAACTGGCTTCTATTATAGACAAAAATGTTATTTTAAACAATCTTTCCTGAGTAGTAATTATAGCTAATATGGTAGATATTCTGTTGCAGCATCTCAGGTGTTTACCTTCTTGAATATTCAGAGTGGTTGAAAGAAGCCACCACATGCATATCTAAGTCTAGAAACTGAGGCAGTGGTTTCAGAGTGGGTATATGCACCCCAAGGAATGTACAGAATGATTCAGTGGGTTGTAGAAAGAAAATATTAGAGAAACTATTTATATTTAATTTAATCTTTCCCTTTCCTATTTCAAATATTGTAAATGTTTTATAATTTGCATAATATACAAATACAGCAGTACAAGTATCTAACTTATAAATAAATAAACTTCAGTGGAGATGTACTTTTTTTTTTACTTATAAGGATAAACAATGGAAAAAAAATGAAAATTACTAATAATTCTACCTGAAAGTTGAAGATGACTTTGGAGTATAGGTATAATCCAAGTGTTTTATTATCCATAATTCCAATATTCTAATAATTCTATTCTGTTATAAAGGTTTAGAAACTGAGAAGGGGGAAATAAAAGAGGTAAAGACATTGCTTTTTCTAATGTTTTAAATAACAAAAAAAATTTACTTTTGCTATACTTGATATATAACAGAGACTTAATTATCTCTCATAATGATTCCTACAAACACATTTACACAAATGAAAAATGATATAGTTCAAGAATGTCCCTTGAAATATTGTTTATAATAGCAAAAATAATTGAAAATAAATATCCATCATTAAAATATTTATCAATACATATTATAATTACCTAATATGTAAGTATATTCATGTTATAATATATGATTTATATAATTTATCATCTATAATATATAATTATTAAGTATTTATTATTTATGAAATCCACATTGTTACTCTAAGACAACAAGTTTTCCAAAATATAATGTGAAGTGGGATCAAAGACTTAAATGTAAGAGCTAAAACAATAAAACTCTTAGAAGAAAACATAGGTATAAATCTTCATGACCTTGGATTAGGCAATGATTTCTCAGTTATGACACCAAAAACACAACAACCAAAGGAAGAAGATATGTCCACATGAAATCTTGTACACAAACGTTCATAGCAGAGCCATACATAATAGCCCTAAATGGAAACAGTCCCAATGTCCATTAACGGATAAGTGAATAAATAAATGTGTTATATCCCTCCAATAGAATATACTATTCTATAAAAAGGAATGAATTACTGATAAATACTACAATATGGATGAATCTTGAAAACATTATACCAAGTAAAAAATGTCAGACACAAAAGGCCACAGGCTGAGTGAGCCCATCTGTGTAGGAAATGTCCACAATAGGCAAATTCATAGAAACAGAAAGTAAATTGCTGGCTTCCAGGGACTGGGGAGAGGGAAGAATGGGGAGTAACTGCTAGTTGGTAAGGAGTTTCTTTTTGGGGCAAGAAAAATATTATAAAAGTAAGTGTTGTGATGCTTATACAACTCAATCACTACAATTGAATTACAAACTTTTAAAGGTGAATTTTAAATTATATGAATTATATCTCAATAAGAAAGGGGAAAAGTATATTTTACTTTAATTTTATATCAAAAAGTTGATTTTTTTCTAGAAAATTAGTTGGGCATTGCTTTACCATTTTTTTTTTCACTTTATATGGTTGAAACATGCTAACTTAAAACATTTTTATTTAAGGAAAAGCAAAGGGATGTATTTCCTACACCAAATATAAAAGTGTCCTTATGTGATAAGTTTCAGTTCACTCTTAAGAATGTATTGTCATCTTGCATGCTAGAAATATTTATTTTTTACCAGTCCATCTGCTCCTTGGGCATAATATAAATAATAAAACACTGTGTCCAAAGTAAGAATTCTTTACTTTGCTTGGTATGTATGACATCTGCACATGGTGAATGGTTGTTCAGTATTCAGGGTTATCTTGCAGTTATTCTATCTGACAATAGATAAGAGAAGACCCAGAAATAAAACTGAATTGCTATGAATGGCATCAGATCAACAATTTCCAGTTATTTGAGGGGAAAGACTTATATTAACTATTGGCAGCTATATTCAATAATTTATATTTAAACATCTATCCTTGTACTAGGCATCACTGATAATACGATTGTGTATTCCATTGACAAGAATATGATAATAATGATCAGATCAAGTGCCCTCTCTTTATTTATCACTATCACAACTCTTCCTGGTGATGAAGGCCTTCCTTTCCCGTGAAAAGTAATGGTACTTTAAATGCAATCAGTGTCCACCACAGAGTAACCAAGAAAAGCAACTGGCTCTTCACTGGCCAAAAGGAAACAACTCCCTCCTCTGAAATTCCAAGGTGCAAGGCCGAAAGCCTAGCAGGCAGTCGTCATCCTGGTTTATCCCTAAAACATTCTAACTGATCAAAGCCCACAATGGCATTTCTGGAGGGTGCACTTTTAAATGAACACTGAAAAAACACAGGAAGGTGTATTAAAATAAATTACTCTACTTGGATAAACATTTGGGGAAACTTTGAATATAGCAAATTTTCATAATTTTGACTGAGTTCATTTTAGGTAAGGGTAGAATTTGATGTACTTGGGTTGATGACTTAAGATGTTTCTACCTTTTACAATGACCGAGAAGGACTTCAAAAAGCTTTCAAGTAAACATTCAATTTAATCTCTTTTTAAAATACCTACTTTCCATAAATGTGAAATTTTTCTTTGGGAAAATTTTATTTTATAAATGTTCCTATCCAATGATTTAAAGGAAGTTCAAGGATTCAGTATAAAGCAAAGTGCTCTTAAAAAGAAATAAATAACCTCTACCCTTTTAACTTCCTAGACATTACTCTATTCTACAACAAGCTACATAATATTCAGTTCACCTAGATTGGTTTATTTACTCATAGTTTGTCAAGTCTTCAAGATCAGAGACCATGTCTTATTAACTTAGTCCAACCCCACTCCCCAGGGCCTAGAAGGATTTCTAAAAATAGTAGGCACTAGTAAATTGCTGTTGAGCTAAGTTCATGGCAGCTTTGTGGTTAAGAATGACATTTCAGGAATCACATTACCTGTGTTCACATACCTTACTGTATGACTTTTTGTATGTTACTTATCATAATTAGTTTCTCCATTTATAAAATGGGGGGAAAAAAGACCATTTTTCAAAAAATTTTGTAGGAATTAAGTGAGATAATACAAGTAGACCACCTCTTGCAAGTTTAATTAATGTTAACTGTCATCATTATCATTATTAGCATTTATTACATTTCATTCCAACATTACATTATTGTGACATTATTTGCCACATAACCACCTTAGGAGGATGGTACTTATCATCCCAGGGCCAGCTGGCCAACTCCTGTTACTCCAGGAGTTGAATGCACAAACTAAGTCAGGACTCCTACTTGACTCGAGTTAGAGGAAAGATGGCATCAGTGAAAATCAGTACTTTCTCTTCTCTTCCTTCTCTTTTCCTGCAACTTCAGCCACTGCTTACCCAGAGGGGGCAGAAATGAAATTTGCACTCTGACTGCAAACATATAAAAAGCAGAAGTTCCAAACAGATTCTTGGGGAAGAGAAAAATACCCTTAATAGATAATGGAGTATGTGTGTGTATGTGTGTGTATGAAGAGATCTTAATTAAATTTAGTATCTATCTGAGAGAGACTGAAAAACATACCTTGAAGGTAGAAGCAATGCAGGTCATCATAACAACTCAGAGATGTATTAAGAAAATTTGTCACCATGAATACATTTACTAGGAAATTTGCTGCCTATTGCTAAACAGGCAGAGTGATAAAAATATATGGAATGTTGAGCTGTGTGATAAAATGGTTCATATTTTCATTCATGAAGCCCATGGCAAAAATGTACTATTACTAACAACTGTTCTTTTTGTCTTATATGATATTATTATCTTAAATTTCAATTGTTATGTAAATCTACATACATGTTGACTACAAAATTTTCTGTAGATGTCCCACCAGATGCAAATAATCAGAGCTGCCACTGTCTGTGGGTCTCTGTACATATACTGAAGCTTAATAGCTTCTGCCATTTAAAAACAGTCCCTCTAGGAAATGGTTTTGATGCTTATAGCCCATTCAGTTCTTTTTTCTTTCTTTTTTAACCAACAAAATTTTTATTAAATTTTTAACAAACAGACACTTTATCATTAAAGTGATGTTGTGATAAAATTATAACAAATATTGATTATAAGGTCTTGACAAATTTTTCACCACTCTCTATAATTACAGAACATTTTCCTCACCCAGAAGGAGACCCCATACCTATTATCATTCACTCCCAAATTCCCTGCTCCTCAACCCCTAGCAACTACCAATCTACTTTCTCTCTCTATGGATTGGACATTTCACATAAATGAAATCATGAAATATGTGACTTCCTCTGTCTGGTTTCTGTTACTGAACATAATGTTTTCAAAGTTCATTCATATTGTTGCATTTATCAGTACTTCTTTCCTTTCTGTGGCTGAATAATATTACATTGTATGGATATGCCGCATCTTGTATATCCATTCATCAGTTGGTAAACATTTGGGTGGGTTGTTTCCAGTTTTGACTATTATGAATAATGTTGCTATATGCATTCATGTACAAGTTTTTGTGTGGACATATGCTTTTAATCTCTTGGGTATACACCTAGGAGTAGAATTGCTTGGTCAGATGGTAACTATAGGTTTAACTTTTTGAGGGACTGTCAAACTGTTTTTCCAGAGCAGCTACACCATTTTACATTTCCTCCAGCGAGTATGAATTTGATTTCTCATATCCTCACCAACACATTATTGTCTTTTTATTGAAAGCCATCCTAGCAACAGTGAGTGGTATCTCCTTGTGGTTTTGATTTCATCATGCCTAATAATGTTGAACATCTTTTCTTATTTATTTCTGGATTTTCAATTCTATTCTGTTGATCTATATGTCTGTCTTTATGTTAATGCTGATGTTTTGGTTAGTGTAGTTTTGTAGTAAATTTTGAAATTAGGAAGTATGAATCCTTCAACCTGGTTCTTTTTCAAGATTATTTTGGCTTTAAATTTCCATGTGTTTTAGGATCAGCCTATCAATTTCTGCAAAAAATCCAGTGGGGTTTTTGACAGGGATTGCACTGACTCTGTAGATATATTTCAGGAGTATTGCCATCTTAATAATAAATCTTCCAATAATAAACATGGTATGTCTCTCCATTTATTTGGGTCTTCTTTAATTCAGTAATAGTTTGTAGTTTTGTGTACAACTCTTACACTGCTTGCAAAACTTATTCTTAAGTATTTATTCTTTTTGATGATATTGTAAATAAAATTGTTTTCTTAATGTGGTTTTCATATTATTCATTGCTAATATATGGAAATACAATTGGTTTCTTCTACTGATTTTGCATTATGCAACCTTGTGGAACTAGACTATCACTTTAAATATTTTTTTGGAGTTTTCTATATATGAGATCATGTCATCTGCAAATAGAATAGTTTTATTTCTTCCTTTCCAATCTAGATTTTTTAAATCTCATTATCTTGTCTAATAACCCTGGCTAGAATCTCTAGTACAATATTAAATAAAAGTGGTAAGAGCAAACATCTTCGTCTTGTGCGTGATATTAGATGGAAAGTTTTGAATCTTTCACCATTAACTATGATGCTAGCTGTAGGTTTTTTTATAAACATACATTTTATCAAGTCAGAGAACTTGCCTTCTACTCCCAGTTTGAGTGCTTCTATCATCAAAAAATGTTGCATTTTGTCAAATGCTTTTTTCCATCTGTTGAGATGATTGTGTGGTTTTTATCCTCTACTATTTTAATATGGCTTATTACATTGTTTTATTTTTGCATATTGATCTGACCTTGCATTCCTGGAATGAACCTCATTTGGTCATATAATCTTTTTTATATGTTGCTGAATTTAGTTTGTTAGTATTTTGCTGAGGATTTTTACATCTACATTCATATTGATATTGAGCTGTGGTTTTCTTATAGTGCCTTTAGATTTGAGGGTAATATTCATTTCATATAATGAGCTGGAAAGTGTTTCCTTCCCTTCAGTCTTTTGAAAGTGTCTGTGAGGATTGGTGTTAATATTTCCTTAAACATTTGGTAGAATCCACTAGTGAAGACACTTAGTCCTGGACTTTTCTTGTGGTAAATTTTTTAATTGAATTTTTAATTTAATCTCCTTATTTAATATAGATCTATTTAGATTAGTCTATGGATTATCTATTCATATTGAGTTAGTTTCAATAGTTTATGTCTTTCTAGGAATTTGTCCATTTCGTTTACATTATCTAATTTGTCTTTTATCCAGCTATTTATAGTATTACTTTATAATCCTTTTATTTCTTTAAAGTGGATAGTGATATCCCTTCTTTCATTCCAAATTTTAGTTGAATCATGTCTTATGTCATTTTCTTGGTCAGTCTAGCTAAAAGTTTGTCGCTTTTGTTGTTCTTGCCAAGAAACCAACTTTTGGCTCCATTGATTTTCCTCTTGATTTCTTATTCTCTGTCTCATTTATTTCTGCTCTAATTTTTATTATTTCTTTCCTTCAGTTTGTTTTGGGTTAGTTTGCTCTTCTTTTCCCATTTTCTAAGTTTCAGTTAGAAAAAGATTTGAGATCTTTCTTCTTTTTTAATGTAAGAAGTTACGGCTATAAATTCCTCCTCTAAACACTGCTTTCACTACATCCTGTAAGTTTTGAAATGTTGCATTTTCTTTTTTGATTCATCTCATAGTATTTACTAATTTCCCTTGTGGTATCTTCTTTGACCCATTGGTTATTTAGAATCATGCAGTTAATTTTAACATATTTGTGGATCCCAAATTTTAGGTGGATAAAATATCTCTGGTCCTTGTCTAAGATGATGTCATTTGGTTCTGAACCATTCGTTTATCCTTAGTTTATTTTTCAACTGGCTACACGAAGATCCAAATCAGATTGGCTACTTTTTTGTAGCATGGTTGAGATTATGATTGTGGAATACCTTCAATATGTCTACAACTGCATATAAATACTATTGCAAATTTAAAGAAAAAATACTTGATTAACTATATTTCTAAAGCTCTTACTCTATTCCTATTCATCACAACATAGTTCCATGCATGCAAGTACTTCCAAAGTGTCCATTTATGCTAATATGAATATGCACTCCATGCTTAAGAATTTGTGAAAGGGCAAGAGGAAGAAGTTTATCAATCTTTTTTTTTAAAGGAGAGAAATTGTATAGGCTGCTGCTGCTTAGCAGAGTCCTCTAAGTAGTCAAGTTTTCTCTCTTCAATTATTAGTTTCTGAGAAATACTATCAGCATTCACTCTAGCTGCAGCCAGAGGTGAAATCATTGCCTAACTACAGTTTTGCAGTTAAATTCTCTGACCTACAGTATTATCAATATCACTTATGTTGCTTTATACCTATTTTTCATATTGTACTACTGAGGTATAAAATTGTACTTCCATTACTATTTAAGACTAAGAAAACAGTCTTGAATTAAAAAGTGACTCAATTTCCCCAAAGATTGCAGAATTCATATTAAATATTGGGCTACACAACCAGATGTTAAAAAAAAAGAAAAGCTAAAGAAGCTTAGCTGAGAAGTTCTATGTTTTTCGATGATTCACATTTTTAGCTGAGCTCTATCAATTATTGTAATCACGTGTGTCATTTCTGGTCTTGAAAGAAATTAATATATTTAATTTAGTTGTAATGTTCAGTACTAAAAGTTCTTTGGTAATTGCTTAAAGATATAAAGCATTCTTAATTGTATTGTGCTATTTAAGAAATATTGTATATGTGTGTGTTTGAATATATATATATATATATTTGCTAAAAATTCAAAGAAAGATAACTTATTTCAGAAAGAATGGTTTACTCATTCAGACTTATTAATGTTTCTTCAGCCTCTTTTTTCTTAACTAACTTTATAAAATTGGAAAAACTAAACTTGGAAACTAAAATTAGAGCTATCATTTTGTTCTTTTGTTACAAAAGAAACAGCCTCCTCATTATGAGTGACAGTCAAAACAATACCAAATGCCAAAAAAGAGTAAAAACTAATCATATTTAGCTACAAGACAGGGCACTACCTTTTTTTCTTTTTTAGGAACAAAGTCACCATAGCTTTTAAGATGTTAAGTCTCAGACCAGACTTCATTGATATTTAAATAAGATTCAAACTACATATCAACAGTGATGTTTACTGTATCTGGATAAGAGTGGCTTCTCCCTTCTCAGTTTTCAAACTTCAGTCTACAATGAACCCCCACTTTTATTTTCAGAAGGATTGGAAAAGCCATCTAAGCGTAGTAATTACATATAGCATTACCCTAGCCAATTTATTTGCAACCATTCATTCATGCAGACAACAAAAATGTTGCTTTTCATGTGTTGCTTTCTAGACACAGAGGAAGAATTAAAGTCAAAATCTTTGTACTCCAGGCACACTTTAGGGTAAATCATTTCTACTAAATATGATAAATTGGAGCCATATATTGTAAGAGATTTCAAAGGAATTTGGGGAATTGGATCTGGAAGGCCTGGGGCAAGCTCATTTCAGACATAGCAAACAGAGTTGCAGGTTGATTGGCCTGCCTGGAGCACATGTTTAGATAAGGATGTGATAGGAGGTGAGGCTGGAATAGATAAGAAAGCATCTTATGTCCAAGTGCAGCTATTTGTGAGTTTTAGTATTGTGCTCAGACCTCTTTGGGGGAAATCTGGAAGAAAACATTGGACTGGGAGATTTTACAGTTACAGAAGCTTGCTAGGGAGCTGCTGCAAAGGTCTGAACAAGACATGAAGATGGTCTGAGCTCATTCAAAGTTAATGAACTCTAGGGGCCAGTCTAAATGCCTCTTCCACACTCATGTGTCCAGTGACTTCTCCAAACTCAGAGATTTTGAGTTTGTTCTTAAAATGCCTTAATCTAAAAATAATAATGCAAATGCACAAATATTTAGATAAAAGACTTTTCATTTGCAGTCTTGTCTATAATGGTGAAAAAGTGAAAATAACTTAGTGTTCCAAAATAAAGTATGAGTTAAGTAAATGGTGATACATCCATTCAAATGGAATATTACAGAGTGTTTGAAAATAGTACTTAAATAAATTTGAAGACATGAAAAGACATTGATGTATACTTAAATAAAAAGCAAGTCATAAAAGAATATGTAGAGTAAAAAAATCGGTTTTATTATATATATATGAAGACTTGAAGAACATATACATTAAATATTATTAGCAGTTATTAGCAGCTTTTTTAGTTTATTATTAGTTTTAGTGGTACTCTAAGTGCTACTTAGAGTAGTTAGTATTAATTAGCAGTTACTCTAACTGTTGGTATTATGAGACATTTTTCTATGTTTTGTTATATTGTTTCTACAGTGAATATGTATCACTTTTTAATTGTAAAGAAAGTTATTAATTTTAAGAACATGAGGTTAGAATTTTAAGGGCTTGAGGTATGAAAAATGGTCGCCACTTAGATGACCACTGATTTTGCATATGTAACACTGCTACTGACTCTTCGTTATTACCCAACTTTCCCAAAATCACCTCCTTCAAATATTTATTAGTGTATATGCCATATAGCTCACCCACAGCCTTACTATATACATAGAGTGAAATAAGAATTAACACACTGTTATTAATTACTATCATCATTCACATATGTGTATTATATGCCAAGTACTAGGCTAGAAAGGTTCACTTTTAACTTTCAAAATGTGAATCAACCCTGTGAGTTCTGTTATTAATCCTATTTTCAGATTAAGGGGCCTGAGGCCAAAAGAGCTAAAGTGAAGTGCAGAACATTGATTTAAACTAGATCCAAGTCTGTGATCAAAGAACAGTGTAACAAATTCAATTGGTGTTAAATGTTAATAATAGAAGAAGAGTGTAGTAAATTTTGCCTCCTTCTACATATAATAGGTCAGATATTGTATGAATTCAAAATTTTTCATTTAATCACTCAAATGGGAGAGCAACATTCTACCTAGCGAAACAGGTGCTCTCAAGCAGAGAAATCAATCATTTGCTGTACTAGAATGTTCTCTCTGTTATAAAATGATATGATTGTCTTTTTGTTTTAGAGTGAAATTCATTTATCGTCTTCCTGGGCCCATGCATTTTATACTTATTATATTTCTTCCCCACAGGATTTCCTCTGGGAAATTTTACTACGGATGGTCACAATACCTGTTCATTTATTTCAGCTCCTAGAAATTCTTAACACTACATCCACGTCACGTCAAACTTCCCAAGAACTTTGAATTCAAGTCACAATTTAACTTTCCTAGCATTCCATATCTTCTTTTTCTTTTTAATTTTGCCCCCTTATCTGACAAGTGATCTAGAAAGTGGATTAGAACTATATATAATTTATCTGATGGTAAAGAGATGGAGAGAAACATCAAACTACTCATTAAATACCATTACCTCTGGAACTTAAGATAGAGTCCAGAGTAGCAAAGAACTGAGGAGGTCAGTTGATCAGCACAGAGCAAGAAATTCTCTCTGCATTTCACCACTGTTTTCTCCCTTGTTATTCAAATGAGAATGAACTTTTTGTTTTGTTTTGTTTGCTTTTTCTTTCTTTTTAATTAGAAGTCCCCTAGAGAACTAAATACTAGATAACTAAATACATGGACAAATTGAATGTGCAAATAAGAAATAACAAGTTGGGGGTGCAGGGGCTTAAGCTCACCTTTACAATCAAGCCAGGACTGTCAGATTTGTGATCATTATGATGACAGAACACAAGGAGGGAAGTTTGGACTGAAGGCCTTAGAACTCAACACTTCAGACCATAAAAGGACTTCAAATTAAACTTCTAACTTCTCACTCTGTAGGATTGGCTGTGTATACAAATAAAGACAGCCCTGAGCAAATTATTTTTTTTTACAGGAAAAATAAAAGGGAAGAACGTTGAAAAATCTCTCAAAGATCAAATCTGTTTGCTCTCACTCAGTATTAAATTCTTCTTTTAATCTCTAGATATATATTTTTCCATTCTTATTTCTTCAAGATAAGCAGCTGCCACAATTTCCCATTGAAACTTGTTTTCATAATCTGGTAGTTTCAAAAGTAAATCTTTCTGGATATAAGCAAAGTGATCATTTGTCTCATTTTATTCTCTGACTCTCATTTCCAATCCATATTGGGTATGAAATGAGTTGCCAGGCTTGAAGTCTCATTGTTCTTGGTGGTCAAGATCCTGCAAGAAGCGCAACCATACCTGCGGATTAGATAAAGCCCGTGGCCACAGTGCTGGAAACTGTAGTCTTTCTAAAATCCAGCTTCTAAAACCAGGATATAGCTTCAACTATCAGGAAAATAAATGTCTAGTTTTGAGTTACTCTAACACTCAATTGTAATATTCTTGTATTTTTCATTGTGTTTTCTTTCCACCTCTTGGTCATTAGGAACACTGATGCAGAACTGAACAATTTCAACAGAGAAATGTTTATGTTCTCTTGCTGAAATGGATATGTGGCTCTGGCTCATAATATTTATACATGTTTTCCTTTTTACTTAATTGTAATTGCCATGCTGTTTATTGCATTCCATTTACCTCCCCTTAAGAATTTGCTTTTTCCTTCAATTGTTTGCATTGGTATCTTTTGAATTTCCTCCCTCTTCTTTATTTTCTGGCATAAATAATAACTGGTGGTACAGCAGAAGCTTGATAAAGCTTTTTATTATGTTCCCTTTTGTCCAACGGCAATCATAAGGCATAAAAAAATGTCTAACAGTTTGTCCAAGGTTACATAATAAGGGAAGCAAAGTTTTCAATATGAGTTGTGTTCTAAAGTTTCCTACATTCTGTTTCCATTGAAGGTCCAGGTCTCCTATTATTTCTGTTGATTTTTTTTCCTCTAAATCCTTTAGTTTTTTTCTGTATCTTAGTTTGAATTTTTTCTTAACTTCATATGTTTGTTTTGTTTCTGAAATGTCTTGGATTCCATTTTTACTTCTTATCATTTTGCCTTACAGATGCTGTGGGATAAGTTCACCTTCTCTTTTTTCACTTGACTCCTATTTTCTCTTCCAGATTATTAGTCAGTGATAGTTAACACCTAATATTCCCATAATATAAAACACATCTTTCTCTAGATCATTTGGTAAATCGTGTTAGAAACATTGATAACCTATTTGGGGGAGAAAAAACCTAGATGATTCTCACCTTCACCATGCCCAAAATAAATTACAAATAAAAGATTAACTTTTAAAAAAATCTAAACTTCCAGAATTCCTATGTATTAAAGAAATACAAGAAACCACAAAAGAAAAGATTAATCTGTTGAGCTCAACATAAATATAACTTTTTAAAAATCTTTAGTATTCTAAGGCAACAGTAAATCACATAGATGCAACAGGTATGTTTGAGAAATAATTAATATCTTTTTTTAAATTAAAGTATCATTGATATACAACCTTATGTTGGTTTCAAATATACAACACAGTGATTCAACGGTTACCCATATTATTAAATCCTCACCCCCTCTACTGGGGTTACTATCTACCAACATACTAAGATGTTACAGAATCACTGACTATATTCTCCATGCTGAACTACCATCTCCATGATGGGCTTATATGGTGATTGCAAATTATTGTGCCCCTTTATCCCCCTCACCCTTCTTCCCCAACCCATCCCAACCCCTCTTCCTTGGTAATCAATAGTCCCTTCTTGGTCTATGAGTCTACTGCTATTTTGTTCCTTCTGTTTTGCTTCATTTTTATACTCCGCAGATAAGTGAAATCATATGGTACTTGTCTTTCTCTGCCTGGCTGAGAAATAATTAATATCTTATATATCATAGTGATCAATAGTAAATACACTAATGCCACTATTTAAACATTAGGAAAGAACATAAGTAGACCAAGGTAAGGACCAACAAATGAACAAAAGTCATATGAGAATATATTTATTCTCATCTCTAACCAAAGAAATAAAAATTAAAATAAGTCACTGCTGTTACTGCCTGTAACAGCAAAAGATTAAGTCAGCTTAAGTGCTAGTGAAGTTTATATGACCGAGCGATTTTAATTCCATTTTTAAAACTTCTAAATTTTACAGATTTTTCTACAATGAATATGTTACTTTCATAATGAAAAAAATTAACACTTTAAATTATATATGGATGTGTATTTAATATCTTCTCTCCAAGTCCAAGACAGGTCTGAGAAATATACAAGTTTTTAAATTGACTCTACTGATTGGATTTCCTAATTTACTATATTTCAATTAACCTAAATATGTATGTTCCTTGAAAATAAGAATTAACAAAAGCAGAGATTTTTCCAAGTCAGTGACATCCATGGTAATATTTCATGGCCAGGAGAGGAGAGTACTTACAATAAGGGCTGTTTTATGGAAAATGCACTCTGGAAGGTCAACAGCCTGTGTAAGTTTAATTCCATTATTGAACTTTGAGACATTGTAGGGGGTGTTGAGGTGAGGTGTTTTGGAATTGTTTAGGGTTCAGAGGAAATAGTTTTGCCATAATAAATGGAAGCTTTAAGATAAATAGGTTATCAAGGAGGATGTATTTTTCTTTAGTGTAGATTCTGTCCATTGATTTCAAAATGTTAATCTCAGTGTAAAGAATTGATGAGTTTTTGTGAAGTTCCCTTATAGCAGATCCCTTAGAGAAGCAGAAGATAAGAGTTATGTAGGACTTCATTAACTATTATCCAAGTTTAATTATAGCCAGGCATCATTTTTTATAAGCAGTTTACTTACACTCTCTTATTAATCCTTGCAATAACCCTCCAAAGTAGGTACACTTAATTATACATTTCACAAAAGAGGGAAGAATTTAGACACAGTGAGGCTAACTAGCCTGACCAAAGGCCCATCACAGGGTATGAGAGAGAGGATTTGAACCCAGACAAGCAGTGACTCCCAACTCCACACAGGACATTGGAGAGCCTGACCTAACCTGCCTTCCAGACCCTTGCTTCTGGGGGGCAAAGCAGAAAAAGCTTGGTTTATATTTTACAACTTAGATTGAATCTTCACTCCACTATTGTGTTTCTAAATTAGCCATTTCTTCACCTTAAAATGGGAGAAAGTAATAACCTCAGAGAGCCACCGTGAGACACCATGTGTGAAAGTGCTGAGAGCAGTGTTTGGCAAATCATAGATGTTTGATAAATATTAGTTTCCTTTCTTCCTTCCCTTTTCAGACAAATGTCCTTCTTCCTTACTGAGTCAGTTTGCATAAAAATGCTTCTGTAGCTTTCAATTTATCACAAAATCCTTAGAAAATTCACTCACAAGTTTGAATGCTGCTTAGACATAGAATCTCAGAGTTTTTTAATCCCCCCAGGCTTGGGGAGGGTATGCTGTATATGACCTGATGGTCTGCATTCTCTTTTAAGGATTGGAGCAGGCTTTTGAAAGTCTTGTTTCTATCTTGTTTCTCTCCCATCTCTAATACATAACCCTGCCCCAATTCCAAAATACATTTTTATACAACTGAACTCTAGCCCAAACTGACATTTCTCAAAGTTACCTTCTCATTTCCTGTTCCCACACTTCTTCTCCTGCCAGGCTCTCTCTGAAATAACTTTAATACCAAATTTTGCCTGTTGAACTTTTACCTTCAAAGCCGACCTTGGACACCTCCTCCGTCAGGCAACTGCGCTGATCCCTTGGACGGAGGCGTCCTTGCTTCCTCCCAACCCGTAGCCCTGAGTGTCACTCAACTGACAGATTCAGATTGAGCCTTCGGGGACTGAAAACTGACTGACTGGAATGTAGGTTTAAAATGATGTCTGATGAGCAATCCCTCAAGCAGCCTCCTTTAACTCCTTACTTAAGTATCTATGAAATCAGCAAAAAACAAATTTTCATGAACACTCTAAACACTGACAGTAATAGACAACCTGGTACCAGAATCAGAATTGACAAACTTTAAAAACTGCCTTCCCACCGAAATGGGTTAAAACTCTCCGCCTGAAAGTAGAACCACTCCTTGCTCCTCCTCAGCTGGTTCCCCCCTCCTCAGAAACACCAGAGGCCTGTCAGTCATCACCAGCAGTCACGCCCCCCACCCCCCCAAAAAAGAGTGGGTGGAGAAACGTCCCTCTGTCAGAAAGGTGATACTTTATGGGTACACAGAATGCTATCCCCTAACTCCTAATACAGTGATTCAAAAGAGTTAAAAATGATAGGAACTGAAAAAGGTGTTTCAAGAATATGCCCTGCCCCCCCAAAAAATAGAAGATATGTCAATATTAATTTTTTAGAAAGTCAGATGTGAGAGGAGGGTGAATTGGATGAGGATTATCAAAGGGTACAAACTTCTAGTTATCAGATAAGTAAGTACTAAGGATGTGAGGAACAACATGAAGATAGCTGACACTATATGGCTTATTTGAAAGTTGTTAAGGGAGTATGTCTGAAAGTTCTCGTCACAAGGAAAAAAAATGGTTTTTTTCCGTATATATATATGAGAGGATCAGTGTTGACAAAAAGCAGTGGGAATGATTTCACAACATACGTAAATCAAATCATTATGTTATAAGCCTTAAACTTACATGGTGCTCTAAGTCAATTACATCTCAGTGAAACTGTGCGGGGGGAGTCAGATGTAAGGCCAGACATAAAATCAATGAGAAAGAACATAGTATGTATAAAATTTACAGTGATGATATATTTATTTATAATTATGAATCTCTTCAAAGAACAATGGCTGAAGTATTTCAAGTAAAAACTTAACAATATAAGGACAAATAACAAATGCACTTACTATGGAAGACTCACATATATTAGGCTTTGAGAAATCCAATAGGAAAAAAGTAAGAAAAAAAGATTGAACTAAAATATTTAATAATATATAATAATACAAATTTCTGAAAATAAATGAAAATGTGTATATGTTCATATATTATATATATATCAATAGATATAGAGATAATCAAATTAGTTGCCCCAAAAAGCCTCTTATGAAGTAGTCAGAAAAATTTATCATAATATTTTTCTCAAGGAAAAAATATCAAGAAATTCCAAACATTAAACTCCATCCATTCCCTGAATTCCATGTAGTGTAACTAGAAATTAATAAGGGAAATAAAGTGTTCAAAGACTTAAATAACCATCAAGCCAAAGTAAGATTTAAAAACTACAATTACATACTATTTGGTAATTAACAAAAATTGTATTATTACATGTCAAATTACAGAATAGCACCAAAACTGCAACCAGAAGATGATTCATAGAAAAAATAGAAATGACATATGTTTTTCAAGGGTTTTTTTGTTGATGTTCTAATAAATTTCCATAGTTTAAAACTAGGCTCTAGCTACTTGAATATTTCCTGATATAGTACTTAATAATAAGCATGTAAAACACTATTCAAATGAAATGCTATGCTGGCCTTAGTATCACTCTTACTGTCTTTGCACACATTTGTTTTAACCTGTTTTTCCCTGCTTTCCATATCCTTGGGACACCAACTACTTGGCACCATATATAATCATCTGACATGCATTTAAGGCCCCTTTAAATTTAACAATTCTTGTGAATACAGTCTGACTTTGACCCTCAGTCTTGCACCTGCTATTTTATAGTTACTGCTTGTTTCCACTTAGCTAATGTTACTGGTAAAAGGCACTTACACCTCTATCCAGACACAAGGGGCCCTTTATAAGTTGGAAGAGCCCCACCTCACGTCCTAAAAGAAGAGGGAAATTATAGACAGAAAATAAATGTAACTCAGCATAAGAGTCTGTAATCACTATGGTCCCTTATGAGTTTGTCACAGAGTTAAATACATACATTCTCATGCAAATACACATACATATACACACACACACATACACATATATATGTATAGGTATACACAAATGGTGAATACAGACATCTTTTAGGGATTCACTCAGAAGTTATAAAAATATGTATTTTTAAAGTTTTAGATTCTGTTTCACTCAGAAGTCATAAAAACAATATACATTTTTAAACTTTTAAATTCTATTTCAATGGCAATAATTTGAACTAAAGTAGATAATGTTTTTCCTTTGAGCTTCTTTTGTCCAATATATTGATGTCAACCATATTAGGTTGCTATATGATTCACATACTGGGCTCTCAGACATACATATATATATATATATATATATATATAAAGTTGGTTTATGATTTCTCAATTCAAAAGTGATGTTCACTTTTCCTTAAATCTTTCACTTAGTATTATTAGCCATCCTATTATTTCTAAGAAGTATACCCATAAATAAATTATAGAGTGTTTTCTCAGCTTACAGTTATTTCCAACAATAAAGCCATCAGTTTCCTGCATAGAAACTATGAGTAGTTACTAAAGTCAACTATGGGTAGTTGCTAAAATCAACTATGGTACCATAAGAGAAAAAGACATTTGGTCTTTATTCCTGCAAAAGTTCTCACTGAATTGGGTGTATGTACAGAAAGACAAATTTGTGCCATCAAAATAATTCATGTATTTAAACCTAATTACATTCTTCTCCAACGTTAGACGTGGGTCCAACGTATCCCTTACCCTGGACATGAGCAGCTTGGGGAATGTCGAACCATTTGCGGCCATATCAACCCCACAGGAGAAAGTAGCAATGGAGTACCTGCAGTCAGCCAGCCGGGTTCTTACAAGGTCACAGCTGAGGGGTGTCGTGGCGAGTTCACATTTACTCCAAAGTGAATTCATGGTGAGCCTGCTGTTTATTGTTCCCTCTTCAGTACATATTTTGATAAACTATACACCAGAGGCACATACTAACATGGCAGAGCCCTTCACTGAAGCAGCTTACAGTGAATAATGGTTATGGTTGAAAAGGTTAAGTGCAAGGGTTTTAGGTCTACCGTACACCTCATCAACTATTGGTAAGTGTTCAAACTAGAATTGGATAACGAAATTGAGTGAGAGAATGTAGGAGCTGGCCAGGAAGTGGCAAGAACAAGGTGGGCACAGAAGGGGTGCTCCAGGGGGAAGAGCAGCCGTGCTCTCCATTTGGGGAATTTAGCTGTCCCGTTTGACTGGAGCGTTGAGATTAAGGTGGGAAGTGACAAAGTTGAGCCTCAGAGTTGTAAAATAAACCAGGTCTTAATACATATTTAAGAGTTTGGACTTTATCTTATCTTCTAAAAAAGTCACAGTCTTCAGTGGAGTGAGCATTAGAAGGGGCTACATTGGAAGCTCTTGAGATAATCCAGTGGACACAGTGATGGTGGTCTAACCTAAGATAGCAGCTGTGAAAATGGGGTGAATCTAGGGGACTCTGTAAGATATGAGCTGAATTGGAGAAGAAAAAAAGAGAAGTCAGGGTTGATACCCCAGTTTTTTTACTTCAGCAACGTATGCATTTAGTGACCTTTGATGAAATAAGGAACACAGGGGAAGACCAAATGTGGGCTCAAAACCATGGTTAAATTTAGCTAAAATCATGTGACTATCATTAACACTATTATCAGTGTTACTAGTGATAACTTAATTTGTGAAAGCACATTTCTACCCAGAGAGCATGGAGATAGAGTAGACCTTTTTAAGTCTAATTGTTGCACAAGGGGAATATTCATTTTATAGGTCACTTGCATTTTAACTCAGTTGTACATCTTAAGTCATGTCAAGTATACCTGACCATCCTAGGGTCTGTTCAGATATTTGCAACTATTCTAATGGTGAAGGATCCAGCAGTGAATTAGATCTACTAGGAGTCTCATCAACTATTAAGCATTCAAAATAAAACACAAACGTGCAGTTTTTAAAATTAGACTTTGTAGTGTGTATACACAGAAAATGAGATCTAAAGAAATGAAAGAAGCAGTCAGTGATCACAAAGCTAGCCAAAGTGACACCTAGTATTCTTTTCTAGCTTTTTGTTCTTTACAATAAGCTCTTAATACAACCTGCTTCCCAGAAAGGAAAGATGAGGCCAATATGGAGTGCCCAGGAAAGAGGCAGTGCTGGAGGGTGACAATCCTCAGTGTGCATCTGAAAACAGGATGGAGCAGGCGAGAAATAAACCTACGGCCTACTCCGTGGCTTTACCAAACCACACCGACTTGTTTGGCATTACCAAACATGAGTATGTGCTTTCCACTGAATATTCCACAATTCTGCTTATTTTGGCAACTTGGAACACAGATGTCGTAACATTTAATTGGAGCAGAGAGTCAGAATGAATGCTATAAATATCTAAATAGTATGAGTTTAGGAGATGATATATAAAAAATAAACTACTCCTCTCTGTAGGTCTCAATTTGTCAGGCTTTTCTCAAATTTTCAGATTGAGTGAAAACTAGGACAGTTTGAATTAATTTATAGATAATTTCTTTCTTTCAATGACTGTTAAGCTGTTGATATATTTTCCACTGGAGAAAGGTTAAGTAACAAAAACAGTTTATGTGATCAAAAGATAAGTTATTTTATTTCACATTGGCCTTATTTAAGCAATCTTTTGCAGAAGTTTAAATTAGGGGGCATGCTATGTTTTATACTTAGATCCTTAAGTATTTGTTTCAACCCTTTAAAAACTTTGGCTTATTGCTTTCTTTGTCCCCTGTAGCTGTACAGATGCTCACCTTTTAGATCTAACGCACTTACATACAGTAACTTCTGCTCTAATTATTTCTTTTCCAGTCATTTGAGGTGCATGACATATATTCTGACTGAATAAGAATATTTGTACACTTGTTAAGTAGGATAAAACAGTGCCAGGATGCCCTTCACTAAAAATATTGCATTTACAACCCCTTATGTAACAGTACAATTATAAACCATCCCTTAATACAAAAACAATCATGCTGCCATCACTTGAATCAATAAAACAGCCTTTTATAGTTACCATTTGGCAACAGAGGTTTTGATAATCCTAAAAGGGTTAAAATTAATAAAAGAGAATCTATCATAGTAAAATTTTTTATACTGAACTTACATATAGATTTGAAGAAATTTTAAATACATTGTTTAAAAACCATTTTAGCTGCCTGTTTACATATTTCTAAAAATTTTGTCAGAACAAGATTCTTAAAACCTAACCAAAGCTGTATATGTCTCTTTAATAAATACAGATAAAATAATACTTTCTAACACACAGAGCTGTTTCTTAAAGTCAG
Source organism: Manis pentadactyla (assembly GCF_030020395.1). NCBI lineage: Eukaryota > Metazoa > Chordata > Mammalia > Pholidota > Manidae > Manis > Manis pentadactyla. Next base: position 62,696,791 of record NC_080028.1, on the reverse strand, counting down.
CGTACCAGGGTGCTGCTGATATGTTTATGAAAGGAAGATGGTGGTCAGCCAGAGGTGGTAGTCTGTTGTTTTATAAATGACTTTGAAGTCCAATAGAGCTCTGATCACATGGCCCCCTGTGAAGACTTTCTTTGTGGCAGCATTAGATACAGTCATTTGATATCATTTATTTTTGCAGGAAATACCAATGAACTTTGTGGATCCCAAGGAAATTGACATTCCACGTCATGGAACTAAAAATCGCTATAAGACTATTTTGCCAAGTAAGTTTCTACACTGCCATTTCCTATCCTCACAACTTTGACATACATACCAAATTTGGAGTTGCCAACACCTATCAAGACTAATAATCACTGAAATGCTCTGAGATTAATAACTTTATCTTATGTCACTCTTACTATAATGGTTAGCTCACAATTCCAGTACACACATGGTTCTAAAATTTTATTGTGCCACATATTACAACCAATTGACTTTTGTCAAAGATGTTAAACAATTAAATGGGGAGGAAGGTAGCCTTTTCAACAAATGCTGCTGAGAAAACTGGATATTCACATGCAAAAAAATGAAGTTAGGTCCTGCCCCACACCATATACCAAAATCAACTCAAAATGGATTACAGACCTAAAAATAAGAGCTAAAACTATAAAACTCTTAGAGTAAAACATGTAAATCTTCATGACCATTACCTAGTCAATGATTTCTTAGATATGACACCAAAAGTACAAGCCACAAAAGAAAACAATAGACAAATTGAACTTAATCAAAATTAAAATGCTTTGTGCTCCAAAGGACACCATCAAGAAAATAGAATGACCACTCACAAAATGGGAAAAAATATGTGTAAATTCTATAATTAATAAGAGACTTGTAGAGAGTATATCTAAAGAACCCTTACAACTCAGTCATGAAAAGACAAATAAGTTTTAAAATGGGAAAAGGATTTGAATAGACATTTCTCCATAGAAGATATACAAACAGCCAATAAGCACATGAAAACATGCTCAACATCATTAGCTATCAGGGAAATCGAAATCACAATGAGATACCACTTCACAGTCACATGACTTTAATAAAAAAGATAGACAATAGAAAGTGTTGGCAAGGAGGTGGAGAAACTGGAATCGTCATAAAATGCTGGTAGGGATGAAAAATGGTACAGCTACTTAGGAAACATTCTGAAAGTTCCTCAAAAAGTAAAATGTAGTTACTGTATGACTCAAACATTCTACTCCTAGGGACATAACCCAAAAGAAATGAAAACATATGTCCTTAAAAAATCTGTGCACAAGTGTTTATAACAGCATTATTCATAATAACCCCAAAAGTGGAAACAAACAAAATATCCATCAACTAATGAATGAATAAAGAAAATGTAATATATCCACACAATAGAATATTACTGACAATAAAAAGAAATGAGGTTCTGATGCATGCTACAACGTGGGTGAACCTTGAAAACATTATGCAAAGTGAATGAGCCAATCACAAAAGACCTCCTATTGTATAATCCCATTTATATGAAGTGTCCAGATAGGCAGATCTATGGAGACAGAAATGGTGTTAGTAATTGCCTAGTGTTGGTAGCATGGGAAATGACTGCTCAAGGGTGTGGAGTTGTGGGGATAATAAAAATATTATAAAAATTGATCATGGTGATGATTGCACAGCTCTGAATTTCTCAAAAATGTGTTTAAAAAGCTGAATTGAAGAAAATTAAAGTGAAAACACATTTTAACTGAGTGAATTGTAAGTGAATTCTATCTCAATAAAGCTGTTACCAAAAAACTTCATTGCACATTACAATCACCTTGTTAAAAATCCAGAGTCTAGATCCACACTCTAGGCATTGCGTTTCAGTAGGTCTTCTGTTGGGCCAAGGAATCTGTACTTCTAACAAACACCCAGGTGATTCTGGTAATGATAATACCAGGACCACACTTTGAGAAACACTGTTTACACTGTGTTAAAACTAAATTTAGCCCAGTGAAATTTATTGGTGTCAAGCAATAAGCTAGATGCCAGGAACCAGTAAGGAATAAGGAATAGCCTGTAAGATCAAAGAGGTCATGGACTAGAGATACATAATGAGTAATGATGTTCAGTGTAATAAGAGCCAGAATAGATCTGGCCCAAGTGGTGTAGGGGTCAAGAGAGAGGACTGAGTAATTAATTCTGCCTACAGTGGCAAAAATACTTTGAAGAGGAAGTAACATTGTCAGTCCCTAAGCAGATAGAGTTGGGGTTTTGACAAAATCCAGAAATATCTCAAGGCACAACTCTGGAAAGGTAGAGCCACATGAGTTTCAAAAAGTATTGACATTGAAATATAGAGTCTTCATAATTCAGCCCACTTAATCACTCATAAGCATCAAATTCTCCATATTTATGGTAACAGCAAGCATTACTGTTCATGGTATCTTTGGGCTACTGCTTCTGGTGGAGTTGGAAATACAATGTTAAAGTGACTCCACTCTAACATATTTTTAACTGGTGTGTATAGTTAAATCTATTTACCTAAAGTATAGTCACTGTGGAAAGGTATTTTATAACTACAACTGGCTGAATGGGAGGAAAACGCTGTGTATTAGAACTGGTTCTCTCTCTCTCTCTCTCTCTCTCTCTCTCTCTCTCTCTCTCTCTCTTTTTCTCTCGGTTTTTCATCTGAAATTTACTAAACATTATGAGAATATATACCCATTTGCTATTATTATACTTAACCACCTAATCCCAGAAGGATTTCGAAATTGTTAAGTTTATTTAAAAGTCCAGCCTCCTCTATTTCCTGCCCAGATGATATCAGACAACTGCTTCATAGTCCTGTGTCAGCTTTTCCATTCCCAGAACTGGGTGGATCACTTGAACCAGGGCACCTGTGCTGACAACTGATACTGCAAATGATGGATTTTATGTTGAAAATGTCTGTAGTCTGAACACCCCACCCTCCTGCTGTTGCACAAAATGTAATTTAGTAAGTACAGCTGCAACAAGCCACACCATTGGTTGAAAATCATCAGAAAAGACAGGGATAAATGTGCAAAGGTGTTCTTCATGATTTACTTTAGGCTTTAATATGGGATAAATTTGAATATTACATAAAATAATAATTAAAAAATGATTAAGATTTTAAATATTATTATTATTGTTGTTGTTTTAACTCACAATAAATTCTTAAATTTAAAAGCTTCCAGCTTGTACATATTAGTAAACTTGGAGGCTGTTTGGCAGCAGAAATACGAATGGCCAAGAACCAATTTAATTAAGGCTGTTTCTCTAAGGACAGTGTCAGCCTGGCTCAAAACAGTCTAAATGGTAGATTAAAGAGCTAAGGTCAAGTCTATATCAAATTATTTTGTGATATAAACAAATATTATTACAGTTGAAAATAGCTCTACATACTAAATCACAAAAGCAATGGGAAAAAAAACTGATCATAAATCAATGTTAAATTATTGATTCAACAATGAATCATAACAATAAATTTTATGTATGTTTCTTCCATTCAGTCAATTATACAAATATAAAACAGTGTAATAAAATTGAAGAACCCTATTTATTGTGGCCATTATTTCATAGTTAAAAGTTTAAAGTCTGATACTGTTTTCCTATTTAAATTATGTTTCCTGTTTTATGTTACTGAGGGCCAAGAACAGAGTAGATATGCAAATAAGTGGACCACTCATTAGGGCAACAAGTTGTGTGGCTAAAGCAAAATATTGGAGTTAGACTTGATTTCCTACCTGGGTAAAACCATTTGCAATTTATGGCAGGCTACTTAACCTTTCTTTATCCCTTAATATAGTGGTAATAGTATTACCCTGTAAGTCTACTGAGACAATTAAATAATAATATGTGACAAATGCCTAGGGAAGTTCCAACTAATAGTAAGCCCTCAGATAATATTAGCTCCTCCTTTCCCTCTCTACCTAACTGAAGATGAGCCATAATTAACCCCAGAATGAATTCCAGAAAATAAGAACACTAATTATGAAGAGAAAAGTTTACTGTTTCAAAAGCAGAGTAAGAGTCCTGCTTTCTTTTATAATTTAAACATGGATCTTAAAAAAGAATTTCCATATAATCACCACCCTGCATTGCCAGTATCAGCACCATCTGCTAAACCTTTCTAGAATGATGGAAATTTTCTGTATTTCCAATGGGGTGACTGTTAGCCACATGTGGCAACTGACCACTTTAAGTATAGGTAGTGCATCTGAGAAACTGATGTTTAAATTTTGTTTTATATTAATTAATTTAAATTTAGCTGCTTGTGGTTAGTGGCTCCCATATTGGACAATAAATTATTAATATCCAACATAATTAGGCTTGACAGGGAAGCTGCTTGTAAGCAGTTTATAGGGTAGGGTTCTCAGTACATCATATTCATCATTACCATTATAAAAACTGAAGGAACTGGGCCTCTTTGAATGTCTGAGCAGTTTAGGGCATTTGTGGAAACTTGTAATAATCAGTAGATGCTGAAAAGAAATGAAAGTTTTCCTGTTCCCCTTGCTAAGAAAAGGAAAAAAAGCTATCAGGTCAAAAGCAGTGTTTTAACTCTTTCTAATTAATATTAATTCTGATATTAAACATACTAATGAGTCACATACCCAATAGAAATTACCAAGGATAAAAAAGTTAATTAAATACAGCCCCTGCCCACAAGAGACTAACCACAGTCCCTTGAGGGCAGGCAAAAGTTTAAACATTTAAAATAAAGATGGTAAATACTAAGCTTAAACTCAGGGAGCTTGAACAAGGAGGGAAATGCCTAATTCTGGCTGGGAAGGTCAGGGAGGGATTCAGAAAGAAGATATTTCTTGAACTGAGCTCTGAGGAATGAGGAAGACTTTGCCACGCATAGACATCAGAGGTACAATATGCACAAAAGCATAGAATCTGCCTGAACATGGAATGTTTAGGAAATTGCCCTAAGTCTGTGTGAGTAGATTTCGTGGTACACATACGAAAGTGGTTATTGATGAGGCTATGGGAAAAGATAAAGACCTACTGGACCCACTAAGTAAAGAAACTGGATTTCATCCTCTATATCTACTCTGTCCAGTAGAGCAGCCACTAGCCACATATGGCTATGTACATTTAAATTAATTAAAATTAAATATAATTAAAACTTTAGTTCCTCAATCCATACTAGCCACATGTCAAATGCTCAACAGCCACACCTGGTTAGTGGCTACTACTTTGGACAGCACAGAGAACATTTGCATTATTACAGAAAGTTCTGTTGGGCAGTGCTGCTCTAGGCTGTCTGAGCTGTCAATAAGTACTCATAATAACATGAGTTCAATGGAAAAATAAGTTTATAAAAAAAATCTTCTTAGAAAATCACAAAGTACATTAGTATAATAAAGATCCTGAGAGGTCCTACAGTAAAAGGAATGTGTTTCAAGTTTGTTTAATTCAGTGTTTCCCATATTTATATGATTACTTTTTCAAAGATTATAAGTTATATGACCTAATTCTATATGTTATAGGAGAAATGGTTTATTGATAACAGCTTGTGAAATATTGCTATGGGTGATTAGGAACCATGGAAGGCATTTAAGCAAGGGAATAATGCTGTCAGATTTTGTTTTACAAAGTCTGCCTTGGCAGCTATGAGAAGGATGGATTGAAAAAGAGCAAGACTGAAGGCAGTAAGAACAGATGGGATGCTCAGGTCATGGTCTAAGAAGACAGCCATGAGACAATGTAGGCAAGAAAGACCCCAGTGGTCTTAGGAGAGAGAACAGACAGAAATATGAGTGGTTGCCTATGGAGGGTCAAGTCCAGTAGGTCCCCTAGTTTTCAAACATGGGCTCAAGTGTTGTGGTAGCACACCTAACAGACAACAGAGGGCTGTCAGCACTGCACGGGCATGTGGAGTTTCACAAACCTGTTGGCATATCCTGAAGGGAAATACAAATAGCAAAACATGGTCTGTGAGGAGTGGTCTGGCTAAGATATGTATTTGGGAGTCCTCAGTATTTCGGTGATAGTTAAAGTCATGGGAATGAATCAGTCACCCCAAGGCAGTGCCAAGTGAACATAGAAGAGGGTCAAGTTGAATCCTAGAATTAAAAGCAACACATGAAATAAGTGGGAATTAAAAAGGGACTGTCAAAGAGGTGGCATGAAAACCAGAATGCTATGACCCAGAATCCAAAGGAAGAGGGAATTCCAAAAAGGATGTATGGTCACCTGTTTTTGAGTGCCCCAGAGAGGACATGAAAAAAATAAACACAAATCACAATGGGCTCAACATATGGGTCCTCATTGTTTGGACTGAATTGTAGATGAGGAGGTAAGAACAGTGGGTATGAGAAACTCTCAGGTTTACCTGTCTAGAGAAAAAGAGGAACAGAATAATTGCTAGAAAGGAATGTGTAGAACTGACTTCTTAAAAAATGAAACGGGCCATCTAAGTCCATGCAATAGACATTTATTGAGTGTTGTGTGTGTATATATATATATATATATATAAGCACTGTGCTAGACACTAGGTCTTACTGTGATTATGAAAAATCCCCATGCTTGCTTTTAAGAGGTTCAGAAGTAAAGAAATTATAAAGGGATGATTTGATCTTAATTCATATATGTAAATGTTGGTAAAAATAACTGCCATATTTTCTATAACAGTTGTTCACAAAGAGCCTTTGAATTTCTTGATGGAAAGTGATTTTAGAATTTGAGACCATGTTGCTATAGATAATAATCTATCCAATGGGAGATATTCATGCAGTGAACAAGCTGCTACACATGGTAACTAAAGACAGCTTCTCCCAAATAGTGAGATGGGATTTGGGCCAGACCAAGTGTTTGTTGCAGGGCAGGACAGAAGAGAGATAGGATGTAAATTCCAGAGAGAATTTACATTCCAGAGAAGAGAGATAGGATGTAAATTCCAGAGAGAAAAAAGAGAGAAGAGGTTGTAAATTCCAAGTCCAAAGAACAAGAAAAGGAGCATAAGTGAGAAATGAGGTCAATATCAGAGGCCCACAAAAAATGATATGAAGTATAAACTCTTCATCTCAGGTTTATAGGCAAGATTTGTGTCAGGTACAGGGGCCCAGATATCTCTCAATAATCACAGATGGATCAAAGGGAGAGACACACAGACACACCAACAACAAACATGGACACATGGCAGACAGCTCAGACATGAGTTAACAAGTATGCTGTGTACTGGTTATGGGTGTTCTAAGGAACTTTTAAAAAAGCAAATCCGTTTAAGCTGTTCTTTCTTTTCTTCATTAGATCCCCTCAGCAGAGTGTGTTTAAGACCAAAAAATGTAAATGATTCTTTGAGCACCTATATTAATGCTAATTATATCAGGGTAAGTAAATAAATATACATTTCTTTCTGATGAGCATGTTGATTTATTATTTGGAATTGTTGGCTTTATTTTTTTTCCTCAGAGTAGACTAATTTCTATCTAACTTGATTACTAGCAAGTATTTTGTGTTTGCTTAATCACAGTCAACATTGGTAGTGGGTCCTTTACAATGGGTCTCAGTTTCCTGGGTGGCTACAGTGCTCTATCTGAGGTGCTCTGTGCATTAGGACTGAGCATTAGGACCCTCATGCCATCTGTTGTACTTGGCTTGCTGAGACCACCTGAATTGATAAGAATTGGTGGTGCTAGCATCAATGAAGCCTTGATGGTCTGTGTTGCTTTCTGGACTAACAGAACTATTTTGGTCTGAAGATTTTCACTTAAACTTTCAGTGCAAGGCATAAATTTCAAAGCAAATATTCTTGTCCATTTTCTTTAACTAGGGCTACAGTGGCCAAGAGAAAGCGTTCATTGCCACACAAGGTCCCATGATCAATACCGTGAATGATTTCTGGCAGATGGTTTGGCAAGAAGACAGTCCCGTGATTGTTATGATCACAAAACTTAAAGAGAAAAATGAGGTATGACCTTTAGCCAAGTACTGGATGTTATATATCTTCTGTTGCTATTGAAGAGACCTGACAATAAGAATTTAAGAAAATGGAGCTTTTTTCTTCCTACCCCTTTGGTGAGTTATAACCCTTGCAGGTAGTATAATCCTGCTGCTAATTAAGACAATCCACACTCACAACAGTAACTTACAAGGTTTTTTTTAAGGTTTGTGTTTTCTTTCATTTTTGCTAAAGCAGATGAAGGATCATTTTCTGAAATCTATCCTGGAAAAAAAACATATTTTTGGCCAGCATGTGAAGTTATATGTTTAATTACCTGTGTGGCTTACTAAATAAATGCATTTCTGTATGTCTGATATGAAAGCCTGCATGACATAATAAAAATTACTCCTAATATTCTCAGCTATTTCACCCACCAGCATCTGTCAACATATTAGGCCACTGACAATTCCTGCACAATTGTTTAATATCCCTGACATTTTATCTTTGTGGTTAGTAAAGACCCTTCAAGTTTAAAAGATGTATTCTCCGTGTGTATACACCCATGAACGTATGTAATATAGCAGGCTAGATAATCTGAAAAACTTCCCATTATAAAACCAGTCATTCTGGGTAATATATGAAATACATGCATAGCAGAGTTTGGCAGGGGGGAGGGGAAGAACAGTAAAGGAAATCCCAGCAGCAAAAACTGAATAAAAGGAATAAAACCAGGGAATTATGGGTTATTGGTGTTTTCATGATAATATAGGAACTGGATCCAAAGCCTCGGGCTTGCAGAAGCCAGCAGTTGGAACCAAGACCCTCCATAAACTGAGCACCTGCGAGAGCTAGGCCTTAACTGAGAAATAGACCTGCCTACAAAAACAGCACTGCAGCAGGAAATTTAAGCCTGGCCTTCTCACGGGATACATAAAAAGGTTCTTGCAAGTATTCAGAATTCAAAAAACCAGAAAATGCCAAGTGAAGTAATTAATATAAAAAGTAATACTGGATTGGTAGCACTCTGTGGCTTTACAGAAACAAAGGCAAAGCCTTCACAGACACATATATTCTCACCATATCCTTCACAGAATTTCAGTGGCGGAAGCCCAGCCAAGCATAAACTCTTAGGAGACAACACAGGTAAATAAACAACATAAGGAAGATATCAGAAGAAGCAACAAATGGTAGAAATAGATCCACAAGAAATTAGAATAATAGAAACTATAAACATAGGCTATATATTTTTTAATAATTAAGCACAAAAAATATAAAATAAAAAACTTTATGAAGGAACAAGTCACTATCCAAAAAGACTAGGAGGATTTTAAAACAAACCAGTCTTAGAAATAAATATTGAATAGACATTAAAACAAAAACAGGAAACCTCATTAGACAGGTTTAGTAGCGGGCTGGACACAGCTGAATAAATGATTTTTGGCTTAAAAAATTAGAGCCAAGGAAATTACCAGGGAAAATCAAAATGAACAAAAATATGAGAGTTTAAGACACATAGAGGATAGTGTTTAAATGTCCAATATATGTCTAATGGATATTCTAGAAGAAGAAAAAGGAGAAAATAAAAAAAGAAGTAATATTTGGAGAAATAGTGCCTAGTAATTTTCCAAAACTCATGAAAGACATGAGCCCTCAGATTTGAAAAGAACAATTAATCCTAGGCTGGATATGTAAAAATGAATACACTACTAGACACACCTACAAAGATTATTTCTTTTTTAAAAATTTTTTTATTTTGGTATCATAAATCTACAAATACATGAGGAACGTTATATTTACTACACCCCTCCCATCACCAAGCCACCCCCACATACCCCACCACAGTCACTGTCCATCAGCGTAGCAAGATGCTTTAGAATCACTACTTGTCTTCTCTGTGTTGTACAGCCCTCCCTGTCCCCCCCACCTTATACATGCTAATCATAATGCCCCCTTTCTTTCCCCCTCTACCTTATCCCTCCCTTCCCACCCATCCTCCCCAGTCCCCTTCCTTTTGGTAACTGTTAGTCCATTCTTAGATTCTGTGAGTCTGCTGCTGTTTTGCTCCTTCAGTTTTTTCCTTTGTTCTTATACTCCACAGATGAGTGAAATCATTTGGTACTTGTCTGTCTCCACCTGGCTTATTTCACTGAGCATAATACCCTCTAGCTCCATCCATGTTGTTGCAAATGGTAGGATCTGTTTTTTTCTTATAGCTGAGTAATATTCCATTGTGTATATGTACCACATCTTCTTTATCCATTCATCTACTGATGGACATTTAGGTTGCTTCCATATTTGGCTATTGTAAATAGTGCAGCGATAAACATAGCGGTGCATCTGTCTTTTTCAAACTGGAATGCTGCATTCTTGGGGTAAATTCCTAGAAGTGGAATTCCTGGGTCAAATGGTATTTCTATTTTGAGCTTTTTGAGGAACCTCCATACTGCTTTCCACAATGGTTGAACTAATTTACATTCCCACCAGCAGTGTAGGAGGGTTCCCCTTTCTCCACAACCTCGCCAACATTTGTTGTTGTTTGTCTTTTGGATAGTGGCAATCCTTACTGGTGTGAGGTGATATCTCATTGTGGTTTTAATTTGCATTTCTCTGATGACTAGCGATGTGGAGCATCTTTTCATGTGTCTGTTGGCCATCTGAATTTCTTCTTTGGAGAACTGTCTGTTCAGTTCCTCTGACCATTTTTTAATTGGACTATTTGCTTTTTCTTTGTTGATGTGGGTGAGCTCTTTATATATTTTGGTAGTCAACCCTTTATCAGATCTGTCATTTATGAATATTTCTCCCATACTGTAGGTTGCCTTTTTGTTCCATTGGTGGTGTCCTTTGCTGTACAGAAGCTTTTCAGCTTGATATAGTCCCACTTGTTCATTTTTGCTTTTGTTTCTCTTTCCCAGGGAGATATGTTCATGAAGAAGTGGCTCATGTTTATGTCCAAGAGATTTTTGCCTGTTTTTTCTAAAGAGTTTTATGCTTTCATGACTTACATTCAGGTCTTTGATCCATTTCAAATTTACTTTTCTGTATGGGGTTAGACAATGATCCAATTTCATTCTTTTCCATGTAGCTGTCCAGTTTTGCCAACACCAGCTGTTGAAGAGGCTGGCATTTTCCCACTGTATGTCCATGGCTCCTTTATCGTAATATTAATTGACCATATATGTTTGGGTTAATATCTGGACTCTATTCTGTTCCACTGGTCTGTGGGTCTGTTCTTGTGCCAGTACCAAATTATCTTAATTACTGTGGCTTTGTAGTAGAGCTTGAAGTTGGGAAGCAAGATCCCCCCTGCTTTATTCTTCCTTCTCAGGATTGCTTTGGCTATTCGGGGTCTTCTGTTGTTCCATATGAATTTGAAAAATATTTGTTCCAGTTCATTGAAGAATGCTGTTGGTATTTTGATACGGATTGCATTGAATCTGTAGATTACTTTAGGCAGGATGGCCATTTTGACAATATTAATTCTTCCTAGCCAAGAGCATGGGATGAATTTCCATTTGTTAGTGTCCTCTTTAATTTCTCCTAAGAGTGTCTTGCAGTTTTCAGGGTATAGATCTTTCACTTCCTTGGTTAGATTTATTCCTAGGTATTTTATTCTTTTTGATGCAACTGTGAATGGAATTGTTTTCCTGATTTCTCTTTCTGCTAGTTCATCATTAGTGTGTAGGAAAACAACCGATTTCTGTGTATTAATTTTGTATCCTGCAACTTTGCTGAATTCAGATATTAGATCTGGTAGTTTTGGAGTGGAGTCTTTAGGGTTTTTTATGTAGAATATAATGTCATCTACAAATAGTGACAGTTTGACTTCTTCTTTACCAATCTGGATACCTTGTATTTCTTTGTTTTATCTGATTGCTACGGCTAGGACCTCCAGTTGAATAACAGTAGGGAGAGTGGGCATCCCTGTCTTGTTCCTCATCTTAGAGTAAAAGCTTTCAGCTTCTCGCTGTTCAGTATGATGTTGGCTGTGGGTTTGTCATATATGGCCTTTATTATGTTGAGGTACTTTCCTTGTATACCCATTTTGTTGAGAGTTTTTGTCATGAATGGATGTTGAATTTTGTTGAATGCTTTTTCAGCATCTATGGAGATGATCATGTGGTTTTTGTCCTTCTTTTTGTTGATGTAGGGGATGATGTGATGGATTTTCGAATGTGGTGCCATCCTTGCATCCCTGAGAATAATCCCACTTGATCATGGTGTATGATCCTCTTGGTGTATTTTTTAATTCGGTTTGATAATATTTTGTTGAGTATTTTTTCATCTATGTTCATCAGGGATATTGGTCTGTAATTTTCTTTTTTGGTGGGGTCTTTGGTTTTGGTATTAGAGTGATGCTGGCTTCATAGAATGAGTTTGGAAGTATTCCCTTCTCTTCTATTTTTTGGAAAACTTTAAGGAGAATGGGTATTATGTCTTCTCTATATGTCTGTTAAATTTCAGTTGTGAATCCATCTGGCCTGGGGGTTTTGTTCTTGGGTAGTTTTTTTATTACTGATTCAATTTCGTTGCAGGTAATTGGTCTGTTCAGATTTCCTGTTTCTTCCTTGGTCAGTCTTGGAAGGTTGTATTTTTCTAGGAAGGTGTCTATTTCTTCTAGGTTTTCCAGCTTGTTAGCATATGGATTCTCATAGTATTCTCTAATAATTCTTGTATTTCTGTGGGGTCCATCATGCTTTTTCCTTTCTCATTTCTGATTCTGTTTATGTGTATAGATTCTCTTTTTCTCTTAATAAGTCTGGCTAGGGGCCTATCTATTTTGTTTATTTACTCAAAGGACCATGTCTTGGTTTCATTGATTTTTTTCTATTTTATTCTTCTCAATTTTATTTATTTATTCTCTGATCTTTATTATGACCCTCCTTCTGCTGACTTTGGGCCTCATTTGTTCTTCTTTTTCCAGTTTCAATAATTGTGACTTTAGACTATTCATTTGGGATTATTCCTCCTTCTTTAAATAGGCCTGGATTGCTATATACTTTCCTCTTAGAATTGCCTTCACTGCATCCCACAGAAGTTGGGACATTGTGCTGTTGTTGTCATTTGTCTCCATATATTGCTTGATCTCTATTTTAATTTGGTCATTGATCCATTGATTATTTAGGAGCATGTTCTAAAGCCTCCATGTGTTTGTGAGCATTTTTGTTTTCTTTGTACAATTTATTTCTAGTTTTATACCTTTGTGGTCTGAGAAGTTGGTTGGTAGAATTTGAATCTTTTAGAATTTACTGAGGCTCTTTTTGTGGCCTAGTATGTGGTCTATTCTGGAAAATGTTCCATGTGCACTTGAGAAGAATCTGTATCCTGCTGCTTTTGGGTGTAGAGTTCTGTAGATGTCTGTTAGGTCCATCTGTTCTAGTGTGTTGTTCAGTGCCTGTGTGTCCTTACTTATTTTCTGTCTGGTGGACCTGTCCTTTGGAGTGAGTGTTGTGTTGAAGTCTCCTAGAATGAATGCACTGCATTCTATTTCCTCCTTTAATTCTGTTAGTATTTGTTTCACATATGTTGGTGCTCCTGTATTGGGTGCATATATATTTATAATGGTAATATCCTCTTGTTGGACTGACCCCTTTATCATTAGGTAATGTCCTTCTTTATCTCTTGTTACTTTCTTTGTTTTGAAGTCTATTTTGTCTGAAACAAGTACTGCAACACCTGCTTTTTTCTCTGTATTGTTTGCATGAAATATCTTTTTCCACTCCTTCACTTTTAGTCTGTGTATGTCTTTGGGTTTGAGGTGAGTCTCTTGTAAGCAGCATAAAGATGGGTCTTGCTTTTTTATCCATTCTATTACTCTGTGTCTTTTGATTGGTGCATTCAGCCATTTACATTTAGGGTGATTATTGAAAGATATGTACTTATTGCCATTGCAGGCTTTAGACTTGTGGTTACCAAAGGTTCAAGCATAGCTTCTTTACTATCTAACTGTCGAACTTAACTTGCTTATTAAGCTATCATAAACACAGTCTAATGATTCTTTATTTCTCTCCCTTCTTATTCTCCCTTCTCCATTATTTATATGTTAGGTGTTTTATTCTGTACTCTTGTGTGTTTCCTTTGACTGCTTTTGTGAATAGTTAATTTTATTTTTTGCCTTTAGTGAGTATTTGGTTGGTCTGCTTTCTTTTGTGTGATTTTATTTTCTCTGGTGACATCTATTTAGCTTTAGGTGTGCTTCCATCTGGAGCAGTCCCTTTGAAATATCCTGTAGAGGTGGTTTGTGGGAGGCAAATTCCCTCAACTTTTGCTTGTCTGGGAATTGTTTAATCCCTCCATATTTGAATGATAATCGTGGTGGATACAGTATTCTTGGTTCAAGGCCCTTCTGTTTCATTGCATTAAATATATCATGCCATTCTCTTCTGGCCTATAAGGTTTCTGTTGAGAAGTCTGATGATAGCCTGATGGGTTTTCCTTTGTAGGTGACCTTATTTCTCCCTCTGGCTGCCTTTAATACTCTGTCCTTGTCTTTGATCTTTGCCATTTTAATTATTATATGTCTTGGTGTTGTCCTCCTTGGGTCCCTTGTGTTGGGAGATCTGTGGGCTTCTGTGGTCTGAGAGACTATTTCCTTCCCCAGTTTGGGGAAGTTTTCAGCAATTATTTCTTCAAAGACACTTTCTATCCCTTTTTCTCTCTCTTCTTCTTCTGAACCCCTATAATGCAAATATTGTTCCGTTTGGATTGGTTCCACAGTTCTCTTAATATTGTTTCATTCCTGGAGATCCTTTTATCTCTCTCTGCCTCAGCTTCTCTGTATTCCTGTTCTGTGATTTCTATTCCATTAATGGTCTCTTGCACCTCATCCAGTCTGCTCTTAAGTCCTTCCAGAAATTGTTTTATTTCTGTATTCTCCCTCCTAACTTGATCCTTTTGCTCTTGCATATTTCTCTGCAGGTCCATCAGCATGGTTATGACCTTTATTTGGAATTCTTTTTCAGGAAGATTGTTTATATCTGTCTCCCCAGGCCCTCTCTCAGGTGTTGTCTGGGTAATTCTTGACTGGACCAAATTCTTCTGCCTTTTCATGGTGATAGAGGTAGTCATAGGCAGGTGGCGTGTATGGCAACTGGGAGAACAAAGTCCCTTCCTGCTTGCTGGTCGCCCTGCCCCTCTCTGCTGCCTGTGTTGGTTACCTGCACACTGGGAGCAGCCCTCAGGGTAGCCCAGAGCCCTGCAGGGAGTGGCAGGCACACCAGGTGTGCTCTCCTGTGAGAACGGCACCCTTAGTGCCTTGCCCCGGCTTCCTCTGCCTGTGCTCGGCAGCCACACACCCGCCGCGGCCCCTGGGTCTGGCCCGGTCGGCTGCATGCTGAGAGGAGACTCTGGGTGGCTGCTGTGAGAGCGGCCGCTTTGGCGGGGCAGCGCTGGAGGGAGAATGAGTGGTAGGCTGTTTATCGCCGTGAGAGGCTTCAGAACTGTGCTGCCTCCTAGGGGGCTGGGGCACCTGAAGTTCCTCAGGATTCCCAGCCTGCTGGGCCTTGTGTGCCAGGACGATTCTGTCCAGCTGTGAGACCCCTGTCCCTTTAAGACTTTCAAAAAGCACTCGTTTTTCTTTTGTCCCAGGGAGACCTGCTGCTTGGACCCGCTCGCAGATTTTACTCTTCCGTTTCCCTAATATACACACACCGTGCAATGTGTGTCTGCGCTCCCAGTGTGGGTTACTACGGCTGGTTATTTAGCAGTCCTGTGCTGCCACTCCCTCCCTGCTCTGACTCCTCTCCTCCCTCCAGTGAGCTGGGGTGGGGGGCACACTCGGATCCTGCTGGGTCGCGGCTGGTATCTTACTTCCTTCGTGAGATGGTGAGTTCTTGCAGATATAGATGTAGCCTGGCTGTTGTACTGTGTCCTCTGGTCTCTCTTTTAGGCATAGTTGTATTTGTTGTATTTTCAAAAATATATGTGGTTTTGGGAGGCGATTTCCACTGCCCTACTCACACCGCCATCTTGGCTCCTCCTTTCTACAGAGATGATTTTAACAACCAGTTAAAGTGACTAACAGATGGTTTTTCAATAGCAACAAAGGAAGCCAAAAATCTGTAGAATAATACCTACAAAGGGTTGAAAGAAAGTAAGTGACAACCTGCAACTCCTGCAGGATGTAACATTTCCTAGACCTGAGTAGAACGTATTACTCCTGCCCACTTTGGTTTGAATTATAATTTTCTGAATAGCCTGTCATGATGTGCTTTTTCAAAGCACATTCAGACCCTTTCTAATTCTTTTTATTTTATTTAAAGTAAAATCATATGAAATCAATTTAGAAAAAGCACTGTAATATATAATTATTCTAATATAAGTATATAAAAGTTTTGAAACCAATACATTATATTTCCCACAGAAAACATTATGTACTTGTCAGTGTTACATTCTTATTAAGGATTAACCCTTGACAAAGCATATGTGAAAATCCCTCTCAAGGATTACAGAATGAGCTGTCATTACTGTGTAAGCTAAATTATAATTTTTGTTGTCTTGAACATGTCAATCCTCAAATCTTATGCTGTATTTGTTCACTTCTGTAGGAAAAGTCAGAAAGAGGCCTTTAATGCTTTAACTTGTTCTCAAATCAGGGTTTCATCAGTACATAAGTAGCTAAGATGGTTGGTTAGGCAGAAAGCAGTCCCTTGAGGTTGAGCTACTATATGATATATTTCAGAGAAGTCCAATAGGGATGAATGAACGATTGACAAATACGCCAAAGCACCAACAGTTAGTCTTTTCCTCTGTCCCCAAGATGAAGGTTGTCATTCCAGCAGACCTATGAGATGAATATGTATTTCAAAGTGATGCTGAGTTCATTCCCGGACAATGCACAGAACTCTCCATGCTGAGTTTGCCAAGGAATAGAGCCCCTCTTGTTCTTTCTCTTTCAAGTGCATCGGACTAGGGCTAACCTGTTGGTACCATTCTCAGAGCTCACATTCTCCATAGGAGAGCTGAGTGGATCTCTTTAAAGCTAGAAAAATTTTTTAAATAATGACCACACTAAAGGATGATTGAGGTTTTTATTTTTCTCTTTGCACAATTCAGAAATTGGAGTGGCATTATTTTTTCCTTACCACTTTTAGTCTCTTGTCTTTTTAAATATCTAAGATATATCTTCTGGAAATATCAAAGTCAAACATGGAAGGTTACATGTTTTCCATGTGTAATATTAAAATTTTCTTTTCATTCAGGCCCTCCAAAATCTTAAATATAATACTATAGAGATAACTTTGATGTCTTACAGATCAAAATGACACTGAAAAAATCTGGTTCAAAAGAAATATGCAACAGACTTCATACTACCAGGAAAATACTGTTTACCAAAAATGTGCCAACTTTCAATTGTGTTAACTGTCATTGTTTGGAATTGACAAAAATCATTTCCTCCCCCATAAATGAATTTCTTTAGAAATTCCCAGGCTTTATAGTTTCATGAACTTTTCTACTTTCTAATAAATAAATGAATAATTGCTAGCTCCTATGAATAATTGCTAGATCCTAGTTAATAATCCCAATATTCTCACAGTTGCTTTTTATAAAACGACACACCAAAAAAATGTTGAATATAGCTGAAAAATCAGTTATTTTATATTCTAAGAAAAGAGAAGAGATTTTATTGCTGATAAACTTGAATTCTTCATTTAGATAAATCTCAAGAAGAAGGGACTTCCTCTTCAGAGAACATTGGACTCACAGTGTTCCAACTCTTAACATAAACTACTGCATTCTTAGTGGAGACACGGGGTCTAAACCGGCAAAGCTGGAGAGAGATCAGTCCAAAAACTGGCAAGAAGCATTTGCATGCTTCCAAATGTCCTCTGGAGGTTACCTGTTTCCCCTCTTTCCTCTTGAAGGGAAGTACCTATAAATGTCGATCATATATGTACTGTAGAAGATATTTTCTGCCCACTGCCATTTATTGAATATATATTTCTACCCACTACCATTTATTGCATGTATATGCTAAACATAGGTCATCCATAAATTCAGTTAATTTTCACTCTTACTCTACAAAGTAGGTCCTCCTATCCTTATATTATGAGAAACCTGAAGCTCAGAGAGGTTAAGGCATTTGCTAAATCCTCAAAGTTAGAGAGTGATGGAGTCCAAAGTTAACTTCAGGTTTGTTTTGATTCCAAAGTCCATGCACTTAATCATTGCCCCAACATAATAATGCACCAGATCAGGACACAAGACATTAGAAGGCAAGTGACCCACTCTTGGCCTCAGAATCATAAGACACTGAATTATCTTTCACTAAAGTGAGGGAATTATTTGGTGATGTGACCTAGCAAAATACTTCTTTCAAGTATTGAACACAGCCTTATTCTTTCTTGATATTTATATATCTCTTTCACCTGAGTTAAGTTATGTGACTTAAATACTTTTAAATCCCATTTCACCCTTTGACCTATTCAGCAGTTTGCAAACAGTTTAACCTCAAAAAGCTAAATAAAGTTATCACATTTTAAGCTTTCTCTTCCTTCATTCTATTCCTTACTACATCTGATAAAATTATAGAAAAGATGGATTTGAATGACATGTATCTGGCCAAATAGTTCATATGATGCCTTTGAGCTTTTCAACAGGGGCCTGTAGAGTGAGTAGGTACACAAGGGAAGGTAATACAGGCAAAAGGACAGCAAACAAAGGCAGATGAGGAACCATCCTTTGGTGTGGCTGGAGCTCACGTAGCATAGTGAAGGGAGTGAAGGGAGATGAGGCTGGAATGCTAAACTGTGCCCAAGAATATAGGACCATGGTATTAAAAAGAAAAGAAAGAAAGAAAGAGAGAAAGAGAGAGGGAGAGGAAAAAGGAAGGAAGGAAGGAAGGAAGGAAGGAAGGAAGGAAGGAAGGAAGGAAGGAAGGAAGGAAGGAAAGAAGGGAGGGAGGGAGGGAGGGAGGGAGAGAGGGAGGGAGGAAGAAAACAAAAAACTTTGGCTTCCTTGTATAGGCATCAGGGAGCCACTAAAGATGTTTTTTCAGTAGACTAACAATGCCGTTTGTGTATCAAGAACATGATTAGTGACAGAATATAGGGTCTGGATTTGAGAAAAACAAGGGGAAGCAGGGAAATAGGTTAGTGGAAGTTGTGGTGACAGTGTAGGTAAGGGGATGAATTCAGAATTCAGAATCAAGGCAATGACAGAGCATATTGAGACAAGGGACAGACTTAAAAGACCTTCCAGAAAGGAAGCCACAGGGCTTAGTTTCTAACTGAATGTGAAGACAAGAGAGAATCTGACTTCAAGATTTCTGGTTTGGAGACTGAGTAGAAGGTGATGTCATGAACCTAGATGGACAGCTAGGGAAGAGTTGTGAGATAAGAAAATGAGTCCCATTTTTAACATGTTAAGTTTGAGGAATCCTGGAAACCTTTGGATGGTGAAATCTACTTTGCAGTTAGAAATAAGAGTCTAGAGCTTTGGAGAATGTACAACTCAGAGAGAGATTGGACAAGTGGTGGCTGACTTCATGGCAATGTACAAAATGTATATGAAGAGAAAAAAATAAGGTTCTGTACTCAGTTGTATGTTCTGCTGTCTACATATTTTGAGTGTTCTACATGCCATTAATAATTCATCAAAAATATGATTTTAAGTAACTGTTAGAATGTTTAACTGTTAGAATGTAACTGGATGCTAAAATGTATGTAACCACTTCTTTATTAATAGGCCCTTAGATTGTTTCAGATTTTTTGTCCACATCTCTAATTATTTAATTGAAGTATGTTTTCAGATGTGAAATTTCCCAGCCAAATGGAGTGAACTTTTGAAAAAATGTTTTCCCAATGTGTTTTCCAGAAATGTATCAAACTGTACATCATCTTCAGAATCTGGAATCACCAGCTAACCTTGATGACAGTCCGTGTATAGTTCCTCTTTATAAAATACATAATTCTGTATATGTTTGTGTACCTTTACTCATCCACTGAAGAAATATTTATCAACTATCTATTACCCACTGGTGCAGACACTTACATTATATCTGCATTGACAGAAATGGACAAAGAGCCTTCCCTGCATGGTGTTTTCAGTCTAACAGGGGAAGATAACAGTAAACAAGAAACAAAACAAATATTATATGCAATTACAAAGCATTAGGTGCTCTAGGAAAAAAAAAGGAAACATCTGGCAGAGTAAGAGCTGGGAGACAGTTTGTAAGAAAATCCAGTGGTCATGTGGCCATCTTTGACCAGAGCAGGTGAGGGAGTTAGTCAAAGACAGATCTGGCAGGAGGCACGTCTAGCTGGTGAGAACACGCTGGTTTTCCTGAGGTGTTTGAGAAAAGGCTAGAAAGCCATCGTGGCTGAAGTCCAATGTGCAGAGGGGAGAGTGATAGGAGATAAGGTCAAAGATGTAACTGTTGCTTAGAAATAATTTACTGAGGCAATTAGTACATCATTACAAGATACTTAATATTAGAATTTGGTTGGATTTTAATTCTGAATTTTACCTTCTTTAAATGGCAATAATATGGCTCCTTAAATTGCAAAGATGTTGGAAGAGATTAAGAAATATTTCACATATAGGTAATTCTTTGTATAGTTAAAGGTGCTGTGATAATAATATTAGTTCCTATTCTTAATAGCTAATATAAATATTTTTAAATTTGTGGATGGCAGCCTATAAGAATCTTAGGAACACAAAAGAAGATAAGTAATGACTTCATTAAATCAAATCACAGCTACTATAGAAGACTTTGATTAATTAAATATATCCAAAATCTTTTTCACAATATAAATATTTAGTGTATCCCACATTTATCTTAAGTTTCATCATAAAATCTGATGTGTACTCAGATGGGAAAGATTGTCTACTCAACAGATAAGTAAATTATACTAAAAATAAAGCACCTTTTTAAGCTGTTCATTTGGAGGGAAAATGAATTTTTCTGATAGAACACCTTAGTAACAAAATGTTAATCATGCTGTTCTATTCTAAATGCATAAAGTGAAAATACATCTACTCTGTCATTTATAATATGCTAAAAAATTTAGAGTTCAATTTAGGCAATCTAGAAAGTTCATCAAATATACATAGGAAGTCTAAACACTGGGCTGTTTGAGCTTCTGAATTACTAATGTTATGAGCACTAACAGTGTGCTTAGAAATTACTCTTGAAGGCAAGTTGTTTGTAGACCCTACTACTGATAAGGGCACCAAGGCCCAAGGAGGGGAAGCAACTCCTCCTCCCCATGCTATATACTCTCCCCAAGTCTTCCTGCCTTTGGGGGGAAGAAGAATAGGGTCCAGTGAAAGCAGGGACTCGGGCCAGAGAATGGTGTGAAGAAATGCTTACAGTCCAGATTAACATCTCTAACCACTCTCTTTAGGAAGGGAAGAGGAGATAGGGCAAGGCATTCTGATCTGGTTTAAATTTTTTTTTTATTGTGTTGAATCTGTTCATTCAAAGGATTGGCCAATTTGAAAGTGTGGATTGGCACTATAATGTAGGAGTCATGCTCAATTTAGAGGTCAGACTGTTAACTGTGCAGTGGACAAGAGGATTCATGCTTTGTGCCAAGAATGAAAAAGCAAATGACAAGTAAACCAAATCCCAAAACCAGAACGTCCAAACCAGGTTGGGGAAGGGAATGTTGGACATCGTGACACAGAGAGTGGAGACTTGATGACCAGTAATCCCTGGAGGATCAGAATTAGATATTACATCATCTAGGGAGGCAGCCTGGTCCCTAATCCCATTTCCTGTGTGACTAGGGATTTGGCAGTCATGCTGCCCAAGCAGTTAAGGGTGGCCTGAAATCAGAGACTGACAACCCCGAAGCAAAATCACTCATCTGTCCTTGCAAACATGTTCATTTTCCAAATATAACTTTGCACCCTAATTTATAATCTGCTAGGTTATATTCAATGGCTGGAGCCTGCTTTACTTCTAACTATACTTAGAAGCTCTCTTGACACTAATCAAAAAAAGTCAGAGTGGAAAATCACACACACACAAGGAAAACCCTAATATTTTATCTTAAAATATATACATTTATTCATCTTGAATTTTGTTCATTATTATAATAGCTCTCAATCTTTTTTTTTTAGTATTGGTCTGAAGCTGGAGTTCTAGATCATATAGTCTGTGTCAGTCACTCCCTTTATACATCAAAACGTTCCATTTCAGTTTCTTTAAAGTAGAAAAGTTTATAAAACAATATAAATGCAGAATCCTGTCTAGAGTTTCAAACTCTGCTCTCTTATAATTGTCTCACCTGTACCTGATTTGACTTCAGTTGTCTTTACTGATTTCCCATTATTGAACTTGAATGATTGAGTCAAAAAGGAATTAAGTGGTATGTTGGTGAAGATACTTTTAATATTCAGTTGCTGCATCTATGTTAGTAGTATTTAGTTGGAACACCAGAAATAACAGTAACTACAGTAGTAATATTTGCAGACAATCTAACCAATTCTCTCCCTCTTTAATATAACCCAAATGAACCTAAGCATCTTCTTTTCATTTATTAGAGCCACTTTCTATATGATGATACAGGTCTTTAGTTCATAGAGCAAAATCTTTTTGCTTTTAAATGCTTAGAATTTAAAAGGGTATGAACTTTAAAAAGATTTGTTTTTCAGTCAACTGAATACTAGCTAGACCTCCTTTTATATATGCAAATAGCATTAAAGTTGTGGTGCCAGAGGGAGGGTCAAAGAAAAACAAGATAATAAAAATATGAGTTTGCATTACTTTGCATTGCATTCTACTTTTGCTATAAAACCACTGATTACGAAAAATTGGTTAACATACAGAATCTTTATAGTCAAGACTCAGTAATTACTTGTTTGCACAGGAGACACAGGACCCTATGAAAATGTCTTTTGCCTCCAAATTATAAATTCTTGGAATAATATATAATTTTACTGAAGGGATCAGCCCACTTAGCAGAAATAGTGATGATTTGAGGTTCTATTCTGCTAGATAGCATGGTATTTAAAAGAATTACCTACAATCAGTGTGCTTTCAAAGTATGATCTGTAAGAGAGCATTTTCTTTCCTTACATTTTGTCTCTTTCATATCATTGTTAGCACCACAATAGAGAAACCCTAAAAAGCTGTTCATGAAAATAATGTGAACGGTGAACTTGTGCTCTTAGAAACGACTACATTTGCAGCTCTCCCCACTTCATATTCAAAAAGCACCCACACTTACCAGGTCTCTTTTTCTACGTTCTCCTAAAAGGGGGAGAAAATGGATACTGTGTGTAAAAATAAGCTATTGTGTGTCTCAGAAAGGAGATGGGATGCTAATTAAGGGTTGTTTGAATGAGCAAGTCACATTACATTGTCTACTGAGAGCGTACTGCCAATTGCATTTTTGGTTAAGAGTCAAGAAAAACATTCAAGAGGGGCCCCAGCAAGCTTGGGAGAGAGCAAGCAGCACTTCCATGATCATGTAGGTGCATTAAGCCTGTTCAAACACTGTGAAGAGTCGGGGTGCGAGCTCCTGCCCCCCAGCTTTTCCTGCTGGTTTCAGGAGCTACCTTCCCAAAGGGGCTCAGGTCTGACACAGACAATGCGGCACTTATGCCAGACCGCTGGACCACTGAGTGCCTCTTTCTTTGTTCAATGTCTCTTTCAAGATTCTTTGTCACTCTTCTTGGATTCATCCGCGAGGCATGGGTTTTAAGGTACACAATAGCTCGGATCTGGCAGTGAAATAATTGATGCTTCATTGAAAGAAACTAGGCAAATTGGTTAGTATGATTCTCTTTAACAAATCGAGGATATTTTAGGCATTGGGTGCAACTCATAAATGAGGAGGGAAATAAATCGCTCTATTTTTAAAAGGTTTCTTTTCTTAACGTACATGTTATGTGAGCCAGAGTATGCCGCTAGTCCGATAGTCTGACAGTCTTGGGCGTAGGGGTGGCATGTAAACAGGTGAAACCGATTTACTCTGGAAAAGGACCAGAACACAGACGATGCAAACGTGTTTTTATCGTAATGGATAGAAGACGCGGCACTTCCACCCGGCAGCGACCTTCCTCAGGGCCCTAGCGTGTGGGGCATTTGGTCCTTAGCAAGAGCTCCCTGGAGGTGTGTTTCTGATACTTTACATGCTTTTTCCCTTAGTTCTGTAATTTTGTGATTCTTGTGCTGCTCTTTTGAATCTATAAATTCTCAGTTTTTTTCAAGTGTGATCATATGCTGTTGAAATAAATGTGAAGAAGTGAGTGTCCTGTCCTGAGTACAAAAAGGTCCTGATTGAAGGCAGCAAGCTAAGGAATTTCTCTTTAAATGTCCAAGTGTGTTTGGAAGAAAACAAGTTCTACTTAAACAATATTTCTAAAGTTAACATTGCTTCCATGGACATTTGAAATAAAACATCAAGTTTCACACTTTCCAATTTTGATCATTAAAATATGTGGTAAAAATATTAATAGTTTCATGCAGTTATTTAAAAGGCAAAATAATAGTATCAGCTTGTAGGTATACTTGAATCTCATTTTGAAATTTTCTTTTAATAATGTAGCTTGGTATGATGCTAAATATAATTTAATGTGTAATCTAATTAAGTAATGTTCTAATCATTTTAGATAAAAAATCTATAATCCAGTAGTTATAAAATATAATAGCCTCCACAATAATAACATGTTTTGAATGTTTTGAATGTCTACTGTATGCCTGGCTTTCTCCTGTAATACATCTTTCTTTGTATTAAATCATGAGGAAACTGAGGCTAGAGAGCCAGTATATCTTACTTATGGGTTATAGCTGATAAGTGGTGGAACTAAAATTTGAACCCCTGCTCTCTGGCTCCAAAGCCTGGACCATAACCACATTATAATGCCTTGCTTACAGTATAATTATTATTACACTTATTAAACTTCAAAGAGGATCCATTGTAAAAACATTTTTTAAAAATTTTGTTTTACTTTTATTTCAATGGACCCATAGGTGAAAAGATCATTGGTCCTGGAAAAATGTAATACCACTGATGTATTAATGATAATAGCATCTGCTTTGTGTACAAAGGAAACTTCCTTCTGTGGCACTTAACACATTACAGATACTCCTATAAGACACTTCGCTTAACACAGGAATTATTAGAAAACATTCCTTTATTTCCAGTCATCACATGATAATGAAAAACTCTAATTTTTGGATCTTAATTTCCTCATTCATCTTTTCATTTCTATGTGGGATTTTGGGAAATTCTACCTTTACAATCATTTTTTGTGTGTATGAGATTAAAGCAACAGGCTTTAACAGGCACATGTAAAGTCTGATATTTTATTTTTAAAACTTAATTGAGATATAATTTACACACCATAAAAGTTGCCTGTTTGAAACGTACAATTCTACAGTTTTAGTACATTTACAGCATTGTAAAATTGCTAATTGATTTTTTTAATTAATTAAAAACTCTTGAGATGTTTGAATGAAAAGTGCTTCAAGGCAATGGAAACTATTGATCTTTGCTGTGTTCTTCCTTCTCCTCCTCCAGAAATGTGTGCTCTACTGGCCAGAAAAGAGAGGAATATATGGGAAAGTTGAGGTTCTGGTTATCAACGTCAATGAATGTGCTAACTACACCATTCGAAACCTCGTCTTAAAGGTAGATTTTGTAACTAGAGCTACCTGAATGAGGTTAGAGGATTACATTTCTACTTTGAAATTATTTATCATAATAAGTAGTATGAATCCAATTCAAACAAAGTAAATAATGTCAAGATCGGAGCAATTACAATCATCCCCTCATATTTAATTGTTGTCAGTTATTGTTTTGTTAGTAATGATTAAGTTAATATCCATAGACATTCAGGAAATTCACTAAGTAGGATGTTATGACCTAATCTGCATAAATAAAACATCTCTGAGTTAACCTTTTGAATGCCTTTAACTAAAGGCTTGTGCTGGAGACTACTGAATTTTTTCTTTAATGTCATTTTGGTCTAAGCAGCTTTAAGTAAGGCCTGGAAACTGTGAAAGAGAAAAATCTGTGCCTGTGGGTGTCAGTGGGAGGCAAGACAAGCCTGAAGTGTTGGTGAGATCTTCCCAAACTTGAAGTTACAGTAATTTATAGGGACTTTCCCCAGACCAGATTATGTCATAGAAAAGTTATCTTTTTAAACTTACGGGCAGCCAGTGCTGAAGAAGGTTGCCCCGTATTGTTTTACCTCCTACAGAGCAATCATCCCAAAGTTATCAGTCCTACCTGGAGCCTCCCTGATGGGACAGAATCATCACAGACCGAATGAAGAGAGGCAGGGCCATGCTGAGGGTTTCCAGTGGGAAGTTTAGGATAGGAAGGCACTGACCCAAACCTATTTTTCCCCACATTTCCTGAGCTCTGCCCCTGCCCGGCCCCAGCAAGGCTCTGAGTCTTGAGATGATGCACATAGATGCTCAAAGTGTCTAATCTAGTGACCCCTTGTAGCTTCTTAACTGCTGCATCTCCTCACTGCTGTCAAAAACTAGGACTTGAGATGAGTGTACAAGTATTTGAGTGACTGAGTATAAAATGAAGTGTTCTTGAATCATTCAATATGTTTGTAATAACCTGTCTGGAACGGTCAAAGAGCAGGAAACCCACTATATCCCAATTCTTTCTTGGCTATATTTTCACTTACCATTATGTTTATTATAACAAGTTACAAACATGTATTTCTCACGTTTCACATACATTTTCCATGTTAAATATTTAATTCTCATCTAATAGAGGCAAGACTGCCAACTTTTAACATTAGCATATTTACAGTAAAGTTTCCTCAAGGTGAAAGCGTGTTCTTCAAAAATCTCCCTAGATTTTTTCTTCCACCCAGAAATAAGTTGCCAGCATTGTGGGGATGATAAAAGGCATTCAGTATTGTGGTTTGGATGACTTCTGGTTCCACCAGTAAATGAAGCATTTGGTGGCTGTTGCTATTTTCAGCAAGGAAGTCAAACCCAACATGTGAAGCATTACTGGTATACCTCATGGCCCGACCACAAGACTCCAGACAGCGCCCAGCCCCTTCTGCAGCTTATGCTGGAGGTAGAAGAAGATAGACTTGCTTCCATGGGCCGAGGGCCTGTGGTTGTCCACTGCAGGTAAGGGATCAACTGTCCTTTCTACCTAAGCAACTGCCCATCCTTTGTTAAGTCATAGAGCAGGTAGGAGTTGAATTTGGCACCCTGGTTTTGACTATGTTGGCAAATTAAGTATTTATTAAAATTGGTTGACTTCCTAATACTTGAGTTTTGCTCAAGATTATGCTTTACAGAAGTGAAGTGTTATTATTAAGGCATTTTCAGCATGCAGCCATTACACAATAGAGAAAATACTACTTCGGAATAAATAGCTCAGGGAGCAAGAGAGTATATTTAGTCCTCTACCTTGAAACATGTTAATTCATTTAGTCTCATCAGTCTCATGTACACTAGGAATGACAGATTTATTCTAATTATCAATGGTTATTTTGTTGTTTCAAGAGGGTACCTGAACTAGACTTGAACTGTATGTTGATAACATTTATTATTATGTCAGATTTGGTGAAAAACAGTCAACTATTTTAAAAGTTTTCGCATGAAAAACAAATGGAAATAAATCTACAAGGTGGGAAGCAGGCAAGTGGCAGTTCACCAAATGGAAGACAAAGTGCTGTTTCCAGAACATGGGGTAACGGAGGGACTAGGACACAAAAGCAGCAGCTGTCCATGGCAGTGCCCTTCTCTAGTGCCCAGCTGAAATCTCCCTGCTCATACTGATACCCCGACCCCCTTTTTCCCTTTTGGTGTACCCTAACTAAAGCAAATATTTTTAGTTATTTGTGTACCCAGCCATTTATTCTCCATACTTTCTCAAAGTAATTTACGTTGCTTTATTTAACCTCGTAAGTCTTATAAGATAGATTTGGATGATATTTTTAATACATAAAATATATTATTTTTTATTATAATTTTAGCATCCTTTTTTGAAACTTGGTGGTTTAATTAAAGAGTAAAACCTACTATATGTCTATTTATCCAAAGGCATCATTATCTAGTTTCTAGCACGAAGCCTTGTTCTAAACTTAGCTTCAGGGTGAGGAAAAACAACCTAATTGGCCATGTTTTAGGAACTGTCCCCCACCCAAAATTATAAAACCCTCAGGATATCTCGAATGAACTAACCACTTCCCTTATAAAACCAGCTCTCCTTCTGAGGACTAAGAATGATTTCTAAAAATGAGACCAGCTTTTTTCCAGGCACTTAACATCTAATGTTGACAGTTATCTTTGGCTCTTCTTTCATTTCCAACCTCAGTATCTAATCAGTCACCAGATTGGCTTTCTCTTCAAAGCTTCTCCCACAATCATCACTTCCTGTCCAACTACCCAAGTTCAGGCCTAATGACCTCATTCATGTATTTGAGAAGGAGTCGGCTAATTGCACACGCACACCCACTTCCCCTTGCCCCACCCCGCCATGGCCTACCTTATGCATGTCTCTTGGATGATATCCCTAAAACCCTCTTTTATCACACAGAGTCCCTACTCAGAACTTCTCAGTGGCATCCCATTGCCGTGACTGTATCTATAGGTGAACTGCAAGGGTCAGTGAACTCCTTAAAATACTTGAACAATTTTGAGTGCATCAAGTTATGTGAATTTTTCTGGGGAGTGAAAAATTATAGTCTTCATCAAATTCTAAAAAAAAAGGAATGCCTCTTTTAGAGGATGAAGTCCAGACCTCTTAGCTTTCCATATATGATCCTTTATAGTTGCCACTGTATTAGTCTTATTTGCCACTACTTCTCTAAAATAACTGTTTCTTCAAGCCAAGTTAGTCTACTCATTGTCACACATTGTATGTCCTGTTCTTCAGCAATTCTTTCTTAATAGCCTCCTCATACATGGAATATTCTGTCACTTATGATACCCCAAATGCCTGCTATCTACAGAGTACATTCAAATCTTATCACTTTAATGAAACAAACTCTTTATAGACACTTCAGCTAAAAGAGACCCATTCTACCTCTAGATTCCTCTGCTCTCGCATTCAATAAGAAATAAGTGCCAAATATGAGAACTCAATGCTATTTGAGTGACAAGAGAGGAACTATGAATTCAAACCATGAGGAATGAAGAAAACCTTTAAAAATTGGAATAACGTTGATCACAATCTTTAAAATGACCAATGTTTGTTTTAAAAGGTGGTATAGGAAGAGCATTTCTGACAGACAAAATGCCATTAACACAGAAAGGAAAATTGGAAAATAAAAGTCATTTTTTGCAATGATTTGTGTAAATGAAAAAATCGGCCCAAGGGGACCAGGAGGACAGTACAAAGGCATAGAGCTTGAAAGTTAGTCACATTCATATGATGCAAAGTCATGAATACCATGCTAGGGAGCTTATAAATCATGCTGTAACTATTGGGAGCCATCTGCAGTTTCTGAGTAGAGAGTGATATGACCAGGTCCCTAGTTGATGAAGGTGAACCTAGCAGCTGTGTGTATCCAGGCAACAACTTGACACTTGCAAACCATGAGATCATTGCTAATCATGAAGTAGGGAGATGTCAAAAACGTGAGCACGGTTTATAGAAAAGAAAGCATATAACCCAAAAGCTCAGTAGAGGTGGAAAACATAAGAATTGGTAACAGATTGGATGTAGGAGGTGAGAGAGGGGGAGATGTTGATGATGGCTCCAAGATTTCTAGGCTGGAAAACTTACCCACTAACTTGTAATGCCATTGTGGGAAAAGATAATGAATTCTGTTTTAGATACATTGAATTTAGATACACGCACAAACTGAAGGGAGTGCAAAATAGTAACATCAAGAGTTCCGGCTGGGAGATGGAATGGGATCTAGAGTTAGGGGGAGAAATTTAGGGAATTAAGATGTAAGTTTGAAAGAACTTTACATAAAGACTATTAGTGGTTAAAATTGCTAAGAGAGTCAGAAAGAGAGAGAGAGAGAGAGAGAGAGAAGAGGGCTTGTCGATGATATACTGTCCAAGGCAGGTGAACATGTAACCCTCTTGGACAGATGGTGTCGGACAGATTCAACTATTAGCCAGATATAAATGACAGAAATATGTACCTCATGCCACAGCCTCTCTCCTCACTTGAATTTCCAACATCAGCATACTCAAGACCAAACTTCCCTCTCTCTCCCTCAAATCAGCCCTTGTTCCAGAATTCCCCCTTTGTCTCACTGTTACTACTATCCTTTCAATCCTCCAAACTGAGCCATCTCTGACTTTCTGTTTTTCTCACTATGCAGCTCATCCTCCAAATTCATGTTTGTGATGTGTCTGTTTTTCCCCTCCTTTCTAGTGGCTGTACCTTACCTAAACTTAGCCCCTAATTACTCTCTGTAGACTAATTATGGTGCCTTCTTCACTATTTTCCCACCACCCCACTCATCCGACTGCATTTAACTAAGTGACAGAATGTATGGAGTATAAGACCTAGCTCAGGGCCAGCTTTGTAGAGCTCAGCCCAGGAGAGCTGTGGCTATTGTTAATCCTGGCTGTTGTTTCAGATTTAAAAGTGTCTTTTAAAAGAATATATTTCATCTTTTCTAACTTTTTCCTCCACTTTTACATTCCTTGTCTTGTCTTTTCAGTGCGGGAATCGGCAGGACGGGCTGTTTTATTGCTACATCCATCGGCTGTCGACAGTTGAAAGAAGAGGGAGTTGTGGACGCGCTAAGCATTGTCTGCCGGCTGCGCGTAGACAGGTCAGTGTCTGCAGGATGTGTAGTAGATGTCGTTGCACAGCAGCAGTTTCTCTTTCACAGCCCGATCTGATCAGCCCGACTGGATAAGTATAAGCGGTTCCGAAGTCCTCAGTCTCTATAGAGATTTGTGTAAAATGCTTAGGAATATACACCACATTTAAAAGCCATCGAAGAAAGTGTTTTTGCAAAACAACCATCAAGAGACCCAAACCAAAGTGTGTGCTTGATCCTTTGTCCTCCCTAATACAGGTTGTTTGTGGTGCTGGCTGTTCCCATTTTGGTTTACACCCCTATTCCTTTATACCTACTCTGTGTTTTCACTTGACTTAACTGAATCATTCACTTTAGGATCTTGATTCTTTAAAATGAGACATGTGTTGTACTATCAAGAGTTTTCTTTTTTTCAGCCTGCTTTTTTTTTAATTTGTGAAAAGACATGCATGGCAAAATTTACCATCTTAACCATTTTTAAGTATCTGGATCACTAATGTTAAGTACACCCATATTGGTGCGCACCCACTCTCCAGACCTCTCTTCATCTTGCAGAACTCTGTACCCATTAAACAGCAGCTCCCCAGTTTTCCCTTCCCCCAGCTCCTGGCAGCCACCATTCACTTTCTGTCTCTGTTAATCTGACTACTCTAGGGATTTTAAGTGAGTGGAATCATACAGTTCTTCTGAAAGGTGAAATATTGGGTTCTCTTCTTTCATTCATGCAGTGAATATTAATTACATCCTATGCCCAATGTATTGTTCCAGACACTGCAAGTACAGCATTAAACATAATGAATGAGGCTCTGCTCTCCTAGAATTTACGTGCTAACAGCGAGCGAGCGAGAGAATTAAAAAAGCAAAGAAATAAACAGGATAACTTCAGAGATAAATGCTGTTAAGTAATAAAACAAGAGGGCTGTGGGAGCTGAATCTCTTGGACTTGAGCTATATGACCTAGAGTTTCCTAAAACTAGTTACCTTTGAAGATTCATTCAATAAATAGTTACTGAGCACCTGTGTGCTAGTTCCTGGTATTTCAATGAGAGGCAAAAGGATAGTTCTGAAAATTCAATGAGATAATGTATATGTTTATATATACAGCACTTAGAACAGGATCTGTCACAAAGTAAGTCTTCAATAAATGTTTCCTGTGTTATTATCATCTTCTGTCCTATCTCTAAAATTTCCTTGTCTTCCATCTCTCAAATCTGTCCTTTGTCCAGACGGGTTTCTCCTCTCCATTTCTATCATTTCTTGTCTCCTTTTAAGTAATAGCTTCTTAGTCTGTAAGGGTATTTTCTCTCTTTTTCTCTTACTTTTAACTGGCTTATCAGAGGCTTTTCATCATGGTGGTTAAAATTCTGGCCTCTGGAAACAAATTGCCTGGGTTCGCATTCTGGCTCCCACTGTTCCTAGTTGTGCAGCCTTGGGCAAGTTACAGGGCTCCTCCAGGCCTTAGTTTTCCCATCTGGAGAGTGGAAGTAATACTTGTATCTTCTTCCTGTGGTTGTAAGGATTAAGAGAAATCTGTAAAGTGCCTGGCACATGATAAACATGCAATCAAGTTTAGCCACTCTTATTATCGGTCTGTATAGCAAGACACCTGCCCACCCGTCTGTAAATGGGGACTAATAATATATAATTCTCGGGGCTGCAGGAACATTAAGATGGGATTACACCTGTGGTATACTTCGAATACTTAGTATGTTTCTTACCCTCTCTCTACCCTCCCCCTATCCCCCTTTCCATACCCCTTCCAAAAATGTTTTCCTTTTGTATAAAAGAAGACTCAGCTCATTCCTCTCTCCTCCTCCTCTTACAACTGCTGCCTTGGTCTCCCGAAACCCTCTTGCCTGGGCGCACAGCTGGAATAGGATCCAGCTGCTTCACTGCAGGCTCCACAGCCAGCCTTCACCCAGAAGTGGGGCCATACGTCACAGGGAAGAGGCAGCCCCCGGTCAGCGTCGGGCTGCTCCCACCGTGACCTGGATCTCTCCTGCTTTGTGCTTGTGTAAACAAGACTCCTGTAGGGGGCCCCAGGTCCCCCAGTGACTCTAGTTCATACCCTTGTACCCCACTTTCCTATTAGGTGGTACCAGATATCCATGAAAGCCACACGCCTTCATGCATCTAAACTGGCTCCAAACCAGGTAGGTCTCCAGCACCTGCTCTGATCCTGTTTGGAAAAATATCCTGAAAAATAATCGGTTTGGTGTGCCTATTTTTCTGACTCTTGTTACCCTTAAATCTTGCCTCTTCCCTCTCCCATCTCCCCCACCTGCTTTTGTCACCTGACCTCCACCTCGGTTTCCCCTTCCCAGTCATGTTTCCCTGTCAAGTCTCCTAAATTGTCCTCAAGCTTTGAATAGAATCACAAATACATTTTTTAAACTATATCACAATGCCTCCTCCTCTATCCGGCTCCTTCCTTCCGACAGCAAATGGTCAGAAATTTTAGCCTTGGCTTTCTTCCATCACCAAGGTCTTCCCACAGTCTGTGTCATTTCACTGCTGATAGGATCTCCAAAACAGATCCAGCTTCTCTGCAGATCTGAAGCCTACAGGCTCCCTAGCCCCGGATTTGAATTGCTGCCAATATGTGTCTTGAAATCATTCTGATTTATTAACTGCGATTCCCCTCTACATAAATGCTTTCTGCGCAGCTGCTGCTGTGTTTATGAAGTGGATCTGCTCATTAAAACTCTCCTTGGAAGGTCTTTCCTTCCTTCACAGAATCAACACAGATTTCCCTTTTCTTGTGTCTTCCTTCTGTTTGTACCCCCCCCTTGTTATTATGAAAAGCAAAACAGAAAACCTTCCTCCTTTCCTTAACCCCGTCCAACTCCTTTTCCCCCATCCTTCTTGCCTTTTGATTCCATTCTTCATCTTTTTCCTGTCACACTTCATTTTTAAAATTCCAGTTGTGTAAAGGACTGTGGCCATTGACCACATCCTTAGCTCCTCCGGGTAAAGGGAAAACTGGCCTCAGAAAATCCAAGCATCCACCTTCCTGCTCCTGGAGCTCATTGTTCTGCATCAGTTCTTCAGACGCTGTCTCCCGTCGTGGTCTCCAGGCCGCCCTTGCCTTCAGGTCTGGGTCTGTCTTCACACATTCCAGAATGCACTGCTGACACCTGGAAGTTTGTTAATCATGGCCTCTCCACCACAGCCTCCAGAGCACATGCCTCACTTACCTCCCCAGATGAGCCCCAGAGTAGAGAAGAGGTGCTCCTTGGCCTTATTTTTTTAAACAAGGAAACAAATAATTCAAGAAATCATGTAACTTGCCCAAGGTCAGGTAGCTAAGAAACTGGCAAAATTGGCCTCTTTGGAATCCAGGACTTCTGATTTCTATCTCGAAAGTTATGACTGGTGTAGATAACAGTAAACAGCTTTTGGAAGTTGTTTATTGTCAAAACACATCTCTTTGATGATGCTTTGCCAATATAAAAAAAAGCAATGACACCACAATTTTTAAAACAATGTTCAGTATGAATGAGAGCTGTTTCACAAACAGAATGATGTCAGCATTTGTCTTAAGAATATAATTAGAGGAACATAGGAAAATTGCCTCATCCCAAAAGATCTATCTATGGAGGATGCCTGAAATACCTGTGGGTGGGGAACATCTAAAATCCTGCTGGTAGAGAGCTAACCTTTGGTTGACTGTATCACTGCTTTTTGCAGGTCATTGAACCTGGCGACTGGAGGGGAGGGGGACAGACACCTTGTGTCTTCCCCATTGTTAATACTTTAATCCAAACAAGGTGATCTATCCCTCCCAGCTAGAGCATGGTAGCTAGAGTGTAATTCCGTGCATTAGGCATACCTTCAGGACTTAGGTTTTGACGAAGGGGGATTGGGGAGAGAACTGCAGAAGCTGAGCACACCTGAGTGTCCACCCTGCAACTGAGGAGACTGGAGACAGCTCTGAGCACTGAGAAGGTGAAGGGCATGGGGAGTGAGGACAAACACTCCAACAAGGGGCACTCAGGCAAGATCAGCTCCCCAGCTAGCAGAGCCCAGTGCAAAATAAAAATGTGGGGCCCCTTTTAAAAAATAATATTTAAGTATTTCAAGACAGTGACAGCAGAGCATTAACCCAAGTACAGGGTCCTTCTCAGTATGGGGGGAAGGGGCTGGTGTGATTGGTATAACTTCATGTCCTCAGCCCATGATGCCCCTGCTGTGGGATTATTTTAGGATGAGTGTTTGTGGATGAGTGTTTGGATCCTGTGGCCTATGAAACAGGAACCTGAGATCTCTGCATAGAGTGGTGCTCCTGAATCATATTCATTCATTCAACAAACATTTGTTTAACACCTGCTCTTGAACATGTATCAGGCTCCTGGGTAGAGGAAGATGGATTCCTTAACAGACTTTTCCAGACTGTGTTTCTCAGGGCACAGTTTAATTCTTAATTAAACTATGAGAGACTGCTAAGTGCCAGACTCTTTAGATTATATTCAGGCAAAAAAATAGATTCTCAGTGAAGTTTGAGAAAAAGCTATATACCCTATTTCTTAGAGCCCCTATCCTCTTGGATAGTCACAATAAGTATTAAAGCATTAAAATATCTGAAAAGTCCCCCAGCACTCTTTCTCATTTATCTGACCACACAAAACTTTCCCCAAAAGATTATTTAAAGGGGAGGGAAACAAGTTGTCAAATAATAAATATAAACTGTTCTTTCAAGAAGCTTGGTGGTGACAAGAAGATTGGGAATGGCATAGAAGTCTGAGCCCGGGTGGGGGCCATTAAAATGGAGCATCCACATAAGTATAGTAAGGGCTACAAAAGACGGAGCTAGTATACCAGAGGGCTGATACTTTGTCCTCTGAGGAGCACAGGCTCCACGGGATTTTCTTATCTTTTCAGAACCTCTTTAACAATGGCCTCTATGCACTAGTGATCCAAGGCCTCACACTGCACATCCTTTTTTTATACTTTACCCTCTACCACTTCTGCTGCCTCCTGAGAAGTCCCGGGCATGGCTAACAGTAAAGGAAAAGAAAAGCAGTGGTTTAGATACTTGAAATGGGTTTGTTCCATGACTGGTAAGTCAAGCGTTTGAGCATCGAGCAGGATCAAGCACCTGCCCCCAAAAATATATATAAATTATAGTGTCTGATCACTGTTATCCTACATGACAAAACAGGCAGTTTGTACTCAGATCTGCATTTTAGCAATAAATTGAAATGGTCTGGTTTAGAGATGAGCATGTTATGCTGAAGGGATGTTTCCTGTGTTACAGCAACGACACAGCCATTTGGTGGATTCCTCGTTCTCTGGCAAGACAGTATTTTTATTGGCTTTAAGGCAACTTCTATTAATAGATGCCACAGTTCTCACTGCAGATTCATGAGTCTGTGAGTCTCCTCTAAAAAATACTTTTTAACATATTTTGAAATAAAATAGGATTTCTTTTTTTCCAAGTAAGAGTTCAAATTCAGTGCAAAGGACCCACAAGTGTTTTTAGAAGTGCATTAATGGATCATTCCTTCATTCCCACAGCATTCCTTTTTAATTAAAAGGCGAAGTGGGTATCAGGCAATTGAGACCAAGTACTGGCTGGAGGGACTAGTAAGCAGGCAGCCACTAAGGAATGAGGCGCCAAGAGATCGCCGGGGCAGATGTCAGGTTGCTGGGGGGTCATCCTGGCTCTGCTCCTAATTTCCTGTGTGGCCATTTGTCCTCTCTAGACCTCCGTCTACATGTGTAAAAAGAGAGGTGGAATCTATCAGGTCCTGCATCCTCTTTTGATATGAGGACCCCTTCGTCAAGAGTAAAATATTTTATGGACTTCAAACTGAGAGTTGTACCTTGAAACCCATAATGCTTACAAATTAATTTTCATTCTGTGACAACACATGTGAATTAGTGATGTTTATGTCTTCCTGTTTATTTGGTCTTCTGATAATGCTGGGAGCACACGTGGATTTGAGGACCCCTCAAATAAGATGCTTTTTCCATCCTGAGACTCAGTGATTAGGAAGTAACCAACCAGCTCTCTAAAATCCCTTTCAGCTATTGCAGTCTTTGAGTCTTTGAACCTTTGTTTCTATATAGAGAACAATGAGATGGCAATAATAGGTAACTGTAACATTTACCAAACACCTACTAGGAGAGGGATGGTTAAAAAAAATCTGGCCATAAGAATATTATGTAAGTATCTCCCTCTTCAGAAGCAGACCAAGACTTACCAGGAGGGAATGATGTATCCAGACTTATATGGCAAATTTTGATGGTCTTTTTTTTTTTATTATAACATCTGAACTTCCAATTTTGCTCTTATTAGATTGGCTAAATTCTGAATTTGTGTGGCTCTCAAAAGACTATTGTTTTCTGGAGAGGGAGACCTAAGTGCATTAAGCACAAGACTTAGAGAGAAGAAGTTTGCATTCTAATTCTGCCTTTAACAATGCATCTGAAAGAGTCACTATTAAAGCTAAACCAACCAACTTTCACCATATTTAGCTCCTGCTACAAGAGATTTATTTAGGCTTGTGGATGCCAAGGTTTCACAATGAGAGATATTGATAGTAGGTCATCTACACATTGAGTATAAGAGATACACCTGTCCCCTTAAAAAATAATCCTGATAACCCATAGTAATAAAATGGCCTAGGAAACCCAGAACATGCCTCACATGCACATAGAGAATGACTAAGGAGCAACATGTGACCATCATGGATGGTCAGGTATCTGGACAGGGAGGAAAGGAACATGTTCCACCGCAGGTTGACCTCAGGCAACTTCTTCCTCAACCTATTTCTTTTTAATCCCATTTGGCACCTTCACACATGGGAAGAACTTGAAAACAGAATTTGGGAAATGAAGCACATAAAATAGTATGTGGTTCCAAGGCCTTTTTCTTTTCCTTTTTTTTTTTCCTTCCGCAGAAACAGGAAACAATCTGTCTAATCCTCCTTTTTGAGAGTCATGGTGAAATATGCAGTTGTCTTTGTACATCCTTACCTTGGAGACCTTAAATTGGAATGACAGCCAGAGACCTTGCTTGTGGCTTCCCAGACAGGATAGAAAAATGCTTCCAGTGTGCGTCATATCATTGTTTAAATGTTTTGATTAATCACTTTAGTTTGATGATTTTTCTTTTTTTTTTGTAACTATAACAATCTAAGAGGAGAAATATATCACCAGTTTCCTAAGCTAATATGTGTCCCCAAAATATTCTTCATTTCCTACACTTGTTTAAAATAATTCCAAAGCTAAAACTTCCACCTGTTGGTATAATTTTTTAGCAACCCTAGCATTACATTTATCCTTATCTTTGTGCATTGCCAACAATTTACAGAGACCCCCTTCATTAGTGAATTCCAAAGGTCTCATTCAAAGGTCAGGAATTGAACATTTCGGTTTACTTCTTTTAAAGACAATTAGAGATAAAGCCCCAGAAATTGACATGGATTTACTTGAGTCACAATTCCTGAGACCACAAGAAATCCTCTTGTAAAACAGATTGTGCCAACTGAATCTCACAAGTGGTTGCCAGGACAACCTTTTCCTTCTCAGCCTGGAGTTAAGTGAGTGTTAGCCTGAGTACTCAGAAGACAATTGGCTAATTTTCAGGAAAAACTAAATGGAACTCAAGATATGCTAGATCATCAAATTATCATTGAATGATCATTTAATCTGTGCTGACCTTTATGCCCTGCGGATGCTGTGGAACAGCAGTTCTAGAGACAATGCCTGTGTCCAGAATACCTGGTCAAAATCAGAGCCTGTATGTTTAAGTTCTCCCTCCTTGAGAGGACATCTGTATAAAGACGGGGAAACCTTTGTCTAAGGTGCCCAGAGTTACAGCAGCAGATGTGAGCCTGGTTTGACTCACACCCAAACTTTCAGAGTTTTCCCCGTGAGGCACATTAACGTCCACACCTTTTGGTCTAAATTTACTGTACCAAACTTTACCCAAAGAATTCCAGATTCAAAAATAATAAAAAGCCAAGGAGCATAAGTTCCATTGTTAGCCCAGAAGTGAGTCACCGCTGCAGAATTTCTTCTGTCTACTGATTAGACCGGATGCGCTGGGTGGTGCAGCAGGAAAGGCTGCTGCTCTCTGTATGTGTGAGTTAATAGTCACAAAAGGTCACAGGTTTAACATGTTAAAAACCAAATCTCTCTCCTGGGCATCTGGAGGGTTTTTTTTTCAATACATACTCCCAGTAGCAAAGGGAAAAAATGCTACATGTTTTTCCCTTTCTAACCTGAGTTTACCCCCAGCTGACACAGCTACGTGCCTCCCTGCATGGAGACTGTGATGACACTGACTTTTTATGTTTGGTGGGGCTAATGTGATAGGAGCTATCTGACATTGATGGGAGGACAGTGTATGTGACTCTTCTGGCTTGGCCAAATGTAGTGTTCCTATTCTGCGGCCACAAAGAAATCAGAGCCATGCAGCCCAACACCACTTTTGGAATAAAAGGAATGACTTTCTACCACAGCATGGAATGGGGCATAACTAGGGTGAACAAATGATTTATCATCCAAACTAAGGCACTTCTGAGAGTGAAGGGTGGCCCTACTAAGGAAAACAGGAGTGAACCAGGACTGTCTCAAAGAAATCATAAACCCTAAACCTAGTATTATACACAGTTAAGCCCTGAGCAAGAGCGTACATGGAAGAATATGAGCATTTATTTAGTACTCACTAAATAGCAATCACATGCTAAGCCTCTTATGGATTTTCTCACTTAAACCTTGCAAAATCTGAAGTCTTATTAGTTAAGTACTGTTTGCCAAAAGAGTGGATTTTCAAACTTTTTTGTAAACAATGGGAAACAAAACAATAGACAAAATCTTCCACTAAACACCAATATGGAAATCCACTAAAAAAATTTTTAAAGAACAATGGAAAGCACAACTGTCCTGGTCAAAACTGGGATTGGGAGCTAGTCCTACAAGCCCAACCTCCTCCTCCACCTCCCTGGCCCGTCAGGCACAACCATAGAACCCTGGGCTCCTGAGCCTGAGAATAGCCATCAGCCAGACCTTGATATGCTCTGTCTCATTTAATCCTCACGATCTGATGAGGTTTGTCATTAATATCGTTTTATAAGTTAGGAAACCCCAGCTGGGAAGGCTTAAATGATTTGTCCAAAATCATATAGCTAGTGGTTCAAAAGCGAAGATTCAAATGTGAATCTTTCAGACTCTAAGGCCCTTCTTTCCAGAACATCCTCCTTCTACTTGAGCAGACTTTTAGGCTGATTCATATTTAGGAAGTATTTGGATCTTACCATCCAGACTTGCCCAACCTGGGCAACATTATGTTCTCTGCCAGCTGTCCTCTTAGTTCTTCTAGGCCCTCAAGGGCCTCATCCCAGAGCCTTCCAACCAATCCTGTTTGACCAGATAACACCGAAGAACAACGAAACAATAAAAATAGCTCACAAAATGATATCTGTGTGCTCAGCTGGGTACTAAGCATTTTAAATGGATTGTCCCACTAACTCCTCTGAACAGCTCTGAGGCAGGCACTACTGTGTTATTACTGCAAAATTTTGCAGATGGGAAAACCAAGCACTGCAAAGATCAAGTGATAACATAAAGCAGAAGACAGGATCTACCTTGATGACAGTGTATGATCTTGTTACTTCCTAACACACTTTGGTCCCTCCTGGCAATGCAACTGACACCTTAGCACTCCGTGTTTTTTCACACCATGACCACTCTCACAACTGGGTCCCCTTGCCTCTTTCCATGTGACTTTACTCTTTTTTTTTGATATTATATATTTATGATATTTTTGGATATTGTAGTTTAATGTGTTATACCTCCTGGGAAAAACAGATTTATTCCTAAAGAGAATTCTCCAAGGAGTGACAATGCTTTAATTTGATGTACTGCATAATGGTGGTGTTGTCGGGCACGCTGCCTGACTGATGGTTTCCAGCTCTGTGGGGCCCTGTAGGACCTCTGCCCTGAAACTTCATCTTGATCAGCATGGAAACATGTGTAAAAGGGCACTGGATGATGCCATGTAAAAATATAAAGAGAGAACTCCTTCTTCTTACCTATAAAGAGCAGCTTGTGTTGGGAACTTTACGGGAATGATATGGATCCAGATTTCAGCAAGTTCCATGGAGCCCTGTCTTCCCTGAAAGAGACTGGGGACCAGATCAGAGCTCTCCCGGAGGATGAATTGTTACAGGACTGTCCTGAGGGTCCCAGAATTAATCTAGGATTATTCATCTATTAAATAACTATTGTGTATACAGGCGCTATATTAGCTTCTTGGGTATTTTGTGCTGTGGCCAGCCTCTAAAAAAGACCGTATTTGTCCTATAACAGAGAAAAATACACAGTTCTTAGAAAGATCAATACAATATTTCATATACTAATATGCGCAATTGGGTATTTGTTAAATATTTTCAGAGATGCTTGTAGTAAGTTCCCGAATTTGAGCCAGCCTCCAGGGGAGGCCTCCTGGGATGCCCTTTGCTTTTCTTTAGCCAGGCATTTATGTGTTTGCATGTGACATGAAAGCAGCATGGCCTGGGTAACCTACTTGATGGGTATTAAGACTAGTAATTTGCAACTTTTCACTGTTACAAATATGAGTAGACTATGACATCATGCCTGCCCTTAAAGGACCAACAGTCTAATGGGAAACAATTTTGGAATGGGGTTAGACAGTGT
Organism: Manis pentadactyla; assembly: GCF_030020395.1. Classification (NCBI taxonomy): domain Eukaryota; kingdom Metazoa; phylum Chordata; class Mammalia; order Pholidota; family Manidae; genus Manis; species Manis pentadactyla. The sequence continues at coordinate 62,655,561 of NC_080028.1, read as the reverse complement.
ATAGCACGCTCCCAAATTCCTTGTAAGCAAGACCCTTCCTCTATCTTTTCCTACTCCTTTATAAAAGGCAGATAGAATGATATAAGGTATGCTTATTAATTATCTGGAAGACCAAAGCTGGGAATAAGAAATGGAAGCTAATATATGGAGTGATAGGAATAGTGTTGTCGGTAACTGAGAACTCTGTGCTGAAACTAGCAAATGGAAATTAATAGGAATACATAGAAAATCCTGTCTTTAGTCTAAAAAATTCAGCAGCATATAAGGACAGGATGAGAGAGAGCTGTAGTCTTCAAATTCAAAAAAAAATTCCCCAGACTTTTCTCATGAACCTAAACCTGCCCTTGATATCCTAAATCCTTGCTGAGCACCAGGCACCAGGTGGGCCCTGTGGGATCTCACCATCTGATGTAGCTGCAGATGCAAACACATAGGCCAGTACAGCTCAAGAGAGAAAGCATTCCATGGACAAGACCTCATTGGGAGTAGACACAACACTCTAACAGGTCATATGTGATAAAATAGCCTATAGAAGAAGGAGACCAGATTGGTGAGTGACCAGGAAACCAGCGTGTAGAGAAATATTGAGTGACTGCAGGATGTTTAGTCTAGAGAAGAAAAGATTATGAGACTTTGATAGCTGTTTTCCAGCGTTTATAGAGCTATTGTGTGACTACCAGAGAAACCTTAAGACTTTTTTGGGTTATTTCAGTTCAACCAATGGGGTGAAAGTTAGGCAGGAGCAGATTCATTTTGATGTCTTCAAAAGTTTTCCTGCCAACTTTGAGAAAGGCTTCCTCTAAAAGGCATTCCGGCAGAAACTAGCTGACCATCTGCCTTGTAGACTGCTCCCTTCGGGAAAGGTGTTTGGAATGAATGATCTCTGATGCCAGTTCTTTAATTTTTACTTTCCAAGTCAAGTGGGAAGTAATATAATTTTTCATCTACCTTCCTTAAGCCTCAGACTGGCAAGAATTTTGCTAGCCTACAATTCATGAGTTTATTTCCCCTTCTTCCCCACCTTTGGTGGCTGCAACAACCTTGACTTAGTAATAGAATATAGAAAATATACTCCAATCATTAAAATACATTGCTAACCCACTTGGGGTAGAATGGCTGTGAAACCTATGCTGTGTTCATTCACCAGTGAGGAGTAAAGACCAGTGCTCATCAGAACTGACAAGAAGGAGAAATTCTTGCCTCAAAGTGAGGTAAATGGTGAGAGAAGTTCACAGACCAGAGTGCATGAGATGGAGCACATAGAAGGCTCCAGGTCAGGGGGTGGACTCGTGCTTCCCTGAGCTGCATGAGTGCTGGGGGAAGGCAGGCACCCCGCAGCTCCCTGGAGCTGCCCTAATATGTACTGTGGCTGTATGTCCCCAGCTTCATGGTCAGGCCGGCATCTTCCAGACACCCATTATGTTTTTAGGTGTGCCCAGATATTATCATCCAGCCAAGAAGAGGAAGAGTTACCACATGCATTTGCTGGCCATTTCTACTGGCAGCTGATGACCATGGAACCCTATAGCCTGAAAGTTGCCTTCAGTGTAACAAAACATACAGTTCTAGGGAGACTAACAAAATACTTGGGCCAATAATTTTCTGTCACTGAAGACTGTCTACTTACCTCTGTTTCTTGCCAAATAACTTCACTTTGGCATCATGTCAGCCAGCTTAGTTTAGTTAAGAAGGGTGAAGTCTAACTAACCTAACATCACTGTTTAGTTTAGAAGAATGAAGTCTTAATATGTTGTTATGCTTATGTTTATAGAGGATGACAAGTGAACAGAGACATAGTCCCATCTTAGTTATTACCATTAACCAGAAGTCATGTTACAGTGAGGCAATATATCTTATTTTTAGGTTGAAGTGCTTATTTGGCCTAAAAATAATTATTTTGAATGGTAACAACAGCCACTAGGAAGAACTGGCTAAAACATAATTTCAAATAGTTATTAAGAGTGTTGCTGTTATTCAGTAAGAAGGAACAATAAGTAACACTTAAGCTACTAGTGGTAGCTTTGCCAAGTTAAAGAACCATTACTGTAAAGAGCAAGATATGATATAGCTATTTCATATAAAAGTATAATGAGAAGTATGATTATTTGTCCTGAAGCAATTGCTTTCTACAATCCAATAGCAAAAGGGATGCTGAGTAGCTTGCAATGATAATGATGATAACAAAGGGGAAAAAGCAAAAGCCAATTCCCTTTTTCCAATTCATTGAAGGGCACACACACTATTGTGTGCAGACACCCAGCATGCCCCACCCAAAGGTTAAGATTGTTTCCACCTGACATACTCAAATAGACCATTCCAAGGTCATTGCTCTCTTTTCTTGAAAGAGCAGCAGTGCTCAGTTGAGTTGTTTGATAAACCTACTACAGTCAATTTTAATCCAAGAGCATAAACCATTGTAACTTGAGATGAAGGATGAGGCACCCAAGAAGCAGTACTAACACTGCAGATACATGAATTCACGTGACTTCACAACAATTCTGTGAAATAGGTACAGTTATTCTACTTCAACAGAAGCACTGAAATTGAGGCACAAAGGGTTGTAAGGAACTCATCCAAGATCACACTGCTAAGAATTGGCATGGGAGATATTTGAACTCAGACAGCCTGGATGTTTCCAAAATCCAAGTACTTAACTATCGTCCTGCCTCCCCAGCAGTGGTATGTAGGTCAAATTGATCAAGTGCCTCATGAGTACCAGGCACTGTGTTAATCCCGTGATCTACATTAGCTTATTGAGTTCATCAGTTGGGTCATTTGGACACAGGTGAGAGAGATAACAAAAGAATCACCAGGTCAAATGTTCTGTGTGTCTTTGGCATAATACCCTAGCTTACCTGTAGTCTCTGTGTTACTTAAATTGCAGGGCATTAGCAAAAAGAAGTTATTGTATTATCTCGTCCTTGCAGGGGTGGAATGGTCCAAACCAGTGAGCAGTATGAATTTGTGCATCATGCTCTGTGCCTGTATGAGAATAGACTTTCAGCAGAAACTGTCCAGTGATTGTCTGAAGATTTACCAGACCACCAATCTCTAGGGGTGATTAGTCAATTACCCACTTGAGGCTTCTGGAAGGAGCTTTCTGCAATGGAAGGAAGGAGAAGCCCTTCAGCCAAGCTGTGGCACAGACTGCAGAGGACGGCAACCTGTTAAAGACTGCCAGTCCCTTGTGTATGTGAATGCGTTTGTAAGCATCCCCTAAATTATTCTGAAGATCCTCTGCTGGAGGTATGATAGATTTCTCACACACCTAAGGGGGGTTTTGTTTTGTTTGTATTGACTATCTGCCACACAGAATGTATGGATGAAATACTCAAGTGATGTATGTCATCAGACATCGGAAGGAGCCGCTGAAGAAATTATTATCATGTGTTTCGATGCTTTAATGTTTGCAAAATCTGTCTTGTGAATGGGCTGTCAGCTATTAAACTGTTCCTGTTCTAAGTGCTATTGCCTTTCGCAGTTACCAGAATCTTGACGCTCAAGTTGCAAGTGACTGACAATGGATTTTTAACAAATAAGTTCTTGTTTTTGAAAAAAAAAAGTCAAAAGCAGTAACTGTTTTATATGGAAATGTGTCTTGATAATATTACCTATGAAATGTGCATTTATCAGTACCTCGTATCAATCAGTTACAGAGCACAATGATTGTCATTGGGTCTATATGTATTTACTCTCTATTATTGGGCATAGAGGTGGTTTCTGCCCCAGAACTCTATCCACTGTATTTCTACATTGTGAGTCATTTTACTTTAAAAGGAAAAAACAAATTTGTAGCAACTATGATGTATCAAGAATTTTAAATACTTGTCTCTCTTTTACTAAGAAGGAATTTTTGAATATGCTGTCTACCTGGAATCTCTCTCCCAATAAAAGGCTGATGCCTTTGGGAATGACTTCACCTGTCCCATTCCCAGGTGTTCTTCAAGAGGATGCTGCCATGGATACCCTTACATTTCTGAAAGGTTTTAATCCTTAAGAGACAAAAGTTAAAAAAAACTACACTCAGCAAACACTAGATGTTATGCTCAAATATGAATTTTTAACACAGCTGTGTTGACTTTGTTTCATACTGCCAATAAACCACTTAATACTAAATATTGTAAAGCTTCTACTTTTTTTCTGTTTGGAAACAGGCTGTTATCTTCCAGGGGAACTGGGAGTAGGTAACATGGTGGGTTTAGTTTTAGTCTCTGCCTCTCCCCAGTGGAGATACTGATCTCAAAACATAAAACTGTCATCACCTGAGGGATAATGATCCAGAAGTGCCACCATTATGGGGGTTTCCTCAATATCCCAGCATATCATTATACAAACAGTACATATTTATGTCGTCATATCACTTGTCAAAGACCCTCATAAATGACATGACTTATGTTCATTCAGCAGAATCACATCACTTGAAGAGATGTAATGATTTAGGAGCATTCAGTTATCTAAGATTGTAATTCCTTTTCTCCCCCTGGAGTTTCAGAAGCAGTCATGTGCCAAAGGGATGTAAGAGAAACTTACTGGGTTTTATTCTGCTCCTGGAGGCTGGAATATTTTCTACATAAAAATGGAGAGGTAACCATAATCCCTTCTTTCTAAGGAAGCAGACAAAGGACACTGGTGTAAAACTTCCCCAAACAATTCAATAGGAGGAAGTACTCGTCACTGACATTTCCCCCCACGGTGAAGGCACATTTCCTTCCTAGTCTTTGCTTCTCTTATCTGGGAGAATTTTTTTCCCCCAGGCGAAGCATGAAAAGTTGCTAAGTGAAAATGGAGGCTGAATTTTACATGGCGATTCTTACCTGCTTGATCTTTGGGAGCTCAGGTAAGTGGGCCCGCCTCACTTTCCTGAGGCATTTCTCCTACAGCCAACAGAGCAGCCTCTGTCCTTTGAAATGTGTCTGGAATATGGTGGAAATGGAGCCAAGTCTCCACGGCAGTTTAACCAAAGACATGAGGAGGGGCACTGAAAGTAGCCAGCTGTGCCACACCACTGAGATTTCTCTCCAGAAGAAAACAAATGGCCTCCTCATGTCATACAAATGCCTCGGGCAGCTCCTGAAATGGTGTCTTCATACCAGAGAGTAAAGCATTGTGAGGAGAAATATTTATTATTATATAATAGCCGGTGACATTCTCCATTATCAGGAGAGTAATTATCTTTTTCTCATTTCTTCTCATCTTTTTCATTCAGATTATAGTTTTGTTTCATGTTAAAGAAAGAAAACATAAGAAATATAATTAAAGAGGGTGAAAAACTCTGATGTGTATTATTTGGAAGTTGTTATTTGGAAAGAAGTTCTGAATATTTTCATGGGAAAACTGGGTAAATTAAGTACAAGCTCAGAAAGTGGTTTCTGAGCCTGAATATCTCACTGTTTAATACTAATGTTTAACAATTGGGTGTTTAATTTTCTTACATTGTGCAATGCTGATTTCTTTAATCTCCTAGTATTTAAGCCAAAAACTATAGATATTGTCACAAAATAGAAAAATGTTTCTTTCCAGCACTATAGGAAATTTAGTTTGTGATTATCAATACTTTGGCTACTATGAGCTAGGAAGATATGCTGAGAGGGGTGGGAAATTTTGTTGTATTTTTGGATAAAGAGATCCAATTTTTAAATTATTATTCAAACTATGCACTTTGTATACAAATACCTATAACAATGGTAATTTAAGGATTGGAAAAGAATGAAAGAGTACCAGAAAAGAGTAAAATGTTCACAAAAGGAACTGAGCTTTGCATAAGCACGTTTAACTAATTGGGCTAAGATATCACACCATATTCTTTGGATGGTTCTCTTTCTCTTCCAAGCTTCCTTTCATTATTTCAGTGGGGGTGTGTTTTCTTCCCTAAACCGTATGAAACTGAAAGAAAAGAGCTAAGTGACATTTTGACATTCTTACCATGTCTGGCTTGGGGTTTTAAACCACTCGTGTTGAAGCTGGGAATATTTACTTGAAGTGATAGCTGTACTGAAAGATAAGTAAACCTTGTGTTTTCCTGGGCTGACTGTGGGTGGGTGGCTGTTTTGTGATGGCCTTACAGTTTGCTACATAGGACTTTATGAGCTCTTCATCTTCCAGCGGGGTTTCAGATTGTCCATGTCCAGAAACAACAGTGCCTTTCCAAAAATAAGACAGTGGTCATGGGCTTGTGCAATAGGACCAACCAGAACCAGCAGTGGATGTGGACCGAGAGTGGAAAGCTCCTTCATGTTAAGTCTGCACTGTGCCTGGGCATCTCCAGTTCTTCTCGAGGCCCTCTGCTGCCAGCCATCTTTGCCCACTGCTCCCAGGCACCCCGATGGACTTGCCACGAGCAGGGGGGCTTCCTTGAGATGGGAAATACCACTCTCTTTCTCAAGAAACAAAGTTTTAAAGTAGTGGTCAAGAAGGGCAGGAAATACCTCCACAGCTGGATGAAAATAGATGTCAACAAGGAGGGAAAACCAATCAATGAAAGCCTCTGCTTAAAAAAAGGTGAGCTATCCCTTTCAGAATCAGTTCTAAAAGTTCTTCTGCTAAATGTCTTGTTTTTTCACATGCAAGAGAAGTTTACATACTCTACATAATTCCTTTGTAAGATTTATAAGCCAGTGATAATGGATTGTGTGGTGCCCACTGACTTGGAAAACTCATTATCCTCCTTAAAATAAGCCCAATTTTTCTTTCTCTCCCACTCTTCCCTCCCTTCTTTTCTTGTTTCTTTAAAATTATACAAATATTTCTTAAGTTTCTCTTTTATGCCAGACACTAGGCATTTTGGTTAACTACTTACTACTAGATGAGGGACTATAGGTCTAGACACAAACACAGCATACATACACAGTGACAAAAGCCAATATTGAGGAAATTAATGATCTTGCTGATGTAGACATTTCTATTCTCTGATTACGAGGAACTATTAAAACCTGAAAGTGGTACTCAAGAAGACTGGAAAGATACTAAATCGTGCCTTTGCAAATGTCTTAGGAGTAGATACCTTTTGGAGATAAAATACTTTTGAAATGGTAAGAGCCAATGTGCAGCCACAGAGTTTTCTGATTTGTTGATCACTGATGGCTACAGCCTAGATGACAGACACATGTAAAAACATGTATGCACACACACAATTTCCTGGTGTGCACACAGTTCACTCTTGTGTGGAATTTTTATTTGTGGGTACAGTTTAATTTCCTATTTCACTTAATCATTTTATTGCTTATTTACTCTTCTAGTAGAGGTTTGCTTTAGGAAGTTATAAAAAATAAAACCTTTAGAATCATATATTAGGTACAGACTTTATAAACCACTGGAGAAATTACCTAGAAATGAAGATCATCAGTAAGGAGACTGAAATTTGTCAAAGTGAAGTGAATTGTCTCAGATAATTTGATGGCAGAGGTCTGATTAAAACCCAAGTTTCTTAATTCCTTGTCCAGTGTACATTCCATTATACAGTGTTTCCCAAATGCCTGACCACAGACTTTTGCCCAATGGCCTACATGAGGATCACCAGGGGGAGGGGAGGGAATCACTGCCTTCATTTCTTCCCACACTACCACCTCCAAGATTCTGTTGCAAGAAATCTGGATTTGGACAGATACTTGATGTTTTTTCAAATGTTCCCTAGGTAATTTTGATCCATAAACCCAACTGGGTATCAGCATCCATTGTACTGTTAAACTTTTTTACTAAGTGTTGATTTTGAGGCTTATGTGTCTTTCCACCATGCTAATCCTCAGACAATTTTCTGTCACTTACTCATTTCATGAATTAGATAAGCATTTAATTAGATGCCACTTGAAAGCAGTGGGCTCTTCTACAATAGAAGTTGAGTATTATAAACCCTGTTCTTACAAAAGTTCTGTAACAGTAAGATAAGAATATAAAAGTCAATTCCAAAATTCAACTTTATCAGAGAAAATACAGCAAGAACACCAATTTGTACAATTCCTTTCCAGTAATTCATCTAGGAAAGCCTGTCCTAAACAACACAGAAATATTGTAAATATTCTTGTTGTACATGTTATACATAAGAAGTGAGATTCCTCCTCAACTCCCAATCAAACCTTAAGCAGAATATTCTTTCATTGGAACTTTAAAAAAAAGTAGATATGGATTCAGTGGAGAGTTATTCAAGATAGAATATAATTCATGGAAAAACTATCTCCTTTACCTTCCTACGAAACATATCTAATGGTGGACTTCACTTCAAAAGGAAAGTGGATGGAATAGACTATTTACAGTTAACCACTAAATGTACCATATCCAAAACATGTCCAATGATGTATATTAGGAAAAAATGGTCTTCTAGAAAAAGCAGAGTTAAAATTTGCAGAGTGGTACAAAAAAATCTTATATTTGAATATGCTTTTGCTTTAACATACTTTTATAATACATACTTTTGCTTTAACAGTTGTAAGCTAACATTCAGTCTTATTCTATAAATTCACACAAAGCAGTCATCAATAATGCAGTAAGAAAAAGAAAAAAACCAAACTTTGTTCTATTCAATAGTATTGTGATTCTATATAATCACACATTTAACATTTTTTTTAAGGATTATTATTACTTTAGGAGAAATAATGCATTCTGAGGTCCAAATCTCAAATACATAAACTCTTGAAATACAACACTCCTCTGTGGAGGGCTTCCTGCATAGGATAAACCTTATAATCTAAAGGGAAAATTATATTGGCCTATGGTTTTGGGGTTACTTGCATGCTTCCAGGGAAGGTCATTTGAAATTGAAAAAAAAAAACTTCATTTCCCCATGACCAAGTCTTTTATACATACAGGAGATGCAGAGGGAAAGAGTTAGAAAAACTAAATTACTATACTAAATCCTATTAAGAACAGAGATCATGTCTTAGAAGACTTCATCTCCTTTAAAGGTAATCTTGGTACCCACGCTCAACAAACACTGATTAAATTGCTAGACGTTGTTGAATATCAGAGTCATAGGGAACAATAAAGGAAGGCTAAGGACAGCTTTGAGGGATGCAGCTCTTGACATCAGGACAATCCCTTTCCTCTTCTATCCAAACCGAGTATAATTTTTAAACCCACCAAACCATCAAAAGTTACAGTTGCAACTCTTCCAACAGGAAATAGTCTTGGCCCCACAAGCAGACCACACAGGTTCAGTGGCCCAATTACGGAAGCTTTGTGGACCTATGTGATATGGAAAAGAAGTTATTTCTTGGCCCCCTTTTCTATATGGAAACAGGGAAATTTACTCAGAGGACATCACTGATATGAAAACATATCTGAGTAAATAATCCCAGAGAGGAGGAAAGCGACACATTTTAAGCTTGTGAAATGGGCTTCCACGCCAGCACAGATCTTTTGGCAGGCAGACCATGTCCATGTAGCTCTAGGTCTTCCCCATGAAGGGCACAGAATTGTATCCACCAATTGGATACTTTTTCCAACTGTTACCAGGTCTCCCTACACTTACAAACACTTGGATGATTATCTAAGATTGATATTTTCACTCAGATAGTTCCTGTTGTTTGGAGAGTAACATTCCAGGTAAGATGTCAGCTAACCAATCAACATCTATTCAGCATTTACTACAGCTTTATTCATTCACATCTCACAGCAGGTAAATTTTTGCAGGCATGTTTTCTAGTGTCCTTAAGGTGATTGAGCTAATGAGGTCATTTAAAGAGATTTTGCCATTGAGGTGCACCATATTGTTGCCAGTCTTGATATAACTGCTGGTTAAAGTAATCTTGTAACTGTAGTAATTTGGGTGAGGGAACAAAATGCATAAGCATTGTAATAGGAGACCAATAATATATGCTCTTGAGAGAAGGAGTTTTCGTAGAAATTAATTAGAGATACGTAGGAATTCTTGTAAATCCAGATAGCTTGAGGGGGAAAAAACAAAACAAAATGAAGTGTCTTGAATACACAGGCCCTATTTTGCCAAATTGGCTGTCACAACCATTTTAGGGTTTGTTTTCTCCTTGCATCATTACATCAACTTGAGCCTTGCAATTGATCACTCATTTATGTGATCACTGAAAAATATCTAGCACAGCTTCCAGAGCCCCTCAACCACTTTTAGCCTGTGACATGTTAATGAATTTATCAGGGCACACACAGAACCACATATGATTTCCATGGCCCCTTAGCCCTGAGGTCTTTGCCGGCCCCTTCTTTCATTAATTTTTTTTAAGTAAATTTAATAAATTTTCATGGACCCTAAGTTTTTTTTTTCTGATTTGTGGGAAAAAAACAGTTTAATTTTGTTTGATCCTGAAAGTTCAAAATTTTTTCTTTTAGAATTTCAAAGATATTAAATAATTTATTTGGCCCTAAAACATAGGGGGCCGCAGGCACTGGGCCTGTGGTGTCTAATGGACGTCAGCCCTGAGCACACCGAGGTAGTCATCTCCTCTCACCCCCCTTCTCATGACGCTGCCTCAGTAGCCTCAGGCTCAGCATCTCTCCCCCACAGGACTTAGAAGCCATCCTTCCTCCTCCATCTAGCATCTATCTATCCATCCGGTGTATATATGCAAACATAAACATAAATGTATCTCCAAAAGAAAACATGGGGCATTAGGATAAACCAGGATAATACAATTTGTAGCATAGTAGTTGAGTAATAATTAGTTATTGAGAAGTGTTACTTTGATTAGTCCTTACTTTTTTATTTAAATTTTATACTATGTCATACTTTGATTTTTTACTATACTGTGTATTGGTATCACTTTCCACTTATTAATTTTACTTTATTTTTAACCTCAGATTTTTTTTAAGTTCTGTTAGAATGTTCTTAACATCTGCTTATGACTTCTGATCTGTTTGTCATGTCTCCCATTGTTTGCAAATTCTGCATCTTTGGTATCTCTTCACAAATTTCACCTCCTTCACGTTTTCAAATGTTAGATAGGCATTTTTTTAATGTGCCTTTTATTTCATTGATAACGTTTTTTAAATCATTAATTATTCTTTTTAGAATTTCTAATAATTATTTAGACTATTATAATTCCTATCCTTTTCACTTCCTTTAGCCCAATCTTAATACATTTAATGTATTATACTTAATATATTTAATGTAATATACTTAATATATTGTTTCATATATATTATTAAATTTTGCTGTATATATGTGTATATGCATATATAAACACACACATATGCACATATACATAAGGCATCATTTTTCTAAGGAATCTTCTGTTTCATTTGTTATCTCTTTTCCAGATTACTTTCCCACTTTTAAAAGGCACATTGTTTTTGGCATATTCCTACAGAATAGAAAGTACCAATATAGTTAAAGCTTTCTATCTCCAAAATGAGTTCTGTTCAAATTTTTCTGTTTTCAAAATGTTCGAAAGTTATTTGTACCACTTCAAGGAGGAAAACTAACAAAGTGTGTTCTGTCTTTATTATCATTATACAAAAAATCCATTTCACAGACTAATTAATAAGCTGAAATATGTGTTGCTTTTTTAAAAAACATATTCAAAGTAGGGGCTTGATATGGCACAGTCACTGCAAATTATCTTGCAGGTGAGCTATTGGCACCTTAAGTGCTAAAACTTTTTAGAAAGTTTAGAAAACCCAGGGTGGTTCACCTTATCTTGAATTGTGTTCCAAGAAGAATTGTGTATAATGGGGAAACAAAGTAGTAGAAATGGTACAATACAGCTTTTTAAAAATAGCTTCAACATATTGTTCCATTGTGTAAGAACTTTTCCATGCATTTGTCAAAACATATCTTGCTCTTTCACGAACTGTAAAATGTACATACCTTCTTAAAGAACATCAGAAAAATTTGCAGCTACCAAAACATCAAAAAACTTAACTATTTTTAGTATAACTTTAGAGCATCCATTTTAATAAAGTTCAGAAGATGAAAAGATGAACTAGTTTGATTGCCTTATGTATTCCCATAATGGGTTTTCTTTCCTCCCATCTACTTTATACTCCTTCAATATCTCCATAAGGAACGATTAGATTCCGTTTGGGCTCATACTGTGTGGACGGATAAAACCACAGACTTAGATATACGTTAGAATCAGCGGAGACACTTGTTAGGCACGCAGGTGCTGAGTACCACACTGCGTCTGCTAAATCACTAGTCCTAGGAAGAGGGCCAAGGCTTCACTATTCCAACAAACTTCAAAGAAGAGTCTGATGCTTTAAAATACACAAAATTTGGAAATTGGATATTAAGTCTTTCCTTCTTCTAGAATAACACAAGTTAAAAACAGACACAAAATAATGGGATACTGGACTTCGATATTTTGTAGATTCTTTCTTTGGTAAAAAAGATAGTGACCTGAAGTGAAAATGGACTTATTGGTTGGCAATGTTTTAAAAATAAACTTAGGAGGTTAATTAAAGACCATTACAGAAGACTGAAAACTGTTCCATAACATATTCCAAAGCTACACACAAAGGTAATAAGCTATGTCATTTGCAGAAGAAATTTCAAGACTGTTTTGATTATTTACCTAATTTAGGAGAGTTCTGTTTCATTTATTGAATTAATTATGTAAGTTGACTTAAAAAAATGTTCTTACGATGAGAACTTACCAGCTTCTCCTTCGTGAAGATGAATAAGCATAGGTTGACATGCTCAGACAAGTAACTACATGCTAGATATTTGGAAGCTTGTTTTTGTCCTCGTATCCCCATTGTTACTTTTTTTTTTTGAAGGTCTGAAAGCAAAAATTGTCATAGGTGGTAATCAACTCAAAGGCTCAGCTTAGCCAAAGCTCAAAATAGGCAAAATATTAAACTCCATATACAGAAACTTTTACTTTCCAACCATAGGCAAATGCCTACTTAAAAGCACCTAACTCAGTTAAAACTGTAGAGTTAAGACCTCTTCTTGGGGTTTATTGTAAAGGAATACTACAAAGAGTACAGTTGGGTTTGTCATGTGGAAAACACCCAGGGACAAGTAAATCTCCTGGTTGATGTTCAGAGTGGCTAACTTGGGCACAGTGGCAGTAATTTTGACACAGGATTCAGAAGGAAAAAAACAAACAAAAAAGGGGAATGTCCAAAAATCTATTAAAGACTAAAACTTGTAGGTATATGGGTAGGGTTGCCAGACAAAATATACAACATCCAGTTACATTTGAATTTGATACATGACAAATAATTTTTTAGCTTAAGTCTATTCCTAATACACAATATAGTAATATATAATATAATCTTTGTAATATTGTATATCTGGGATATACTAAATTTACTGATTTATTAATTATTCATCTGAAATTCTAATTTAACTGGGCTTCATGTATTTTTACTTGCCAAATCTGGCAACCTTATGTACAGGGTGCCTTGCCCAACCCTCTACATCTCAAAGAAAAGATGCTTAATAGTCATGAGTATGTTACTAACTTTTAAGAGAACTGCTAATGTTTGCATTATGCTAAGTTTTACAGAAAAACCTTTTCCATTTTGATCATCTTTTTGTGCCTTATCCCACTCTTCTCTACACACATTATCATATGAAATATGTTAGTCAATTGAAATTGAGATGGAAATGAATATGACTCAAGAGGGGTCAATGAGGTGGAGCAGAACAGGGACAATGTAATTTTTACTAGCCTCTTTGGGGGGCCTCCAACTAGCACATAGTAGTTGCTTAATGAGTAGTTGTTTGAATGAACCAGTAAAGTAGTAGTAAAAAATGAATCTTTTTCTTCTTCCAGTGTTTAATCCAGAAACTCTTCAAAGTTATGGTTGTCTAATTGGGCAAGATTTTATAACCTGGGAAACGCTGATGCATTATGGAATTGATGGAAGTATCTAAACATACCTTTCAGGCCATAATTTACAGACCTTTCAAATGCTTGACATCATACAATCGTTCTCTAGGCCTTGCCGCACAATGTGTGGGCCAAGGACCATTAGGATCGGCATCACCTGAGAATTTGTTAGGAGTGCTAATTCTAACAATCTTTACTGAATCAGAATTTGCATTTTAGCGCAATCCCCAAGAGATGGAGAGCATGTGATAAATGTATGACTAAATGAATCTCCTCTACAAACCCTTTTTTTTTAAGTATGGACAATTCAGCCTTGCCAAGTGAAGATATAAATTAATCCCACCAGCTCATAAATTTCAGATCAATTCACTCTTCTTCCAGAAGACAGTGGCTTAGAAAACACAACTCTCCCATGATTTATGCTCACACAATTAGGGTTTGCAGTATGGTAAAAGAAATGTTACTGCAAAGGGTTCATGACAAAGTTAAGGCAAGTTATTAACAGTGATTCTCCACCTGGTGTTTTGTTTAATGACCCCTTTGAGAAGTTGAAGAAAGATAAAGTTCCTCACAGAAGAAGAGGGCACATAAACACATAGTCAGAATTTTACAGGAAGTTTTTAGAGATTCATGGACACCCTGAAGCAAAGTTAGTGACCCCCTAAATGTTCATAGAGTAAATTTAATCTTCCACACAGTGCTGGGGTTTTTTTTGGATAGCGCACTTCCCTCAACTCTCCACCCTATAAAATTGGTAGATGGGTAAAAGATGGGTGAACCAGACATTTACACTCAAAGTATCTTTGATTTTTCATATAACTAAAGCTTATCCATATGCCTGCTATGAAAGAGGTCTTCTTATTCTAAGTAAAATTGCTTTTAATGTGAGCAAGCCATAGAGCCTGAAGATAATTTTAGCAACTGTCCTTTCTTCACCTTAGCTGGCCTGGGAGCAGAAATTTCAGTCAGGAGTGCTAGAAACACGGCTCCTCCTCAAATCCCCACTACTCTTAAGGCAGTTCCATATAGCCTGGAACACATGATTAAGAATACCACAGAGGTCTTCACCAGAAGTACCACAGAAAACTACAGCCAAACCAGCAGCGAGAGGCAGCACCCCAATCTGCAGATGACTGGAATTGCAGAGGCATCTTGGGCTCCCTGGACCATTCCACCTGTCTCCATCACCACAGAAGAGGTAAGGGGAGAAAGGGCTTGGAGTGTGGCTTGTGAAGGTCTCAGAAAGTCCATCACTTGAAAAGACTTGCTTGGCTGGATATACTGCTACTCAAGTAAGTGATAGGTGCTCTGTGTCCTAGCTGCTAATTGTGTATGAATGCATTTTGTGCAGTAAGAAAATCTTCAAGAGAGAACTAAAAAGTCTCCATCTTTATAAAGTGAAGGTAATTAGACTGCCATGTCATAACTTCACTCCTGTAGGTTGGCCACATTTCTGACCAAAGTCAGGGTTCATAGTCTTACACATAATCTAAAACCAAGAAATAGGAATTGAAACCAGAACTTTGTTGATTCCCCTGCATATGTATCATCATCATGCTCATAAGGGAGGGGAAAGAGAAGCAGAGCAATGGGAGGCTCAGAAATTACTATAATTGATTTGTGAACCTGGCCACGTACCACTTTCTGCTCTGCATCCACAAGAGGATAGATCATCAGAGGGTCGAGTGGCCACGATGTTTAGAGTCTGCTCATACAATGGTTTGGTTTCAGTTGTTCATCTCTTCGGTTCTGCTTTCCATTCAGGGTTTTAGGCCACCATTTTAGGCCAAAACAGTGTAATAAAGGCAAATAAAATAAAAAGCTAAGGTTTCATTTTGCAGTGTTTAACTGTACAAGCAACCCAAATAATTTAAAGAAAGTGAAAGTCCAACCCTATGCATATCACTTACCATCTATTTTAGTGTCCTGGTTTCTTTCTCATTGTGCAAAATTTAATACTGCGCAGGGTTCTTTACTAGTGAGCGCATACTTCATTATTGATCACAAAACAAATACAACCAGTACATTGAATGACTAATAGGACTTTATTTATATCCCCACCTTTCCTTTACTATAAATCTTCTCTGCAACCTAGTTCTTCCCTTGCCTCTGAATAGAATTTAGGCAGTCCTCATGACTTTTCTGGGCATTTTTAAAATCACTTTAAAAGTCAACACTCAAAACAAAATGGATAACAAAGATAACCCAAACTCTAAGATCAATTTAAATGTTAGTTGCTCCTCTCCCATCACTCCACCCAGTTTGGGGAAGTAGGGAAAGGGAATATATCCAAATTCTCTTACTCCCACTTGCCTTTTTGCTCCCCCTCCCCACAATTTGATCACTATGGTTCATATCTGGAAAGTTGTGGGGGAAGACAGGAAATGGAATGGAGTGGAGTGAAATGGAACAGAGAGCAGTGGATGGGGCAGAGCATGGTGGAGTGGAATAGTGAAATGGGATGGGATGCTAGGGAAATGAGTCAATTGAAGTGGTATGGAAGCGGGTAGAAATTGGTGAGCACTCGGGTAGCAGATGACCCATCTGCTGTCAGTGTCCAGGTGTGCTGGTCATGTTGAGTAGCTGTGCTTTTTTTATTGCCTAGGTGTTTTAAAGTTTGTATGGATCTAGTATTTAATATGTTTCTGTTGTCTTATATATATAGTGTTATCATTCATTCAAGGCTAATTATCCTGTTCCTTTTTCTCCCTTCTTTCTAATTCCCCCGACTTCATCTCTTAGTCACCCTTCAACTTCCCTTATCACCAAGAAAAACTGTAAGATAAGAAAGAGGAAGAGGCATTGATGACTGTTCAATTTACTGGCTTTGGAAAATGTTCATCAACTCAACAAATGTTCTGTAAGGACCTAACTAGTGTCAGAACAGAGTAATTGAGAACTCAGACTTTGAGGTCAAAGCCCTGACTCTGCCTCTTACTAGCTAGTGACCTTGCAAGTTACTTAAACTTTCTAAGCCTCAGTTTTCTCATCTATACAATGGAACCTGTACCTTTGAGGGCTGTTTCAAGGACTGGGAGAGACAGTGCATGTGAAAATGCTTGCTACAGCACTTGGTCCTTACTAAGCATTTCAGATTTAATAACAGTTACTGTATTTTTCACTGGGACACAAAGATGAATGACAAAATTGTTGCCTTCAAGGATTTCACCATCTGCTGTGGTGTTGAGAAAATAGAGATATACCCAGGATTTCTTGGAATACAAAAGCAAGGTTCCTGACTGGTGTGAAGATATCAGGCAATGTCCTCTGGGGAAGAAATACCTGAACTGAGCTTAAAGTGTAGGAGTTAATCTAAGAGGTGTGTTGGGGAGAGTTGGGGGGAGGTAGAGGAACTAGGATGGGGCAAGATGAAGAGTTAGAAAGTGCTTTTAATTTTTACCTAAAATTAGCCTTTTAAAGAAACTTGGGAATTTTATCCCTTCAGTCATTCCATACTCACTTACTGAGCACCTACTATTTGCCAGACATTTGAAGGATGTGGAAAAATAGGTAAAGATGGTATTATAGAATCACATAGGTAGAACAACATAGTCAAAATCATTGAGTGTAGGATCAGCACTTTAATAAGAATATAGAAAAGACTTCAACCATGTAATCTCCCTGTAATTATTCTCCCATGCACAGAAATTGAATATATACTGATGTTCTCAAGCATATGCTTTCAAACATAGTCTTCATCCAGAAACAATCACTAGTTTCTACTTGCTATTTCAATTAGTGACACTACTAAACTATCTGCCATTCCTTTTGTTCTCATACATATGTAGCCACTAGGCAGAATTTAGAACACTTAATGTGAAAAAGAAATCTATAGCAGAAAGAACAAAAGTTGAAATACTAAGGTTTAATGTTTGGAAATTCTACGTCATTGCTGCTAATTAACACTTAATGGAGGGGCCCCAGTGTTTTAGATCCACAGTCAAAGGACGAGGTGGGGTTGGAACACAGTGCTGGGAGTGGTGGTAGAGATGTCACTTACAGAACATTTCCAAAAAGAAAGTGGCTTGTCTTTGTCTTTCCTTTCCTCAAGAGTCCCTTTGAGAGGAAGGAAACATGAAGAGATGCTGTACGGTATCTGCAGTGAAGTGAATCTAGGAGATGGAAAGAATAGCTAAGATTAGTGTGCCAGGGACTAAGCCCTTTCATGTACCTTGGGAGGTGTGTACTTGCAGCCATTGTCCATCACTGTGTAACACACCACTGTGTCCTCCTTGTGCATGGCCCATTGTAAGTCAGGCCAGGTACAGGTGTCAGAAATGTGTCCTGCATATACCAGTCATTCCTTCTGGGCAAGATGAGACAGGCAGGGCTGGGGCAGCAGGAAGTCGGTCTTCTGAGGGAATCTGAGCAATGGGGTGCAAGAGGAAGGGTCAAATGTAGAAGAGTGGCCTCCCCATGGAGGGAGGACTTGGAGTCCACTTTACCTTCAAAATCTGACCAGCCTCCACTTATTGTTGAGCAATAGACTCTCCTGAGAAGTCCAGTCTGGTTCTCCTCTTAGCCACATGACTTTGGTGGAGGTGGTTCAATACAGTGGTAAAGAGTTAGGGCTCTAGTGTCAGGGAAATCTGGTTTAAATCCTAGTGGTGTCACCTACTAGCTATTCAACTCAAGTCATACTTGCTTCCTCTTTAAAATAAAAATAATGAAGGCTACTCTATCTGCCTCATAAAACAGCTGTGAGGATTAAAATCTGATTAAGCAAAGAGCTCAGTAGATTACATGATAAGTATTTGGCAATGTTAACAATTAATACTAACTACTGGTTTTTGCGTCACTGTTTCTTTCCACCCTGTCTGCTTCACGGGGTTGTTGTAAGAATCTGATGAACTAATATCATATGTGAAAAATTCTATGAGGATGAAATGTTGAACATGCATTAACAATGTTCCTGGCTGGTTCTGATTCTGCTAAATATCCATAAATCTTGTTTGGAGGTACACCTCCTTCTTCCCCACCCCACCCTACCCCAGCGTTGGCCTGGGAGAGGGATTGCATTTCCTCAGTTCATGAATAGCCATTGTGGTGTAGGTCTAGGTTTAACAGTTCTGTACTTCCTTCCATTTGACCTTCAAAGAGATCACAGTGCAGTGTGAGCCTCCAAGTAAGTAAGGATGCAAATACAGAAAAACCCCGCCTCCCCTCATACTCTCCGGGAATAACCTCCTTTAGTGTGTTACTCAAAGTACACAGGGAGTCTCTGTGCTGCCACCCCTGTCCTGTGGTCAGAACTAAAGATGGGCCCACAACTCCCCTTTACTGAGGCCAAGGCTCCTGGGGAGAAGTGCAAAGACATAGCAAAACAAAGCAGCGGAAACCGCCCTGTAATCATTCCTCACGAACTAGGGCTCTTAGACTGTCTAGAGGGAATGGGACAAAATATAAATGATTCTGAGACTGCTGATAGTTCAGAAAAGGCCATGTTAGGGTATAAGAGATTGTGTGAGGGATATGTATCTGAAGACCCAATTTAGACTTTGCATCATTCAAACCTAATTCTCTTGGTCTGCCAGCTAGAGTGGATTGGCATATGCTAATAGCATAATATGATTTACAATTCACTCGACCCTCTCCAGCTTTAATATCTCAGGGACTTTTCTTTAGTTTTCTTTCAATTATAAGTGATTTGTATTACTTTCCATTTTGTGCACAAAAATACTGTGTTCATATTTTTTCACAATATAAATCATACTCACATAATGCAGCCATGAAACAGAATATGTGCATCAAAGTGGGCTCTTTAACACGCCAGTACTTCTCTGGCACTTCGGTTTCCCAAGGCAGAGGAGGGCTGAGGCAGTGTGGGGAGAGAATGACAAAGGAAAGGGAAAATGAGATCAAAGGAGAAAGGAGGATGTACTCCTAATTGAGATAGGAAGTCTGTGGGCTCAGCCCCAGCCTTACAAATATCAGGATCACCAGGGTAGCTTTTTAAAGATACAGATTCTAAAATTTCTGCCTCAGGCCTATTGAATCAGAAGTTACTGAGGTTGGACCTCAGCACCAAGAGTATACAATTCTCCCCATTGATTCTAATGTGCAATTGGGTTTGTAAGCCATCAGAGAATAATTGCATAATCAACTTGTTAGAACAAACAGTGAACCCAGGAGAAGAGGGAAGGTATTGCTGGAGATGTATAACCCAAATCTAATCACAAGGGAACATCAGACAAAGCAAATAGAAGAAATACTATGGAAATGACTGATTTATATTTTTCAAAAGGTCAATGTCATAAAGATCATTTTAGAAGGCTGAGGAAGTGTTCCAGATTTAAGAGGATTAAGAGATTTGACAACTAAATATGATCCTGGGTTGGCTTCTTACTAGAGGAAAAAAACAAAAATGGTAAAAAGGACATTATTGAGATGATTGACAAAGTTGAAATATAGATTGCAGATAAAGAAAGCCTTATATCAATATTGAATTTCCTGAATTTGATGGCTTAACTGAGATTATGCACTTCATTCAGGATATATGCAAACTACTCTGAAATGTTTCAGATTAAAGTAGCATATATATGGAAAGAGAGTGTTAAAAAATCAACTAGTGGGTCTGGGTAAGGTATGTGAAAACACTCTACAATTCTTACAATGTATAAGTTTGAAAATTTTTCAAAATAAAAAAGTTAAAAAAACTAGTAAGAGCAGTTTCCTTTAGGACATTTAGAGGGTAGAACCCCAGGAATGTTACTGAGTTAGGGATAGAACAGCAGCTCACTCAACTAAGACCTGTCTGTCTTCTTCATGGACTAGGGAAGAGAGCGGGTGGCAGGGGAAAGGGGCACAAACACCATGAGTGAAGATAAGATGAATTTGCAAGAAAGAGCAGTAAAGCCAAGAGTCAGAGCTGGCAGATCAGCCAGATGATAAGTATGCAGATAAGATAAAGAAACTGTGGAAGAGACTGCTAACTGCTTTAAATCTCTGCAATTTACTCCAGCTACATATTGGGGCACCCACTTATTCCACTCACATTCCACTCACATGTTCACAGCTGAAAGGGGAAATGGTGTGGATTCCAGGAGCTGGCTTTGAAGTTAAAAATCCCTTCCATTCTTCCCACATTCTTGGGGAGCTGGCAACAGAACACTACCATTGCTAAATTCACCTGCAATCCCCACTGGCTAACCTATTTGGGAGGTACTCTGGAGGCACCTGATTTTTCTTCTAAGCTCTTCTGAGTTGGATCCCTAATAGATCTGGTGCAGTAAGCCCACCCGTGTGTGTAGCTTTACGATGCTGATGCTACACTTGGAGAACTTGCCCTCTCCATCTGTGGGGCTATGAACATTTGTGTTCGCCCTTCTTTCTGCAAAGCTCTACTTCCAGCCCAGTGCAGCAGAGCTGTGGAGAGGATACTGGAAGAGCATGTTCTGCTAAGAGTTTTGACTCTGGTGGCCTGAATCGGGTGACCTCCTGATTATTCAAAAAGGATTAGATCTTTCATGCAGTCAAAGCCCGTCCATTTGGAGCAGGGGCAGCTGGACACTGGTTTATCCAAAGGCTTAGGTGCTAGGTATTCTTGGATTCTGTGATGCTAAGCGTTCCAGGTCTGCAGTGGAGAAGCCAGATAATACAATTTTGTTTCAGATTTGCAAATATTTAGCCATCCCCTTTGTTAGTGGAGGGGGCTGGGAATGTTTGCTCTATCAGTATAAAATAGTCATTGAATCTCCATACTTGGGGATGTGAGGGAGATAATGAAGAGACATGACTCCTTCCTTATGATGTAGCTGATGGTTTTATCATTACATTATTGAACAACATGATAAAATCCTTTGATTTTTCACTTTGATCACTGTCAGCCTGAACATTCTGGGACTGTAAGATGCCCTGTGTCTTGCTCATCCAACAGAGAAAGGTAAGATGGGGTAGCTGTGTGGAAGAGGCAGGTAGAATGTGGGCCCAACAAGCCTCCAACTTGTGACTTTTTAAAGAAAAGCCAAAATCTGTATTTTTTATATGTAAAATCTATTTTTCTCAATATTATCTACATATTCCAATTTTTAAAATAATGTTAAGATTATACTATAAAAGCCAGACTATGCACATGCAGGCCAAATATTGAACCCTGTTTGTGACCTCCAGAGGTCATGGGAAATAATATTCTAGCAACATGATATAAGAAAAAAAGAAGACAGTCTTTACCTTCCATCCAGTCATCACTTCCTAGGGGAGATGAAACAGGTGATTGTTTATTTTCAGTTTTCCTTTTCTTTAAAGCCAGTGTTAGCCATGGTTTGTTTATCTGCTCTCCTAGGATTTGGATATTTCTGGAACTCATGACTTAGCTCCTGAAACCATAATGTATAACAGCCACTCCCACACTGCTACCGGAAGCATTAACACCTTGCCTTGGTGGAGCAGACTCATTTCTGAGGGTGGGGCAGTAGGGACTGAAAAGGGGCAGTGAAGATTCAGCAGAAGCTCTTGAAGTTGAAAAAATGATTAGTTTGCAGACACATCTGGTTTTAAGGCATTCATTTTTGTGTGGTTACAAAGCTATAACAAAAGCTATGCAAAACCCATTTCCTCCAGATTAAAAAAACAAAACAAAAGAAAAAACTGGGGTAGGGGAAGAGGGTGAGAAATTGATGTAGAAAAAAATACCAGGAAACCTTAAAGATGTGCCTGAGAGAGATGCTGTGCCTGCTGCTAGAGACATATCCGGCACTCCCACCCCTCCCTTCCAGGATTTAAAAAAGTCTTGGCCAGGCCAATGGTCAGAGCAGCCTGTCTTGTGCTGATCTACTGAAGAGTTTCTCTTGGTTACAAGATTGAAAGCAATGATAGTTTATTAGCATTTGAATGTTCTCAGAAAGACATTTTCATTTGTGGACTTTGTCATCTGTAGAATTACTAGGGACTCAGCATTCATGATTTACTGATATTCATATACTATGATTATTACTAATAATCTTAGTATCTAACATTTGTTGAGCCCTTTAGCAAAGGATTGTGCTATACCTATAATATACACCTTCTCATTTAATCCTTGCAACTGCCCCAAGAATGCCTGTATTATTTCGATTTTCCTGGAGAACTGACCTAGGAACTAGAAAGATTCCTTGACATATAAACATCCCCAAATCATAGCCCTAAAGAAAAAAGTTGATCATTGTCTTTTTTTAAAAAAACTACTTATCAAAATTATCTTACCTTAAATTTTAATGCACTTCTTTTTAAATGCATGACACCTGTGGCAGGTTAAAATTATATTCACTTTTGCAGTAATTTACTACTGAGCCAGCTCAAATTAAAACTTAGAAAAGGATTTGCCATCTTGTAATTGTCTTTAATTGACACATTCCCTGATTGCTAGGCCTCCTTTTTCAAAATATCTGGGGAAACACACATGAGCATTGTATAACAAAAGCAATTTCCTCAGAGGACAAGGTATCAGAATTGGCCTGTCATCTAACATTTATTAAGTTTGCTGCATGTTGGTCCTTTTTCCTTTAGCATCTGTATTTAATTTTTATTGAGAAATAAATATAAAAACATGCATATCATATATTATAAATGTATATAGTATACATTAAAACATACACAATATAGACATTACATACATTATATATGCATATATAAGTATACATGTTATATAAAATATAAGCATTTTTATATTTTTTATTTATATTTGTTTTTATATTATTTACATATTGTATTTACACATTATTTATATTATTGACATATTATTATACATAGTTTACATTATTTATGTATTTATCATTATATTATGTAATACATATATATTACATATAATACAAAATATTGTATCACAGTTTACTTGACACATTCTAAAATTGTTCAGTATCTTCTCAATCAGTTGTACAGCTTCTTGTAACCAGAGAGCTCAGTGGGATTTGAAAGAAAAAGCACTATAAGATATCTCTAATGCTTCAGAAGATTGGAGACTGACGAAAATTAGGCTTGGGGTGGATTAATGATTGTGCATTGAGCATTGACTCCCCTATACAGAATTTTATTGTTGTTAACAACCATTTGGTCAATAAATATGAGAGACGCCCTCACACACACACAAAAAAAAGAAATGAATAGCAGTCTAATGTGTGATGAAATGGTAGGAATTTAGAGTGGGTTTAAACCTATACTTTCTCCAGCAACATCCATTAGATCTGGAGTGAAGTTAGAGGAAGAGGAGGAACATTGAGTGCCAACTTCATAATGACTGTCTTCATGTTTTAGAGTAGGTGATAGGTTCAGGGAAGTTAAATCATTTGTTTGACAGTAAAGAGCTAGTTAGTAGTAGAGATGAAATTTGATTCAAGTCTACCTGACTTCAGTAACCGTTTGCTTTGACACTCTGGTGGGGAAACTGGGAAGCTAGGGCTTGGAGACTGGAAAAGTAGATCTGATGGAAGGTCAAAGGAACATAGTAGCTTAAGGGGAAACTCTCTCTTGGGTCTAGTCTAGGTAGAAGTGAAAATGTCATCAGGAGATACATTTGAAAATAAAATGTCAAAGGACCAAAAGCCATATGTAGTATGAAGAGCAGATGCGGTATGAGAGGAGGGAAGTTAGTATCAAAGCTTTGAATCCTGGAGATGGAAAAACCAAGAGTAATACAAAGGTTCAAGTGGTGGAGAACAGTTGAATATATGAATACTCAAAATATATGGAGTTTTGTAAGCATTTAAAGCCAGATATTGGAAATGTAGCATGGGCCTAAAAAAAAAAAAAAAGATATCTCTAAGTCTTTTAAATATAACATGATATCTGGTGCAAGGTTTAGGGTAGAGGGATTCACTATCTGAGATGTTTGTTTGGACTTTAAATAATTGTTTTCACCAACTAGAGCTGGAAGTCTTGTTTGAGAAAAAAAAAAAAAACAGCCATATTATTTGACTCCTCCACAGCATATATCATTCTTCCCCTGGTGGTAGGGCCCTAGAACTTACATTTCTGGCAAGTTCTCAGATAATGCTGACGCTACACTTTGAGAACCACTGTCTAAAGGCTACTACCTCCTTCCACCCCCTCCTGTCCTTCCTTTCTTCTTCCCTGTCACTCTTTTCTTTCCTCCCTCTTTCTCTTTCCCTTCAAAATCAATCTTCTCTTCTCCTTTTTATTCTTTTGCTCTTCCCTCTTTTTTCCTCTTTTCCTTCCTTCCCTCCTTTCCAAGGTGATATTGGAGGATTCCAGCAGGAACATACTTAGAAGTACTTGCTTAGAGTATTTATTCATGCAACAATATTTACTGAGCAGCTGCAAAGAATCATCCATTCACACAATGGATATTTGTTAAAACGCTACTTTTATACCAAGCTCTGTGCAAGAAGAATAAGACCAAGACTCTGCCCTAAGGAAATTCCCCATATAATGAGAAAAGCAGACATATAAATAATTATATGCACATACACACACATAATTAGTTTATTACCAAGTGTTATTAATGTTCTGAGTTAAACAAATCAGTTTCTGAGATGAAGAACAATAAAAGAACACTTTTTTCCTTGTAAGGTTCGAAAGGGCCTGGCCCCATAAAGGTGTGTTTGAGTTGTGGCCCAAGAAGATGAAGTGGCAGGCATAAAGGCCCTGGGGCAGGAAAAAGTCAGCTCCAGTGGGGTGTCTCCAAAACCTACACCAGGACCTGGCACACAGTCGGTACTCAGTCAGTGTTTGCTGAATGAATGAGTAAATTAATTATCAGATGCAGGCCACTGAAGCATAGGAGGCAAACAGGAGAGAAGTGAGGGGTGAGCAAACAGACACCAGGTCATGAAGGACCTTTTAAGTCATAGATAAAGTTTGGATTAACCCATCAACTTCCCAGTCCACTCTGCTGTCCCCTTATCCCCTCAACCTTCCCCACACCCAGTTCAAACACTGATCTACAGTAGTCGTTCTTAAAGTGTGGCCCTTGGGAACCTGAGGACCAATTGTGTCACATTTATGTTCATAATGTGACAAGAGCCATGCTTTCATCCATGAAATCATAATTAATGATATGCAAATTATAACATGTGTTAATTAATTGCCATGACAATTTGTTTGAAAGACAGCTGTTTGTTCACTCAGATCTAATTGAAAGCGGCCCCACCCTTCCCATGCAGTCTGGGAAAGGTTTTCTAGTGGCAAAGAGAAGAGGTCATCCTCTGAAAACTTGGAGTGGCTGATCCCAAATTCCTGGAATGTAGTAACTTCTAAAGGAAATGCAGTGTCACCAGGCAGGAGACACAGGTTCAAAAGAAGTTGAGGAATTTCAAACAAAGATGAGAACAAAGAAAAAACTGAATCAATTTATTTATATTTTGTACAGTAGTTTCAAAGAGCAAAGATGATACTAGCAGCTTTTCCTAGTCTCATACTGCCTTGAATCCATGACATTTCTAATTTCTTATGTTAATAAGAAAAAACATAATCACAAAAAAGCCTAACTTTAAACTTTCCCTCATTGTTTCATATTATGTTCATTCTTATGAGTCACTTAGGACCCACTAAGTATTTGTCAGTTCTGCTGTGAGCTTTAAGAGTCTCAAAAAAAAAAAAACCAAATTAAAACAAAACTGGCAGTTATATACCTTTGGAAAAGTCTATGACTACAAGTCCTTCCCTTCACATATTGCTATGATTCTTCATACATATCAATATTAGAATAGATCAAAGACAACAGATGATTCTAAATGTATGTGCCTGTCTTTGACAAATCAAAAATAAAATAATTGTATTTAAAGAAATCACCCTTTCTTTTACTAATTCCTATTCCCAAGGACAACATTAGCTCATCGCTGTTAGTAATAGAATTTGGAAGCATCTAGACTGTTGTGAGGATATTTTGTTATTGCCTTGTTTGATTAGTCCTCTTCAAACTTTGTCTATTTGGTGCATTTGGGTACATCAATTATAAGGAAGGAATGTTAGACAGTGTATTGGAAATGAGACATAATTTTAACATTAACTTAGAGGGTACAGTAGGTTGGTGGCATGTTGTGTTTAAAAAAAAAAAGATATTTGGGAAAACTTGGAGGAGTTTGAATTTATTGAAGATTCCCACAAAAGAAGGAAGAGTATTTAGTATACTTGGGTCAGAAGATTCCAAATCTGATTGACAATTTATGAGAAAATTTTATAAACCTCAATGGAAGAGACAAAAAGGATAGGCAGCAAAAGTTAAGAAAGTGCAAACCAAGTGGTGGATGAGTTTAAAAATTGTCTCAATATTTTGCTTTTATCACCTGGGTACATTTTTGCTCTTTGGTTCTCGGGAACTAGTTTTAAAATACATTTTCAGATACATGATCATTCAGGAACCGAGACAAGTCACTAAAACGGCATAAAGTTAGTGCTGCAAACTGAATAAATTCCAATTTTTTGTAATAGGGGAGCTGAGCCAGCAGCAGTATTTTCCACAAACAAGAGTTTATATTGCTTTCTTATTTATATTTCTTATTTGGTCATTGATGAAACTGCACTGCTTGTGGACTAAACAGTCGATGGTGGTTATATTTGTTCTTGGTTAGCACCGTTGGCGTTAAGATTTAGGGAGAACGCAGACGGCTACCCGGGAGAAAGCTGAAAGCGAAAGGCGGGAAAAAATAAAGGTCTTGTCGACGATGGACAAGAGCCTCTGGGCGTCTTTTTCTCTTTGTCAGGGGCCTGCGCTTTGGGACAAATGAATACCTTGAGGTGAGAAGGGCAAAAACACTCTAATAAAAGGCTTCAGGAAAGAGTGCGGCGACCCAGGGAAACGTGCTGTGGTCAAGTTTAATCCTGGGAAAAGAGGCCGTGGAGAAAGCAGAGGAGGAAGATAGGAAGGAAGATAGGCAGGGGGAGGCGCTGGGTGCGGAGCGCGGAGGGGGGCGGGCGCGGGGCTGGAAGGTGAGAGCGGGCGGTGCCGGCCGCGGCCAGGACGGCGCGGAGAGGCCCCCAGGGCGAGAAGTGAGAGTCGGGCGCAGGTGGAGGCGGAGCCGAGCGCCGCGGGACGGCCGGGACCCCGCCAGCGCGGCCAGCTGGGCCCGCCCGGCCCCCTGGGCAGCCTCAGGCGTTGGCTCCTCGGGGCTCCCTCCCTCGCCCGCGCATTGTTCCTTTGCCGGGAGACGAGGAAATTGCCTTTTGATTGCGGAAGTCCGCGGACGGGCCCGGGGCGAGGCCGCGCGGGTCAGAATGGCAGCGTGGGAAGGGCGGCGCGCCGCCCGCCCCCGCCGCCTCTCGCGTCCGCAGCCCGCCCGCGGCCGCAGCAGCCCGGCGAGCAGCCGCAGCGGCCGCGGCCCCCGCGCGTCGCCAGCCGGGAGGGAGGCGTCCTGCGCCCGCGCGGCGCGCTGAGCGCGCGCAACAGGTGGAGCCGCGCCGCGTCCCAGCCGCTGTGTCGAGGCGCCGGGCCCCGGTGGGCGCGATGCGGAGCCATGGAGCCTGGCTGGCTTTGTGGACCGCCCTGAGCCTGCTGCAGGTGGGTGGCCTTGGAAGACGTCGCGATAGCGCGCCCCCTCCGCGCCGAGAACCACATTCCCAGTCCAGGTTCTCGTCTCCTGAGCTGTATTTTGGGACTTGCTCTCCCTTGAGAAGAAAGATCCTCTTATGAGCCCCGAGCCAGACTCACAGCTCATTCTACTGTGAAAGGCAAAAAGCCACCTTCTTTTTCCAAAAGAGCGTTTGGGGAAAATGTTGCCAACCCACCTCTGCCTTGGTTCTTTTCTCTGGCTGGGGGGAACGGGGGAGCAGAGGCAATTTGGGGAGCCTACTGTGGATATGTCCCCGGTCACTATAGTCTGCAGGCTTCAGCTGTTGTTTCTGATTCCTTTGCAGACTGGACTGGGGGAGCCAGTAAGATGCAACTTCACTGTGACGGAGTCCAGGGTGTCCAGCCGGTCCGTGTCTCTCCAGTGGAGAACTTTGGGGTCACCCTGTAACTTTAGCCTCTTCTACAACAATGACACTTCGGAGGTAGCGTGGTGCCACCCCATGCGGATAGACAACACCACCTATGGATGTAACCCCAAGGATTTACAAGCAGGAACCATCTATCACTTCCGGATTGTTTCTCTGGATGGAGAAGAGAGAACTGAGGTCCTGCAAACAGGTAAGGGTGACAGGTGCAGTGGGATGGCCAGGGCTCTCAGGGCTGAGCCCTGCCTTTTCAAGCTGGTTTTTCATTCAAGTCCAGGCACACAAAAAAATAAAAGTAAAAATGTCTGTGAAGGTAAATACTGACAAAGATTGTTGTCCCCCCAGATCTGACCAAAACCAGCTTAGTTGATGTTCAGAAATTTCCTTAGGGCTGAAAATAGTATACTAGCCACTTCAAGTGGGCATGTAGCAAAGAGAAAGTGTGGACTGAGGAGGAAAGTTGTTAAAGTGATATGGTTTGAGGTTGGTTCTATGGCATTTATTTGCCAAGCTCTGAAATAATTTTAACTAAAGGTTTCAGAATAAATTGTGGAAGTGCAATGATAAGGATACGCCTTTCCCTAACTTACTTTTGTTTTTGGAACCAGGACATAAAATATTCATGAATAGAACAGAGCCATTCATAGGGGAAAATTAGAAAAGCCCCTTTAAGTGAGGGTACAAAAATTATTTTCTATCAGTTGAATTTGAGTAAGTACAGCAGTGTACTATTGGAGAACATCCTTTGGTTACTCTGCATCTCAAGTCAATTATTTTTCTTACACTTTTGGTAAACCCTTCCATGCATACATGGCAAGAGTCTGTCTTTCCTGCCTCAGTTTCTCATCTGTAAATGAGTATTAGACTTGGTCATTCAGATCCAGCTTCTTACCAAGGGCCAATCATTTGTGTAAGGGCTGTCCTATATGTTAGCTCATTAGTTCCACCAGCCACCCAGAGATGCCCTCTAAATTCTCTTTGATGTTCTACGACTTCATTAGTCTTCCTTTTAACATTATCTGCATTTGTTGCACTAACGAACTTTACTTTCATCCAGAAATTCAAATTTAACTGAAAAATTCTGGAAATTAAATTGAGAAATGTATTGTCCTTACTATTCTTTCACATTCAGTCTGAACAAAGATCACTTCCTTAGCTACAGTTCTTTAAAGAGGTGTGAGTACTTTCATCTCTCTGGGCAGTTGCAGGAGAGTCAGGAAATGTAACTGGGTTCATGTTGTAAGTCAATCAAGTATTAATTCTCTCATTTTTTCAAAGAAAAAAGTTAGACTGCCCAGTTACGTGACTTGACTTACTTCAGATGGAACTTTCAGATAATTATTGAGATTCACAGAAACTTAAAGTGAAGAGACACCACTTGTTAAGAATTTGGTTGTGTTTTCCATGGCATCAAACCTAGATGGATATCAACCACTTTACAGAAGTTTAAGCAGAAGGGTTTTTAGTCATAAAGTTGCTGATTTCTTGGTAGGTGAGTATAGTTTTTTGAACAATCACATTGCTAATACTGTGAAATTTATGACAGAACAAAAGATGTTTTGATCTTTTACTTGATAAGTTATCTGTGTTGAATGAGGCAAATGATTTTTAAAAATAGATGAGGCTTCAGAAGCTTATGTGAGAAATTATTTGAATATTGGAAGATTTGGCAAAACCAAAGGTATTAAGAAGTCAGAATATAGTCATTTAACCCAGAGGTTTTGCTTTTTTGGATAAACATGGATGGAAAAGGGCTCCCTATGGGTATTACTAGTTAGAATGAGCTTTGAGTTCAATTATGCATGTAGATGTTTCCAGTCCACATTTGTGAAATGCAAGAAATATTTGCATTTAATTGACTACATCAAATTAATAAAGACTTCATCAGCATTTACAGTGTGCTGGAATTCAGGTTCTCATCATTTTTCTTAAGGAATTACTCTTTATAGTATCCAAATATGCTTTCACCACACAGTTTATGAGCCCCATGGTATATGAAATTTGCAGGTGATGTTTGTATAGTGGTATTTTTTTCACACTTACTTGTATGATGGTATAACCCTCCTTAGGAGTCTCTACATTTTAAAAACAATTTTGCTTAAATAAATAAACATTTTTATACATTAAAATTTTAAGAACTGTTTCAGGGAGGATGTTTTTGGTTGAGTTTATTTACTTTTTGTCATTAGTGCTTTCTATATTTTAAGGACTTGAATTTTTCATTTAGGTAAGGGAAAGTGGTAGTCTTCCTCTCTATTTATTGCTAAGCTGCAGAGGTGAGCTCCACAAATCCTATTTTACTGTTTTTAAAGCAGGACCAACAAATAGTATAATATTAAGTCTGAGATATAATTTCAAACAAAAAGTCATTCAGAACGCACTCTGCTTGCCTTACTCCATTTTGCCTTTCTCATGCATCTAAAATAAAGTAGAGTGAAGAGCCTGATATGATTCGGCTACAGATAAAGCAGTTGCTTAGATTATCTCTGGTATCATTCCAAATGATAATGTGGCTGCTTATTTTTCCTGATAAATTGCATAAATAGTTATTTTGGTGTCATGTAGACATGACCTTAAAGATCAGACATTTGAACTAAGTGGGAACTATTTCAGCAACAGTGTGCACTCTAGATTTCAGAATCAGAAAGCATATGTGTATTCAAATTCAGTTCAGCGAATATGTATCGAACATGGATACTACAGGGAATTATGCCACGTAGTGGCCCGTGAGCTCATGAAGATGCCAAGCAGAACATGGCCCCTGCCCTTGTAGTCCTGTGCAGAGGAATGGGAAGGTCATGGTGAGGGTAATGACAGCTTTACCATCGCCTTTGCAGGTAAAGACTTTGCTCTGCCTCCTTTGCTTTCATAACCACAGAGAAGGAAGGCATTTGGCAGTTCTCAGGTTCATTTGGTCATGAAGTGGTGAATGCAACAGCCACAATAAATTGAAAGTCAAGTTATTTCGTTGTGAATAAGCCAATTTGAAAGCCAATTCTCTAACTTTGATGATAACAGATATTGATAGTATTCAACTGATACTCCATAGTGTCAATGAAGATAACAGAGACTGAAGTACTCCACTTTTGTACCACTGTGTCCTCAGAGTCTAGAGCAAAGGCTGCAAACTGGTAGTCCCTGGGGATGTGTAGGCGTCTAAATAATAGATATGTTTTGTTTAGCTCACCTAGTGTTTGTGAAAACCCAGATTATTTCACCAGCATAAACAATGGGAAATTCACATAAAGACCAGATGTATAGATTCTCTTAGAGTATTGGAAGATTTGGCAAAACCAAACCAGTCTGCCTAGAACTCTCTAGAGCTGAGTTGTCAATTGTCAATTTCTCTCCTTTTAGATACCAATCCATAGGAATACCCCTGGACCACTTCATTTATTTCCACACTTGAATGCATTCTAAGGATACTTGAGTTTGTTCAAATGAAACTTTAGAGTTTTCATTTACAACATTTGAGGGGCTTTTATCTTCCCACCAACCAGAAGTTCTTTTTTAGTACCTCAAATAGCATCTAGCACATGGTAGGTGTTCAATAATACTGATTAAATGGATGGATACATGGATAACTAGATAAATGAATGAATAACCGAATGGGTGGGTCTATGGATAGCTAGCTAGGAGAAGTACATGTACTAAAAATATGGTCTATTTTCTTTGGATTGTAGGTAATTTGTAGAGACCAAGGAAGCTGTCTGGTGGTAGAGAACTTTACCTATAGAAGGAGTAGCTTAGTGGCATATGCCTTCTTGTTAGTCAATTTCAGTTGCTTATTAATTAGCCTAGAACAAAAGGAAAAAATTATTTTAGTTCTTTTAATGTAGCTAATTCCTTTGTCTTTAATAAAAACTATTTTAGGAGCTTTAATTACCAAATCACCAAATTAGGTATTATTTCCACTTCAAAATGTTGCTTATTGTATTGGTTTACTAGGGCTTCCATGACAAACATGCCACAGACTGGGTGGATTCAACAACAGCAATTTATTTTCTCATGCCTCTGGAGACTTAAGCCCCAAATCCAGGTGTCACCAGGTCTCTTCTGAGGCTGCTCTGATTAGCTTGCAGATGCCACCTTCTCACTATCCTCACATGCTTGTCCCTCTGCTTGTGCCGCCTGTGTCCCATGAGGACGTCTCCAAATACAGTCACATTCTGAAAGACTGGGGGTTAGGGCTTCAATGTATGAATTTTAAAGGGACACAGTTCAGCCCATAACACATATAGCTTTAATTTTTCAATAATTTTAGGCCATTATTTCTCACTAATGTCTGTAAACTACTTGTAAATCAAAATGTCTTGCAGAGTTTGGTATAAAAGCATATTCTTAGCCCCCACATGTAATGAATTAGGAGGAATGGAGCCCAGGTTATCTGATTTTAAATAAATATCAAAGTGAATCCATACACACTCAAGTTCAAGAGCTATTGACATAGTTTTTCATTGGCATTAAGATTTCGGTACCATTCCTGTTTATGTATGATTAAACCTATAATGCCTAGAAATGTTTATTGTCCTTCCCAGGAAGAAAATAATACTCTAATAGTTGTCTTGTGCTTTTATACTATATAAGATACTTCTTTCACCTACCCTATTTAGTAGGTAAGAGTATAAAATATGTATTACACTGACCCCATTCTGTTTAATTTCATCCTCCTGGCAATCCTATGGAGGGAGTATTTTGAAAGAGCAGGTTGCACAGCTAAAAGCTGAGTTCTGAAAACAACTTTCTCCATCACTTACTAGCGAGGTTTCCTTGGACAAATTACTAATCTCTCTAAACTTGTTTACTAATCTATAGAATGGGAATAGTGATAAAAATAATGCCTACTTCATGGTGAGATATTAATTGGCTCATACATAATTTCTAGAATAGTTTTTATCTCAAACTAACCGGCTAGTGAATTTACCATTATTGCCTTCAAGTTGGAGATGAGTTTCATATTCATAAAAATTAATCACGAATCCACACAACTAATATATGATTGGCCCAGAACTTGGACCCTGGTTTACTAACTCCAATTCTTTCCCTACCCTGCAGAAAAGATACGACTTTTAAGTTATTAGTTCTTTGTAATTGCCATATGCTATTTTGTTCTTCTCAAGTCAACTTTTTTAAAATTTGGTATCATTAATATAAAATCACATGAGCAACATTGTGGTTACTATATTCCCCCCATTATCAAGTCCTTACCACATATCCCATTACAGCATTACAGTCACTGTCCATCAGCATGGTAACATGCTATAGAGTCACTACTTGTCTTCTCCGTGCTACACTGCCTTCCCCCTGTCCCCCGCTATGTTATGTGTGATAATCATAATGCCCTTGTTCCCCTTATCCCTCACTTCCCACCTACCCTCCCCCATCCCTTTCCCTTTGGCAACTGTTTGTCCATTCTTGGGTTCTGTGATTCTGCTGCTGTTTTGTTCCTTCAGTTTTTCTTTGTTCTTATACTCCACATATGAGTGAAATCATTTGATACTTGTCTTTCTCCACCTGGCTTATTTCACTGAGCATAATACCCTCTAGCTCCATCCATGTTGTTGCAAATGTTAGGATTTGTTTTCTTCTTATGGCTGAAGAATATTCCATTGTGTATATGTACCGCATCTTCTTCATTCATTCATCTACTGATGGACACTTAAGTTGCTTCCATTTCTTGGCTATTGTAAATAGTGCTGTGATAAACATAGGGGTGCATATGTCTTTTTAAAACTGGGCTCCTGCATTCTTAGGGTAAATTCCTAGGAGTGAAATCCCTGGGTCAAATCGTATTTCTATTTTTAGTTTTTTGAGGAACCTCCATACTGCTTTCCACAATGGTTGAACTAATTTACATTCCCACCAACAGTGTCAGAGGGTTCCCCTTTCTCTGCATCCTCACCAGCATTTGTTGTTCCTAGTCTTTTCTATGTTGGCCATCCTAACTGGTGTGAGGTGATATCTCACTGTGGTTTTAATTTGCATTTCCCTGATAATTAGCGATGTGGAGCATCTTTTCATGTGTCTGTTGACCATCTGAATTTCTTCTTTGGAGAAAAGCCTGTTCAGATCCTCTGACCATTTTTAATTGGCTTATTTGCTTTTTGGGTGTTGAGGCATGTGAGTTCTTTATATATTTTGGATGTTAAGCCCTTGTCAAATATGTCATTTACAAATATATTCTTCCATGCTGTAGGATGCCTTTTTGTTCTGTTGATGGTGTCCTTTGCTGTACAGAAACTTTTTAGCATGATGTAGTCCCATTTATTCATTTTTTATTTTGTTTCCCTTGCCCAAGGAGATGCATTCAGGAAAAAGTTGCTCATGTTTATATTCAAGAGATTTTTGCCTATGTTTTCTTTTAAGAGTTTAATGGTTTCATGACTTACATTCAGGTCTTTGATCCATTTTGAGTTTACTTTTGTGTATGGGGTTAGACAATAATCCAGTTTCATTCTCTTACATATAGCTGTCCAGTTTTGCCAACACCCACTGTTGAAGAGGCTGTCATTTCCCCATTGTATATCCATGGCTCCTTTATCCTGTATTAATTGACTATATATGCTTGCATTTATATCTGGGCTCTCTAGTCTGTTACATTGGTCTGTGGGTCTGTTCTTGTGCCGGGGCCAAATTGTCTTGATTACTGTGTCTTTGTAGAAGAGCTTGAAGTCTGGGAGTGTAATCTGCCCCACTTTATTCTTCCTTCTCAGGATTGCTTTGGGTATTTGGGGTCTTTAGTGGTTCCATATGAATTTTAGAACTGTTTACTCTAGTAGTTCGTTGAAGAATGCTGTTGGTATTCTGATAGGGATTGCATTGAATCTGTAGATTGCTTTAGGCAGGATGGCCATTTTGACAATATTAATTCTTCCTAGCCATGAGCACGGGATGTGTTTCCATTTATTGATATCTTTTTAAATTTCTCTCATGAGTGTCTTGTAGTTTTCAGAGTATAGGTCTTTCACTTCCTTGGTTAGGTTTATTCCTAGGGTTTTTTTTCTTTTTGATACAATTGTGAATGGAATTGTTTTCCTGATTTCTCTTTCTGCTAGTTCATCATTAGTGTATATGAATGCAACAGATTTCTGTGTATTAATTTTATATCTTGTAACTTTGCTGAATTCAGATATTAGTTCTAGTAGTTTTGGAGTGGATTTTTTAGGGTTATTTATGTACAATATCATGTCATCTGCAAACAGGGACAGTTTAACTTCTTCCTTGCCAGTCTGGATGCCTTTTATTTCTTTGTGTTGTCTGATTACCATGGCTAGGACCTCCAGAACTATTTTGAATAGAAGTGGGGAGAGTGGGCATCCTTGTCTTGTTCCTGACCTTAGAGGAAAAGCTTTCAGCTTCTTGCTGTTAAGTATGATATTGACTCAAGTCAATTTTTGAAAGGAAAAGATATGTTCTGAAATACTTGAAATCTACATTTACTTAGCCTACACCAGGGTGGAATAATGACTAAATATGCTACAGTGTGAAGAAATTTTAATCAGCTATTGATTTTCTGTTGTGTTGAACTTTTGGTGATGGGCTTCAGTATTTAGTAATCGGCCACTTGCAGTCTACATCAGGAATTCTAAGGTCAAGCTGAGCTACATGTATCAAATGAACCAACCCAGTTCTCTGAACTTGATCTTCTTTTGTGTGCTTATAATACTTTCTCCATTGGTCTGACTTCATTAGGCCTGACATTCTACAGGTTAGCCAGAAAAAAATAAACTCTAATTGGTTCCAGCAGAATAAGCAAAGAACAAAGAAAGATGTTCCACCTTCCATTCCCACATACCAATTCACTGAATCCCCCCTAAGGGATAAAGAATAACACAGACACCTTTCTGACTATTAGGGGAAATTCATATATGATTGAATGTATATAAATGAAGATAAATATATGTCTATAAACAAACAATATGCAACTAAAATTAACATGGTAGGTATATAGATTTCCAGGGATTTGGGGTTTTGATTTTGTTTTATTTCTTTAATATGGAAAAACTCAAACACAAAGAAAGTCAACAGAATATTATGATGAGCTATCATGTACTCATCACTTACCAATTGATAGCCAATCTTGTTTCATCTATATGAAGCCCAGTCCCCTATCCCCTACCCACTAACTCATTCCATTGATAAATATTTCAGTATGCATTTCTGAAAGATAAGGATTACTTTTAACATAACCACATTATTATGATACCTAACATTAATAATAATTCCTTAATATCTACATGTGCAGGTTTGGAAGCACACATCAAGTGATAGCTCATTAATTTCTATATAAGAAAGACTTCTGGACAGCAATCTGATTAGAAGGGGAAACTAAGGGACTTCTCTTTATGCTGCATGTATGTAGCACTTTAGATAATATTGAGAACGCCTCAGTTTTAATATCAAAGCATTCAGATGGAGCTACTGAAGGATGTCATGGGGATGAGGGCATTAAAGTCCCCACCAGCGGTCAGGGTACCCTCAGTTATGGAATGGTTCTCTATCACTCCCGAGAAGTGAGCCTACTGTGCTTCCGTTTACACTGCTTTCTTGCTCTGCAATGCCCTTTCTTCTCTCTGATTTCTAAGTCCAACCTGACCTTCCACATGTGTTCGTTTCCTTCATGAAGCCCACCTCTGAGACCTTAACCCTTGGAAATCATACTCCATTTGTATCTTTAGCATTGATGCTGGCCTGTGTTACTTTTAACAGCAAGAAGAACAGCAACACTGATACCAGCTATCACTCACTGAGCACCCAGTCTGTGCCAGGGCTGCACTTACCACCTCACCTGCATGACCTCTTAACACTTACAACTCTGTGAAGTAGGTATTGTTAGTCCCACTTTCAGATGAGGAAACCAAGCATCAGCAAGGTTGCCTAAAGACACGGTTGTGACAGTGTTGGGATTTGAACCCAGGTCTAGGATGACATCAAAGTCGCCCTCCCTGGTAACTGACCTTTTTTGTGTCCCTTTTTCACATATGTCAACTGCCTGAGTAGACTATAGACTCTTAGAGGGTCGGTCATCTACTACGTACATACCTAGGGCTGTGTACGACGACTGCTGAATAACATGGCATCTTCCACTGTTGTTAATGATGAATCAAATGATTGTCAAAACTGCTTTAATTTCCCTTTCAAGTTTGTTACAACTTGGAAAGTTCCTTACCACCTGAACTTTATATGTATAAAGCTGATAAATCAAATGCATGTTAATCTGATGTGTTAACATAATAGAGTTATGTCATCTTACAATCTTACAAGAAGTCAGAAAGCCAACTATAGTTAAATAGCAACAACATCACAAAGTAAAAGAACACCGCTGCTCTATAAATTTATATAATTAACTGGAGATTGTGAGCAACAGCTTTTTCATTTTGTTCCTCTGCCAGTTTCCAAAACTCTGTGTCAAGGGATGCTTTGAGACTTTTGCCCCTCCTTACCCTGATTTCCATCAAAAAATTCCCAATTATTTTATATGAATAGTTGATAGTTGATGTTCACTCCGTCTTATGCAGAGAGCTGCATAAATGCAGCTTCCATTCTCCTAGGCACCCTGCTTTTAACTGGAATAGCATCCCAATTTCTGTAAAGGTACAGAAATTGACTATAATTACTAAAAAGGTAGATTTCTTGGTCTGGAGTTTGTGGTGAAAGATAAGATGGAGGTGGGGGGAATAGCATCCTGTTTGAGGAGACTTTGAGTACCTACCATAAAACTTAGACTTCATCTCATGAAAAGTTCTTGGCGCTTCAAGGGGGATGAGGATGGCAAATGGAAGAGAGATACAGAGCAGTTATTTGGCAATAGTGGAGGAAAGATAGAAAATAAGGCAGATACCCAGAAAGCTCTTGGAGTAATCCAAACACAAGGTGATGTAAGGCAGTTACATTAGGGGGGAAAGAAAGAACAAACAAGAAAAACATTTTTTAAAAAACTCAATAAAACTTCCATGGCCACAGAATTAGATTTTGCTGTCCTTAGTGTTGTTACTCATATTACCTATATTAGCATGTTGGAACCATTAAGTGAAAATTCTGTACATTTGCCTACTATTTTCCATAGACATCTGGTTTGATTTTTTTTTGTTCTGTTTTGTTAGACTGAATATGCATCTCACAGCATCTTCCCACTCTGCAATAGCTAAGGTGAGATAGAAAAAAATGCATGACTTGGAGCCAAATATTAAAAGCTCAGCTATACTATTTGTTACTTATATAACATAAGTGAGTCAGTTAATACCTCTGACCTCCTATTCCAACTGAGAAAGCACATTGTAAGCTGCATCACAGCTGATGCAGATATACTGGGATGCTATTATGACTTAAAGAAATGCTTTTGGTACACTAGCCCATGGATTGACTGTGCTCTTGTTATAAGGTTGAATTGAGTTCCAAAATAAATATTATCATTTGAATTCTAAACACTCTGAAGATCCCTATATCAAGAGATAATCATGTCTTAATGGCCATGCAAAAGAATTTTTAAACAAGCATTTCTCACATTTTATATATACATGAGTTTCTCCCTCTTCCTAAGCACATATAAAAAAAATGAAAGAAGGGAGAAAGGAAGAATTCATTTTGGTACAGGACTTTAGCTAAACTTCATCTTTTCCTCTGAGAACAGAAAAATTGGGTTGACACCAAGCCTACTTATGAAATCCTGGGGCTTCCTGATACTGGCAGACTTACTGAGATACAGCAGGGGAATACTACAGAACTTTGCATCTGGCATTCCATATTCCAGGTCTGTCTGGAGCTAGGAGGTACAAAGATATTTTTTATGGCTAATGATAAATGTTGATATGTTGATTGAGATTAAATTATAGATTAATGGTTTTTGACAGTTTTCACAGTTTATGCTACCTCAGTGGTTACTGTATGTATGATAATGATGGGTGGAAAAAATGGAAAGGCTATAAATGCACACATATGTGCATTGATATGTCTGGCCATCAGCATAAATTACATTAAGTCAGGTAAGGTTTTCTAATTACATTTACACTGTCCTATGATTAGAAGATTACAGACACCTAACTAAATTTTCGAACAGCACTAAAAACGTCTTTCTCTCTCTCATATATATGTATATATGAAATTAGCACCCCTGAGGGAAGAACCTAACTTGTTTCTAATAAGATACTGAAAAAAAATTTTTAACATAGCAGAGTTTTCACTGGGCTAAGATTGAAAAGAAGTCTGAAAACGAGTTAACTTCTGCAGCATGCATAGGAATAGTGGACAACGGCCAGCAAAGGGCTTTATCACAGGATAAATGGGGTTTTAAGTGTTTGTTTCCAGTGCAGGTTCTCGCAGCCCAGGCACTTCCCAGTCTCATTGTTCCTTTGTTTTGGCGGATGTACAAAGGATTGACTGTTTTGTTTTCTGGCTCAGAGAGATTAGATAAAGTCTGCATTTCTGAACTTCACCCTCTAGGCACGCAATCTTAAAATTTATTTTTTATAGCTCATATTTTACATCTTATGTGTGTTTAGATTATATTGATCATAATTTTTTTTTAACTTTTATCTGGCTTGGTTGTAGACCTAGATGACAGTATTGATCCCTTTTGAACTATCACTAGAAAGCAGCTGTCCCTCTCATCCATGTCCTTAAACTGCCTCTTCAGCAAAAATGCGTCACCTCAGTTGGCTATGATAAGGTTGTTCTTGGGTTTCAATGGTCTGTTAGAACTTCATGGTGGTGAGTCCCTTATCCTTGCCAGGCAACAAGAAAAGTTTCTGTGAAGGGAAATTATTATGTTCCTTCTCTTTATTATGACATCCTGAAATATAGACTATTACATAGGGTAGAAAATTTAAATAATATTATAAGAAAAAGTACTATTTTTCCTCAAGAACTTATAAGTGAGACTCATCTTGAGATTTTCTTTGTTTTTTATCTCAACGGTTAGAAACTTTACTGGGGGAGAGAGCATCCTGGAAGATGGTGGAATAGGAGGTTTCTGCTATCACTTCCTCCCATGTTCACACCAAGGCAAACACTACATATTATATAATTTACTCTGAAAATGACCTGAAGAATGGCAGAACAGATCTTGCACAATTAATGAGCTTTGAAAATCAGTGGGACTTAACTACGGGAGAGCAGAGCTGAGGGAGGCCAAGTCTCTCCTCTTGGAAGGCTGGTATGCTATGTCAGTCACTGAGACCCAGCACAGAAACAGTTGTTTGAAAAGCACCTGGGTTATGCCTGAAGGAAATATAATGACTAACTAGGGTGGGAATCTGCAGGAGCTTTCTTCAGGGAAGGTGGGTCTGGCAGGTGCCATCTTTCTTGTTCTGCCACAGCCCAGCTGGTCAGACACTTGGAGAACCAGTTTTGACATTCTCTATCTACTGTGCCAGCACCACTTGCCCTGTCCTGGCTTTCCTTTGCAGACTCACCCTAACCAACCCAGTCACTGTCTCAGGTGCCCCTCCAAAGCAACTCCTGCACCATTATACTCTGCAGAGAGCCTCAGTCAGGACTAACATCCCCCAAAGAGCAACTACCACCCCTCTATACCTGGTGACGAGCCTCAGCCAGGACTAGTGCCTTAACAGAGTGTTTCCCACCTGCAGAGGAGAGGGACTAGCCCCACCCACCAGCATGCGTGCAGTAGACACTAGCAGTAAAATCCAGGCTTCTCAGGCAGCAGCCCTGGGGATAAGCCCTTTCTCCCACTGTGCCCATAGTTGCTCAGCTAGCCTTTGCTGACAACAAGACTGAGGGCTGCCCCTGCCCATCAGTGTACCTGCAAAGGCTGTAACCAAGCCTTTCAGCCAGCAGCACCAGGAATGAGCATTACAAGCCAGTGTACCCACATTCTACCACCTGGCCAGTCATTGATGACAGCCATACAGAGAGCTAGCCCCACCCACCAGCCCAGCCACAACAGGAGGGTACACATATACCACACAGGGGACAGCCCTGGAGTGTCTGGTTCTGGTAGCCAGGAGGCATTGCCGTACTGGGCACCACATGATGCCTACTATAAAAGGCCATTACCTTCAAGACCAGGAGACAGAGTAGACTTACCTAATACATACAATAAACACAGTGATTCAGACAAAATGAGGAGACAAAGAAATAAGTTCCAAATGAAAGAAAAAGATAAAATGCCAGAAAAAGAGCTACATGAAATGGAGATAAGCAATATACCTGATAAATAGTTCAGAGTAATGGTCATAAAGATAGCAGACTAGAAAGAAAGTAGATTAACTCAGTGAGAACTTCAACAAAGAGATAGAATATATGGAAAAGAACCAGTCAGAACTGAAGAATACAGTACCTGAAATGAAAAATATAACTAAAGAAATCAAAAGCAGATTAGAGGATGAAGAAGAATAAATCAATGAAGACAGGGAAATGGAAAGCAACCAAGCTGAAACAGCAAAAAGTAAGCAATTTTTTTAAATGAAAAGTAATTAAAAGAGCTCTGCAACAACTTCAAGTGAAACAATATTTACATGATAGGGGTTGCATGAGAAGAGAAAGACAAAGGAACCAAAAACTTATTTGAAGAAAAAAATAGCTGAAAACTTCCCTAACCTGGGGAAGGAAACAGATATATAGGTCCAGGAAACACAGAAAGCCCCAGACAAGATGAACCTAAGAAGGTCCACACCAAGACACATCACAATTAAAATATGAAAGATTAAAGATAAAGAGAGAATCTTAAAAGCAGCAAGAGAAAAACAAACAGTTACATACAAGGGAAATCTCATAAGGATATTGGGTGATTTTTCAGTAGAAATTTTGTAGGCCAGAAGGGAGAAAGTGGCATGATATATTTAAAATACTCAACGGAAAAATCCTACAACCAAGAATACCCTACCCAGCAAGATTATCATTCAGAATTGAAGGAGAGATAAAGACTTTCCCAGTCAAACAAAGGTTAAAGGAGTTTGTCACTAAACATGCCATATAAGAAATGTTAAAGGAACTTCCTTAAGTGAAAAAGAAAAGGCCACAACTAGAAGAAATTATGAAAGGAAAAAAATTTCCCTGGTTAAAAACATACAGTAAAGATACTAGATCAATCACTTATAAAGCTAGTGTGAAGTTCAAAAGACAAAAGTAATAGAACCAATTATATACACAAAAATTAATCAAGGGATATACAAAATAAAGAGATGTAAATTTTGACATCATATGTGTAAAATATGGAAGGGGGAATAACAAAAAAGTAATGCTTTTAGAATGTGTTTGAACTTAAGCAGCCATCCACCTGATACAGACTACGATTTATATTGGATGCTGTGTATGAACCTCATGGTAACCACAAACCAAAAACCTATAAAAGATACACACAGAAAAAGAGAAGAACCCACACACTAAAGAAAATTATCAAATCAAGAGAGAAGAGAGCAAGAGAAGAAGAAAGGAACAGAGAGAAACTACAAAAACAACCAGAAAACAGTTTAAAAAATGGCAGTAAGTACATACCTATCAATAGTAAATACCTTAAATATAAATGGACTAAATGCTCTAATCAAAAGGCATGGAGGCAATGAATGGCTTAAAAAAAAAAAAGAACCAAGACTTATCTATGTGCTGCTTACAAAAGACTCACTTCAGACCTTAAAACACATACAGACTGAAAATGAAGGGATGGAAAAACATATTCCATGCAAATGGAAGTTAAAAAAGAAGGCTGAGTAACAATACTTACATCAGACAAAATGGACTTCAAAACAAATAATATAACAAGACAAAGAAGAGCATAACATAATGAAAAAGGGATCAATCCATCAGGATATAACAATTATAAATATCAATGCATCCAACATAGGAGCACCTAAATATGTAAAACAAATACTAACAGACATAAAGGGAGAAATTGACAGTAATACAATAATAGTAGGGTACTTTAACATCTCACTTACATCAATGGATTATCCAGATAGAAAATCAACAAGGAACAGTGACTTTGAATGACACATTAGACCAGGTGGACTTTACAGACATCTACAGAACAGTCCACCCAAAAGCAGCAGGATACACATTCTTCCCAAGTGCACACAGAATGTTTTCCAGGATAAATCACATGTTATGTCACAAAACAAGATTCAATAAATTTAAGAAGACTGAAGTCATATCAAGCATCTGTTCCAACCACACGGTGTGAAACTAGAAATCAATTGTAAGAAACACAAACATCTTGAGGCTAAACAGCTACTGAACAACCAATGGATCAACAAAGAAATCAAAGAGGAAATAAAAACCTATGCGGAGACAAACAGAAACAGAAACACAATGACTCAAAATCTTTCGGATGCAGTGAAAGCAATTCTAAGAGGAAAGTTTATAATAAAGGAATACCTCAAGATAGAAAAATCTCAGAAAAACAATCTAACCTTATACCTAAAGGAACTAGAAAAAAGAACAAAGTCCAAAGTTGGTAGTAGGAAAGAAATATTAAATATCAGAATGCAAATAAATGAAATAGAGATTTAAAAAGTAATACAAAACATCAATGAAACTAAGAGCTGGTTTTTTAAAAATGTGAACAAAATTGATAAACTTTTAGCCAGACTCATAAAGAAAAGAAAGAGGTCTCAAATAAAATCAGAAATGAAAGGGAAGTTACAACTGACACCCCAGAAATGCAAAGGATTATAAGAGAATTCTATGAAAAACTATATGCCAACAAACTAGACAACCTAGAAGAATAAATTCCTAAAAACATACATACTAAATTCATACCTAAGGAGTGAATTAGGAAGAAACAGAAAATCTGAACAGACTGAACAGATCCAAAAACTATAAGAATTGATGGAAGAAATTGAAGATAACACAAATAAATGGGAAGATACACCATGCTGATGGATTGGAAAAATTAATATTATTAAAATGTCCATATACTCAAAGCAGTATACAGATTCAGTGCAATCCTTACTAAAATACTAATGGCATTTTTC
Source organism: Manis pentadactyla (assembly GCF_030020395.1). Classification (NCBI taxonomy): domain Eukaryota; kingdom Metazoa; phylum Chordata; class Mammalia; order Pholidota; family Manidae; genus Manis; species Manis pentadactyla. Next base: position 62,611,022 of record NC_080028.1, on the reverse strand, counting down.
ACAGAACTAACACAAATAATCCTAAAATCCTAAAAAAATCCTAGAGGCTTATTTCTCAGCCCCATTTATTGAAGAGACTTTTCTGGTTCTAAAGCCGTTCAGGCTGTGGCTCCAGTTATAAGATAAATAAGCAATGGGGATAAAAACTGCAGCATAGGGAGTGTAGTCAATAATATTGTAGTAACTTAGTTGTAATCACAGATGGTAACTTAACTTATTGTTGTGAGAATTTTGTAATGTATAGAAAGGTCCAATCACTATGTTGTACAACTTAGACTAATATTAAATTAATGATACAATAAAAAACTTTTAACAAACTCGTAAGATTTTATCAAATTCTTTTAATGGAGAAGGCAATTAAAACTACTATTAGTTTTGTTTTAAAAAATTGTATTTCACTTTTGCCTCCATTTTGTCAGTGATTCAGAGGAAACTTTTTCTTATGATCAAGCAGACAGAATATGTTTATGTTACTGAGTGCCCGTTATATACCAGGTAAAGTCTCTTCTCTATCTTATTATTCGTCCAAACATCTGAGAATGTAGGTATTATTGTACTCTCCAGCTAGATGGGAAAGTGGAGGCTAATAGATTAAGTAACTTGTCCAAAGTCTCAAGACTAATACATGATGGAGCTGAGATTTGAGTTGAGTTCTGTCTGACTCCAAAGTCCAGAGTCTCTGCCACTACATTTACCTGCTTCTGTACAAGATCTCCTGATTATAGGAATAATAATTAATAATAATAGCAGCTAACACTGAATTTATTTCATGGGCAGATGATTCTTAGTTTTTAAGGAAAATGAATCTGGGTTACAACAAGGTAAACATATATTTGCAAAAGTCTTCAAGCTATGTTCTTTTTCTTGGTTTCTGCCTTGCAGATCCTTTACCTCCTGCTAAGTTTGCAGTCAGCAAAGAGAAGACTACCTCAGCCAGCTTGCATGTTTGGTGGACTCCTTCTTCTGGAAAAGTCACCCAGTATGAGGTGCAGTTATTTGATGATAACCAAAAGATACAGAGGACCCACATTCAGAAAAGTACTTTGCGGAATGAATATACATTTTTTAACCTCACTGCTGGTAGTAATTACAATATTACCATCACAGCTATTTCTGGAAATAAACGTTCCTTTACAATTTATACCAATGGATCAACAGGTAAGACCTCTTTACAGATGATTGAGAATTTCATAGCCTATGCTTCTTTTGAAATTATATTAAATTCAAGAAATGGGAGTAATAATGTCCCTAGACCATAAATTAGATAGATAGATGATAGATAGATGATAGATAGATAGATAGATAATAGATAGATAATAGATAGATAGATAGATAGATAGATTAGATAGATAGATAGATAGATAGATTGATAGATAGATAGATAGATTAGATAGATAGATAGATAGATTAGATAGATAGATAGATAGATAGATAGATGATAGATAGATAGATAGATAGATAGATAGATAGATAGATGATAGATAGATAGATAGATAGATAGATAGATAGATAGATAGATAGATAGATGATAGATAGATAGAGACAGTGCAATGCAGTTGAAAAACTGGACTGAAAATAAGATGGTGTGGCTGTCCTGCAAGCTTGCTGGATGATTTTGAACAAATCATGGAATTTCTCTGGGACTGCAATTCTCTCCAAAACAAAATAAATGTTTCCTAATGGTCCTTTAACTTGCATCTTAAGCAACAGCATTTTCTGACTCAGTTCCTGAGTTTGTGCCATAAAACTGATTTCTCAAATGTTTTCCTCCTTTTTATATTCTTCTCAAAACATCAAGTAATGATGTTTCTTAAATATCCCTATCTTTGGAACAAGTCTTTACTTGCCCCTGAACATCCTGACATCGGTAACGTATTAGCATCCCTGTTTGTATAGTACTGTCTTACCATTCGCTCTCCCCTCATTTTCTCCCCTGCTTTAGTGCTCTTCCTATTTTTTTTATCTTCCATAGATCTTTCCTTTTCCCTTTCACTTTACTGTTGTGCCACATTGACAGAAAACCACCTTAATACCTATCAGGTCGGGAAGACAAGTAAACTATGATGTAGTTTTAGACTGTGAGCTTTGAAAAGAACATTAAAAACAGGTACCAGTGAAATGTCAAGAATTCTGTTTTCATTAGTTATTATACAAGTTAGATGTACAGAGAAGCGTAAGTGAATGTGTGATTCAAATTCAGTGTGTCTGTGTCTCTAAAAGGAAATTACAAATGACATGTTGGAAATGCATTTCATCCCACTAGTGCCATCCCCAGTGAAAGATATTGAAGTTTCATCAAAAACTAATTCTCTCCTGATTTCCTGGTCCCATGGCTCTGGGAACATGGAAAGATACCAGTTGATGCTAATGGATAAAGGGGTCCTAGTTCACGGCAGTGTCGTGAACAAATATGTTACTTCCTACACTTTTCACGGACTGACACCTGGTCACCTCTACAACTTCACCATCGTGACTGAGGCTGCAGGACTAAGAAGCTACAGATGGAAACCAGCTAGAACAAGTAAGTTCTCCTAGCTAGCTGAATGAGAATGAAGCTCAAAAAATGTTTAATAAACAAGGCTTATTTGAAACAGAAGGAACAAAAACAGACAGTAGACTCCTAAACACCGAGAAGGGACTAGTGGTTAACAAAGGGGAAGGGTTGGGAAGGGTGAGTAGGGGGGGAAAAGAGGATTAAGGGGCACTATACATCACAATCGCAACATACGTAGGTCACTGGGATGGTAGTACAGTACGGAGAAGTATGAAGAATATAATTAATGACTCTATAACATCTTAGTACATTGATAGACAGTGACCGCAATGCAGAGGGTGAGGGCTTGATAATATGGGTGAATGTTGAACCACTGTTTTTTGTATGTGAAACCATCATAAGATTGTATAAAAAATTTTTAATAAAGTTTTATTAATTTATTTAAATAACTGGTAATATAGGACAGATTGAAATTCATGTTACAGAAGGCCCTTAGTATGTATCCACTTTCCTACTTAGAAAAAGAGGGATTCCCTTTTATTCTAAAGTTTAGCCTTTGGCGACATTCTGAAGTAGCCAAAGTTAATAATGGATACAGTCTCAGCTTCTCGTTTTAGCATGCCAATCTCCTTGGTAAGGATTACTGCTTCCTTTTCTCTTAAACAGGAATCCACTGCCTTTCTAACATCATCACTCACAATGAACCCAGATTACTTTGCTCAGTCCTATGCAAAGTCCTTTCCTGTGAAACAGCCATTTCCCAAACTCTGTATCAAATGAAACGTCCTGGCACCCAGTACTACAGGAGCTGTTCTCACAGCCTAACATACCCAGATAACTGATCTGTGTAATTTTTAATGAATAACTCATATACTCATTCATTCATTTACTGCATGTAAACTATATGCTAGGCATTGTGGACATAACAGCAAGAGAGACCAAGTCTTTGTCCTCATGGAACTTACATTCCAGTGGCTTCTCGTGCTTCTGCAGGGTCTAACATGTTAATAAATCCCATCTCTTGGTAATGTATCTAATTCTAACAGAAATCTTAAAATATGTAGTTCTTTAGAAATTACTGTAGTGGGGAGAGTTCCTGGAATTATTGAAAGTTGGTGGGAAGGATATTTGGGAACATACCTCTCACAGTATCACACTTCAAAGATGTATAGACATTCCCAACAAAAATGTACCACATATCTTAAGAATTCTGTATGTATATCAAGAGTAAATTACACTTGTAACTGGCGTGCAATGTGCTGTGCCCATCCTTTTAACAAAACACTGTTAATTTATATGATGCCATTAGCGCGGCATAGGCAAGAGGCATGAAAAATATTCAACAAAGTCTTTTGTAATCATTTTCTTTTGACGAAACAATAACACAACTCTTAAGCTTTAACTTTATCACAAATTTAATATGAAAAATAAAGTCCCTTTAGCACACAAAATTTTGTGATGGCCTGTTAACCAATCTATGTAGTATGTACTAGCTACTTTTTTGTTGTTGTTGTTGTTGTTGTTGTTGTTGTGAGGGCATCTCTCATATTTATTGATCAAATGGTTGTTAACAACAAAAAAATTCTGTATAGGGGAGTCAATGCTCAATGCACAATCGTTAATCCACCCCAAGCCTAATTTTCGTCAGTCTCCAATCTTCTGAAGCATAACGAACAAGTTCTTACATGGAGAACAAATTCTTACATAGTGAATAAGTTACATGGTGAACAGTACAAGGGCAGTCATCACAGAAACTCTTGGTTTTGCTCATGCATTATGAACTATAAACAGTCAGTTCAAATATGAATACTCATTTGATTTTTATACTTGATTTATATGTGGATACCACATTTCTATCTTTATTATTATTATTTTTAATAAAATGCTGAAGGGGTAGGTAGATACGAGATAAAGGTAGAAAACATAATTTAGTGTTGTAAGAGAGCAAATGTAGATGATCAGGTGTGTGCCTGTAGACTATGTGTTAATCCAAGCTAGACAAGGGCAATAAAACATCCACGGATGCAGAAGATTTCTCTCAGAACAGGGGGAGTGAGGTTCTAAGCCTCACCTCTGTTGATCCCCAATTTCTCACCTGATGGCCCCCCTGCGACTGTGCCTGTCTTAGGTTGTTCCTCCCTTGAGGAATCTTACCCGTCTCTAGCTAACCAGTCATCTTCCGGGGCCATATAGGGAAATGTAAGTTGGTAAGTGAGAGAGAAGCCTTATTGTTTGAAAAGGTTAGGTTTTTACTTCTTTGCATATTTATGCCCTGTGGCTTCTATGCCCAGCATTTGTCTTGAGGAATCTTTACCACTTGGAAGAATTATAATACTTGGTAAATTTGATATGAGGCACGAATTCTATTTAAGGGTTGTAATTAGGAAGGAAGAAGAAAAGCTATAGAAGTAGCAGGCGGAAGAAAACATGGGAAGATTGATTATTTCTTTGACATATCTTCTTGTAGAGTAACTTCAGCATGTATAGGTTTTAAGCTACTACTTAAATTGTGCACACACATTAACATAATAGGAGTATAGTTACATAACCAAAGCATACCTGTAATTACCAGCCATCTCCAGTGAAACCAAGAAAACCAGTTAGGCACCTTAGGCATTTGTGAAAACTTATCTATGATATGGTGGATATTCTCCAACTGAACTTGAACAGTCTGAGAGAAATCAGACAAATTAAAACAACCCATTCCTGGGGAATGTTCATATCCCTTATGTTCTTTTAACAGTAAATGGTCTGTAGTTGTAAGATTTTGGAGCGCTACAATTTGCACTTCTCCTAATTCTTGGTTGAGTTCCAACAGTATAGATCCAGTCAAATTTGTTGTTTTACTGTATGCACAGGCCAGCTTAGATATCTCCTTCTTCATTCCCATGGCAAGTCCAGGAACTGGTGGGATGAGTGCATCTACAGCTGTAGCACTGCGTGGACCTTTGTTGGGGTTTTTTGATGATCATCTTCTGGCATGAGTCTTCCAGAGAGTGCTGATGTTGGAAGTTCTTTTTCATATCGTACCTTAGTTCATTTTCGGGGTAGCCCAATTAGGCTCTGATCCTCTGTATAAACACAAACAGACCCTTTGCCTACACTTTTATATGCCCTTTATACCCTTGTGTAGAACTCATTGGAGGTTACCACACAGGAATTTTTTTTTTTTTTGGTATCACTAATCTACACTTACATGATGAATATTATGTTTACTAGGCTCTCCCCTATACCAGGTCCCCCCTATAAACTCCTTTACAGTCACTGTCCATCAGCATAGCAAAATGTTGTAGAATCACTACTTGCCTTCTCTGTGTTGTACAGCCCTCCCCTTTCTCCTACCCCTCCATGCATGCTAATCTTAATACCCCCCTACTTCTCCCCCCCCTTATCCCTCCCTACCCACCCATCCTCCCGAGTCCCTTTCCCTTTGGTACCTGTTAGTCCATTCTTGAGTTCTGTGATTCTGCTGCTGTTTTGTTCCTTCAGTTTTTCCTTTGTTCTTATATTCCACAGATAAGTGAAATCATTTGGTATTTCTCTTTCTCCGCTTGGCTTGTTTCACTGAGCATAATACTCTCCAGCTCCATCCATGTTGCTGCAAATGGTAGGATTTGCCCTTTTCTTATGGCTGAGTAGTGTTCCATTGTGTATATGTACCACATCTTCTTTATCCATTCATCTATCGATGGACATTTAGGTTGCTTCCAATTCTTGGCTATTGTAAATAGTGCTGCGATAAACATAGGGGTGCATTGGTCTTTCTCAAACTTGATTGTTGCATTCTTAGGGTAAATTCCTAGGAGTGCAATTCCTGGGTCAAATGGTAAGTCTGTTTTGAGCATTTTGATGTACCTCCATACTGCTTTCCACAATGGTTGAACTAATTTACATTCCCACCAGCAGTGTAGGAGGGTTCCCCTTTCACCACAGCCTCGCCAACATTTGTTGTTGTTTGTCTTTTGGATGGCAGCCATCCTTACTGGTGTGAGGTGATACCTCATTGTAGTTTTAACTTGCATTTCTCTGATAATTAGCGATGTGGAGCATCTTTTCATGTGTCTGTTGGCCATCTGTATTTCTTTTTTGGAGAACTGTCTGTTCAGTTCCTCTGCCCATTTTTTAATTGGGTTATTTGTTTTTTGTTTGTTGAGGCGTGTGAGCTCTTTATATATTCTGGACGTCAAGCCTTTATCGGATGTGTCATTTTCAAATATATTCTCCCATACTGTAGGGTTCCTTTTTGTTCTATTGATGGTGTCTTTTGCTGTACAGAAGCTTTTCAGCTTAATATAGTCCCACTTGTTCATTTTTGCTGTTGTTTTCCTTGCCTGGGTAGATATGTTCAAGAAGAGGTCACTCATGTTTATGTCTAAGAGGTTTTTGCCTATGTTTTCTTCCAAGAGTTTAATGGTTTCATGACTTACATTCAGGTCTTTGATCCATTTTGAGTTTACTTTTGTATATGGGGTTAGACAATGGTCCAGTTTCATTCTCCTACATGTAGCTGTCCAGTTTTGCCAGCACCATCTGTTGAAGAGACTGTCATTTCGCCATTGTATGTCCATGGCTCCTTTATCAAATATTAATTGACCATATATGTCTGGGTTAATGTCTGGATTGTCTAGTCTGTTCCATTGGTCTGTGGCTCTGTTCTTGTGCCAGTACCAAATTGTCTTGATTACTATGGCTTTATAGTAGAGCTTGAAGTTGGGGAGTGCGATTCCCCCCTACTTTATTCTTCTTTCTCAGGATTGCTTTGGCTATTCGGGGTTTTTGGTGTTTCCATACGAATTTTTGAATTATTTGTTCCAGTTCATTGAAGAATGTTGCTGGTAGTTTCATAGGGATTGCATCAAATCTGTATATTGCTTTGGGCAAGATGACCATTTTGACGATATTAATTCTTCCTAGCCACGAGCATGGGATGAGTTTCCACCTGTTAGTGTCCCCTTTAATATCTCTTAAGAGTGACTTGTAGTTTTCAGAGTATAAGTCTTTCACTTCTTTGGTTAGGTTTATTCCTAGGTATTTTATTTTTTTTGATGCAATTGTGAATGGAGTTGTTTTCCTGATTTCTCTTTCTGTTGGTTCATTGTTAGTGTATAGGAAAGCCACAGATTTCTGTGTGTTGATTTTGTATCCTGCAACTTTGCTGTATTCCGATATCAGTTCTAGTAGTTCTGGGGTGGAGTCTTTAGGGTTTTTTATGTACAGTATCATGTCATCTGCAAATAGTGACAGTTTAACTTCTTCTTTACCAATCTGGATTCCTTGTATTTTTTTGTTTTGTCTGATTGCCGTGGCTAGGACCTCCAGTACTATGTTAAATAACAGTGGGGAGAGTGGGCATCCCTGTCTAGTTCCCAATCTCAGAGGAAAAGCTTTCAGCTTCTCGCTGTTCAATATAATGTTGGCTGTGGGTTTATGATATATGGCCTTTATTATGTTGAGGTACTTGCCCTCTATTCCCATTTTGCTGAGAGTTTTTATCATGAATGGATGTTGAACTTTGTCAAACGCTTTTTCAGCATCTATGGAGATGATCATGTGGTTTTTGTCTTTCTTTTTGTTGATGTGGTGGATGATGTTGATGGACCTTCGAATGTTGTACCATCCTTGCATCCCTGGGATGAATCCCACTTGGTCATGGTGTATGATCCTTTTTATGTATTTTTGAATTCGGTTTGCTAATATTTTGTTGAGTATTTTTGCATCGACATTCATCAGGGATATTGGTCTGTAGTTTTCTTTTTTGGTGGGGTCTTTGCCTGGTTTTGGTATTAGAGTGATGTTAGCTTCATAGCATGAGTTTGGGAGTATTCCCTCCTCCTCTATTTTTTGGAAAACTAATGAGAATGGGTATTATGTCTCCCCTTTATGTGTGATAAAATTCCGAGGTAAATCCATCTGGCCCGGGGGTTTTGTTCTTTGGTAGTTTTTTGATTACCGCTTTCATTTCGTTGCTGGTAATTGGTCTGTTTAGATTTTCTGTTTCTGTCTGGGTCAGTCTTGGAAGGTTGTATTTTTCTAGAAAGTTGTCCATTTCTCCTAGGTTTCCCAGCTTGTTAGCATATAGGTTTTCATAGTATTCTCTAATAATTCTTTGTATTTCTGTGGGATCCGTCGTGATTTTTCCTTTCTCGTTTCTGATACTGTTGATTTGTGTTGACTCTCTTTTCCTCTTAATAAGTCTGGCTAGAGGCTTATCTATTTTGTGTATTTTCGCAAAGAACCAGCTCTTGGTTTCATTGATTTTTGCTATTGTTTTATTCTTCTCAATTTTATTTATTTCTTCTCTAATCTTTATTATGTCCCTCCTTCTGCTGATCTTAGGCCTCATCTGTTCTTCTTTTTCCAATTTCGATAATTGTGACATTAGACCATTCATTTGGGATTGCTCTTCCTTTTTTAAATATGCTTGGATTGCTATATACTTTCCTCTTAAGACTGCTTTTGCTGTGTCCCACAGAAGTTGGGGCTAGTGTTGTTGTTGTCATTTGTTTCCATATATTGCTGGATCTCCATTTTGATTTGGTCATTGATCCATTGATTATTTAGGAGCGTGTTGTTAAGCCTCCGTGTGTTTGTGAGCCTTTTTGCTTTCTTTGTACAGTTTATTTCTAGTTTTATGCCTTTGTGGTCTGAAAAGTTGGTTGGTAGGATTTCAATCTTTTGGAATATACTGAGGCTCTTTTTGTGGCCTAGTATGTGGTCTATTCTGGAGAATGTTCCATGTGCACTTGAGAAGAATGTATATCCTGTTGCTTTTGGATGTAGAGTTCTGTAGGTGTCTATTAGGTCCATCTGCTCTACTGTGTTGTTCAGTGCTTCCGTGTCCTTACTTATTTTCTGCCCGGTGGATCTATCCTTTGGGGTAAGTGGTGTGTTGAAGTCTCCTAGAATGAATGCATTGCAGTCTATTTCACCCTTTAGTTCTGTTAGTATTTGTTTCACATATGCTGGGGCTCCTGTGTTGGGTGCATATATATTTAGAATGGTTTTATCCTCTTGTTGGACTGAGCCCTTTATCATTATGTAGTGTCCTTCTTTATCTCTTGTTACTTTCTTTGTTTTGAAGTCTATTTTGTCTGATATTAGTACTGCAACCCCTGCTTTCTTCTCGCTGTTGTTTGCCTGAAATATGTTTTTCCATCCCTTGACTTTTAGTCTGTACATGTCTTTGGGTTTGAGGTGAGTTTCTTGTAAGCAGCATATAGATGGGACTTGCTTTTTTATCCATTCTATTACTCTGTGTCTTTTGATTGGTGCATTCAGTCCATTAACATTTAGGGTGACTATTGAAAGATATGTACTTATTGCCATTGCAGGCTTTAAATTCGTGGTTACCAAAGGTTCAAGGTTAGCCTGTTTAGTATCTTACTGCCTAACTTAGCTTGCTTATTGAGCTGTTATATACACTGTCTGGAGATTCTTTTCTTCTCTCCCTTCTTATTCCTCCTCCTCCATTCTTCATATGTTGGGTGTTTTGTTCTGTGCTCTTCCTAGGTGTGCTCCCATCTAGAGCAGTCCCTGTAAGATGTCCTGTAGAGGTGGTTTGTGGGAAGCAAATTCCCTCAGCTTTTGTTTGTCTGGGAATTGTTTAATCCCACCATCATATTTGAATGTTAGTCGTGCTGGATACAGTATCCTTGGTTCAAGGCCCTTCTGTTTCATTGCATTAAGTATGTCATGCCATTCTCTTCTGGCCTGTAGGGTTTCTGTCGAGAAGTCTGATGTTAGTCTGATGGGTTTTCCTTTATAGGTGACCTTTTTCTCTCTAGCTGCCTTTAAAACTCTTTCCTTGTCCTTGATCTTTGCCATTTTAATTATTATGTGTCTTGGTGTTGTCCTCCTTGGATCCTTTCTGTTGGGAGTTCTGTGTATTTCCATGGTCTGTTCGATTATTTCCTCCCCCAGTTTGGGGAAGTTTTCAGCAATTATTTCTTCCAAGATACTTTCCATCCCTTTTCCTCTCTCTTCTTCTTCTGGTACCCCTATAATACAGATATTGTTCCTTTTGCATTGGTCACACAGCTCTCTTAATATTGTTTCATTCCTATAGATTCTTTTATCTCTCTCTATGTCAGCTTCTATGCGTTCCTGTTCTCTGGTTTCACTTCCATCAATGGCCTCTTGCATCCTATCCATTCTGCTTATAAACCCTTCCAGAGTTTGTTTCATTTCTGTAATCTCCTTTCTGGCATCTGTGATCTCCCTCCGGACTTCATCCCATCTCTCTTGCATATTTCTCTGCATCTCTGTCAGCATGTTTATGATTCTTATTTTGAATTCCTTTTCAGGGAGACTGGTTAGGTCTGTCTCCTTCTCTGGTGTTGTCTCTGTGATCTTTGTCTGCCTGTAGCTTTGCCTTTTCATGGTGATAGGAATAGTTTGCAGAGCTGGGACGAGTGACGGCTGGAAGGACTTCCCTTCTTATTGGTTTGTGGCCCTCCTCTCCTGGGAGAACAGCGGCCTCTAGTGGCTTGTGCTGCGCAGCTGCGCGCAGACAGGGCTTCTGCTTCCTGCCCGGCTGCTATGGAGTTAATCTCCGCTGTTGCTGTGGGCGTGGCCTGGCTCGGGCAGCTACTCCAAAATGGTGGAGTCGCGTTGGAGCAGGAGCTGCTGGGAGGCTATTTATCTCCGTAAGGGGCCTCCCTGCTCCCTGCAGCCCAGGGGATTAGAGTGCCCAGAGATCCCCGGATTCCCTACCTCTGGATTAAGTGTCCTGCCCTGTCCCTTTAAGACTTCCAAAAAGCACCCGCCAAAACAAAACAACGACCACCAAAAAAAAAAAAAATTTTTTTTAATTAAAAAAATAAATTAATTAATTAAAAATGGCTGCTCATTTTTCTTTATTCTCCGGCGCCAGTCTCAGGCATCTGCTCACCAGTCTTGCTGCCCTGTTTCCCTAGTATTGGGGTCCCTATACCTTTAAGACTTCCAAAAAGCACTCGCCAAAACAAAACAGAAAAAAAAAAAAAAAATGGCTGCTTGCTTTTCTTATGTCCTCCGGTGCCCGGCCTCCAGTACCCGCTCACTGTTCTTGCTGCCCTGTTTCCCTAGTATCCAGGGCCCCCCACGCATACACTGTGTCTGCGCTCTGGCCCGGATGGCTGGGGCTGGGTGTTCAGCAGTCCTGGGCTCCGTCGCCCTCCCCCTCTGCCTATTCTTCTCCTGCTGGGAGCTGGGGGGAGGGGCGCTCAGGTCCCATGGGGCCGGGGCTTGTATCTTACTCCCTTTACGAGGCGCTGGGTTCTCGCAGGTGTGGATGTGGTCTGGATGTTGTCCTGTGTCCTCTGGTCTTTATTCTAGGAAGAGTTGTCTTTGTTATGTTTACATAGATATATGTGGTTTTGGGAGGAGATTTCCTCTGCTCTACTCATGTCGCCATCTTGGCTCCCTCTTGTGTACTAGCTACTTTTAATGACATAAAGATGGGAAGAAATTAGGCAGATGGCAAACTTCTTTGAGCATTCCACTTACAGAAGTTCCCACCTGGAAAAGACCATTTTAGGTTTTCTTATGTAAGGACCCCTAGGATTGGTGAGACAGACAGAGATGCCCAGGTTTGCCCAGCTGACTGATGGCCAAATGTAAGCCAGAATCCAGGCTCCTGACTCCCATGTTTGTGCTCTTTCCATTAAGCAGATAGCCTTTCTTTGGTTTTACAGTATTATTTTTGCCTTGTGAAGTCCCTGTTTTCTTCTGTGCAGGGCATATGGTTTGTAGGGATTAAAATATGAATCAAAATTTGGTGACAAGACTAGTAGGATATCCTGAGTTAAAGTCTCTTTTCCTTTCTTCCTAATTAGCCCCCATGGAAGTCTCAAATCTGAAGGTGACAAATGATGGCAATTTGACCTCTCTAAAAGTTAAGTGGCAAAGACCTTCTGGAAATGTGGATTCCTGCAATGTTACCCTGTTTCACCAAGGGACCATCAAAGAGTCCAGAATACTAGCACCTCAGGTTACAGAAACTCAATTTAAAAACTTAACTCCTGGCCGACTCTATCAAGTTACTGTCAGCACTATCTCTGGTGAATTGTCTGCTCAGAAGATGGCAGTGGGCAGAACAGGTGAGTTTAAGGCTCCAGAATATTCCTTGATTACCCTAATCACTCTCTGATCTATTTTAGAATAGGACAACATAAGTTGGAAGGAAAATTCCTTTCCCAACCTGGAAAGTATAGTCTACATGACTGAGAGTGCTGTGGGCCAAGGCCCCTATAAAGAGTAAAGCACAGGGTTAATTGCATTCATCTGAGTTATTTAAACAGATACGTTTGTTTCCTGAATGATTTGCATTACTGGCTCTTCTTCCATGTGCTATTTCATGCATACCACTTAAGTAACCTAAATGTATTTGCTTTAATACTAATGAATAAAACATTTCTGATCAACTATTATAATGAGGACCAGTTAGCACTTAACCATGTTTTCTATAAATTATTTTGTTATGTCACCAAACATTTACCCAGAGCCTTTAATCTATAAATTACTGTACTGTTAACTTGGAGTTATTAATATGACAAGGTTCAGCAAACTGCACCATTCAGCCACATATGGCCTGTGACCTCTTTTTGCATAACCACTAACTAAGAGTGGGTTATACATTTTAAATGCTTTTTTTTTTAAGTAAAAGAAAGGAAAATATGAGACTGAGACCCTATTTAAGCTGCCACATTTAAAGTCTGAAATATTTACTTTGCTGACCTTTGCTTTTAAGGAAGTCACATTTTAATCACACAAATGTAGGATATATACACACAAACATAGTACATTTTACTAATGGTAAGTGTATTGGTATTTCTACGTATCAGGCACTGACTAGGCACTTTATACCATTATTTCATTTAATTCTTACAACAAAACCAAAAGAGAGGTCCTGTTATTATCACCATCTTACAGATAATTCAGAGAGGTCAAATAACTTGTCCATGGTCATCCAGCCAGTAAATGGTGAGGCTGGAGTTTAAACCAGGCTGAGTCCGTTCTCTGTGCCATTAGAGATGCCAAGTAAGAGCCATATGGTTAGAAAGACGAGAGAACAAAATTCGCTTTCAGAAGATCAGTAATGAATTCTTGAGGAATGGCCTTTAACTAGAACCTAAAAAATGTGAAGCAATTTGGCAAGTGAAGAGGGAAGAGGGAAGGGCATTTGAGATGAAAAGAATAGTAGAAGCAAAGGCCCAGAGACAGAGGAGCTCAGGAGACTTACAGGTCTGCAGAACATGCCACTGGCAGCCAGCATTGGGGAGAGTGGGGGAGGAGGGAGGGTGGCTGCAGGGAAAAGTCAGAATTAAGACTGGAGGGATCTGAGGTCTGATTTGGGGTGGGGACAAACCCCATACCAATGACTTGATGTTTTATCTATAGTTATAGAGAGAGAACTTGAATATTTTTGAGCAAAAGAATAAGATCAGAGTTATATTGCCAGGAAATACATCTTTTCAGTTAGAAAAAAATATTTCATGACCACAGCATGCAGAATCTCTACCAAAGACGCCACATCCATCAATCCATCAATGTCACCATTATTAGAAGCAGCATCAGTATTGTCTCTAGGGCTGGCGTGCAATCAATAAAACACAGTGTTCATATCACTGGGTTATTAACAACATTACAGAAGATTGCATTACTGATAAATTACTCAAATGATTTTAGCATACATTTCTTCAGTGTCAAATATCTCCAAATGAAGAAAGAATACTTATTTGCAATCCATAAATATCAGAAAAGATGGAAATGTTTGAATTGCAGGTATCAGTTCTCGTATCTACGGCTGCCCATGAAAAGTGAATGAGTTGCCTTACTTTGGTCCTTAGTATCTCCTTTTTGACAGCATTTCACTTTTCAGTTCCAGAGAAAGTTGGGAACCTGGAGGCAAACAACAATAGTTCGATAAGGTCCCTAGTAGTGACCTGGTCGCCCCCTGCTGGAGACTGGGAGCAGTACCGTGTCCTGCTCTTCAATGATTCTTTGGTGCTGCGCAACGTCACCGTGGGAAAGGGGGAAACACACTATGCCATTGATGATGTGGGGCTCATACCGGGAAGACAGTATGAGATAGAAGTCACTGTAGAGAGTGGAAATCTGAAGAATTCTACACGTTGCCAAGGCAGGACAGGTAAGCAAACATCAAGGTGTAAATGACCGATGGAACCTTCATTTGGTCCCTCCCCCAGGTAACCCAGGTAACTTACAATGTTGTACCCCGTTGTTGCCTTAATTTAAGATATTATACACTTGCAGAATGAAATAGGGTTGTGATCTTACTTTTGTCAAAGTAGAACATTAAAAATCAGTTCCACTACTAACTCATTATTTTATAAAAGAAAGATATTTTAAGTACCAAAAGAATAGGAAGGAAACAATCTGAGAATCATTCCCACAAAGAAGATAGTTGACAACCTTTTGCTGGTGATCAGTGATAGAAAACCATTGCCTTGACCTAATATTGACTAATGAGGGAATCTGGGGTACCAAGGAAGGGATATTAAACTGGAAAGGGATATATTTGGTTTTGGGGGCAGCAGAGAATAAGGATCCTGAGACATGAATTTTGGTATTTTTGCTGTCACCACTATATTGTAATTCTTTGGGCAAGTCACAACCTCTCTGAGTCTACTTCCTCAAATTTAAAATCAAAGCTCAACATTTCTGTGAAAACCCCTGTGATATGGAATACTCCATACTTGGAGTAAAATTCAAATATTTTTCTCTCTTACTCTTGCCTGGTAATAAGGAGATAACTACACTGATTCAATGTTCTTCTTGGAAGAATGTCAAAAAAGAGACCAAGACAGCTCCTTAGCTGCCAACTGTGTCTTCCAGTAATATCTTCATTTTACAAATATTAATATCCACTGGATGACGATCCAAGAACTATATAAGCTTAAACCAAGCCACTTGTAGTACTTCACAGAGCAAGCATTTATGTCTTCTCTGGTGTTTTATTTTACCTCAAAGAACTTGGAAATGCCACCAGGGGACTATAGGGTCTCTCAGCATGTCAGCATAATTCTCAGGAGAACTTTCTGAAGTTTACCTCTAGGTAAATAAGGTAAGTTAAAATAGGCTTCAATGTAAACAATCAAGTTTATTTCATTATATTTAAGAAGGAAGATACAGATTTAGGGACTCAATTATGATGAAATTATAGAAACTCTTCATTTGATACAAAATCACATTTGATTCTTTGATTCTTCCAAAATTTTGTTTTCCTGTTGCTTTGTGTGATCAACACCTTGCTCTGAATAAAGTCTCCTAAAAATTGTGATAATAAAACCTTTAAAGAAATGGAAGCAATTTCAATTCTTTAGATAATGGGAGTTTTTAATCAGATACTATTGTTACATCCAGCTATACTATTATTACCCTCCCTTTCATGGACATATCAGTGTCCCTTCCTGAGAAATGAAGGGAAGAAGCATTTTGTCTTTCCAAGCTATGGGGGTAACAGAAGCTCCTAACTCTACCTAAGTATTCAAACATTGTGGTTTTGTGGATGATAAGATTGAATTAACTATTTTTGTATTGTAGAATTCTTATGAAGAGATAAATGCTCATATTGTAATATGTGGTCAAAAATAAATGACCCAGTAAAGTATTTTCAAATAGTATTCTTTTGAATCCTCACTTCTGGTTACATTATATGAACAAAGGTTCTTTGTGATTAGCTTTTTTTTTTTTAACCCTGAAAGCTTATAAGCATAAGAAATGCAGAACTGGAACGCTCCTGTGGGTGCAAGAGAATAGCTCTCTAAAGAATACTCCCGTGTTTCCGAGGCAATCAGTGACCCAGGTCCCCACTGCTTTCTCCTCAGCCCCCCTGGCCGTCCTCCAGCTTCGTGTCAAACATGCCGATGAAACCTCACTGGGTGTCATGTGGCAGACCCCTCTAGCAGAATGGGAGAGGTACATCGTTTCACTAGCCGACAGAGACCTCTTATTCATCCATAAGTCACTCCCCAAAGATGCCAAAGAATTCACTTTTACTAACCTGGTGCCTGGACGAAAATACATAGCTACAGTCACCAGTATTAGTGGAGACTTAAAAAATTCATCTTCAACAAAAGGAAGAACAGGTAATACTCTTCATAAATTTTAGACCTTAAAACTATCCTGTCAGCTGAATCCTTGTTTACACATTTGACTTATAAATGTTCGTTAATATGTACTGGGCATTGTTTTACGGATCCTTTCTATTGTTTTTATTTTACTAATTTCAGCTGTTAGTTTCTTTTTCCTCTTTGAGTTTATTTTGCTGAAATTGAAACAGAGCAGAGAATAATTTTTCCAAGTAGTTTTTTTGCAAAGGAGAGCAGAGAAATTGGTGGTATCTGAAAGAGGAAGTATGTTTGAAGGGTGGATTATTTATTAAAGATAGAAAAATAACATGTTTTTTTTGGCTGATGAGAATGTTCTAAAAGGGAGAGGAACGATGATGATACAAAAGAGAAGCAAGAATTGCTGCCATTATTGTATGAGTAGGCAAGAGATGTTGGGATCTAGAGCACAAGTGAAGGACTTGGCTCTAGAAAGGAGCATGAATAGTTTAACAGTAGGGTCAGCAGGGAAAAATAAAGTATATGGGTACAAATGCCAGTAATAAACAGATGTAGTGGTGGGCTGTTACCTTTGATAACTCTCTTTCCCTCAGTGAAATGGGAAGCAAGGTCATCATCAAAGACACCCCTTTCCAATTTATATATTATTATTGTCCTATATTTTACTTCTCTCTCCATTTTAACTGTACAAAAAAATAAATTTTTTGTTTTATACAGTCAGTGTATCTTTGGATTGATGCACCAACTTACCACTTTTTTTCCCTCATCTTTCCTTCCTGTATCTCAGAAGTTCCATCTGGGATTGCTTCCCTTCATCCTGGAAAACTTTCTTCATAGTTCTTAAATGAGAATTTTTAGAGACAAATGCTTTTGTTTTTCTGGGTATGTCTTTATATAGCTCTCAATCTTGAATATTATCCCTGGGTCACCGTTCTGTGTTGAAAGTTATTATCTCTCAGCACATTGAAGATATTAATCTAGTCTTTCTGGCATTTATCGTTGCTGTTGAAAAGTTAGCAGTCAGTCTGGTTTTTATTTCTCTGTGGGTAATCTGTGTACATGATGGCTTTTAAGATCTGCTCTTTGCCTTTAGTGTTCTGTTGTTTCACAGTAATGATCTAGATGTAGACTTCTTTTTGTTTATCTTGCTTAAGTGCATTGGGATTTCTGAACTTGAAGATTAGTATCTTTCACCTATCTTGGAAATTCTCAGCCATTAAGTTTCTGATATTGCCTCTTCTCTATTCTCTCTCTGTTCTCCCTCTGGTATTCTAGAATGTATATATCCTTCCTATTTTCTGTGTATTTTCTCTCTGGGCTATATTCCGGATAATTTCCTCAGCCCTTTGTTTTACTTAATTAATTCTTTCTTTGGTTCTGTTTTTATTTTTAAATCTACCCACCGAGTTTAAAATTTTTAAATCTACCCACCAAGTTTTAAATTTTAATCGTTACGTTCTTTACACTTAAACATTCTGTTTGGCTCTCTTCCAAATCTGGTTTGTGCTCTGCCGCTCTTTCAACACATTTCCATTCTCCTCCTTTATTGCTGTAAGCAAATAAACAGTTTTTATTTTACATTCGATGTCTGATAATTATAATATCTGAAATCTTCAGGAGTTCAATCCTGTGGTCTGTTGTGTTTGCTGCCTTTTACTCATAGTGTTTTTGTTGCCTTAATGTTCATGGTTTCTTTACTGTAAACTCATATACCTTGGAATTATATTCCATGGGAATTCTCTGAGGCTTTGTTTAAAGGTGAACTTCATGCAGAATTTTCTTTTCATTTGATTCTTTCAGGTGCTCAGGGCTACTATTAACCCAGACCTATTTTAATCTAAATAGTCAGGGTGAGGTTTTCTTTGATCACTCAGTTTTTATGAATTTGGGTTACAAACTCACTGAAGCTGTCTTGAAGTTATGAAATCTCAGCAGAATTCTTTTTTTCTCTACCTAGTGCTAGGGAGGCTAAGGAATATTTATTTCATTTACCTTTAGAATGTAGCCTTTCAGGATCCAATGTTATGCTGGGTCATCTATAAGACTTCTCAGCTTGGGAAAATCTTACACTTATTTCCTATTTCATAGATCCTGAAAAGCTATATAATCAAAGCCTAAATTTATGACGTCATCAAGATGAAAGTCTGTTTTAGTGACCTAGTTACCTCTCTGCCACTTACTTTTAGGTCTCTGAGAATTCCTCATATTCTTGACA
Organism: Manis pentadactyla; assembly: GCF_030020395.1. Lineage (NCBI taxonomy): Eukaryota > Metazoa > Chordata > Mammalia > Pholidota > Manidae > Manis > Manis pentadactyla. Next base: position 62,592,241 of record NC_080028.1, on the reverse strand, counting down.
ACTCCTTCATGCATTTACACGTTTATATTTTATCTAACACATGTAGTTATGTTTATTGGGGGGATTTTCATGGCAATGTAGAAATGGAAATCCCAGGCATTGTCTTAGACTTAAGATCATTGTCATCATTCCCATCCCTCAGATTTCTGGGTCATATGGTAAATGTATGTTTAACTTTGTAAGAAACTATCAAACTGTTTTCCAAAGTGGTTGCAAAATTTTACATTCCCACCAGCAATGTATGAGATTTCTAGTTCCTGCATATCCTCAACAGCACTTGGTATTGTCAGTTTTTTGTTTTTTAAGCCAGTCTAGTGAGTGTGTGGTGGTATCTCATGTGGTTTTAGTTTGTCTTTCCCTAAGGCCTGGTGGTTTTGAGCATCTTTTCGTGTTTATATAACATCTGTTTATCTTCTTTTAGAAGAAGATATTTTCAAATATTTTGTCCAAGTTTTATTAGAGTTGTTTGTTTCTTACTGCTGAGTTTTGAGAGTTCTATATTCCAGATATAAGTCTTTTGTCAGGAATGTGTGTTGAAATGTTCCCTTCCAGTCTGTGGTTTCTTTTCAGTAATTTATTAGTGTCTGTTACAAAAGAAAAGTTTTTAATTTTGATGTCCAATTTATCCATTTTTTCTTCCATGGATCATTTGATGTCATATCTATGAAACCTTTGCCAAACACAAGATCTCAAAGATTTTCTCCTGGAAGTTTTATAGTCTCAGGTTTTAAATTTAGATGAATAATCCATTTTGAGTTATTTTTTATATGTATGTGAAATAGGGGTCAAGGTTTATTTCTTTGCATATAGACATCTAATGGTTCTGGCCTATTTGTTGAAAAGACTATCTTTTCTCTGCTGAATTGCCCTTGCAACTCTGTAAAAAATCAATTGACTATATATGTGCTTGCTATTTCTGGACTATCTATTCTGTTCCATTGATCTATGTGTGTTTCCTTTTTGCCAATATCATGCTGCCTTCATTACAAAGCTTTCTAGTAAGTCTTGAAATCAGATGATGTTAGGCCTCCAACTTTTTTCTTCTTTTTCATAGTTGCTTTGGCATATTAATTTCTTTGCTTTACATAGGAAATTTAGAATTAGAAATGACTCTTCTGATGCCTATATAGTTTAGTAAATACATTTGTATCTTATTCCAAAAGTCAACAAAGTCCGAGAAGAGTTGAGCCAAGATTCCAATCCCTTTGATTATCATAATTCAGGGAAGAGGTACAAAGAAGATGTATATTGATCAAGTGCTAACTTGAAGATCTGTGTATAACATTTGTTAATGGTTAGGTTAGAAATCATAATAGTTGCTAATTAGGAAAAGGTCACAAGCCCACAGGTCAGACAGATTATGCTTTGGACAGCAGGTTGACTACTTGTTAGCACTGGGATACAGGCCAAGTACCTACATTTTATGACCTTTGGTTTCTTCCTCATAGAGGGAATAGCAAAATCAACCTTATGGAGTTTTGAATGAGTATCAAATAATATAATTTCTATAAACCATAGAGCCCATAACTGGCACATAACCCATTACTGGCACTCAATAGTTGTCATTATTATTATTACTACTACTATTATTATTATTATATGATAATTTAACTTATATTATTATAGCATTTTCATGCATAATGATAATAGCCCTCTTGAGAATGTGCCAGTAAAGAATTAACCAGTTTTCTAGGCTACAACCTAATCAGGTTGAAGGGATTTCCCACTACCACCTCATAACAACCATCCGATGCTCAGGTAATCATGTAATTTGAGTTCTCATCGGGTAAGGGCAGATAAAAAGTCCCATAAGTAAGCAATCTTTAAAAACAGCATTCTTTCAATACTGAACATTTAAAATCAGAACTACTTAATAGGCATGCATCATTTCATCCTTGGATCCAAAATAATTTGTTTTCCCATATAAGCAGCTTTTTCATAATGGTCTCCCTGGAGAAGGAGTTCACCATAGGCCACAGGAAATAGAGCTGAGAGTCTAGAGCAAGTATCTCTATAGCGTGTCTTCAAGACTCTCTCCATTTTTGGCTTATTTTTCTTATACTTCCTTAGGGTGACTAAGTGCCATCTGTTTTTTCTTCTCTTTGTCTACTGTGTTTTAGTGCCTGCCCAAGTGACTGGCTTGCATGTGGCCAACCAAGAGACAACCAGCAGTCTGTTTACTAACTGGACTCGGGCGCTGGGAGACATAGAGTTCTACCAAGTCTTACTGATCCATGAAAATGTGGTCATCAAAAACGAAAGTGTCTCCAGTGAGACCAGCAGATACAGCTTCCACTCCCTCAAATCAGGCAGCCTCTACTCTGTGGTGGTCACAACAGTAAGCGGAGGCATCTCTTCCCGACAAGTGGTGGTCGAAGGGAGGACAGGTAAGAAAAGCACATAGACCCTCCAGAGTATATTTTTTAAATTCTAGAATTTTTAAAACATCTGAAAAAACAGATCCAACTCTGACCTTCATAAAAGCCAAGTTTTAATATCATCCAGCTATGTGCTGTTCTCAGGAATGGAAATTGGTGAGTGGATGAGGGTAGAAGAGAATGCATTCTGACTTTTCTAAAATCTCCAATAAATGCGTCATAACTCCCAGAAAACTTTTGTGATGACATGATAGTGATTTGATGTCTAAGTTTCATTCAGTTGAATTCCTTTGAACTGTTTATGTCTCAGTGAAGATAAACAGGTAATGAGACTCTATAACAAACATATTCTACTCTCTTTCATTTTCTTGTTTCAAGACATAGAAATGATCTCCAACTTCTGTGATCAAAAGTTGAATTAATAAAATTCTCAAATCATATGTATTTCATAAGCAACATTAGACAAGTGCTTAACGCTGTATCCTACCTAAACAATGTTCCTTGACTTTATGGTGGTCACAGTTGAATAGGGCAGAGAGCTAAATAAACAAGTAAGTGTTATATGGTTATATGTGTCATATAGAGGCATGGCACCAAAGAAGGAAATACAATTTTCTACATAACAAAAAGAAAGAACATAAATAAATAATATAAAATTTATGTTCCAGTTTCTTAGAAAGAAAAATTAAATCCAATAGAAACTGACAATTATTAGTGAACACAGAATCAGGTCAGTGACTTTGCCTACTTAATCTTATATGATCATGTAGGCTGGATTTCAGGTTCCTCCTTCTATATCTCTAAAATGCTCAGATTCTGAGATCAGCTGCAGGCATCATAGATATGTCCCCTTTTTTTAAATCATGAATCTCATCTATTTAATGAACCCAAGGAACATTAACTCTCCTAAAAGAGCAACTAAGTCATTGAAATCTCATGAAATTTTGATAGAAATTCACTGATGTATGGCCCTTTCCCTCAGTCTGTGGCAGCATACAATTGCCTGCATCCTTCTTCCTTCTCTGTTCATAGTTGCTGGCATCCTCCATCGGTGTAGCATAATGGAGGGTGGGGGACTCAAAAGCTTGTTTGGGAATCAGTAGGCCTAGATTCTGATCACAGCTCTGCCACTAACTTAGTTTACTAAACCTCTGCTTTCTAATTCCTCCCCAGTAATTCACCTCAACACTCAGTTTCAGAGTAGGGAATAAGACATAACAAGAAAATTGAGGAGTTGAGAAGGACTTTGCATCCATTTTCCAGTAATTGCAGTTGTATTAGTCAGATTAGACTGACTTATTTCCTGCTTATATAGCTGTACAATGTGGGTGTTCCTGATTGGACAACCCTGTTGGTTGGCTCTTCTCCAAGCAGTAAATCTGAGATCCAAGCTCATACCATCTGTGGCTCTTCCTTCCTCTTAGAACTCCCTTCACTTCTCCAGAGAATAGAGGTTGTGGAGAAGGGGAGGACACCAAACCTAGAAGCAGACACATCACTTCCAACCACATTCCATTGCCAGGAACACAGTTACATGGCTGCACTTAACTGCAGGGGAGGCTGGAAAATACAATCTGCTCTGTGTCCAAGAGGATAAGGAAATGGTTTGGTGAACAGCTAGTCAGACACTGCCATACAAGTTAATTCCCATTTTAAAATACCACAGGACCTCCAACTCCAACTTAACTCTAGTGATATACTAAAATAGTATGGTGTCTGATATCACTTGAAATATGCTGAGACTTGTAATTATTTTTATACTTATATTTTAATTGTAACAGAGTTATCAGTATTTGAACCACATAATAGAAGTATGTGAAAATGAGAAGAAATTTGTCTTCGTTTTTGACAAATGATCATAAAGTTTTGAGGAGAGGGCAAAATATGAATAAATATAACAAGTTATTTTACTCAAATATGTTAGTATAGACATCATGAGCAAGAAGAAAAATGGGGTACTGCTTTGGAAACATAACTAGAATTTCAGAGGTGCCCAGATAAATAAGTAATGTGCACAGCAGATTGTAAAAAAAATCAGTGGCTTAAAGCCTTGATAATCATTACCATCTACTCAAATTGCTGAAATACTGGTCAATACTGAAATAATTTTAAAAGGTTTTCTCATTCATTTATACTTCCATTGAGTTGAAACATATAAAAAATACACCCACCCAGCCTAGGTGAAGTGGCAGAATATTTAAAATTAAAGATATCAGACATGTTAAATAAGTCTAATTCTAGTCTGAGAAAAATGCTCATTCTAAAAGATAGCCAAACTAATTTTATACTTATTTTTTCATAAATGTGAATTTTAATTTTGTCAAAACTTTTGATAGTTGTATTTTTTCTAATAAAATACTAGTAGTTGCAAATATTTCTAGCAGCTTTGAAAAACAAGTATAATTCTTTTGAGAGCAACCAAGAGATATACAGATGGTTAAATGGATGAAGGTAGAAAGGAAGAAAGGAAGGAAAGAAGGTATTAATATAAAACTATTTATAACTAAAAGTTCAACTTTATATCTAAAACATATCCGTATACATGGAACAGCATTAGGAAAGTTATTAAATAGGGTGCTGTTTATAATTTTTGGTGATGGGTAAGTGCTTGTAAGTGTAAAGAAGATTTTGTGGCTTAAACCACAAAGTCAGAGCATATTAGGATAGAAGGATTCTCAGAGTTCATCTAGTCAAATCCCATCCATTTTTCGTGATGTACTGATATTGACAATTAAATGAAACTCTTTATCTGAGGTCAAACAACCAGTGAGGGAAGCAGTATGCAGTTTATATATACCATAGTATTTTATTCTGATATTCATTACTGGCAGTATTATTTACTGTGTACTTATTTCTGATGCATGGTACAACCATTACTCAACACCACAATGATTAATTTGCAGACTTCTAGCCAGGGACCTCCTTGAAGGCAACCATATCTTTCCTATGTTTGTATTCATGGCAAATATGAGGTTCTCGGTAATGTTTGTGGCATTAAACCTCGATAAATAAGCAAATGATTACAGCCATTATCACCACAGTAGCTCTCTGCCCACAGTTGGTCCAATCTCCTGATTTGTTGCTTCCAGGATAGGCTTTTAGCTGATTTCTTGCCACTAGAGGGCAGGAAATGCTTTGTTAAGGGAAAACACACCTTTCTGGTTTAGTTTATTAGACTCCCCATAAATAAATAAGTTCATCATAAGAAGATCAACACTATCCCAAAGGCTAAGCTCTTTAGAAAAGCTGTTGCATTCTTCACCTTCCCCATCAAATATCTTTGCTGTGTTGATGAGTTTGGTTCAAGCTGATTAACGTGGATTGTTCAATGTTTGTTCTCTCTCCTACAGAGGGAACATCCTAACACATTCACGTAAAAATGCCTCCACCTAAAATACAAAGTGCAAGACCACAAAAATGCAGTGGCGGCATCCTTGTATTTTATGAGGCATCCCAAAGGCCTCCTTGCATGGCTAGTTTGATTGGCCTTCTGGCATAAGAACACCCAGCTTCCAGAAGCTGAAGTGAAATCCCTGTAATTCCTTGACCTCTTAGGGAATCAGATCCAATCTCCTGAGCCCACTGTTTTGGCTGACCACGACAGATGACTCAAACTTTCAACTGTGTTTTTCTTTTAAATTTTCTCCCTCCTTTTAAATCACAGTCCCTTCCAGTGTGAGTGATGTAACGGTGAACAATTCCGGCCGTAATGACTACCTCAGCATTTCCTGGCTGCCGGCTCCTGGAGATGTGGATAACTACGTGGTAACACTCTCCCACGACAGCAGGGTGGTTCAGTCCCTCATTATCGCCAAGTCTGTCAGCGAATGTTCCTTCAGCTCCCTCGTCCCAGGCCGCCTCTACAACGTGACCGTAACTACAAGGAGTGGCAAGTATGAAAATCATTCCTTCGGCCGAGAGCGAACAGGTAAGGCTGTATTAGGAGGTACAGGCTCCCTAAGAACCAGCTAGCTGTGGCTCAGGGCCTCATAGATCAGCAACAGTTCTGTAATGATAGAATTGAAGGCTGTTGAGGTCCAAAATTCATCATGGAGTCTTCATATTTTGACCCAAGAAACTCTTTATGTGACCAGATGTTAATGTAGAGTAAGATGAATAGTATTTTCATGGCTAGAACTCAATTATAGAATAGAATTATAGAAAAGTATAGTAGCATTCTGTTCAGGGAGTACTTTTTGGTTGTAAGACCCTGTTTTACATATATTAACTGACTTAATTCTTACAAACTCCTTATTGAGGCAGTCGTCATTATTGCCATTTTACAGATAAGAAAAGCAAGGTTAAGTAACTCATCCAACTGCTTATTAAACAGTCAGTTCATTTCAGATCCTGGATTAAACCCAGTTCTGAATGGCTCCAGAACCTACAAAATTCTGTGTCCTGAAATCCTTTCTGAAATGTCTGTTTGTCAAGACTACAGTTCATCCTTTTTTGTACAAGGTGAAAATGTACATCTTTATAGTTCCGGGACTAGGAGCAAAATCTTAGCAAAGGCCCAGAATGCCAACTCTTTGATATGCTGGAGAGAAATGAATTTACGCAGCTACCATTTTCCCACTATGCTTATGCTTCCTGGGGTTTACATCTGAGATTTCTGCTTAAGGTTGACATTAATATTTTGTTAAATCTTTCCTGCTGACGTATGGACTGATATTCACATTTTTTTAAATGTCATTTTTTTGGACAAGGGAACCAAGAATTCTCAATGGAGAAAAGATAATCTCTTCAATAAATGGTGCTGGGATAATTGGATAGTCACATATAAAAGAATGAAAATGAACCCATATCTCACACCACTCACAAAAATTAACTCAGAATGGATTAAACACTTAAATGTGAGACCTGAAACCATGAAACTCCTAGAAGAAAACATAAGAGCAAAGCTCCTTGACATGGGTCTTGAAAATGATTTTTGGATGTGACACCTAAAGCACAAGCAACAAAATAAAAAATAAACAAGTGAAACTACATCAAACTAAAGAGCTTCTGCACAACAAAAGAACCATCAACAAAATAAGAAGACAACTGACAGAGCGAAAAAAATATTTGCAAACCACATGTCTGATAAGGGGCTATTATCCAAAATGTATAAAGAACTCATACAACTCAATAGCACAAAAACCAGATAATCCAATTAAAAAATGGGCAAAGGACCTGAATAGACATTTATAGGCATAAATTGGTACAGCTACTATAGAAAACAAAATGGAAGATTCTCAAAGAATTAAAAATAGAACTACCATATGACCCAGCAATTTCACTTCTGGGAATATATCCAAAGGAAATGAAAACACTACCTCTAAAAGGTATCTGAATCTCCACATTCATTGCAGCATCACTGACAATAGCCAAGTCATGGAAATGGCTGAAGTGTTCATCAGTGGATGAACTGATAAAGAGGCTGTGGTGTATATATGCAATGGAATGTTACTCAGCCATTAAAAAACAACAAGGAAATCCTATCATTTGTGACAACATGGATGGACCTTGAAGGTGTTGTGCGAAGTGAAAGAAGTCAGCCAGAGAAAGACAAATACTGCATGATCCCACTTGAATGTGGAACCTAAAAGAAAACAAAACAAAAAAGAAAACCAAACTCATAGAAAAAGAGATCAGGCTTGTGCTTACCATAGGCAGAAGGTGAAGGAAGGGGGAATTGGAGGAAGGTGGTCAAAGGTACAAACTTCCAGTTATAAAATAAATTAAGTACTAGGGATGTAATATACAGCATCATGACTATAACTAATACTGATGTACAGTATATAGGGAAGTTGTTAGAGTAAATTCTAAGAATTCTCATCACATGGAGAAATTTTTTTTTCCTATTTTCTTCCTTCTTTAATTTTTCTTATATCTATATGATAAGAGGAATGTTAGCTGAATCTACTGAGGTAATCATTTCACTATATATGTAAATAAAATCATCATGCTGTATACCTTTAACTTATATGGCAATGTATGTCCATTATTTCTCAGTAAAAGTAGGAAAAAAAAACAAAAAAGAAATTAAAAGAATATACTGTAAAATGGATTTGTCAAATTTCCAAAACCTAAGTGTATTCGTACTCACCTACATCGAAAATTTCAGAATCACCTTTGACACATTATTCTTCGCTAGGATCTGCTAATTGACTTCTCCCAGAATGTTTCACTGGCATGTCTTTATTTTGCTTTTCTTTGCAATACCCTGAGCATAGGTCCTTCTTACTTAAATTTATAATGGGGATCTTCCCTTGCTCCTCTTGTCCACTGACTGCATCATGCTTAGTATTCACAGAGATACCATGTGCCTTCTACCTCACGTGTCTGTATCATAAGCCTATTCATTCTTCCTAGGAAACATTTAGTAGTCACTGTAATTGTTTACATTTCTCCCCCTGTGAAGACCTTGATGTCAGGAGCCACATCTTTTTTTGTGTTTCTCTCAATACCTGGCCCAAATAAAAACCTAAAAATTTATTGTTGCTGCTGAATGAAAGTCTTGGCCAAAGACTTACAAAAATCCAGAAATATGAAAAAAAAGTCAATTTTTCCATAATGATCTAGGAAAACTGACATCATCCTATGACCCAGTACAGGGTCTGGAGCCTTGTAGGCACTCAAAAATGTTTGATGAATGAATAATCAGAAATCACTTAGATCAAGGGTTTTCACCTGGTGCTCCTTGGGAGACTTTAGGAATGTAGTAATGCCCAAAATTGTCCATGAAATTGGTGGGGATAGGGAAGGTATGTGCATTTCTTTGAGGAGAAAGTGCATGGCTTTTATCAGATCCTCAGTTTCTTTGACCTCAAAAAAGTTAAGAACCACTGATTTATATTATTACAGCATGCTGGCATTGAAAGTGTGCACAGAATGATCTAATCCCATCTCATTTGGACATAAAATCCCAGGGGAAACTGTGGCTTCTCCAAGCTCACATGGCTGACCAGTAGTCATGCTCAGCCTAACTCCAGTGCTATTTCCATTACATCATGCTATCCCTCAAAGCACCAGTCAGGGATATAAAAGAGATATTCCCTGCCTTAAAATGATTTAAAGTCTAAATATGCCGATAATCACAATGACTTAGATCTGAAAAGCAAACTTCCATTTATGACGCTGCCTTATGTCAAGGGCTGACCAACTTGGAGCCTAAAAATCACCACAAATTAAAGGATATATCATTCAGCTGCTAACCCCTTGCTTCCCCTTGTGTCAATTCATGAATGTTTCCTATTCATATTACTTTCATTTTGCAAGGCCTCTTGCTGAGACTGTTTTCCATTACAAGAAAAGTGACCCTTTATTCAAAGCACCCTCTTGACTCTTTACCAGTGTGAACTTGGATTTGGTGCATGACTAATCAAGGCCAACCATTACCCTCGACCAATCAGTCTAACTGGAGAGTCATGTCTGAGTTCTTGTCTTGTTGATTTTGGCTGATTGTCTCAATGCCATTTTCCTTTTCTAATGCTTGTCTTCAGGTGAAAATATCACTATTTCTAATTCTGTATCACATCATGTCACTGTGCAGTGAGGCAAGTCTCACCAATTACCTCCAGTTCCACCGGAGAGCCGCTTATTGTCTTAGCATAGCACTCAGCCTGGTTTTTATTCCTGTAATAGTTGCTTTGCCTTTAGTAAATTGCCTGGATCATTGACCTTTCTTAGCCCGTGCATACAACATATTTAGAATTTCTTCTCAACTCTGTCATGACTAAATTCTAGCAATACTGCAATTGGTTCAGGTAAATATCTTGAATAAAAGCATACTTGTCCTTGCTCCATATCTGTGGTGAGATGTATTCCAATACAAAAACTAACCAGTACACAAGCCAACAAAGGATAATTAGTGTGACTTGTAGGTGTGTGAAGCATTGTGAAAAATGTACCTTAGATGACAAATGGTTGAGATTTCCCCGCATGCTTTGGGGCAAAGTGAAAGAAGACTTGGACACAGGCTTTGTCCAGCTAGTTGGCTGATCAATTGATTGAAAGAAAAACCATGAGTACAAAGAATTGTTTGTTTGTTTATGTATTTACAGGGGGAGACCTCAGGTGCACAAAATTAGATTTAATTTAGGGATTTAATTAATTTTTTAAAAACAATCTAATGTCATGAGAAGCCACTACCCATAATAAAAAGCTAGGACCTTGACAATAAGCCTGTATCAAATCATGTGGTTCCCACTTCACTAATCCATCCCATGGTAGCCACATCTTGACTCCTGTTTCCACACTGCTTTCCATCTCACAGTTTTATTTTTTATGTAACCCTAAAACTGTCATTTTTTTAAATACTTGTTATTTTAACATTATAAAAACTTATTTTATGCATCTTTTGGGGCTTAGATTTTCACTTACATTGTTTTTATACGTTTCATAATTTCACTTAATATTATGCTGATAAGATTCATCCATACTTGTGTTCTGATGTTAAGGGCAAGAAATCTGCATTTTTGTGGTTTGTTTTTTTTTTTTTGGTATCATTTATCTACAATTACATGAAGGACATTATGTTTACTAGGCTCCCCCCTTCACCAAGTACCCCCCACATTCCCGTTCACAGTCACTGTCCATCAACATAGTAAGATGCTGTAAAATCACTACTTGTCTTCTCTGTGTTGCACAGCCCTCCCCGTGCCCCCACACACACTATACATGCTAATCGTAATGCCCCCTTTCTTTTTTTCCCACCCTCATCCCTCCCTTCCCACCCATCCTCCCCAGTCCCTTTCCCTTTGGTAACTATTAGTCCATTCTTGGGTTCTGTGCTTCTGCTGCTGTTTTGTTCCTTCAGTTTTCTTTTGTTCTTATACTCCACATATGAGTGAAATCATTTGGTACTTGTCTTTCTCCACCTGGCTTATTTCACTGAGCATAATACCCTCTAGCTCCATCCATGTTGTTGCAAATGGTAGGATTTGCCCTTTTCTTATGGCTGAGTAATATTCCATTGTGTATATGTACCACATCTTCTTTATCCATTCATCTACTGATGGACATTTAGGTTGCTTCCATATCTTGGCTATTGTAAATAGTGCAGCGATAAACATAGGGGTGCATCTGTCTTTTTCAAACTGGAATGCTGCATTCTTGGGGTAAATTCCTAGAAGTGGAATTCCTGGATCAAATGGTATTTCTATTTTGAGCTTTTTGAGGAACCTCCATACTGCTTTCCACAATGGTTGAACTAATTTACATTCCCACCAGCAGTGTAGGAGGGTTCCCCTTTCTCCACAACCTTGCCAACATTTGTTGTTGTTTGTCTTTTGGATGGTAGCCATCCTTACTGGTGTGAGATGATATCTCTTCGTGGTTTTAATTTGCATTTCTCTGATGACAAGCGATGTGGAGCATCTTTTCATGTGTCTGTTGGCCATTTGAATTTCTTCTTTAGAGAACTGTCTATTCAGCTCCTCTGCCCATTTTTTAATTGGATTATTTGCTTTTTGTTTGTTGAGGTATGTGAGCTCTTTATATATTTTGGATGTCAACCCTTTATCGGATCTGTCATTTATGAATATATTCTCCCATACTGTAGGATACCTTTTTGTTCTATTGATGGTGTCCTTTGCTGTACAGAAGCTTTTCAGCTTGATATAGTCCCATTTGTTCATTTTTGTGTTTGTTTCCCTTGCCCGGGGAGATATGTTCAAGAAGAGGTCACTCATGTTTATGTCTAAGAGATTTTTGCCTATGTTTTTTTCCAAGTTTTATGGTTTCATGACTTACATTCAAGTCTTTGATCCATTTCAAATTTACTTTTGTGTATGGGGTTAGACAGTGATCCAGTTTCACTCTCTTACATGTAGCTGTCCAGTTTTGCCAGCACCATCTGTTGAAGAGACTGTCATTTCCCCATTGTATGTCCATGGCCCCTTTATCGAATATTAGTTGACCATATATGTTTGGAGTCTCTATTCTGTTCCATTGGTCTGTGGCTCTGTTCTTATGCCAGTACCAAATTGTCTTGATTACTGTGGCTTTGTAGTAGAGCTTGAAGTTGGGGAGTGAGATCCACCCTACTTTATTCTTCCTTCTCAGGATTGCTTTAGCTATTCGGGGTCTTTGGTGTTTCCATGTGAATTTTTGAACTATTTGTTGCAGTTCATTGAAGAATGCTATTGGTAGTTTGATAGGGATTGCATCGAATCTGTATATTGATTTGGGCAGGATGGCCATTTTGATGATATTAATTCTTCCGAGCCAGGAGCATGGGATGAGTTTCCATTTGTTAGTGACCTCTTTAATTTCTCTTAAGAGTGTCTTACAGTTTTCAGGGTATAGGTCTTTCACTTCCTTGGTTAGGTTTATTCCTACATATTTTATTCTTTTTGATGCAATTGTGAATGGAATTGTCTTCGTGATTTCTCTTTCTATTAGTTTATTGTTAGTGTATAGGAAAGCTACAGATTTCTGTGTGTTAATTTTGTGTCCTACAACTTTGCTGAATTCCGATATTAGCTCTAGTAGTTTCGGAGTGGAATTTTTAGGGTTTTTTATGTACAATATCATGTCATCTGCAAATAGTGACAGTTTAACTTCTTCTTTACCAATCTGGATTCCTTGTATTTCTTTGTTTTGTCTAATTGCCGTGGCTAGGACCTCCAGTACTATGTTGAATAACAGTGGGGATAGTGGGCATTCCTGTCTTGTTCCTGATCTCAGAGGAAAAGCTTTCAGCTTCTCACTGTTCAGTATGATGTTGGCTGTGGGTTTACCATATATGGCCTTTATTATGTTGAGGTACTTGCCCTCTATTCCCATTTTGCTGAGAGTTTTTATCATGAATGGATGTTGAACTTTGTCAAACGCTTTTTCAGCATCTATGGAGATGATCATGTGGTTTTTGTCTTTCTTTTTGTTGATGTGGTGGATGATGTTGATGGACCTTCGAATGTTGTACCATCCTTGCATCCCTGGGATGAATCCCACTTGGTCATGGTGTACGATCCTTTTTATGTATTTTTGAATTCGGTTTGCTAATATTTTGTTGAGTATTTTTGCATCGACATTCATCAGGGATATTGGTCTGTAGTTTTCTTTTTTGGTGGGGTCTTTGCCTGGTTTTGGTATTAGGGTGATGTTGGCTTCATAGAATGAGTTTGGAAGTATTCCCTCCTCTTCTATTTTTTGGAAAACTTTAAGGAGAATGGGTATTATGTCTTCTCTGTATGTCTGATAAAATTCCGAGGTAAATCCATCTGGCCCAGGGGTTTTGTTCTTTGGTAGTTTTTTGATTACCGCTTCAATATCGTTGCTGGTAATTGGTCTGTTTAGAGTTTCTGTTTCTTTCTGGGTCAGTCTTGGAAGGTTGTGTTTTTCTAGGAAGTTGTCCATTTCTCCTAGGTTTCCCAGCTTGTTAGCATATAGGTTTTCATAGTACTCTCTAATAATTCTTTGTATTTCTGTGGGGTCTCTCGACATTTTTCCTTTCTTGTTTCTGATTCTGTTGATGTGTGGTGACTCTTTTTCTCTTAATAAGTCTGGCTAGAGGCTTATCTACTTTGCTTATTTTCTCGAAGAACCAGCTCTTGGTTTCATTGATTTTTGCTATTGTTTTATTCTCAATTTTATTTATTTCTTCTCTGATCTTTATTATGTCCCTCCTTCTGCTGACCTTAGGCCTCATTTGTTCTTCTTTTTCCAATTTCGATAATTGTGACATTAGACCATTCATTTGGGATTGTTCTTCCTTCTTTAAATAGGCCTGGATTGCTATATACTTTCCTCTTAAGACTGCTTTTGCTGTGTCCCACAGTAGTTGGGGCTTTGTGTTGTTATTGTCGTTTGTTTCCATATATTGCTAAATCTCCATTTTGATTTGGTCATTGATCCATTGATTATTTAGGAGCGTGTTGTTAAGCCTCCATGTGTTTGTGAGCCTTTTTGCTTTCTTTGTACAATTTATTTCTAGTTTTATGCCTTTGTGGTCTGAAAAGTTGGTTGGTAGGATTTCAGTCTTTTGGAATATACTGAGGCTCTTTTTGTGGCCTAGTATGTGGTCTATTCTGGAGAATGTTCCATGTGCACTTGAGAAGAATGTGTATCCTGTTGCTTTTGGATGTAGAGTTCTGTAGATGTCTATTAGGTCCATCTGTTCTAGTGTGTTGTTCAGTGCTTCTGTGTCCTTACTTATTTTCTGTCTGGTGGATCTGTCCTTTGGAGTGAGTGGTGTGTTGAAGTCTCCCAAAATGAATGCATTGCATTCTATTTCCTCCTTTAATTCTGTTAATATTTGTTTCACATATGTTGGTGCTCCTGTATTGGGTGCATATATATTTATAATGGTTATATCCTCTTGTTGGACTGAGCCCTTTATCATTATGTAATGTCCTTCTTTATCTTTTGTTACTTTCTTTATTTTGAAGTCTATTATGTCTGATACTAGTATTGCAACACCTGCTTTTTTCTCTCTGTTGTTCGCATGAAATATCTTTTTCCATCCCTTGACTTTAAGTCTGTGCATGTCTTTGGGTTTGAGGTGAGTCTCTTGTAAGCAGCATATGGATGGATCTTGCTTTTTTATCCATTCTATTACTCTGTGTCTTTTGATTGGTGCTTTCAGTCCATTTACATTTAGGGTGATTATTGAAAGGTATGTACTTATCGCCATTGCAGGCTTTAAGTTTGTGGTTACCAAAGGTTCAAGGTTAGCTTCTTTACTATCTAACTGTCTAACTAAACTCGCTTATTGAGCTATTATAAACACAGTCTGATGATTCTTTATTTCTATCCCTTCTTATTCCTCCTCCTCCCTTCTTCATATGTTGGGTGTTTTGTTCTGTGCTCTTTTTAGGAGTGCTCCCATCTAGAGCAGTCCCTGTAAGATGCCCTGTAGAGGTGGTTTGTGGGAGGTAAATTCCCTCAACTTTTGCTTGTCTGGGAATTGTTTAATCCCTCCTTCATATTTAAATGATAATCGTGGTGGATACAGTATTCTTGGTTCAAGGCCCTTCTGTTTCATTGCATTAAGTATGTCATGCCATTCTCTTCTGGCCTGTAGGGTTTCTGTTGAGAAATCTGATGATAACCTGATGGGTTTTCCTTTGTAGGTGACCTTTGTTTTCTCTCTGGCTGCCTTTAATACTTTGTCCTTGTCTTTGATCTTTGCCATTTTAATTATTATGTGTCTTGGTGTTGCCCTCCTTGGATCCCTTGTCATGGTAGTTCTCTGTACCTCTGTGGTCTGAGAGGCCATTTCCTCCCCTAGTTTGGGGAAGTTTTCAGCAATTATTTCTTCAAAGACACTTTCTATCCCTTTTTCTCTCTCTTCTTCTTCTGGTACCCCTATAATGCGGATATTGTCCCGTTTCGATTGGTCACACAGTTCTCTTAAGATTCTTTCATTCCTGGAGATCCTTTTATCTCTTTCTGCGTCAGCTTCTCTACATTCCTGTTCTCTGTTTTCTAGTCCATTAATGGTCTCTTGCATCTCTTCCATTCTGTTTTGAAGTCCTTCCAGAGCTTGTTTTATTTCTGTATTCTCCCTCCTTAGTTCTTGCATATTTCTCTGCAAGTCCATCAGCATGGTTATGACTTTTGTTTTGAATTCTTTTTCAGGAAGACTGGTTAAATCTATCTCCCCAGGTTCCTTCTCAGGCGAAGATGTAGAAGATGTCGAAGCTGTCTGGGTTAGTCTTGTCTGGATCAAATTTTTTTGCCTTTTCATGTTGATAGGTGCAATGGTGAGCTATTGACTTGTCTGTCAGCTGGGAGAGCCAAGACTTTCCACTTGCTCCTGGCCTTTCTTTACTGGGACAACTGTGACCCCTAGTGGCTTGTGTTGGGCAGTTGCGTGTAGACTGGGTCTCTGTATCTTGCCCAGCTGGTATGGAGGAAGCTCCCTTGCTGTGGGCGTGGCCAGCCTCAGGCTGCTGCTCTGCTATGGCGGGGCCCCAGAGAGGTACTGGATGGGGGGCTGTTTGGCTGTTTACCTCCGTGAGGGGTCTCAGAGCTGTTGCCCAGGGGGTTAGTGCGCCTGGAGTTCCCTGAAATTTCCAGCTGCTGGACTGTGACCCATGATGCTTCTGTCCAGATGTGGGGGTCCCTGTCCCTTTAAGACTTAAAAAAAGCACTCACTTTTCTTTGTCCCAGGGGCGCCAGCCTCAGGGACCCGCTCACCGGTCTTGCTGCCCTGTTTCCGTAGTATCCAGGACCCCACGCATGCACTGTGTCTGCGCTCTGGTGCGGATGGCTGGGGCTGGGTGTTTAGCAGTCCTGGGTTCCCTCTCCCTCCCAGCTCCAACTCCTCTCCTCCCACTGGGAGCTGGGGTGAGGGGCCTCGGGTCCCGCCAGGCTGCGGCTTGTATCTTACCCCTTTCACCAGGCACTGGGTTCTCGCAGGTGTGGATGTAGTCTGGCTGTTGTCCTGTGTCTTCTGGTCTCTCTTTTAGGGATAGTTGTATTTGTTGTATTTTCAAAAATATATATGTTTTTGGGAGGAGTTTCCCACTGTCCTACTCACGCCGCCATCTTGGCTCTGCCTCCTGTGTTTTAAGAAGAAATTAATGACTACTGCCATATTATATTTCACTGTGTATATATACCAGTTCATTCATCCAATTTCCTGTGGATGGAAAGCCTTTCTCACACTAGGTTTTATCAGGTTATTTACTTTTGCCAATCAAATGGATATAAAATGGTATTTTACTGTGGTCTTGACTTGCATTTCCTTGATTACCAATCATGTTGGACATCTATTTATATATTAATGATGTGTTTCTTCTTCTTCCATTTTTCTTTTGGATTGTTTATACTCTTTTTGGTACCTTTTTATCACATCTTGAGCCACCAAGGTGTGTTGGAATTATTAATATCATTGCTGTCATTCATATTAATTATGAGTTATCCTGTTCAGTGTTCCATCTTGTACATGACATTTTGTGTAAGCAAACAACAGCATTAGAATTAATTCATCACGTTCTGCTAAAAGATCCATTTAACCACTCCAACTGGTATAATAAACTTTCCCCCTCCAGAAATGTGTTCTAAAGGTCTTAAATTTTTCTTGTACATGTGTACAACAAAAATCTAATCATTTACCTTTATTGTCCCAAGCTGTCATCTGGGATCACTTACTCACTTAGAACCACTAGATCTTTAGCTGTTCTCTGTTCTCTTTTTCAGTGCCTGATAAAGTCCAGGGAGTCAGTGTCAGCAACTCAGCCAGGAGTGACTATTTAAAGGTATCCTGGGTGCATGCCACTGGAGACTTTGATCACTATGAAGTCACCATTAAAAACAAAAACAACTTCATTCAAACCAAAACTGTTCCCAAGGCTGAAAACGAGTGTGTATTTATTAAGCTAGTCCCTGGACGGTTGTACAGTGTCACTGTTAGTACGAGAAGTGGACAATATGAAGCCAGTGAACAAGGGAATGGGAGAACAAGTAAGTGGAAAGATTGCAAAATCTGATGGTTGGTCAGATGTGAAGGTCATCGAGTAAAATACATTATCTGAACATTGGATTTTCTCTGCTTACTGATCAGTAAATTATATTCCCAGTAAGTCCCACTTGGAGTCCCACATCCTTCAGCCAAGCCATGGCCTGTAATTACAGAATATTTATTGGTAGATAAAGCAAGCATAGTAGGGAAGCAAGAAGGCCAGATGTTCCATTTTTCTTCTCTGTCCACCTGCATTGTGGCATTTAAAGTTCTAGACTTTTCTTATGATTGAGCTAATAACTCATTTTATAATTATATTCTACCAGCATTTAGCATATAAGATTTATGTCAAGAAAAAATATTACAATTTTAATGGTTGCTTCCCATTTTTCTTGTTTAGTTATGCATGAAGTAATTCAAGTGGTTTCTTTGGGGAAGGGAAATGTTTGCCATTTCCTTGAATATGAGTCATAAGTTATTGTGTAGGTAAACTCTGACCAGCCACTCTCCTGAAGCGTCTTCTCCTATTCTTCCCTAGTCCCAGAGCCTGTTAAGAATCTCACGCTGAGGAACAGGAGCACTGAGGACCTTCAGGTGACCTGGTCACGAGCTGACGGGGATGTTGACCAGTATGAGATCCAACTGCTCTTCAATGATATGAAAGTATTTCCTCCTTTTCACCTTGTAAATACTGCAACCGAGTATCGATTCACCTCCCTAACGCCAGGGCGCCAGTATAAAATTCTTGTCTTGACGATCAGTGGAGATGTACAGCAGTCAGCCTTCATTGAGGGCTTCACGGGTAATTTGAAATATGGCTTTTGAACCTGAGTAGATGTAGTGGTGTATATAGCATGTCAGCTAGCGAGGCGTTTTGGTTGAGGATTCAGAGGGGTTAAAGAAGCGATGGCAAGAAGGGAGGTTAGCTCTATAGTGACAATGATGTCATCCCAGCTGGATTACAAAAGTAAAGTATGATGTAGGGGTGTCAACTGGAGAAGAGTCAAAGTACCCTCCATAACGGGACAATAAATGGACTTAGCTATTCACACATCAAAACTTTCAGAGAAACAGCCCTGAATTGATGCAATTAATGGTGCTTCTAAGGCCTGTAGGTTAAATGTAAATAGCTCTGTTGGGAATCCCTTCTTTGGGACTCTTGACTGGAGTCCTTGTTAGAATAGTTAACATGTATTGACAGTTTACCATTAACCAGATTCACAGCAAAGCACTTTACATATATCTTTTGTTCAGCTCTCATAACCTATGGGTTGGTAATTGTTATTATCATTGCCATTTTTCTGATGAGGAAACTGAAACTTACACAGGTGAGATAATCTTCCTATAGCCCTTCTTCACAGTCCTCAATTCCTAAATGAGAAAACCAGGACTCGGACCAAAGTGACCTAACTAGCCCATCGCTCTCTTACTGGCTCTCTTCATTTCTACTCACCGGCCTCAATATCCCTCTAAACTTACCCTGTCAACTCCAGTTCAGGCAGAAAAGTTAGAGAAAAATGGTAAATTGATACCAATTTTTTCCCATGTGTGTTCTTTCAGTAGGTGCCAAAATATAAAAAGCACAAAAACCTTAGTTGAAAATGTCCACATTTCATCCTCGAAGTGATGGCTTTGTATTTATTTTCTTTTTTAGTACCTAGTGCTGTCAAAAATATTCACATTTCTCCCAGTGGGGCAACAGACAGCCTGACAGTGAACTGGACTCCTGGTGGGGGAGATGTCGATTCCTACACAGTGTCTGCATTCAGGCAGAACCAAAAGGTTGAGTCTCAGACTCTCCCCAAGCACGTCACCGAACACACGTTCTACAGGCTGGAGGCGGGGGAACAGTACCAGATCGTGATTGCCTCAGTCAGCGGGTCTCTGAGGAACCAGGTAGACACAGTCGGCCGGACAGGTGAGTGTCTGCCTGGAGAAGAGTCAAACTGTTCTCCTCAACAGGTCAATGGATGGGCTTAGCTATTCACACATCAAAAATACCCAAAATTCAAAATATTTGTACAATTCAATGTGGTTTCAAGAGCCTTTCTCATATTTTTTCTTTGCATTTTTCTTTCCTAACAGATTTTCAAAACATACGAATTAGAAGCCAAATCATTTGAATACATCTTTATGCTTTCTAGAAGATACAAAATTTTTAAATCTAACAAGCCAACTTCTAAAACTATGCAGTTTTAAAAAGTTTACTCCTTTCTCAAATTCTTTTTTTAAGGAAGAAAAAATATACCTATGCCATTTACTTCACCTGTGATAGTTAAAGAACAAGTAATGAATGAATAATGTACCTGTTTAATTTATATTCATATAACTGTTAATATATTACATTTAAAACAAACATGAGCTGCAAGCACCTGTCATATGCCAGGCATTTAAAGTTATCTCTAGTCACACTACAAGGTAGAGATCATTATTTCCATCTTACAAATGAGGAAAGTAAGGTTCAGAAAGTCTAGGAAACATTGTCAAGGATAAGTGCAATAAGACCAAAACTATAATTCAAATCTAAATCTGTCTGGCTCCAAACTTCTCTACTGCAGTACAATACTTACTAGATGCTTTTCATTCTCATGACCACTTATTTAGTTGAGCAGTCTGGACTTCAATACTGTGCCCTACTTGGGCTTTATTTCACATGTGTATATCACCAACCATTTGTCAAGCACTGCAAATAAAAGGGCAATTACAGTATATGATAAGGGCCAAAATAAATGTAATTATGGGACGTAACAGGAGCAAACAATAGTCAGGGAAGGCTTCTAGGAGGAATAGCATTTGAGTAAGACACTAAAAAGTCATCCTAGAGGAGTGTATGTTGGCTCCAGCAGACAAAGCAAAGGTCTGGAAATGAGAGAAAGCATGACACACTCGAGGCCCTACACACTATTTGGTGTGCTAAAACAAGGAATGTAAACCACGTGGCCAAGAAGGTAGATGGACCAAATTATGAATGGCCTCAGGTGCCTTGTTACAGTGATTAGAATTGTGGAGAGCCATAGAAGGACCTCACGTGGGCGTGCTGCAAAAACATGCCAGATGCAGTGGGCATTTGAGACACAGGTGGGAAAGCAAGGGGCCCGGCCAAGAGGCTCGCAGTAATGGATGCAATGGATGGTGTATCCTAGAGTGATGGCAGGAGAGAAGGAGGGAAGTGGATAGATTCAAGAGATACAAGATTTAGGAGGCAGAAACTGCAAGACTCATGTTTGATTATATGTGGAAGGGTGCAGATAACAACCCAAGTTTCTGACTTGGGCCAAGAGACAGAAACAGAGGACAGTAAGGAGGTTATGGGGAGGGAGATGAGAACTCCAGTTGGGCATCTTGAGAGTTGGGTGTCTGTGGAACATTCAGGGAGAGACGTCACTGGCAAAAATAGACATCTGAACTGAAAGTTCAAGTTTGGGAGTCCTCACCACATGGGTAACAATTCAAACCACAGGAGTGGAGGAGAGCTCCCAAGGAGATTATGTAGAATGAGGAGCAATATGAGCCTAGGACAGGAAATATTAACAATACTATTTTGCCGCAGGAACCATAGTAAACAAAATACACACACACACACACACACACACACACACACACATATACATGTATAATTATATAATATTGCTTAGGTCAAGGCTTGACACTTTCACTTAAACTAGTATTGGAACATAATTGAGTCATCCAAACTATAGTCACCGAATGTAAATTTGCTCAGCATCCCTCCCCTTTCTAGAGATACAGTCATGCATCACTTTGCATATTTATCAGTGTCACTTACACTAATTTTTCTACTTGTTTGACTTAAAGGTCCTGTCTGAATTCAGAGGAAAAAGTGGAATCAAAGTAGTTAGACAATTCAAGCCAAGAAATACTTTCTCATCAGGGACATGGGAAGCATTAATGAAACATAAGTGGATGCATCATCTTCTACCCAAAGTTGATTCAGGACAGTTTTTTTCATTTGGTTACTTGACCCTCAGTGATGGAACCTGACAGCCGTTGCTTCTCCTTTTTCTCTGCAGTCCCAGCTTCGGTCCAGGGAATAACTGCGGACAATGCATACAGCAGCCATTCCTTGATAGTAAGTTGGCAAAAAGCTGTTGGTGTGGCAGAGAGATATGATATCCTGCTTCTAAATGAAAATGGGATCCTTCTGAGTAACACATCAGAGCCAGCCACCACAAAGCAGCACAAATTTGAAGACCTAACCCCAGGAAAGAAATACAAGGTACAGATCCTAACTGTCAGTGGAGGCCTCTTTAGCAAGGAAGCCCAGACTGAAGGCCGAACAGGTAATTTGCACAGCTTCCTACTTCATCCCAGATCCTTCCTTGTCTGCTCTTTCTGAAGCACCGTGGGGCCAGAGGGATGAAACAGTGGGAGATGATATATATTTCTTGACACATTAGGAACATTCACTATGATTTATCACTTTCCTATCAGTCAGGTCATTCACTCTCCAATTCGAATTCTTTGTTAAAACTTGCTCTATTAGTTGCTTTTTTTTAACAGAGTTAGAATTGGTTCCTTTATGGAAAAACTGAATACATAATAAAAATTAAAATCAAACCAGTTTTTAAAAAGCCAGCCCCTGCAGCTTCCACCTCCTGCCTGGGGCCTGCCAGAAGGATGAGGCCCCAACCCCAGGGTGGCAGGAGGGTCGGGGCTTTCCACACCTCCTCTTCCCTCATTCTGCCCCTGTCTTTGTCTCCACAGTCAGGGGCCTGGGAGGAACCAGACCTGAAGGGGGAGCAGGAACCCAAGGCCCAGTGGCCCGAGGAGGGAGGCTTGGTGTGCACCCAGCCCCAAAGCTCCCGGCCTGTGGTGATAAATCACCGCAAACTTAACAGTTTAAAACAACACCAGTTTATTATCTTATAGTTCTGGAGGTCAGACTCTGAAATAGGTCTTAGAAGGCTAAAATCGAGGTGTCAGGTGTCAGCAGGCCTGCATTTCTTTAGACGCTTGGTGGAGAGAATCCATTCCCTGCCCCTTTCAGCTTCTGGAGGCCACTCACTCTCCTTGGCTCACGAACCCCTTCCATCCCTTGTCCGCCTGTCACCGAATCTCCTTCTCTACCCTTCTGCCTCCCTCTTCCATCTTTTAAGGACTCCTGTGATTACACTGGTCACCACCCAGGCAGCCCCGGATAAACTCCCCATCTCAAGATCCTTAACTTAAGGTAACATATCCACAGGTTCCAGGAATTAGGACACAGACATCTTGAGGGGCGTTATTCAGACAGTAACACCGGTCTAATTGATGGCTGGCTTACTTATTAAGCAACTAGGCTTGAAGGGCAGCGACATTGAAAGGGACATAAATGTGAATTAGGTGCACTTCCTGTCCTAGAAGAGCCAAGTGGGGTAGTGGGGAAGACAGACACATGGACAAATAATGACAGTACATTGTGGTCAGGATTATATATGAGAGGAATGTCCAACCTCAAAGGGGACAAGGAGGTCAGGTGGAATAGGCAAGAAAAGTGACATGTTAGTAATGTCATGAAGGATAAGCAATTTTCCATAGGGGGAGGACACCTGTGCAGACAGACGGTCATGTGCTGAGACAGGGAGGCGTGGGGGGATCGGGGAGAAGTTGTGGGTGGGCCGACTGGGTGCTGGATGGAGAGCTGAGGCTGGAGAGGCGGACTGGAGCCAGATGACACTGCTGGGGGCCTTCCCCTGGAGTGTGCTGTTCATCTCTCAGCAGTAAGGAGACCATAAAAGTTTTTCAGCCACAGGATGAATGTTTTGTAATAAAAATGTATGCCTTAAAAAAAGATAAATGAGACAGTAATGGGGGATGGATTGAATGGAGAAGAGACCAGAGGTGAGGAGACCTGTTCATTAATTCATTTGTTATTGAGTACCTACTATGTGCACTATTCTACATGCTGGGCACACAGAAGTGAATAAAACAAACCCTCATGGTCATGCAGCTTATATCCTAGTAGGAGAGAAAGGCAATAAACAAAAGAAATAAGTAAAAAATACAGTAGGTTAGATCATAGTAAATACCAAAGGGAAAATTAAAACAGGGAAGTGGGATAGCAAGTGTTAGAGGCCCACAGTTTTAGATAGTATGGTCCTCAAAGGTTCTGTTGAGAAAGTTGACATTCAAGTAAAGATCTGAAAGAAATGAGCAAAAGGGTCATACAGAAATCTGGGGAAGAGCAAACGATAAGGCAAAGACCCTGACAGAGGAGTGTGTCCCGCCTGTGATGAAGGCAGTATAGCTGGAGCGGAGTGAGTAAGAACAAGGTGGGGGGTGTGGTCATAAAGGTCACTGGGGTCATCAGACAGGTGCAGCCACAAAAACCATAAGGATGGAAGTTCAACTAATGCCCTGGGAAAGGACAGTAGATATGGCCCTGGAATGTTTTTGCCTAAGATAGGATGGCACCTGGTGGCTGTATGGAGTATCAAAGGGGGAACAGGGGAGTCTCTGTAGAAGATGATGCCCTTAACTGAGAAAGAGAAGCAGCGGGAGGAAGGCTCAAGGAGAAATAGGGAACCCAGTTCTGTACCAAGTGTGTGATGTCTGGCTGACTAGCAAGGAGAGGTGATCGTAGGGCATCGATAATATGGGCCCATATCACGTAAGCCCATGTGGAATATCGTGAGTGGTGACAAAGATTTAGGCAAAAATTCCAGTTAAATCTATGTCTTAGTCTGTTCAAGCTGCTATAACAAAAATGCCTTAAACTGAATGACTTAAATGGCACACATTTATTTCTCACAGTCTGGAGGCTGAAAGTGCGAGATCAAGGCACCAGCAGACCCGGTGTCCAGTGAGAACATTGGTTCACAGACGGCACCTTTCACTGTGTCCTCACACGGTGAGAGGACAAGAGAGCCCTCTGGAGTCTTATAGGACCACTGGCCCCACGCATGAGCACTCCATCCTCATGACCGTAGCACTTTCCAAAGGCCATACCCACTAATACCATTACCCTGGGGTTGGGTTTCAACATGCAAATTCTGGTGGAGCACAAATGCTCAGACCAGAGCAATCCATACAGCGAATGAGATTAACTGCTGTGCTAGTGTTATAGAATATTAATAGGACAGTGGGCAGAACCAGGGGAAATGCCAACTCTTAAGGGCCTGACATAAAGAGAAGGAGAAAGCAAAAGAGGAAGTGGAGGGGGGAGCGCCCAGGGGAGACCCAGACAGATGTCCTGTTCTGTTTCCACCAGCGTCCTAACCCTTCCATGGGGTCAGGCAGCCTCCAGGCCAGCAGTCTGGAAGCAGGCGGTTTCTGGTGGCACTTGACTTCCCAGCAGCAGGTAACAGCGAAGGCCAAAGGGGTTGCAAAATCCTAGTGGAAACATTTTTGTAACAACTGGTTTTGGCTTTCCCCTTGCTTCTATTTCCTATATCCTTGGATCTAATTTCCTTTTTCTGTCTGCTTTTCCCTTTCTTTCCCACCCTTTCTTTCCTGCTCACTGCCCTTTCCTCCAGCAGCCATTTCTTGGCCCTTAGCTGGCACTCAGAGACAAGTTTTGATCTCTGATTTATCTCTTAGTATTAGAAAAACAGTCACATGGGTCACATTAACATTTATTTTATACCCCAGAAATGTCCTTGCAGATAATTTACCATTACTAGTTTTTCTTTGTTCACTTGTTGTTTTGTTTTTTAAAATTAACAGTTTCAGCATCAGTAATTTGAAAAATTCAGATTTCTCTGCTTTTGCTTCAGGGTCCCCATGAAGTCAATATTTTTGAAAGGCAGGGACCACGTGTTTGGAGCTGCCATTTGAGTGTGTCTAGCCATGCATCAGTTTGGGGCTGTGCCAGGGACTTGCCACACTTCGTCTCAATCTTTTGCTCCTTGGCTTTTCCAGTCCCAGCAGCTGTCACCAATCTGCGGATCACAGAGAACTCCACCAGACACCTGTCCTTCAGCTGGACCACCTCTGAGGGGGAGCTCAGCTGGTACAACATCTTTCTGTACAACCCCGACCGAACTCTTCAGGAGAGAGCTCATGCTGACCCACAGGTCCAGACCTTCTCTTTCCAGAACTTGCTACAAGGTCGAATGTACAAAGTGGTGATTGTAACTCACAGTGGGGAGCTGTCGAATGAGTCTTTCATATTTGGTAGAACAGGTAAGACCCGGACCCAAGCAGTGAGGAATAGCGGGGCTTTTGTTTCATATTCCCTGGCTTTCCCTTGACTTGTCCCTAATTTCCTATTCTATCCAGGGTCTAGCTTCATCTGAAATTGGTGACCTTCAGGCTTTCTGACCACAAATCAGATCTGTGATTGTATATCAGAATAGTTTTTGCACTGGCCTCTGCTCTGTTGCCTCCACTTGCTCACTTCGTAGGGTTTAGTGAGAAATGAATCTGGCTTCTCTACTTGCCAGCAAACTGCCGCAAGAGGGTTGCAACCCGTCATAGCTCAGTTTAAGCTGCGCCCTTCAGCTCTCTGCAAGAAATGGCTGGAGTGAAGGGCAGGTCCAGAGAGGGCCCCTACACGTGGGACCAATAAGCAATGACATTCCCAAAGAATGTTTCTGGAATTGGAAACACCACACGAGATGAAATGAACACAGAGGGTTCCAGGAAAATGAGAGAAAGAGAGAGAGAGAGAGTCTGCTCTCTGAGCTGCAAATAAGAAACTGAATCTACTCTTTTTCCATAACTTGAGTCCATTATCTCATTTCTCTATTCAATTTTTTTCTCATTTGACAGTAGTTTTTGAGGGCCCTTGTGTGCCAGGACCCATGTCACTGCTGGAATAGCACAGTGAACAAGATGGACAAGGCCCCTGGCCCCAAAGAGCTTGCCCTTAGCAGAGGGATGGAGACAGGGGGAGAGGGCTGCAGCAGCAGATTCTCAGAGGAGATGATTTTGAAATGCCTTCAATCCTAGGAAGGAAATAGTAGCACTTTGTGACATAGAGCAACTTGGCAGGACAAGAAGCTACTTTAGACAGAAAAGGCATTTCTGCTGAGATCTGAAGGCAAGGGGGGCCATGGGAAGAGCACGTTCCAGGCACCCAACAGAGATCCACAGTTTGTTTTCTGAAGGGAATGAAAAAGAGCAGTGGATAAGCTTAGACCATGAGTAGAACTGCCTAGATTTTGCCATTTCCAGAGCAATCTGCCCTTTGTGCCTCTTTATCTGCTCATTAATGTTTGAAGCTTTTCCAAAAAGGGACAACAGTCTTCATTCTCCAAAGGATAATGAAGCCTTAATACCCACAGGACAGGTACCAGTGTGACTCATTTATACAATGGTAGATGTGACTGTTACTTCTTTTTCCAAAGGAGGTTCTACCAATACAGATTTTGGTAGGAATGAGCATGAAAGAACTAAGAACCTAAAAGAGGGAGGAGAGGAAGTAAAGAGACCTACACAGGGATGTACTGGGATGGTGGCCACAAGTGAGATGGGCCGGACCGAAAGGGGCTGGAAGCTTTTATGAACACTTGCAGGACCTTTTATAAACTAAGTGATAAACCATTTGACCAGTTTTAATTAATGTTTTCTGGAGATTTCATTTTATGTATTTGTCACATGTGGCAAGCATATGGAAGTTACCAGCTGTTCTGTTTCACTTTATTTTAATTTGTACCATGTCTCTACACCACATGCCCCTAAACTTCAGTGATCTGACATGTAGGCAGGCCTGACTGTACAGTGGGTACTACTCCCCTGTATGCCCAACATAGCTTTTATTTTCACCTGTGGGCCAAAATGCCTTTGTTCCTAACTGCTTTGTTCTTAGTAAAGGTTTTCCCTCTCTCTGTTTAAGTCCCAGCTTCGGTGAGTAACCTCAAGGGATCCAATCGGAACATGACAGACAGTCTCTGGTTCAGCTGGAGCCCAGCCTCTGGGGACTTCGACTTCTATGAGCTGATTCTCTATAACCCCAATGGCACAAAGAAGGAAAACTGGAAAGACAAGGGCCTGACAGAGTGGCTTTTCCATGGGCTCATTCCTGGAAGGAAATACACGCTATGC
Source organism: Manis pentadactyla (assembly GCF_030020395.1). Taxonomy (NCBI): domain Eukaryota; kingdom Metazoa; phylum Chordata; class Mammalia; order Pholidota; family Manidae; genus Manis; species Manis pentadactyla. Next base: position 62,564,482 of record NC_080028.1, on the reverse strand, counting down.
GTGGTAACTCACAGTGGAGATCTCAGCAACAGGGTCACAAGCGAGGGCAGAACAGGTGAGAAGCTCAGCTGCCAAAGGCCAAGTGTGGGTGGGAAGTAGCTTCTAAAGACACGTTTTAATTAGGATTTTAATAAGCATAAATAAAATAAATAATGATGTGCCATGTGCTAGCCCTTGGCCTTGGGAAAGCATTGTGATACCGTGGAGATACAGGAAACAGACTTTAGCCACTGCACCATAAAAGATTGAGGAAAAAGATCTAGGTCCTTACTTAGCTTAGCACTGCTACTTACCTGTGTGAAGCTGGGCAGGTCATTGAGCATCTCTAAGCCTCAGTTGTCTTATCTGTAAAATGGGGATAATCATGTATGGTGTCATTGTGTTCTAAGAGCAGTGCTTTCTAAATTTTTTAATTGCTTGGGCACACATAGATGACATCAATATTGTATGCCACCCGGGGGTCAGTGAACAAGGCTATCTGCAACTGGACATTATTGGCTGTAGTCTCTAGTGCTCAGACCCCAAAATCAGATGGAATCAATACCTTTGCACACTTGTAACCCATCCAGGGCACACTTATACTCCACAGCATGCTGGTAAGGAAGCTCTGGTTAAGAAAATGTACGTAAAATATTTGAAGACACTGCCTTACACATAGTAAACACTATAAATGGGAACTCCTATTATTATCACATTATCTCTTCATACAAAGTTCATTAAAAGTCAGTCTGGTATTGCTCAGCTATCTTATTTGTGCTATTGCACAGGAGTGATTACATGATTTTTCACTTTTTCCTGCTACAGCCCCAAATCCTCCCAGTCTCATGTCATTTGCTGATGTCGCAAACACATCCTTGGCCATCACCTGGAAGGGGCCTCCAGACTGGACAGACTATGATGACTTTGAGCTGCACTGGTTCCCCAGGGATGCTATCACAGTCTTCAATCCCTACAGCAACAGAAAATCAGAAGGACGTATCGTGTATGGTCTTCGTCCAGGGAGGTCCTATCAATTCAGTGTCAAGACAGTCAGCGGTGATTCCTGGAAAACATACAGCAAACCAGTTTTTGGATCTGTGAGGACAAGTATGACATGTTTTGCTACTCTTGGTTCTCAGATGGAGGGAGGGGGAGATACGTGTTGCAACATCTTACTCTGAGGAGGCTTGGCTTAAATTGACCTGGATTAGTTAGATTTGAATTTGGACCAAAGTCTATGCAGACTTATTCATTTATTCAACATTGACAACAACAGACCATAAAGAAATAATCTCTGCTCTTATGGAGCTTACAATTGAGTGGGAGGTAAAAATCATTAAAAAAGCAATTACATTTTGGATGTGATGAAGGAAATATTTGCTATAGTAGAAACACATGGTGGGGGCATCTGACCCGATGCACAGGAGTTTCCTGGAAGAAGAAACATCTGTAGGGCAAGTCTAAGTAAAGAGCAAGACTTACAAGGTGGAGATGGGGAAAGGAGTGGGGGATATCCCAGGTAGAGTGAATAAAATATTCCAAGACTAGGTGGGAGAGAAGAACAGAAAGGAGTTTGTTTTGCGGAGCGCAGAAAGTGAGGATTAGGGTAATCAGGCTATAAAATGTCTTGTGAGCCATGGCAATGACTTTGAACTTTATCTTCAATCAGGTAGAGCCACAGAAGGATTTTTGGCCCAGACATGGTAATCAGATTTTTGTGCTTTAGGAAGTCATTCTCAGTAGTGTAGAAAGTAGATCACAAGGAGCAAGCTAGAAGCAGAGGGGGATCAGTTAGGACATAGTGCTGTAAATCCTAAAGATAAAAATTCTTCAACAATGAAATAAATATATACCATTTTCTTCCTAAAGGCATTTTGGGATGATACAACAAATCTCAAAGAAACAAATGTTTACGGTATAGGAACCTCAATCCAAATATTTATTTTTCAATAATACCAGCATATATATAGCTTCTGAAATCAGATCAGTTATTGGCTATTGAGAAAACAGGTAGTTGAAAATTGGAAATTTGAGTAGTAGTTGTTTCATTTATTCAACAAACATGAATGTTAGAACAATTAAAATTTGTGCTCCATTATTTCATCTAAAGAACAGTTTGGGTTCAATAATTGTGTGTCAAGAGAAATATGGGAAAAAGAACTACACCTTTTAATTTATAGAAAGCTCAGGATGAGTTTTCAGTGGCTAATTGTGGGCTGTGTAATCCAATCAGAGGTGTTGAGTTTAAGAGCTCAGTAGAGACTGTGTTGGTCAGATCTCATCTGAAGAATTGTACTCAGTCATGGATGCTAGAAGTAAGAGAGGTATTTACTAAATGGTGCATGCAGCCAGCATGAAGAGGGACTCCATGTATTTTATGACAAATGGCTGATAGAATTTGAGGATCGCATTAGTTAGGACTGGGTATGGCTGTGGGTAACAAAAACTCCAAAATAACAGAGGATGAAACAAAACAAGTTTATATTCTCATGTAACATCATTCCAGTACTCCATTTCTCACAACACACTCCAGCCATGATGAAGAGCTGCACCCTCCGCCTTCCCACTCCTCCCAGCCCCACCCTTGCAGCCTGAGTTCATGGTTTCCTCTGCCTAAAATGCCCCTTTGCCAGTATCTCCACGTGGTATCTGAGGAAAGCCTTTGCTAACTCCTGCCCACCAGCACGCCAGTAGGAGTTTGGCCCTCCACACAGCACCTGCTTCCCCCATTTCTTCTGGCACATTCTCCTTTCTACTTTGTATTATGGCTGTTAGGACCCATCTCCCTTCCCAGAGGTTGGGGCTAATGTCTTAGCCACTTCTGTATTGTTCATAGTTCCTGGAAGAGCACCTTGCACATAGTAGGTATTCATGTATTAGTGAAGAGGGACCTGACCTGAGCTCTCAGAAGACAGGTGGGATTTAGAGGTGAAAAGGAGGAAAGAAAAGGAATTGAAGAAAGAGGCTGAAGCAAATTTCCAAATTACTCTTTGCACAAATCGTCAGAATCAAAAGAGAAGGGATCTGTGACTTGGTTTGAAGGAAGTCAAAAGATTAACAAGCAGTTAAATGCTTGAAAACACGCAATTATTACTTGCTTCAAAGGCCAATTCCCTTATCTTGAAAAAGCTTCATCCTCTAAGTCATCCTCATGTAACCTGTTGTGACTTAGCTGATATTTTAGATTAAAGGGACAACATTTTAATTTTTAATGTCTCTCAAAACGGGGTCTGGCAGGCAGCCATTTTGTTGGAGATCCATGAGAATTTTTTCCTTGAAAAACATTTCAAATAAGGTTTGGAAATTCTTCATTTACATCTCAGAGCTAGCTGGGCCCAAAGTTGCTGAAAAGAGTGGATCTCACAGAGTTCTGAAAAGCGTCCCTTCCTCTCCCTCCTTTAGAGCCAGACAAGATACAAAACCTGCATTGCCGCCCTCAGAACTCCACGGCCATTGCCTGTTCATGGAGCCCTCCTGATTCCGACTTTGATGGGTATAGCATTGAATGCCGGAAAATGGATACCCAAGAAGTTGAATTTTCCAGAAAGCTGGAGAAAGAAAAATCTGTGTTCAGTATCATGATGCTCGTGCCCCATAAGAGGTACCTGGTTTCCATCAAGGTGCAGTCAGCTGGCATGACCAGTGAGGTGGTTGAAGACAGCACGATCACAATGATAGACCGTAAGTGTCCCTGGGGCTGTGGGCCGAGGGAGCACCTTTCTCTGCATCCGTCACTACTACTCCCTTGCACACAGTTCACTTCCACATTAGCGAGTCTTCTTACAACTTGGAGAAGAGGACCTAAAAGGCTCCAGGAAATGGAAACATCCTGGCAGCAAACAAGTTAAATGATCTTAAAGTACCTGAATGAGTTAGTATTTAAATGCATCACTTTGCCTGATGTAGTTAGAGGTATAATGGAGCTTTTAAGCAGTTTGATGCTACAACTTCAGGAAATCCTGCTGAGGAGCTGCCTCTTTCATTCTGTTTAATGTGCCACGGGCAGATCACTTCCTCTGCCTGCTTCCTTTCAGAAGAGGAGGAGGTTTTCTTGATAACAAGCTTTAAACACACACACAGTCTGACATAGGTGAGTGGAGACCCATATTTCACTGACTTGTTTGTACGCAAAAGCAGCGTTGTGACTCCTCTTGCTTCCTTCTCCACCGTTCTCGCAGGCCCCCCTCCTCCACCTCCACATATTCGAGTGAATAAAAAGGATGTGCTAATTGGCAAATCTTCCATCAACTTTACCTTCAACTGCAGCTGGTTCAGTGATGCCAACGGAGCTGTGAAATACTTCACAGTGGTAGTGAGAGAGGCGGACGGTAAGTGGTCATGAATCGTGTGCTGGGAGACACGGGATTACTGCGGCCCAAAGGCCACCGTGAAGGCTTTTCCTGTGGCAAGTTCTAAAGAGCAGAAAACTTACTTTTTATATCATTCTGCTCTCTCTCTCTGCTGGATGTAGGAAGATATAACAAAAAGCTGTTCAGTGGCTCTTTCAGGACTAAAGCCTATAATTCACTGGGTTTAATTATTAAACAGGTGGATAATAATAAAAGCAAGCACACCAAGAATACAAGTAGCCACCATTTATTGAGCCCTTACTATGTTCCAGGCATCACTGGAAGTGCACTGCACATATAGACTCACTCAGTCTTCCTCACTACTTATTCAACACTGTTCGCTACTCTTTTGTTCTGCCATTAAGCAGCAGTATGCCTTCAGTTCTCTTTCCCTTCCCTGTCTCAAAAACTTCAGTGACCACACACTTCCAAACCACCCTTCAGTTCACAAAAATACTCAAGAACTTTAAAGAGGGAGAAGATGGTCATGAGAAGAATTCCTCCTGTGCACACTGAATTTTCAAAAGTGTATTTCATTTTGTAGTCTGCTAAGTCACTCAAGGTCTACCTGATTCGTGTGGACCACGAGGTAATAGTTATAACACCATGCCCCACAACCACTGAGGATGAGCTGTAGAGCTTGTATATCAGCATTTGCCAAACCTCCAGCAGGAGAGTTCTATTTGCCACAAGGTCTTATGCAATACTTCCCCCAAATAGATGTTTATGTCTGTAGTGGCGTTAATATATTTTACAGGTCTTACATTTTAAAATTGTTTAAGGTGCTGCACACGAGGTTTTTAAGCATCTCCGACTAGCTTAACCCATTTGTGGGCACTGGGAAACTGAGCCTGACAAATGCTGGAGCAATTCCTAAGCTAAATAGTATTTTAACCTCACTGGGTATCTAATAGTCATTGTGCTTTGACATTTGATTTAATTGTACTAAAGTTGGCCTTGCATAATTAACTAAATAATTTCAAGAGTCAGTGGTATGCATCCCAGATTAATTTACATCTCATAATCGGAGAAAAACTGGTGAACTATGGAGAGACTTTAGATTTAAGTAGACTGCAATGAAGATCATGTTTTACTGCATAAATATAAGACTATGACCAAAAAGAAGTCACACCCTTTTGCTCTCCAGCCAGACATCTCAAGTACTGCTGTCCTTGGAGACGGATTGTGCTCCCCAGTGATCTAAGTAACAATCAGTCTCACATAAATGTCATTTATAGCATATACATTCAACCTAAGGGTAACATTTCTTTTCAACTACTTCCAACAAGATAATATTTCCAAGACCCACTTGTTTTGAGCACATTTTATTAAGCAAGAATCCAGGATGTGATGAACCCCCACAGAACCACTCCTTGAGGTTTGTTGTAAATGGTATCCAATCTCTATAATATTTATCTTCCTAATTAAGCTTTCCTCCAGACAACATCAAAACGGTTTCCAGTGCCAAAATACACAGCAGGCTGGGTGGACAGGGTAAGAGTTCTGGGAAGTGTTCTGCACAAGGGGACAAATTCCAGCCAGGATTAAACTGTGCTCAAGATAACACAGAGCTATACACGGAGCAATTGTCAGACCGGGTGTGGCACGTGGAACACGCCTGTGGGGCAACCGCTCTGGCCTCAGAGTTGATTTCTCTTATCTTTTCCCGACTTCCTAGGTCACGGGGATTTCCTTATTAGCTCAGCTACAATGGCTATTGGCAAGGTGGAGAGCTAATTGAGTGGGTTGACTCTCACTATTGGGAATGTCCGACTCTGGAGTTATATAGCCCATTATCTTCTGCTGCAGTCAGCTACCCTCACGCATACACATTTTATTTCCTAGAGGAATGATGGGTGCATGCATTTATACAATTTTGTATGTATACATTTTATTTACTTTAAATTTGTATTTATTTTAGACGAAGTGAACTGAAATTAATTGTATTGGGAGAATTTCACCACATCCTTCAGGATCACAGGCTCTGTGCTCTGCATATGACCAGAGATTGTGGGTGGGGAGGTAGACTTGTAAACCTAGTTAGAAATCACTGAAGTCACCAGAAGGCAGTCCTTACCTACAGGTTTTCTCCCTGCAGGCAGTGATGAGCTGAAGCCAGAGCAACAGCACCCTCTGCCCTCCTACCTGGAATACCAGCACAATGCCTCCATCCGAGTGTATCAGACCGATTACTTTGCCAGCAGGTGTGCTGAAAGTCCTGACAGCAACTCCAAGAGTTTTAATATTAAGCTTGGGGCAGAGATGGAGAGCCTAGGAGGAAAATGTGATCCCGAGCAGCAAAAATTTTGTGACGGACCACTGAAGCCACGCACCACCTACAGGTTAGATGTGCTTCCCTCATTCTGCTAGCAGGGGACACACTGCATTACTGGGCGCTCAGCTCTGAGTATCTGATGCACATGAGCTCCTGCAGATTAATAACCAACATTTATAGGAGTGCTCTACATTTTATGGGGTCATTTATAAAAGTCACATTCCTGCCTCCATGCACAGGAAATGTGTAAAGGCCTTCAGCCTTGTGCAAAAGTTCCACTTCATTATGTGAAGAATCGAGGACTCTTAATAGATTGTTCTTTCTCCGAAATCTTCTTTAGTATGAATCAGACAATTTATTTACCATGTTCATGATTGTGAAAATGTCCAAATAGAAAGACTGAGTTGAGGGAAACCCAAGAAATAGGCAGTTTTGACTTCCACTTTTAGTTAGGACTGGGATTGTACTTAGTTATTTACCTTCTAAGGCATAAAAGATGGATGTGCTCTTCGGTCCAGACAGAACTCTTGGAGGGGAGGGGCCCGGCATGAGTGCGAGCACCCATTCCTCCCGCTAAGCTGGCAGATGAAAAGGAGCAGCTGTCCGGCTTGGCCCTGAAGGCCCTGCTCCAGCCAGCAGGCCCTTCCAGCTGGAGGAACTGGTGCTGCCCCCGGGTTGCACTGTGCTCCCTACAGCAGGTTAAGCAGACATACTCAGCCTTCCAAACCAGGTCCTCAGGAGGTGGAGAACGCGACTGCTGTCTTGGTTATGAGTTGGCAGAGCTGATATCCAGCCACTGTCATAGCCATTCAGGTTCTCTGCAGGTCGTTGTCCAATCTGGCTGGGCAGTGCCTGGTTCTTGTTGGTTCTTACATATTTTGAGTCTCAGCAGACACTTTTCCACTAGCTCCAAAAGGAGACAGTGCCATGGCATCACACCAGAGAGCTGTGTCAGCCCCTCCCTCGCATCAGCAAAGGCAGCCTGGCGATTTTCCTAAAACAGAGGAGTCACTTTGCACAGGAGCCCTGCATACCCACCCCTGTCCAGGACTCACAGAAATGCTCTTGCTACCCTGGCCAAGGATGGTACCTCTAGAATAAACACACACAAACTTATTAGTGATGTTTACTTCAGGAAGGGGCCATATGGGTCTGCCTGATGCTGAGAGATCTCAGAGCAGAAATCAGAAGACTGGAACCCTTCAGTTCCTAACAGAAAAAGGACAACAAGGAAAAGTGAGCAAAAACTTCCCGAGGGCTCCTTTCTCTTTATGAGTTGGGAAGTGGGGACTGTTTGGTTTGCTTGTTTGCTCTCTGCCACCTGTCTCGGGGCACACAAGTTCTGCCCACCCAGCTGCCAAGGTCCTCGGGAGAGCCCCGCATCTGAGATCCAGCGCTGCCTCATAGACAGCATTTCTGGTCTCTGATCCATACTTTCCTCATCTTTGAAACATCACAGGACTGCTCTGAGGAGTAATGCAGGTGATGATCGAACCATGTCCTGTCCCTTCCAGGTGAAGGTCCTCCAGTGGTTCCCTCCCTTTCCCTTCCAGGAGCGAGTGAAGATTCCAGAATGGGACACACAAAACCCTCACCCTCACCCTCCTGCCTGCCCCTCCAGCTTTGTCTTCCACCATTTGCCCCTAGTAAACCCTGCCCTTTCGCTACACCACTCTCCTCAGAGCTCCCTGGAATGTGACAGGACTCTGAGACCTCGTAGCCTTGCATGTGCTTTCCACTCTATCTGGGATGCCCTCCACTCTCCTCTCTGGCTGGTAAGTTCCTTTGTACACTCCAAGAGCTGGCTCAGCCCTCAGAGCTCCATGCCATGCCTGTCATCCCATGGCTCGGCACTGGGGCTCTCAGCTCCATTTCCACAGCACCCTGTCCCTACATGCCTCAAATCCTCCATTTACCAGTGGCTTTTACCCCTTTGCTTAATTACCTACCCTCTTCACTAGACTACAAGAGCTCACAGTTAACAGGGGAGGCAGACATGACATTGCAAGCACGTGGCACAAAAGAGGCGCCCACTAAATGTTTGTGAAAAAATTAAAGAAGGAACCAAGAAGCTCTATGAAGTTTCACATTCTTATTATACCTGATTCAGCTTATGCCAAACTGTTTGTTTTCTAGAACACAGCTTCCTATATCTCTCCACATTTGGTTCAGTCCTGTAAAAAGTATGCCAGGCAGATAATGCTTGATAAGAGGAGACATAGCCTTTCAAAGCACTCGGGAGAACCACATAAGTGGCCTCCTGGGTGGTGGCAACTGAACCCTGGCTCCATGCAGTCAAAATTCTGCTTGTCTCAAGATGAAATTCACCCCTGTGATCCTCAGTGCTGCCAGGCATCTTTCCCAGAGAGAATAGGTAGACAGGAAAGAACATGGAAAAAGAAAAATTAGGATTGAAGAGAAATGGGAAATGCTAGTGTTAGCAGTTTGTAAGTTATTGTATCAATGAATGTAATTTGTTCCCATTCATCACTGGGTTGCTATTATCTGGGGGTATAATTAGCATTCTTCCATATGGGAAGAGAAAGGACAGATAATGAAGGTGAGGGGCAGTTTGGAAGGTAGAAAAGTGCTGATCTGGTTTTGTTTCTATTCTAAACAGAATAACAATGTGACCATGATCAGGTACGTTAGCTTCTCTCGGCCTCATTTTCCTCAATGAAAGAAATTGAACCACACGATCTTTAACTTTGTGCATGGAATTTTGGTTCTGGACACAGTTAAAGTTGAAATGATTACTATCATGTATATGTTCATTAAAATAATTTTATTGATATGTGGACATAAAAGACATGTCTATTAAAAATAAGCAGAAATATTGAAGGACCTAAAGGGTAAATAAATTCCGTTAAAGTTCAAAAAGCTTCTTGAAAGAGGTGTCATTTTACCAAAGCCTTAAAAAGTAGGGAAGGATTTGAAAATACGGAGATAAGGACAGGAGGAGATTCAAGGTAGAGGGAACATTGGGAGTCAAAGTGCAGTGGCCAAAATACACAGATTGATAGAGAAGAGCCAGTAGTCCAGTTTCACATGGGAGTAGGTGTATGCAAAGGCATAGGAGGGGAGACAAGCCCAGGGAGACAGGAAAAGACAGGATCCCTACGGGTACTAAGTGCCAGGAAATGTGGTTGTGCTGTCCGTTTGGGGGAAGAGTTTTAAGGGCAGGGTTCCTGTTGACCCTCTAATGTTAAGTCTAGCCTATACTTGGTCATGATTTCCTCCTGGGTTGCTAAAGGTTCTTACTTCTCTGGATATATTTTGTATTTTGCATTTGCACTTGTGAATCCCAGCATTACAGAGCCAGACCATGTCAAGGTTGTTGTAATACAATGTTTTTATTTTACAGTTGTGGAAAATGAGGCATAATGACCTCTAGGGACCATTTAGCCAATCAGTGACAGAGCCACAGCTAGACCCTAGGTTCTCTACTTCTTAGCCTGGACACTTTTAACCATCCCTCTTAACAGAAGTCATTGCTACTAAGCCAAAATTAAGCCAAGAAAAAATAAGAGAAAGAGCTCTTCATTAGGTCTTAGAAAATAGAGTGTGGTTTTCTTTCACCAGCTTTCTCTGATTTTGAATAAGACATGGACTCTCTCCAAGTTTCAGGTTCTAAAACTCTGAAGTAATATGATAGGTTTCCACATTATATCAGAGATGTTAGAGATGATCAAATAGAATCATGTTTGTTAAAATTCTTCCACACGTATAAATCTCTATACAAATATAAGAAACTCTTTTCAACAGAGACTCCTTTCAAATTCCAAAAGTATGTACAATACATAATGAACACACAACTCCTCACCTTCCCACTTAAGACATGGTGACTGCTTATTACCCTTTGGGGATATCTCACAATATTTCCATCAGCAGTCTGTTATTCCTGGAGGTATAACTTTTGACTTGAAAAGTATCTTTTAGAGATGGAAATTGTAGGTGTGGTTGATCAATATCCTCTTGTTCATTTTACAAGATCACACCTGGGCATGAGTTAGAAGGAGGGGGCAAAAGGTCAGAACAATTTGCCTTTGCCTGATACTTACTTCATCATTATTACAGGACATGATCAGGATACTTTTGGGTTAAACAAATCTATTTTTTTTGATAAAGGAAAAAGGAGACATCCATTCACTTTCATAGGATTTAAATTAACACTAAAAAAGTTTCCCCATACAAACCTAGCCTGTTACTCTATCAGTAAACCTACAGTCTAAGAATCTTCAAAATAGAAAGAACTCAAGAGGTAGCCCAAGCCAATCTTTAACTTAGTACAGTAATGCCCTCCTATAGCTTCCCTGAAATCTGGTTCTCCTCCAGCCTCTGCTTAACCCCCCTCAATGACTGGGAGCTCACCTCCCATGCAGTAGCTCCTACTCTAGTTAGAAAGTGACTGTGTTCGTAAACTACACCTCCCTGTGACTTCAGCCTACTGAGTTTGTTCTACCTGCAAGGAGAAAAATAATGATGTCTGTTTCCTCTTCTACTTGGCAGACTTCTTAAATCCAGAATCAACCATCATGATCCTCTGAGTCTTCTCTGTCACTATCCTGGTCAGTCACTTCAAATGATCTCTAATGTTTTCTAAGATGCCACCAGAAACTGAATGCAGCCCTCCAGACTAAGCCTGACTCACCCAGAGAATGTGAGACTTAGGTCCTATGATGGGACAATAGGCTTTTCATCAGGGCTGAGGTTACAACTGTTTAAGTAGCTTCATCTTGCTTGCTTATGGAATGTAGGGCCCATTGATCTCCAGGCACCATCCCACATGGACACATGTACAGCCACCCCAGCAGCTCTCCTGCCCAGGTTGACTGGGATAACTCCAGATGTCTACTGCAGAGTCCAAATCAGTGTCTCGCTGTTACTCTAGATCCCATACAGCCCAAGCAAAGCTCATCCTCTCCCCCTAGTCTAGCTTCCCATTTCTACCAGTGATGCCACTGTTCTCTCAAATGACCTGAGCTCAAATCTTAGAGCCATCCTTGATTTCTCTCTTCTCCGCTTCAGGTTAGGCCCTATCTGGTCCCTCCTCTCGGTGCCTTTTGCACTGTACTTCCCTGTGCTTGGAATGCAGATGTGTCTCTGTCCCTCACTTTCCTCATATTTCTGTGCAAATGTCCTCTTATCAAGGAGACCTGCATTGACCACACTGAATAAAGCAGTCTTCATGCCCCGTCCTCATTGCTTCCATCTCCTTGATTCTGATCTTTTCTTTTCCATAGTACACATCATCATCTGGCACATTAACTCTGTGTTTATGTTGTCTGATTTCTTACACTAGAAATGTAACCTCTGGGCTGTTTTGTTCCTTGCAGTATCCCCAGCTCCTAGAAGAGGGACCAGTACATAGAAGGGGCTCAATAAATATTTGAGTGATGAAAGAATGAATGCATGAACCCAGGTCTATCTGATTCCACAATTAGTACCCTGTCCTGCATACATATTGACCAGGTGCCCACCCTGTTTCTCCTTGAACACATTTTCTAGTGAGCCCTATAGTGCTCAGCCACTAACGTGCACTCAAATAAATTGGTTGCTTTTCAGAATCAGCATTCGGGCTTTTACACAGCTGTTCGATGAGAACCTGAAGGAATTCACAAAGCCTCTCTATTCAGACACATTTTTCTCTTTGCCTATCACCACTGAGTCAGGTAAGCCTAACTTTTCCATCTACCCACATAGTCTGCCAACTGCCATGTCACTCACAAGGGCCTCTACTGGGGAGATCAGTGACTTGGCAGGTGGTGGGGGGAACATTTATTTTCACTTGTAATTTAATCTTTATGTGGTCATGGATTGATATGGATTAGAGGAATTGCACAACTTTTGTAGAAGAATGGATTGAAAGGGGATTAATCTCAAAAAGAAGGGAGAAGTACCAGATTTTTTTTATATATTAAAAATCAATTTTTAAAAAAGTAGTGGGTAAAAAACATTCAAATCAAGAGTCTGCACAGGCTAAAACATAAGTACAAAAGGCTTTCAGTTTACATAGGAATGTATACATGCATATACATAGAAATGCATGGGAAAAAAAGACTAGAAGAAAAAGCACCAAAATATTAACACTGAAAGTCTCAAAGTAGTGGGATTATAGGTAATTCTTTTGCCTTTGCTTATTATTTGACACTTTTACACTATAAATAATTTTAACACACTTTGCATAAATTTATGAAACTTCTCTGGCGTTTTAAAAACAAAGCCTGAGTAATAATAATAGCTAATATTTACTGCCACCTTCTCTGAGGGCATACAGAGAAGCATTATACATAGAATAATGTATCCAATCCTCACTACAACCTTTCGAGGTAGATATTATTATCATCCACATTTTAAAGGTGAGGACCTGGAACACCAAGAGGTTAAGTAACTTGCCCAAAGTAGTAGAGCTGGTATTCTGGTACTTTCTGCCTGAGCCCTTAACCTCTGCACTATACTGCCTTGGAATATTTCCATCATACTGCAGATATCATTGTTTTTCAGTACATGGTTCCTTGATACAATTATCTGCCTGAACCTTTCCCTGTAGCCAGTGTTCTACAATGCTTGTTCTCAGGAAGTTCTTCTTCATAGCTAAAAGTTTTTCATGCTGCATGATGAAAGATGACTCAGCCTCACTAACACTCCCAACTATTTATACCAAATATAGGGATAATCTCCCACTTCCCAAACCAAAAAGGGATCAGAACACAGTTAGAAGGTTTTAGATGTTTGTTTATAATTCAATGTTAAGGAAGGGTTTTGTAAATATAGTTCTTTCCTTTTCGAAATACTGTTATGCAACAAAAATTATATGTAGCCCAATAAAGGAAGATACTAAACTTACATTCAAAAAAGAATATTAACCACATTAAAAGAAAATGATTGTGTTGATTTGATGAGTCTTATAAAGTGACATTGAATAAGCAAACCCAAGGGCTTAAAATGAAACTCCAAAAATGGATTACTCCACAGACCTAAATGTAAGATCTAAAACAATAGAACTTTTAAAAGAAAACAGAGTAGTAAATCTTTGTGACCTTGGATTAGGAAATGGTTTCCTAGATAGGACATGAAAAATACAAGCCAACAAAAGAAAAAAAATAGATAAATGGGACTTAATCAAAATTAAAAACTTGGGATAAAGAGAGTGAAAAGACAATCTACAGAGTAGAAGAAACTATTTGAAAATCTCATATCTGCTAAGAGTCTAGCACCCAGTGTATGTAAAGACCTCTTACCTTATAACTTAGTAATAAAAAGACAAAAACAAAGGGTATGAATAGGCATTTTGCCAAAGAAAATATACATATGTCCACTGGGCACATGAAAAAAGCTCAAACCATTATTCCTCAGGGAAATGCAAATCAAAAGTGCAACAGGGCACCACTTTACTCCCACTGGAATGGCTATAATCAAAAAGATAATAACAAGCGTTAGCAAGGATATGGAGAAACTGGAACCTCCATGCATTGCTTGTGAGAATGTGAAATGGTGTAGCTGCTTTGGAAAATGGTTTTGCAGTTCCTCAAAATGTTAAGCCTATAGTGAACTATCTAACTCAGCAATTCCACTCCTAATTATAAACCCAAGAGAAATGAAAATGTATGTATATCCACACAAAAACTTGTTCACAGATGTTTATAGCAGCATTATTCATAATAACCAAAAATAGAGCTAACTCAAATGTCTGTCAGTGGATAAACAAAATGCGATCTATCCATATGATGGACTATTATTCAGACATATAAGGGAATGAAATACACACTACACCATGGATGAACCTTGAAAACATTATGCTGAGTGAAAGAAGCCAATCACAAAGCTCACATATTTACAGTTCAGTTTTTATGAAATGCCCAAAATAAGCAAATCTTTGAAGACAGGAAGTTCATTAGTGATTTCCAGGGGCTGGAGGCAGGTAAGAATGGAGAAAGACTGGGAGAAGGTATGGGGTTTCTTCCGAGGGTGATGAAAAGGTTACAAAATTAAATGTAGTGTTTGCAAAACTCTGTGACCATGCTAAAAATCATTGAATTAAACTATTTAAATTGGTGTATTACAGGATATGTGAATTATATTTCAATAGAGCTATTTTTAAAATGAGCTACTCTTACCTATTCACAAACTCCCAGTGGCAGTATCACACCAGATAATAAAAAGGAAGTTTTGTTAAAATAACTCAGAAATTCACTGAATGTCCTAGAGTCCCGATGCCCTGTCTTGTTTCATACAAGCGAGACACCATTTGTATCTTGGTGGCAAACTGCTGGCCTTTATCTCAAGTGCCCTAAGCTTTACATGCAACCACAAATGAGTCCAAAATTCTTCTCTAAGCTGAACACTATTAACTTCAGAACTATAATGACCGAGCTAGCATTACAGGGTAGTAGCCGGCATTCCGTCTTCCGGGCTGCATACTCCTGGCCTTTAGATAGTAAATGCCTCCGTGTGGGCACTGTGTAAATTCTTCTGTAATAAGCTTCCTGGGAGACAGGGTTGCGGTAGATCTCCTCTTGGTCCTTTAGCACAGATTTCCCTACCTGGGTCTGTTATTTCTATCTGGACTCTTGTAGAGCCTTTGTTTGGAGTTATTGAAGGAGTGAGTGCTGGTCTGTTCTTAATCGGCATGCTCGTGGCCGTGGCTGCCTTGTTCATCTGCAGACAGAAAGTGAGGTGAGTACAAGGATCCCTTTGGTGACTGGGCCCACAGCTTTAAAGATACACCTGGCAATGCCATTTAGCCCAAAAAGCAAGAACGGAAAATAATTTCACCAGGTTGAATACCTTTTGTTTCTCAAGAAAAACACAGAAGTGAAACCCCAAAACCATGATTCATTTTTTTCAGCCTTTCTACATACCACTGACAAGTTTTGCCCCGATCAAATGACTGAGGGGCCGGCTGCAGTTTCATGTGAATGTGAAATAACTCCTTTTGGACAGGGAAAAAAAACAAAAGTTTTTGTGTGATTCGGTCTCCTCATAAAGACAGATGTCTGCAAATCATTTGCCCAAGTGCTTTTCTGAAATACGCTGAAAAGTGTGGTTGACATCAACATTTTGTGGCTTATAATGCATGCTAATTTAAGAATGGACCAGAAAGAACCAAAGAGCCTATGGCCCGTGCCAGGCCCTCTTCTCCTAGGGAATTTGTTTTATCTGGCGCACAGTCATTTCTTGCATCTGAGGTTTACTGTTTTTTCTTTTAAGGAAAGTTTTATTGAGAGTGTGGGAAGTGATGATGACCTGTAGCCAAAAATCAGAAAACACATCTTCAGCTATTGCAGAGATCTGTTTCTGAGTGGGAAAAAAAGCTATTTCTTCTTTAGGTTCTTCCTCCCTCTTCCCTCCCTCAAAGAGAGGTTGGCTGAGTGTAAATCTAAATGATGCTGAAAAATCCCTATCCGCACAAACACACACAGCCTTACCATAAATGGAAAAATTTAGTTACATCAAGTCTCATCATCAGAATGTAAATCCTCTCCTTTGTTTCAGCCACGGCCGAGAAAGGCCCTCTGCCCGCCTGAGTATTCGCCGGGATCGACCGTTATCTGTCCACTTGAACCTGGGCCAAAAAGGGTGAGCCACCACTTTTTCCTTCACATAATTTATTGCAAGATGAGCCGACGGTAATATGTGACAGGTGCTGTAACAAGGTCTTCCTTTTTCTTTTGGCTTCCCTTCGCAGTAACCGGAAGACTTCTTGGTAAGAGAGAGATAACTCATTAATTACTATATTACCTGCTTTTGAAAATACAACTTAGGCTGGCCGTGACATTTTCTCTTTTCTTCAGTAACTCTTTTCTTCCTATTGTATTTTTTACTCTAGCCCCATAAAAGTAAATCAGTTTGAAGGGCACTTCATGAAGCTGCAGGCTGACTCCAACTACCTTCTCTCCAAGGAATATGAGGTACATCTTGGACTCCATGATGATTCCCTCAGCACCGCTAGTCCTTAGAATCTCCCTCCCAGCCTTCCCTGTGGATTCACAGATTGACTGGGCTCAGGAGTTAGGGTGATGCTTAGGATCCCAGCCATAAACTCTTTTACACCTGAATCAATACCCTGGACGATATACGCCCTAGTTTCGGAGGCCAGTTCTATCTCCAGAATAGCACAGCAAAGAACATACTACCTAGATCAGGTGGTAAGGCAGAAAGAGCAAAGCTCAGGTGCAAGCCTGATGCTGTCGGTTATTTAACCTGGTCTTTTGCTTGACTAGGAGACAGCGTGGTTTGGTGAAAAGTGCCCAGCTTTGCCCCCTGTGACCTGGGGCAAGTTAGGTATCCTGTCTGAGCATCCTCTGCAAACTGGAGGTTAGAATACCTTCTGCAGGGTGTCGTGGGGGTCAGCGCTAATGTACAAGGCAGTCCATAAACAGCTAGTGTAACATATTCTTACATTACTGTGTATCTCAAGAACTGTATGATTTGCTGTACTCTGTTTCATATCCTCCACTTGCAAACTTTTTTGACCTCATAGGACTTAAAAGATGTGGGTCGAAACCAATCATGTGACATTGCACTCTTGCCGGAGAACAGAGGGAAAAATCGTTACAACAATATATTGCCCTGTGAGTTTTATGTCAAAATTTGTAATAGTCTTCTTTTAGCCATTTCTTCTCTTTTCTGGGAATAAAATGGGGCTAAAGTATATGGTATAGCTGGATATGGAAGATCTGAGGCTCTGAGTGTCTTTAAAAAAGAATGACTTGTATGTTATTACACTTCCCTCCAAAGGAATAACAACCAGTTTAAATTCTGGTGATGAGAGGCCTCTTCTGCCATTGACATTTCACTGTGTGGTCCTACTGCTTCTCCTAGGAGGCCTGAGCACAGTAACAGGTTAACAGCAAGGGCCAGCCTGGGTTTATTTAAGTCTCTAGTTAGCAATTATTATATATTCGTTTATTAGCCTTACCCTATTAGGTGAGCAATAGAAGGTAGTTTTTCTGGATTAAATTCACGCCAGCAGTGAGGAGTTGCTGGCCCCTGCATCAGACAAATGTCAGTGTTACGAAGGCAGAAACACAGAGGGGGCTTCAAAGAACATTTGACTTGTTTGTTTGTCTGTGTTTATGGGCCACCTATGCAACTTGGGGTGACTTAGTTATCCTGTCTGAGCCTCATCTGTAAAATGGAGATGAGAATATACCTCTCCTGTGGGACCATTGTGGGGTCAGAGCTGCTGCAGGTCAAATACCAAGCATCCAAGAAACTGTAGGAAGAATACCCGAGACTCAGTGTCAAAACTCCCTCAACCAACTCCCTTCCAGATGACGCCTCTCGAGTAAAGCTGTCCAGCGTAGATGATGAGCCGTGCTCCGACTACATCAACGCCAGCTACATTCCCGTGAGTGAGCCGCTAGCACCGCGGGCCCACATGACACCCTGGGGGTGGCCATGTAGAGATAGCCCTCCTCCTGTAAGCTCCTGCTCTTCTCAGGTCTGGAAACGTATAGGTGTCAGGAGACCACGTGTGATGCCCTAACACGCAGGACATCTAATTCAATCACTGCTAAAACCCATAATGAGCCCAGGAGGCAGTTGCAAATGTTGTTTTCTCTCCACAGTCTTCAGCCAAGAGCAGAGCTCCCTAAGGAGCAGGACTGCCACTGCTCAGGCCACCTAGCTAGGGAAAGTAACTTGGATTTTAAAAACCACAGACACAACTCAAAGGTTTTGTGAAAACTTTGGGCTCAGATTCTGGCTAGCATCTTGCCAACTTCCAACAGCACACAGCAGTGGAAAAAGCTTTAAGGTCAGACAGATCCAGGTTTGAATCCCATCTGTGCCCCTTGCTGACTATGTCACTTCTGCAAGCCTCCGTTTCCTTTTCCAAAAAGGAAAACCATCCATGCACTTGGTAAGCACTGTATAGTCAAGTGCTGACTCTAAGTCAAACACTGGTGTGTGTACAGGCATAGGGTGAGGTGGAATCCTGACCCTCAAGAACTCTGAGCAGGGTTGGGCATCAGAAATGACAAGGCGATACCATAGGAAACAGGCTAGAGCAGTGTGTCTCCAACTCTAACCTACATCCCCATGCAGGGGCCTTGTTAAAATGCTGATTATGATTCTGCAGGCTGGAGTAGGCCCTGGGTTTCTGCATGTCTAACAAGCTCTCAGCTGATCCCTCTGCTGCTGGTCTTAGGACCCTCTCTGAGTAGCAAGAGGCTAGGGGTTGCCATGGGAGCTTGAACATCATCCAGCTGAGACAAAGATACAGGAAGCCTCAGCAGAGCAGGCAACATACTGAGACTTTGAGAATAAACAAGGATTAGCCGGATGAGGGGCAGTGTTTGGGCTGGGAGTGGAGGGTGGCAGAGGTGACATAATGTAGACAACCTGAGGAGAGGCAAGGAGAGCAAAAAACTTCAACTTGGATCTGTAAGTAATTCTGCATTGCTGGAGTACAGAATAAGTGGGTGAAAATATCCTAGTTCACAGAGTTATGGTTAAGAGTAAGTAAGATCTGTGAAAGCTCTGACCCCTGGCATGTCACCAGATAGATGCTCACTTAGCAGTGGTTTCTCTTCCTTAAGTTTTCTTGCATGATATCTTTTACCAACATTTGAGTGTCACTTATCCAAATCACCACAACTCTTCAATGTGAAATAGGGAAAGAGCCTGACCAAAGTCAGTCCTTCAGACAGTCTGCACACACACACACTTCTAGATTATTGCCTGAGTCCTCCACTGCCCTTTAGAATAGATCCAGCCTAGTAAGTGGGATTTGGGTGTTTTAACAATAGTTATGTGTTCTGGCCTTTGTCCTTCCTGCTCCCAAGCCTTGACTCTTCTGTTAGTATCTTTTTCTCAAGTCAGGAGCCTGGCAAAGACCAGCATATCATCCAATCTGCAGAGCTAGCGTTTTCTTTATAGTTCTGAAGAGGCCCATTGTTTCTGACTCTCCATATTGTAAATCCATTGCAGGGCAACAGCTTCAGAAGAGAATACATCGCTACTCAGGGACCTCTTCCTGGCACCAAGGATGACTTCTGGAAAATGGCCTGGGAACAGAACGTCCACAACATTGTCATGGTGACCCAGTGTGTGGAGAAGGGCCGAGTGAGTGAACAGTCTCCCTGACTTCTGAGCTTTGCTTTCCTTCACCTGGATGGAATTCTATCCCACCGTCAAAAGTGAAACCCCCCCAAAAGCATAGGCAGCATGTGAGAACACTGTGAAGGAAGCCACTCGGTTATAGAAGGCTCTAGTAGGTGATGCCCAATTCTGGTTCTGGGTCTGCAGTTTCAGTCAAAGGTGTCGCCATTTGATCCCTGGGTTGTCAGGAGCGTCCATCCTTCTGTATATGGTGAGAGGGGCACCTTGCCAGAGTCACTGGCTTTGTTACTACTTTTAGGAGAGAACTGAATTTCAGGCTGTGTCTGCTCACAGGGAAAATAGATCTGGACAAATTAAACAAAGCTCTTGTACTCATAGCCTTCTGCTTTCCATGGTGACTTTGAGGATTAAAAGAGAGATGACATGAGAAGCACCCAGTACCTCTGGTCAATAAATATATGTTCATAATCCATTCTCTTGCCTTTCCACATGTAAATGTGAACTTAGCTAAATGTCCAACTGTCCAAAGATTACTTGGCACATGGCACATGGTCCGGGTTAGGACAGTGGTATTAAATGTAAACAGAACAGGGACAGGAAGACAGTGCCTGCCTCTGCCCAGCTAGATCTTTCTTCAGAAAGAGTCATTGCAAGACATGGTCTGTCTGCTAATGGAACTGAAATGCTGAGAGAACAACACAGGCCATGCGCCTGGGAGGTAGGTGAATCCAGAAGTCGGGCTTGCTCCTTGGGCTGTATCTCTGCTCATGCGCAGCAGCAGCCCCTTGGCAGCACGGGCCACCAGCAGGTTAGGCAGAGGCAATGAGGAGACTTTTAGCAGCTGATCCACAGTCACTCCTCAAGGAGACCTTCCAAGGAGGGAAAGTCCAAGTTCATAGAGGAATCAGTTTCCAGACTCCCTTTTGCTCTGTGTTCGTCTAGGTAAAGTGTGACCATTACTGGCCAGCAGACCAGGATTCCCTCTACTATGGGGACCTCATCCTGCAGATGCTCTCCGAATCTGTGCTGCCTGAGTGGACCATCCGGGAATTTAGGATATGCAGCGTAAGTCAGTTTGTTTGACTTCATCTGACAGCCCAACTTGGGGAGCTGAAAGACGCCTCTGGCCCCCGTCTCTGCTGGTTCCTCCCCTGTAGCCTCAGCCCACGGGAACTGCTGTACGGGCCCAGCCCTCACACAGGAAGCTCTGCCTTAGGCCCTCCTCTTATGACCCCCTCTGCTCTTACAGGAGGAGCAGCTGGATGCACACAGACTCATCCGCCACTTTCACTTTACTGTGTGGCCGGACCATGGCGTCCCAGAGACCACCCAGTCCCTGATCCAGTTCGTGAGGACTGTCAGGGACTACATCAACAGGACCCCTGGCGCTGGGCCCTCCGTGGTGCACTGCAGGTACCCAGCCATGTGGGGCCCATGAATGGCAGCCGGGAGTCTGAAACAGGGCATAAGCTCAGGGAATCTGGGGCATAGAGTATTTACTTGGCTGGGCCCACCAGCCTGCCTGGGCTCCGAGGATGCCAGGACACACTCATCTCCCTTCTGCCCAATCTCTCGCCTTTTCACAGGCCTCTTCTTTTCCATTTTCTCCACCTCCCACCTCTCTCTCACCCGCACTCTCCATCTCTCACTCTCCCTCTTGCTCTTTTTCCTACTGTACAAAATGCAGAGTCCTCGTGTGACTTCCAGGGTCTCCAGAATAGGGCCCCATGTCAGCCTCCCAATCCACATTCCCAGAAACTCACCTCCAACTCCTGCCAGAAAGGAGGCTGCACGTGCCTATTCTGGCCTCTTGCCATTCCTACTCCTGGGAATGGTCTCATATCTCTCTTGCACTCAGATAAGCCCTAGCTATCCTTCAGGATCCCTGCTCTAGACCTCCCTCCAGGTCAAGGAGCATTTGCCATCTCTAGCAACCAATTTTGCTCTTAACTTTCTCCCTCTTGACTTTTCTTTGCTTTAGACTATATGCCCATAAAATCAACCTTATAAGCAATCTCTCTCTGGGGAGCCTGGTATTTAGCTAATTAATGTTTGCAGCAACACTTTGATAGGCCTAACTGAATGGCACTAATAAATAAAGAGCAGGGAATTGCTACTGTAAGAGAAATGTCAAATGCACTTGTTTTCTCCCAATCAGCCCAGCACCCTAGGAGCCCTGCTTTTATGTGTCATCAGAAGCCTGATGCTTTGAATAGGAATGTGAGGCACTCCAGAGCTTCCTGCTTTCTGAAGAATGGCAGGCATTTTCACCCAGTACCACTGGAGAATTGTTCTTCTTTACCTTATAAATATGTGCACCAAAAATCCCCAGGTTATACAATCACTGGGGGAAGCAATTTGGCAATCGCGAGTGAAGTTGAAGGTATTCACACCCCGTCACCTAGTAGTTCTGCTTCTAGATGTCAACCCTAGAGAAATCCCCATGTGTGCAACATGGTTTTTAAAAAAACAAGCTGAAAGTGATACCACTGTTTATCAGTCAGGAATGGATTCATGATAGATGAAGTTGCAGTGGTTTATGACCTCTGAAGAATTGTTAAAAGAAATTAGATCTACATGCAACAACACGGATAAATCTCAGAACACAGTTTAAGTAGAAAAGTTGGCAAAATAATACATAAAACACACTACCATTTTAGTAAATTTTTGAAACCCATAATGTAAATCTATTATTTATGGATTCACATGTATGCAGGAGAAGCATAAAAACGGGCATGGAAATCATACACACCAAGTACAGAGCAGTACTCATTCCTGGCAGGGTGGAGGAAGGAAGGAGAAGGAGCTGGAAGGCCGGTGTGCTAGTTTATATTGCTTCGAGAGAGCACACTGAGAGAAAGAAGTGGCCCTATATTCTCCCCAACTTGGGAGGCAAAAGAAAGACTGTGCTCGAGTCTCTGGCTGCAGCCCTGTGAGGCTGCTTCAGTAAGACGGCTCAGCCTTCCTCCTGTGTCTCTCCCAGTGCTGGTGTGGGCAGGACTGGAACCTTCATCGCACTGGACCGACTCCTCCAGCAATTAGACTCCAAAGACTCAGTGGACATTTACGGAGCAGTGCACGACCTAAGGCTTCACAGGGCTCACATGGTCCAGACCGAGGTAAGAGGTCCAGGCTGAGGGACACAGACCACGCTCCCTGTCTCCCTACCCCAAAATGTCCAGGGTGTTCATCGGACAGGGGCAGGCAACTATGACTCAGGAAGAGAAAGAGGACTGAATGAAGATGTTTTGTAGGCCTTGTAATTTTAAAACAAATTTCAGGGACCTTGAAGATGATGTGTACCCTTATGTTTACAGAGCCAGCTGCCCATCTTCTCTAGGTGCATAGGAGGAAGGACGGATTTTTGTAGATCAGTGCATTATACATGGGGGACAGACCAGGCTGGTCCATCTTGAAGGTCTTTTTAAGACAGGCTGGTGGGTGAGCGCAGGAACTTCGTTTAGTAAGGAAGAAGCAGATTCCCATGTCGTCCCTCCTCCCTTCCACCCTATGTCTGGAGACCCAAGGGAGTGTACGTTGATTGCAAAGGATAAATGCTTCCGTTTGCATAGTCCTTTGGCACTTGCAGGGCATTTTTGAACATGTTATCAAATTTTCACAGAAAAGCAGATAAAAGAGGTATTATTTTCCATTTCCAGGCTAGAAAACTGAAGTTCAGAGGCTAAAGGGCTGGGCACAGCTATGAAATGGCTGAGCTGGGATTTGAACCCTGTTCTAGACAACCCCAGCTAAGCCCTAAGCCTCAAGTCCATTGCCCCACAGTCTCAGGGTCAGATCTGTGCCCCCATACAGACCAGACTTGTCATTCATTCCCCTGCGTAACTGCCATGCAGGTTCTCTTACCCCTGTGTTTTTCCAAGTAACTGCAAAATCCTCTATTAAAAAAAAACAGAAACAATTCCCATGGTCTAAAAGGTAAAAAACTCTACCTGCCTGCATATCCTCTCATACAGTCACAGCATGAAAACCATGCAGGGGGCGGGCTGTGTAGAAAGGGGGTGTCCTACAATAAGCCTCCCCTAAGCTTTGTTGAACCCACTTTTCCCAAAACTACCTTGACTGTGGATTCTTTTCTTGTGCAGCACATATCGATATTCTGCATAGCTCATGTGTTTGAACACATCTGGGAAAACACTGGTGTCATTCCTCCAGGAGGTAGCGCCCACACGTGGGATCCTGTCACCACCATTGCTTGGGCGGGGAGTACTTCCACTGTAACTATACAGTCTATTGTGAATATTTTCATTATGGAATTTTGTAAAAATACATGAAAACTAGGGGAAATTGTGTAAGGAATTTTCAGGTACTCAAACCCCTGCTTCTGTACTATCAGTGCTCTGTGTTCTTTTTCATCTACATCCCACATACAGTTCTCCTACCCCATGATCTCACT
Organism: Manis pentadactyla; assembly: GCF_030020395.1. Lineage (NCBI taxonomy): Eukaryota > Metazoa > Chordata > Mammalia > Pholidota > Manidae > Manis > Manis pentadactyla. Next base: position 62,540,397 of record NC_080028.1, on the reverse strand, counting down.
GAAACAATTTAAAGCAAATCCTACATATCAAACACCATTGCATCCTTAAATAATGTATGTGTGTGTGTGTATATTCTTTTTAAAGTCGTGACCACAATACCATTATCATATCCAACAATTTTAACCATAATCCCTTAATATCATCTAATACCCAGTGTCATTTAATATCCAGTGTCTAAATATCCCTAAGTATCTAAAAATTACCTTTTATACTTGGTTTGCATTAGAATCCAAAGCTCACACATTGCATTTGGTTGAAGTCTCTTACAAACTTTTTAAATCCATAATAACCCTCCCTCCAATTTGTTTCCCATGCCATTTATTTGTTGAAACCAGCTCATTTGTTCCATACATTTTCCCATTCTGGGTGTGGCTGACTGCTTTTCCATGGTGGTAATGTATTCCTCTATCCCCATAGTTTTTGTCAACGGGTCATTAGATCTAGAGGCTCGATGAAATTCAGGCTCACTTTACCATCAAAATGCCTCACGGCTGGTGCTGAGGTACTTCCTGTTGGGTCACATCACTTCCTGTCTGTGTCTCTCCATGCTAATGAAACTGGCAGTGACCATCCACTGTAATGTTCCCCATCAGCCTTTTCATCAAGACCTTTCAGTGGTTTGGGCAGCCATTGATGACTGTGGCTGACTCTGTTACTTCATTACGGGCTGTAGAATTATATCACGCTGTATCGTTGTTGTTATCCTTCAGCTTTCTCCTTGTGACTGTGAGCTCCTATGGGCTAGGAACTTGTTTCCCTTCTTTCAATCCTCAATATTTTTTTGAATCTGTTAAATGAATGAACAAATATCCTACAATTATGTTGCTAAAAATCAGCATCAGTGATTCATTATTAATGTAGTGTCATTTCCACAAATGCAAACCATACTTAATATGTAATTTGGGAAAGAGGAGGTGATCACGTTGTAAGTAAGTGTGTGTCCAGGCCCCTTAGTTATTGTCAGAGGTTTCTGGGTCCATGGGTCACTTCCATACACCTGCCCACAACTCTGCAGACACATTCTGGTGCAGAGCAGGCACTCCCTACTGTAAATGCCCCTGGCTGGCTTGAGGGCAAGCACGATATGCCAGTGCTCTCTCTTCCTTCCTCCTTCTCCCGGGATGTAAGTCCTTCTCCCAGTCCTCTTCTTCTCCTCCTAACCTCCTGAGGATTGTATGGCTCTGACTCCTCAGTGTTAGAGTTCCCAGAGATTTTGCCTTCAGGCACTGCTCTTCTCTCTCTCCATCTTCTTTCTTTGTGATGTCTTCCACTTGCATGAATTCAAGAACCATGTACCTGGCTCGTGTTTCCCCAGTCTTATTCTCCTTCCCCAGCACTCATCTAAGTACCTGCTTACGGACAGCTCCACCTGGAACTTATAGTCATCTCAGACTCAAAACCCTCAAACCTGAGCTCATTATCCATCTTTAAAGAAAGAAACAATAACAAGAAAAGCACTCCTGCTCTTGCTCCTTCCAGCTTCAGGAAACAATGCTGCTGTCCATCTGCCCTCCATGCATCTGCCCAAGCAATGATTGCACGTCCTTTCCTGAGGTTCCCACACTCAAGCCAGCACTGAGTCCTCCCGGTTCTCTACATCTTCTTGACCTAGTCTAACCTGGCCCCCAGGGCCCTTGCTCAGCCCTGGACTGACCCCATGGGAGAGCAATAACCTCGGAGTGGAGCTCCTGCCTCCAGCTTCTGCCCTAACAACTCTTTGTCACCACTGCCCCAAGCAAAGTTTCTTAATTTCTAATTGTGTCAACTCCCTGCATTAATATCTTGGAAAGCTCACCATTGCTTTAAAGCAAAGTTCAGACTCTCAGCCCAGTATACAAGACTCTTCATAACCTGGCTCCAACTGACTTTTCCAGGTTCGTGTCAGAACATGACCCACCCCCATTGTTATACAATCTGCCACAATTAAGAAAGTTTCCCCCAACCTGGGCCAGAACCAACTTTGGTTCTTTTGATGATAATAAAATAAGCATTGTAGTAAGATAGAAATTTTCTCTCTCCTTTTTTTTTCTCTATGAACTCATGGGGGAAAATATGTTCCCAGCCTGGGGCAAATTACCTTTGAAACCAAAATCAGTCAAAGGGAGAAACTCATTTATTGCTTACAAGCAGTTGTCCACTTCTGCTTGCCCATGTCTCTCACAACCGGGCTGCAAAAAGGGGCTCCACCCAACCTTTCCAGACCAGATACGCCCTCCTTCCCCATGTAATCACCTATTGATATGGAGATGAATTACTTCTCTCCACCCCTTGGAAACACCTGTTGATATGGAGATGAATTAAGGCCAGGCAAAAGATTCTCGAAATACTGCAATTTTATCCACACTCTGTCAAACAAAATCCCAAACAATACCCAGATATCGCCTGTCTTGTTTAACTATTTGCCCATGGTGGGCTTCCTTTATAGTCTCAGAAGCCCTGGTCCCAGAGCTGAGGTGGCTCACTTGGTCCTGAGAGTGAGCACAGGTGGTGTGATCCACAGCTGAGCCAGAGGAGGCAAAGAAAGAAGGACATTCCGACCCCTATGTTACTTGTCTGTGTCCTTGGGGGATAGCCAGCCTCTCAGCTTCATTCTACCTTATCTGGGCTTCAAAGGGATGTGATCTTCACAAGTTTTAATAAATATATCAAAGAGCAAGAATTTTTAAAACAAAGAGGCAGTTCCATAGGGTATTTTCAAGTGTATCCCTCCTTCTAGCTTGCCTTAGGAGAAATTTTCAGCCTGGCTCTAGGAGAGACACTGAGGAAGTAATCACTTCTCAAAGAACAATAGGTGATAGTCACAGGCTGTCAATCTCATTTGCTTCCCATGAGGAGGAAATAGTGGGATTTTGGAGGAATAAGCATCTCAGTGCCCATTTGGGGGGATTGTCCTGCGGGTTTCCCATGACCCATATACCTTTCATTTTAGCAGCACTAGACTTCTCACAGCTTCCAGAACATACGTGTGCCCTTTCATATTATTTACATCACTTGGAGTGTCCGTACTTCTTTGCTCAGATTCTTACAAATGTCATCTTTTCTCTCTAGTTCGATATTTCCCTTCTTACAAAATGAACCTGATGGCTGCTTCTTACATATGAAGCTTTATGCACAATTGTATCTTACATTTGTCATTTTGTAGATATTTGTTCACATACCCACCTCTTTACTAAACTGAGCACTCAGGAGCCATGAAAGACGACAATTCTATAAATACCATCTAATACTGCAACTGTTACACTACAACTGGTGGTGAAATTGAATAGAACTGAGGCTTCACAAGTCAGAGAAAAAAATGATCTTTACAATCTGAGGTTCATAAATTAGAGTCCATTAAGAATAAAGTGGGAAGCACATTAACAATCTGAAGATTTTAGTAGTAATCATTTTCAAAGGGACAGTCTACTGAGAAAAGGAGAATTTAAATTTAAGACAAGGAAAATTAATGAATATTAACTGGTTTCAAAGCCAATGGTGGGTTACTGTTGAAGAATTTATTAATAAGATGTAGCACAGGGGTACTAGAGCTCAGCCACAGCTGAACTCTTAAGTTCCCAAAGTAATATCCCAGTAGGATTGAAAATACGAATCATGCTTTGGATGGGAGGAAACAGGAATGTGTCGGTGTATATTTGGTGAATTGTTTTCAAGATGGCAAAAAGAAGCTGTCTATACTAACCACTATTTTCAGAAGAGTACCCTGGAATTTTCAAGATTGGGGTCACATAAAACAACCACATACGAGTAGGGTTTCTGAGCAGAAATGCAGAGACTAGCTAATATTAGCTAATATTAATGCAGGCCTCATTTGTGATTGATGTGTTCCTTTAAAATGTCTGAATCTAATGATTATTCCAAACCTACCTTATGAAGTCCCCTTGGTTGAGGACCACACTAGCCTCCTATCAGGGGCAGTGCCTAGAGCAAACCCATAAAAATAAATACTTGCTCATTTTTAAAGATCATTGGTGATGGAAGACCTTATACTCTCAGTTGTATCTCAAACCTTTAAAATACTCCAAAGCTGACCACACTAATGACCTTAAACATGGGGACCAGGAATGTTTTTCAGTATCCATCTAACAGACAGCAACAAAAGTCTTCTACCCTTGAATGGTCAAAGGAAGTTAGCAGTAGGCGAGACCGTGGCCTCCTTGTTTTATAGACAGGGAACTGAAATCCTGAGCCCGCAACCAGGGCAGGAGGAGGCCGGCCAGAAGCCCAGTGTCCCTCTCGTGCTGCTGTGATCTCCGGCCATCTCCTCTGTGCCTGGGCTCTGAGCACTTGCTGTGTTACCTGGCGGGGCCAATGCCAAGCACTGAGGTGGCTCAGACATCCATCCATTAGCTCGGCCTGAAGGAAGGAAGGAGGCCCAGTGCACAGGGTCAGCTGCCTGTGGAGCTTCTGCTATCAGTGGAGGTCTTTGGGGTGTCCTAGTGGTCACCAAAACACTGGCTTCTCTATCTTTGCTTCTATTTCATAATTAATGAGTTCCCAGATGATTAATAGTGACTGTCTGTGACACTGTGTAACCATTTGTAGTTCCCTGCAGTCAGCCAGCATCTTTGAGATTCTTCCTGGTGCCAGACTTGGAAGCTGGGCAAACCAAGATAAATAAGACACTAACCTTGCCCTCAAAGAACTGACAGTCCAGTGGGGTCTGTTGTGCATGCCCCCTTTTTCCCATTCCACTTGCAAAAGAGAGGGAACAAAACAGTGGAGTACACAGTGAAAAGATTTTTTTCATTCAACACTGCAGTGAAATTAAGATTCATCTAAGAAAACTGGTGAAGTATAAAGAATGTGAATGTGAACCCTAGGATCAAATCCTAGGGGCCCATTTCTTAGCTGTGTGAACTTGGATCCAAGTTTCTTAACTTCTCTGAGTCTCCATTCATATGAATGATTATATCTGTTTGACAAAGTTGTCAAATTAATCAAATGAGATAATTTATGTAAAATGCCATAAATCATTCATCTATTTAAATTTGCTGACTATATAGGCCCCCGTCACTGTGGATGTTTTGTGACTCCCTCGACTTTCTTATGCTTGAGAACTTGCCTTGCCCTGACATGTTTTCTGCTTTTTCATAGTGTCAGTATGTATATCTACATCAGTGTGTAAGGGATGTCCTTAGAGCAAGGAAGCTACGGAGTGAACAAGAAAACCCCTTGTTTCCAATCTACGAAAATGTGAATCCAGAGTATCACAGAGGTAGGAGTGTTTTACTTTGCTAACCTGTAAGTTCATCTATCAAGGACTGATGAATCTGGAAACCATTAATAACGTAAAACCCCTCCAACATGCACCATCCATTTCTTCTATCCAAAGGCCCTCACAACGTGGCAACAGGGAGGAGAGGCAGAGTGGGGAGGGGACCCCCCAGTGGGGCATGGATGTCCCGTGGTATCGCCTCCCATCTGGCCTAATGGGTCCTTTATTAAGGACTCTGCCTAACATTTCTTTTCTAAGCAATCAGGCTCATCGCTGGGGAGGAAGTTTTAAAATCATAACTGGGAATTCAAATTGTAAAATTCCCTTGGAGAAGAATTTGGCCATATCTATCAAGGTCCTTAATATGGTCTTATCTTGTCACCTAAGTACTGAAAAAGCTTTGTGCATGATGATTTTCACAGCTAAAAGTCTGAGTGAAAAAAAACTAAGTGCTTAACAGTGGGAGACTAAGTACACCATGGTGCAGTCACTTAATAGAATATGATGCAGTCATTACGAGGGATATTTTTGAGGATATCATAATAATATAAATATTCTTATAAATAAATAAGAAAAGCAGACTGTAAAACAAACAAAAACAATACACGGTGGGGGGAAAAGACACTGGAAAGAAATATACCACAGTAGTAAAACAGATTTCTCTAAGCAGTAAAACAATATATGATTCTTCTTCTATTTCATGTATTTTCTGAATTTTCTAGAACAAGCATGCACCATTTTTTATGTGAAAACGTCAGAAAAAATGTATAAGCTTTATAAGGCACTGCTTTGAGTAGACAATAATTACCTGACAAAAGAAAGGTCTTCATTCCTTTTCCCACTCTGGAATATTATTAAAGTCTGATTTATTACATAGATGAACTGCAAATTTGAGATTATATTCAATCAGTTATCTATTACTGCCTAACAAAGTACCCCCAAACTTAGCAGTTTAACTCAATGTTTATTATCTTACAGTTTCTGTAGATCAGGAATTTACAAGGGGCTTAGCAGGGTGGTTCTGGCCCAGGGCCTCTCATGAGGTTGCAGTTCAGACCTTGACTGGGTGTACAGTCATCTGAAGGCTTGACTGGGATGGCAGATCCACTTTAAGATGCCTTGTTGAGATAGGCCTCAGTTCCTTGCCATGCGGACCCATGTCCATCTATAAATCAGTTCTTTTTTTGGACAAACATTATTTCAGAGCTATTTTATCTCCATTTCTAAGTGATCCTCAATTTTATTTAGTCCTCTGCACCCTCTATACCCACCCACCTAGCCAATATGTTAAATACTAACTAATCTGTGAAGTACAGATACATGAGCAGGCTGCTATTTAAAGGGGTCCTTTGTAAATCCCATAGTCCTTTTGTATTGTAAATAATTATCCCCTAATTTGTCTGTGCAGTAAATTAAGGTTTTCACATGTCAGGTTCTTTAAGAAGCTCCAGGATAGAGGTAGCTCTGGGGGGTGTTGGAGGTTCCTTTGTCTTGTTTTGACTTGTTTGATAGTCTTTTTTTAGAGTAATTTTGGGTGCTCCTGAAAGAAGCTGACTATGGGATGGCTGGCTTCAAGCATCTGAAAGTTTTGGATTTAGGTCCTAACTCCAAAACTAACTAGCCGTAACAGCCTTGTGAACTGAATGAGTTCCTCTGCCTCTCTGGGCCCGTGGGCCTCTCTATAAAGCCGAGGGAGATGGGCTAGAATCATTAGTCCCTTCCAGTGCTAGTAATCTGTGATTCTGAATGGAATGACCTGGCTTCTACAGGGATGGTCTGATCCTATCTTGAACTTTAGTCATTTCTGCTAGTTTTTTCCATTTGTGATTCTCATAAGCGGAACATGCAGCTCTGACACACCTTACTGCTGTCTCTAATTGCAGTGTCCTTCCTTTCAGACCCAAGCTTTTCAAGGCATTGAGAATGTATCTGAAGATCTCCTGGATAAAAATCATTCACCTTATGATTTTTTTTAAAATCTTGCTTCATGCCCTACAGAGGTGCCAGCTATTTCTGTTGATACTATGTATAATTTATTAATCTGGAGAATTTTAAAGAATTTATATAATTTAAGGTAACAAATTATTGTACATAGTTTTATTTTGTAGTTTCTTCTGTAAATATGTATTTTTCATAATGTTTAATATTAAGCTTTATATAATACTATGTTTCCACACTAAAGTATTCATGTATTATTCTGGGTAAACTGATTCAACCTGTATGACAGGCCAAGCGGTAAAATGTGTGTGGAGGAGGCTGTAGCAGCAATCCCATGGGCTGTGGTTTTTATCTGAACAGGCTAAATGGCAGGGCTAGAGAAAGCATACATACGGCTGGCTTTGCTGCACTGCTGTCCTATGAGTCTTTGAATCCAGAGATGAGCTAAATGCTATTTGGACAAATGTACCAGTCAAACAAGCATTGCATGGAAGGGATTGAGCAGCACCAAAGCTGAAGTAGATTGTTGTCCGGAAACTAGTCAGTCTGTCCTCTTTCTACAACCAGAGGTTCAAACCAGAGTGATTAGGTCAGTGCCATGTCACTTGCAAGTCCAGGATGTGGGGTTGAAAGTTCTGATAGAGGACGATCCCAACAGAAGTGATGAATTCCTTCTCTCAAGGGGGAAGCCACCTGTACCCCTGAATGGAAATATAGTCTTCATGCAAAGTACCACACACAGTGACAGGAGATTATTTCACAGCGTTCTCAGTATGTTGTGTGAACACACATACCCATAGTGTAATGTATATGTGGATAGATGTACACTCACTCATCTTTGTCTCATTTTCAATGGGTTACATTCCTAGAAAAGGCAAAATTATGCCAGTCATACTTGGAAGATTGTGGTGGAAGGCTATACTCCTGATCAAAGGACCTAATTTCAACATCTTTAGAGCAATGCCAACAGACATTATATATGGTTAATTAAAAAAAACAAAAACAAAATCTCAGTGGTGCTTAGTACAAAATTTTCCAAAAGACTCTTTTAGTAAATCACTGAGGTGAAATATCAAGTGGTCACCTTAAGTTGCATTTAATATAAATTGCATTTAATATGAAAGGCCCTATATACTCTACCAAGTTTATCTCCAGTATTTGTACCTGCTTTGACTATAACAAATCTCAGTGAGTCAGAAGAGTGGGCATTGCCCTCCTCAAAGTCTAGTTCCTAGGGTCTTCCTGGGGAAATTTTGGAAGGCTTCTGCATGGAACCCTCATAACTTCCTGAGAAATGAGCCAGGAACTTTTGCCTTTTTCTCACTAGAAATCTCTCTATGATAAACTTAAGAATTAGAGATCAAGTTTGTTGATCTTACAGCTTCATTTGCAGAAAGAGTGCATTTCTTCTCAAAGTATATATTTTTGCTACATACCATAAGCCCCTTAAGTAATATAATGAAGTAGCTGGCACACTAATTGAAAACCATTAACTATATCTGAAATAGTTTTTTATAATTATGTAAAACTCCACCCAACTGGAAGAACTTCCAGGGCTATTTGAAGTTTATAAAAATATGAGAAAACTTGATGAGAATGAATGTGAAGAGTGGTAAAGAGGATTCCAAGTTTTCATAGCTTCATGGTGCTCAACGTTCTTGTGAAATGACAGTGTCAGGCTCTGATTGTGTTTCAGGGAACTAGGTGGATCTTCTAGAAGTGAAAAGGACCAACATATGTGTAAGTGTGGTAGCTGTACCACCAGGGAGAGAAACGAGGTCAGAGACTGATGAGATGTGGTACCTACCAAGAACAGCTTTCCCTGCACTAAAAAGGAACAAGCAAGAGAAAAAACAGAATTGTAAACTCCCATTGCTGGGCACAAAGCACTTTAATACATGAAAAGATACATTTATTTCTTTTCATCCATTCAGAAAAGTTTTAGTACATGCTTGCAACCTGCTAGGCACTGTCCTGGAAACTATACATTACTCAATAAAGAGAATGCATCACAATAATAAATTTAGTATTGTTACCGTTTTCACTTAAGCTTGAAAGAGGGTCTGTGGGAGACAGTGAAATAACTGAGCATCCAGGGAGTAGCAGCCTTCCACAGGCCACACGCCGGCTGGCAAATGCTAATGCTGTGTCCGTAGCAAACCACTGCATCAAGGAGAGAGAGCAATTAACTGCACAAAGAATTAAAACCGGAAAACCCTACACTAAGAGTAAGAGTAAATAGCACTCCCCCCCCAGGCATATCTGGGGTGGAATCAGTTATGGAAATGGACATGACAAGGGAAAAACTATACATTCTTCTAGTCTACTCCAGGAAGTATTTATTCCTACCCTCCACCTGTCTAATTTTAAATCTCCTTAGCAACGGATATTTCACTACCTTCCCTCCCACCACTGCCAAAGACTGAATACATAATCTAGTTGATCTACTTATTAAATTTGGGAGGGAAAAAAAGGTTTCCTTGACACCCAGCTCAATTGGATGTATTTTAATGTAATCCCGTCATGTGTTAGGTCTTTGGAAACGCTCCGTTTCCTGTCACGATGGGCAATCCTGTCTGTGCACCTGTGCGGCACACTCCAGAAATCAAGTGTTCAAAGTGCTTTTGAGCTATTGAATCTTGGGAGAGTCCATCTTGCATCTTAATAATTATTTATCCAGGTTATTTATAATTAACTCCTTTCATCTCTACTCATTACATCAATTTCATATTATCATTCCATTGTTCTCTGGATAGAAGCCAGTGATTCAGCTCTTGGGTCAGATTTTTCAAAGGCTCATCTTCCTATCTGTTCTGGCACACATTTGTCCTCAGCGGATGTTCCTAATTCGCCATCACTTAGCAGTCTGAGGCCCTCTTTTTCACCACTTGTCCCCTTCTCCCTTTTGAATACGTCTGCTTTCCCAGTGAAATGTGATTGTTTTTTTGTTCATCTCCTTATACCCACCCGTTGGTATTTTTTAGTCTTTTCTGCCTTAAGTAAGAGATGACCAGGATTTCACTTTTAAATACTAAAATGGCCAGAGCACACAGACATCTTGGGGACAGTTTTACTTTATTTGGGTCTTTAATTAATTTTGCTATTACCTCTTGGAAGAAAGCCTAAAATGACATGTGAAAATAACATGAAACCACTAAGCAGATGTCCAGCAATGCAAAAATAGACCTCACATGTTATACTTCACACTCTGATTCTCTTGCCTTCATGTCTCAGGATCCAGTTTCTTATATTAAACACTCTCCTTCCCTTTTGCAAGAAAATTATCAGCCTTATGCTAAATTCTCATTCAGTTAGCTTTCTGGGTCATTGAGGTTGGAATCCTAAAATTCTAAGCCCACCAGATCTGTAGAATCTGAGCCCAAGTTCTTGGGTGCTCTAGAATTTTAGTTCATATACATGAGGCAGACTAAACTTGACCTGGTGAAAGCAATAGGTGATTAGCTGCTTGTCTGAGGTGGTGGCTCAAGGGCTTTCCAGGTTGCACTTTATTGAGGAAAGGAAATAAATTGATCAGCCAAGACAGGGTGGCAAGAAGGAATGGCTGATCCTCACCCAGGTGGCTGTGAGCAAGCCCTCAACCTAACCTGAAGAATCAGTGTGGAAAAGGCTATCAGCCCAAACGCCCTGTTAGGTTTCTGAGTATGTTTGACCTGAGGTTTTAAATCACAACAAGTATACAAAGAATGTTTCACATCAAAGGAAATCAGCAAACCACGACTGCAGAAAGTTAGTGAAGTGATGCAATGAAGGTAATGCAAAAAGATATATATTTGAAGGGGGACTCTAACCAGATATCATCTGGAAGAGAAAATGGCATCCCTTTTGTATGTCCAGACTGTTCTTTGTTTCTATTATGACATATTATCCTTCCAGAGGATCACTTTGTGTTGGTCAGATGATTTAGTTGATTAAGCAATTGAATTGGTTTTGATTAGTTTGGGGAATTGACCAGGTATTTGACTCTATTGACCGAGTTTGGAATTCTGAGCACACTACCTAAGATTCTTATTGAAGATGATGCCTTTGAAAAGGGCCATTTTAGTTAAAATGCAGGGTAGAGTTTGATGCAGCCAAGATAATAGCAAAAATCTGTTCTGTTCTGAAAATGTTTCTAGCAATGGAAATATTCTGACTAAAAGAATACTCTTGACTTGTAGGGAGGCTCCTGAGGAATAAATGTAAGTGACAAAAAGGCATTTTATTTTTTTTAAGGTTGTCTATACAGATACATTCATGATATAAGGAAATTGTTGGTGAATGCGCCTAAAACAGAGGTTTATGTAATGGAAATTTAAAACAACTCTATTACAGATTTACCGAAGATTATTTTTATAGCCTATATATGCCAATGTACATAATCTTATATAAGGTACCAAAGTAAGTTGTTCAAACTGTGAATAATGTCAAACATAATGGATCGCCTCTAGAATATTCATAGGAAAGGTTAGCTGTGGCTATTTTCTGCTTTAAGTAATTTCTTCTAAGAAATACTATCTTTACTCCAAGATCAAGCTTTCTGTTATGTTTGAGATGCTTTAATAACTGAGTGGCTAAGCATCCCAACAAGAAAGGAGCACATGCAATTGTGGCTTTAGGAGTTTGTAGTGGAGTTGACAGTGTTCTGTCTGCAAGCTAGTGAGAGGGTCTGCAATAGCCTTCATGAGATTTCCTAGCCTCAGCCACACTAACATCTGGGTACATAAGTGTTCTTGCCTGAAGAGTCCTTGATCTCTGGTCTTCCATGTGGGATTTACCAGGTTTATAAATTCTGCAAGAACAAAGACCAAATCTTTAATCTTTCTTCTACTCCTACCTTGTAGAAACCAGTGCCAAGCCCACAGACATTCAGCGTACACTTTTTGAGTGGAAATTGTTCCTGGCCCAATACTTGGGATGTGACATAGTCAGTGTCTAATAACACTATTGTGCATGGAGAGTCATCTGGCTATTTGTGTGAAGCTTAAATAAATAATGTAAATAAATCCAGAATAGAGCACTTTGATATATTTTTAATATCGTGTATTTTTTCTCTGCAAATCTCATTATTTAAAATGGCAGTAGACGATTCTATTTTTTTCATACTATAGTACCTCCCCACAATAATGTGTTTCTAACCAACTGTATTGGAACAAAGAACTTCATTAGTCCTTCTATTTAAATTATGTATTTGCTTAATATATTTTCATATTTGTAACTGTGGTCAAAGCATCTATATAGTATCTTGTACACTTTCTCACTAGTACAGGAATAAAACTGCTGTTTGTTGAAGGGAAGTGTCTTGTCTTCTTTTCACCTGTTTCTCCTCTATCAATTTCTGTCATCCTTCTGCTCAGGAGAAAAGTCAGAGGGGCTGCTTTTCAATGAGAAAAATCTTCCAGGCCATTATCTGAAGAACATGACTGTCTTAGCCTTTATTCCTCTGAGTGCTGAGTTGGGCGACTAGGGTATCGTGTACATGTAATAGACTCTCTAGTTGACTGTCTCCACCTAAATTCTTGGTTTCAGTTTTTGCTCATTAGTAACCAGAATGTCATCTGTCCCCACCAGTGCTGTGTATCCCCAGAGGCGCTGCCCCAGCTGGATCACCGTGAGCCCTTCAGAAGCACTTCACACGTTATCGGGCAGTGTGACATTTGGTAAAAGCTGCTGGGCCTATTTCCAGAATTATTATTTTGCCCTTTTGCCTTTTTCATATTTCATTTGAAAAATCAGTGTCCTTCACAACTCCGGGGTTTCATTTTTCTACAACTTACAGAAATCTTTATTTTTTAAAACTGTGCTATAATAATAGATGTACATATAAAACCATTAAAGCAGAGCAATCCTTTTTAAAACAGTTTCTGGATTCAGACAGTTAGGTTAACAAAACTATTGAGCCTACGAAGCAGGACTTTTTTTCTCCAAAGTAGCTTTTTGAGGGAATTTACTCATAAAGAAAAAGAGAATATTGCAACTTAGCAATTTTGCGGATACATCTTCCACAGTCATTAAACATTAGCACTGCCTTTCAGTGTGCACCTTAGGGATGGACAGTGAAGGAAACCAAGACCCACATTTACAAGTAATATAGCAAAACAGGACAGTGCTGGAATGGAACCATGTCTTCCCATTACTTGCAGGGGAGGCCCTGTCAGCATGTAAATAAAACAAACAGGAAAGCTGCTCAGAAGCCCATGGCTACAGCAGCCATCTCCAACACAAAGAGAAAGAATTTGCAACATTTTGTGTGATTATTCCTCTTATTGCTGCATCTCATATGTCTGGAGACATCCATTTGTTGAACAACTCTTGGGCTGTATTTTAGAGTCGTACCTTAGCAAAAGTCATCACGATCTTAAAGCTGAAATAATATTGAATAGAAAAGAGAAAATGTGATTTTCTAACATAATAACTCCCATAAAACATTATTAAAGCTAATTAAGTCAAACCACCTAAAACCCAGAAGAGATTCTACAGCTAGCTTTTGAAAGAATCGTCAACGCTTTTGATGTGAATAAAAGGAATGTTCATAATAGAAGGGCAAAATGTAAGCTTGAGCAGTAGAGAAAACCATGCAGGGATGGTTCTGTATAGGAATCAACATTCACGTCCTCACCAAAGGAGGTAACAAACCCAAAGGCCCTGTTCATTGAAATATCTCCCCAAGTCAGTATCTCCCAAGGACAATTATATCAGAGAACTGTCGGTCCGAGTAAAGGTTGCCTTTTTTCTGGGGTCTGTTGTAATGATGCAAGAACCTTTGGGTAAATTATCCTAACATTAAATTACTTTTCCCTTTGCTCTTGGAGCTCTTGACCGCAGGAAGAGAGTTGGCATCTCTTTCAGTCTTTAAGAAAGAGCCAGCAATGAAATATGTCTCCTGCCTCTGCCACCCTGCTGTAAGCCGTTAGTAGCCAAGAAGGTTCTGTGTCTCAGGGCTTGACAAGGGGCCAAGGTAAAAAGCAACCAACAATAATAGAAATATAAAAAAAGAAAGCTGACAATAACACTACAGAAACAAAGGGGACTCGAAGTGTAAAAGTTCAGAAGCCAAGAAACACCGCCAAACCTAAGCTTAATCAGAAAAATACCACATATAAGACATATAAATTAAATTCTTAAGCCATATTTCATTTCCCAAGGAGTTTCCAATTACCCCTGACCAAACCAAGTAGAGGTTCCTTCCTCACTTGCGACAGATGGAAGGAAACAGCTGTCTACCTGCAAAGAGTAACATGGCAGCAATAAATAAGGATAATGAGAGAGACGAGAAATAAAGTGAACGACCGTGCTTTGGTAGAAGATTGTGAGGAGAAGGCAATGAGGAAGGAAACCCAAAGGGGAGAGCTAGAATCATAAGGAGGTGCTGGAGTCACAGACCCCTTGTGGTAGCAGAGGATTTTATAATTTAACCCAATAGGAAGACATTCCAAGCCCTGTTTAAGCTATGGAATAGGACATGTTTACTCTCTAGGAGGCTCACTAGACATTGTGACATTTAGACAGTGCTTTTTACTTTTAAAATGCACCCAAGGCTGTTATCTTATTGAGTGCCTTTACCTGCCATAAAGATCAGCAACTGTCCCCACTTCATGGGTGAGGAAGTAGAGGCACAGAGAAGACCAAGACATTGTCCAAAACTTAGCGGAAGAACAGGTACGGTGGCTAATGTGTATTATGCACCAACTATTTGCCAAACACGCTATATGTATCACCTAATTTAACTCTCCATACACCTGAGTTACTAGACCTATACTGGAGATAAGGAAACTGAAATGTAAAGAGAGTAATTTGCCCAAGGCAAAGCCCAGTTTCCAATCTGAATCCTGATTTCAAAATGTGACCTCTTCAACTCCATGCCCATGTATCTCAAAATTCGGCTCCTAAATCAGTAGCATGAGTATCACTGGGGACCTTGCAGAGTCTCAGCTCACAGCCCCCAGTCCCAGTGTATCTGGAACTCTGGGGGTGGGCCCGGCAATGTTTTAACAAGCCACCCAGATTATTCAGATTCATGCTCTTATTTTTCGTATTTCATTTGAAATATGTGACCTCTTCAACTCCACCCAAGTGATTCAAAGCCACCCAGATGATTCAGATGCATGCTCTTCTGCGTGGAGCTTAGGCAGTGTCTCTGCAGCTTCTCCTCACTCAAATCTAAGTATTTGAAAATCTCTGTCAAACTCTGTGGGTAATAGTAATGGGTAATATTTTTGAGCCCTAGCCCATAAAAAGCACTTAATAAATGTTAGCAACCATTATTGTTATGTGCCAGGTAGCATTCTGTACTACCTGTCCTATATCTTCTCATTTAATCCTCTCAACTACAATTGAGAGGGACTACAATTAATCTCATTCTACAGATAAAGAAATTGAAGCACAGAGAGAGTATCTGTCCCTAGTTCACAGAGCTAGCAAATGTCAGAGCCTTACTTTGAACATTGAGTAAGTCTGCGTTCCTAACTACTTCCTCCTGTATCATGGGTTAGAGGAGAGGTTGATTAAGCTACACACTTTAAATTGAATTCAATTTGGGCCTCCAGCTTTCAATTCAGTTTTGCAGACTCTTCTATGTGCTACAAATCACTTCCCTCCACCCTTATCCTATTGACTCCCGCTAAGAGGCCCATTCGTTTATTAGCCCTGATGTTGATGTCCCTCCCAGCACTTCAGACTAAATGTGATAGCACACGCACCTACTCGGAATTCAGTCCCATCTGTCTGCTCCCTCTGGGGCCCAGGACCACGCTGCTAAACAATTCTCAGGTGAAAGTAAATTTTCAGGGCAAAGGGACAGTGATTGTCCCATGCAGAACTGGCATGTTGACTCTGAGTGGGAGACATAAAGAGAAGCTTCCACAAAGAGGAATCCACAGATAAGGTGGGAGAAATGGGTCCTAACAGGCAGTGCCCAACTCCAGGGAATTCTGACAACTAGAGGATATTGAGGTCAGGCCCAGACGACTGCCCAGCCATCCGGGGAAGAAGAGGAAGCAGGACCATTGTTCAGAGCAGTGAGACAAAAACACAAGTGTTATCTGGGCCATGAAAAGCAAGAAAGAATGAGGGACAGGGAGGCAGGGCCCTCAGGGGTGCCTCCAGCCCACTGTACCTCCCAAAGCCCAGCCCTGAGCAAGGAAGGTGTGTGAAAGCACTCGTTCACTCCCATTCAGGGGGAGACAGTGTCACACCTCAGGGAGGGGGCCTGCGGGGAACAGAGGGCATATCAACAAGAGCCCCACGAAGGGACCACTGGTCAAGAAGTGGGTAGTCTTCCAGCTCCTCCGCATCCCCCGAGCAGTCCCCTCGGAGCAGTTCCCTAGGGCCTCGGCACTCAAGGCTGAGCACACACTTTGCTGAGCAGCGTGGCACAAAGGTTGCAGGAAGATTCTAGACCCACTTAAAAGCAGTATGACTTATATTAAGTCACAAGGACCAGTTGTCCTTCCCACCCACACCTCCTGAACAGGAAGCCATCAGCAGTCTAAGTGTTACTGTTTCCATTAACTTCCTAAGCAGCCAACCCTTCTCTACATCGCTGCCCTGGCTAAGCACAGGCCTCATGATCTCAGCCAAGCCCAGAAGTCCTCTGCGTGGCCGCTGTACCTCTGTCTGGAGCTCTAGTCCTCCCCCAGCACTGCCACCAAAGTGATTTATCTAAAATGCAAAACTGAGCATGGTCCTTCTGAAGTTGACCAGGGGTTCCCAATTATCCACAAGGGGAAGCCTAGGACCCTTGGTGGCTATAGAAGGTCTTTTGCCGCCTGGTCTGCACCTTCCTCCTGGCTTCAGCTGTGACCCCTCCTCCCCTTGCAGTTTTTGCTTGGCTGTCTCAAACCACCTGTGGTTTCTACACTGCATGCTGCATTTTTGCTCTTATATATTCCATTTTCTCCCCAATAAAATAGTTCTCACCAATTCTCTGAAACCCGGTGGCCATCACAGAGCAGGCAGAGGGTTAAAAGCCCAGGCCTGGCTCTCAGAAAGGGTCACAGATAGAGCCTTTTGACTTATTTGCAAATAAAGTTAAACTTAGATTCTCAGAGATGCAGATGGGAATGAAGAATGAAGACATGCTCCATGTAACTTTAAACTCAAACACATCATTAAAATAATTTTTTAAAACAAATGCTTTCATTATCTTGTGATTAAATAATCTTTATAACCATCTTCAGACTTTCTTTTTAATTTAAAGGTTAGTTTTTTTACTATACCAGAAGTTGCAAAAAAATGGCAATGACCTGCCCTTGACCTCCTGGACTGCTGCTGACCCAGTGTCTCCTCACTTGTCTTCCTGAACTCTCCTCACAGCATCACTTCTGTATCTAGACAGACATTTTTCATTGCCCACTGCATATTATGTGGAAATTGTTTGTTCTGTCTTCCCCCCTAGTCTGTGAGCTGCTTGTGAACAGGTTCTCCAAACCACCAAGTGATTCAGGGCAGGGACCTGGGACAAGCATCAGAGCTAACTTTTCCTGCCTATGATGAAAAATGCTGAGATATAAACAGTATATAAGGACAGGAAGGATTACATCTTAAAGCTAAGATTCCATTTTAAAAACCAGAAAGTTAGGAAGTAAGATTCCTAACATATTCTTTAGCAAACAGACAATAACTCAATCCACTTTGGGGGCAGGGTGGGAGGTCTTGATGGATATGTTCTCAGAGGGAAGCTGTTATCCAGGAGAGAACTGACCAATTTCTTGTGTTAAGTTAATTTTGCAGAATTACCTGGAGGCCTGATAATAGAAGAGACAGGAATGTCTTTCACTGGAGATAAGCATTTTGAGACCACTTTACAAGTCTATACTCCGTGGCCCTTTGAAAAATCATTAAAAGAGGGAACCCCCAGCCTTTCAGCAAGCCTCTCTCTGAGCATGCCCGCAGTTTTTCTCTAAGTGTGTACTTTTAAGTAAAGCTTTCTCACTGACCAACATACTGCATTCTATCTTTTTGCTATTTCATTCTATTTCCAAGTCTCCATTTTACTCCTGATAAGTAGGGAGGGGCTGCTAACAGCTCAGATTTGCACCTGCAAGTTCCCATCGCCTGGGTGACCTGGACAGAACTGCATCTGCAAGAGTCTGCTTGAAAACCTCCCTTCTTTGGGAAGTTCTCAGAACATAATCTCACTCCATCCATGTGCCATGGTTCCCCAAATCCTGGGGTAGTAGGGACTGGTCCCCACGCAGCACAGATCCAAGTGGACACGGGACACCAAGTGACCCTGGCTTTAAGAAATGGCAAGAGAATCTGCCTTATACCAAGAAAATGTTTAGCAAACATTCCCTCTGCACCTTTGCATTTTCCTGCTCTCAGCTGCCTGTGAGGTGCTGCCATTCATTTCTACTCTTGTTCTAATGAATTCCTTCCTTACCTATACTCTTCTGACCTACTTGAGAATTATTTCTCGTCCACAGTCAAGAGCCCTCCCCTGTCCAGGCTGAGGTTTCACCTGGTGCACAGGGAGAGGCCTCCCAGATGCAGCTGCCCGACAACACAAGCAAACAAATTTGAAACAGATTCCAGACATTGTGGTAATAATAATACAGTAACATATAATACTACTATACACATTTCAACAAAGTGTCTGACATCACTGATTGCATTCTAACACATTTTAACTGACTCAATCTTCCCCAGAACCCCACAAGATGAGAAACTCTAACCTAAGAGGTCACACACAGCCAACAAATGGCCGAGCCAGGACTCAAACCAGGCAATCTGGCTTCAGAACCACTCTGCCAGTGGCTGTCAAACTTTAGTGTGTATTAGAATCATCTGAAGGACCCATTATTAAAACAGATTGTTAGGTCCCATCCACAGAGTTTCTAAATCAGTAGATTTTTTTTACTACACTCTGGTATTATGAAAAATAATGAACCAAAATTTTACAAGTTATGTCATTAAATTTTTTTGGTGATTTTATCTAACCACATAACCCAATTTCAGAAAATAAGCTGGCACCTTTTTAAAAGAAATAACTTTAGGATTCTATAAAAACTAAGGTATTTGTAATTGATCTTTTTCTCTGAAAGAGCACAGTTTTGAGACTGACATGTCTGGGTTCAAAACCCCCTCTGACAAGCTTTGTATTTGTACTTAGTTTACAGGAGGAAATGGGTTCAGGAAATAAATAACCTGTTCAAGTTGCTGAGCCAGCAAACAAGCCCTCCAGAACAGCTCCCCGAAGGACAGGCTGAGCTCAGGGCACACACAGCATTCCCGAATCAGCAATCTGAGCCACAGTCACCAGCTCAGCCTGCGTTGCTACGGACAGTTCTTCCTAGTCTTGTTTACCCTGCTCTGTGAAAGAGAAGTCGCATCCTGCCTGGCATTTGTGATGCGTGCAGATCTCAGGGATGGGGCATTCCCCCCTTGAAAGAGTCCTCCTCCCCCGCGGCAGTCATCCCTCCTTTCCCCACCCCCATGGCTGTTTGCAATAACTCTTTCAAGTAAAGTCTCTCCTTTCCTAAATCTGGATTTATTTGGTATGTGACACCAGTTTAGGTTTGCTTGGAAATGCATATGATTTCTCACCTGCCTGGAATTCGAGTTACACACTTGAGCATAATCCAAAAACAGCATCTTCAAACAATGACTGAGCTCCCTGAAGTATAATTAACAGGAGCACTGAAGTACTTACTTCTACAACTTCTGACTTTCTGGAATTTGACAGTATCATGGTCTGCAGTGAAAATCCAGGGTAATTTTCCCAAACAAGCTGTAGACCCCCACAGAGAAAGCTCCTCTTGGGGGGCACATTAGACATTCTGGTTTAATGAACTAAGCTCTCATAAATCTCTGAAAAGTGATGCAGCTTTCTGGAATTGATTGTACAAAAAGCCTAACCTCTCTGAGTTGAGGGCTTTTTAAAGCTTACTTTTCTAAGCAGTTGTGGGATGCTTGATTCTGCTCTGCAACACCCTTGCCCTCACTCTGTGGTTGATGAAAATTGGGAAACTCATTCCACGTGCAGACATCTCTGATAGAAAGCACTTCCCTGTACTAAGGTACATATGCTCTGCTGACACTGTCCATCCATCCATCGGCCCATGCATAATGCCCCCTAGCCTCTGGATTATGTCATAGGTTGAATTGTGTTCCCCCCACTCCAATAGTCATAGGTTGAAATCCTAACCTCCTGCACCTCAGAATGAGACATTATTTGTGAATGATGCTGCAGATGTAATTAGTTAAGAAGAGATCATACAGGAGTAGGGTGAGCCCCTCATCCAAACGACTGCTGTCTTTGTAAAAAGGGGAAATCTGGCACAGATATGCTCATGGGGAGAATGACATGTGAACACCAAGGCAGAGATGGGGAGATGCATCTGTAGCCAAGGAACACCAAAGATTGCTAGCAAACCACCAAAAGCTAGGGGAGAGGCACAGAACAGATTCTTCCTCACAGCCTCAGAAGGAAGCAGTCCTGGCCACACCTCGATCTGAGACTTCTACCCTCTTAAGACTGTGCAACAATGAGTAACTGATGGTAAACCTCGCAGCTCGTGATACTTTGTTGTGGCAGCCTAGCAAACTAATCCAGATTGTTCTTAAAGATAATAATAATAACAGATGCCAATATTCATTAATCCTTACTCTGTCCAAGAACTCTTCCTCAATGCAATGCTGTGAGATATGTTAGGCAGGAAAATAGATATGAGGGGTGGAAAGAGAATAAGGCCAGGGAAAAGCCCACTAAAAAAAGACCCAGAGTTAATCAGTTAAAGCTCAAAAAACCAGGAGCAACTTGGCCTGGAATGTTTGAATATTCCCCAGATAAAGGAGGGTATCTCAGCATAGCCCATGTCTTTATTGTGTTAATCATGCAGGCCCAGCTTATTTTTTAACTTTACCTATATGCTGTTTTTTTTCTCCTTTCGGCCTAATCAAGTAGTTTGCAACTGAGGCGACTAACTTAGCATGCAGACCCAGCCATGAACAATAGTAAAAGGCAGGAAGGATTCCATCTTAAAGATTGCATTTTAATACCCAGGAAGTTAAGAAGTGAGATTCTTAACGTTCTCTTTAGCAAACAGACAATAACTCAGCCCACCTTGGGGGCTGGCCAGGCAGTCTTATTTGATATGTAACCAGACCAAGACCAGTATCCCAGCAGGATATCAGAGCAGGAAGTTCCTTGTGTTAAGTTAATTCCAAATATTCAGAGACCAGACCACTTAACAAGTCTGCACCCCCAGCCCTTAGTCACATTCCTAAAGAATCTTTAAAATGGGCAACACCCAACCTTTCAGGGTGCCCATCTCTCTGAGGTTGCCTGCACTTTCTAAGTGCATAACCTTTTAATTTTAAACTCTCTCTTCTCAACCTTTCAGGGTGCTCTTCTCTCTCTGAAGTTGCCTGTACTTTTTTTTATAAGTAACTTTAAATAAAATTTTTCCTCTACTTCACTACTGTGTCTCTGCCCTTCAATTCTTTGTTGCGGCGGGGACAAGGACTGAGGAAAATACACAACACTCCCCCAACAGTAGGTGCTATTTTTATCTCCATTATATTGTTGTCTTCATCTGGTAGGCTGAATAATGGGTCCCCAAAGATGTCCACAATGAATCTCTGGAGCCTGTGAATATGAATATGTTAGGTTACAATGCAGAGGGGAATCAAGGTTGCAGATGGCATTAAGGCTGCTCATCAGCTGACTCCGAGAGGGGGAGATGATCCTGGGTTACTAGGTGGGCCCACTGTAATTACAAGAGCTCCTATAAATTGAACAGGAAGGCAGACAAAGAGATCCAGAGAGAGAGCAGTGTGAGAAGGACTTGGTCCAACATTTTGGAAGATGGAAGAGAAGGGTCATGTGACAAGCAATGTAGGTGGCCTCTAGAAGCTGGGAAAGGAAAGGAAATGCACTTTTTTCCTAGAGCCTCTGGGAGGAATGCAGCCCTGCTGACATCTTGATTTTAATCCAATGAGACCCATTTTTTAGTCTGACTTTCAGAACTATAAAATAAAACATTTAGGTTGCTTTAAGCCACTAAATTCATGGTAATTTGTTGAAATTCCAGTGGGAAATGGATATGCCCCATTTTACAGATAAGGGATCCAAGGTTTAGAGTTTATATAATTTCTCCAAGGTCATACTTTAATAAGTGATGAAGCTAAAAATGGATCTCAAGTCTCTAATACAGGGCCTGTATTATACCATAATAATCTGTATAACAAGTTCTAGTCCCTCTTCCACATGACAGCTTTTCAAATATTTGTAAGTAGATATCACATCCTCTTATCTTCTCTAGAAAAAGCATAGTTTCTTTAGCCAATCCTCAGATGACAGTTTCAAGTCCCCTAACACCCTGGGAAATATGGCAGCTGAGCTGAACACAGTGCTAGTAAGGCTCCAACACCACTTTTGTGCATTCCAATCCATCTTTTGCCAAAATGGGATTTATAACTCATAAAATTTAAGCAATACTTTCTGAGTTTAAAAAAATGAAGTGATAGTTTTTTTATACTGGCAAATTGGCTGTGAACTTAATGTTCCTACAAAATGAGTCATTTGAATTGGAACATCAATTTATTTGAGCAGTCAGGGCCACATCACTCTGAGATAAGTGCCATTGTCCTGGCCCTACACAGATCATCTCAAAAAAGTCCAGACACTTGGCTGTAGTAATAGTAGTTCAGGCTTCCTTCTCGACACCTTTTCTCCACCTCAACTCTCAGATCCCAGAGGTAATCATGCCCTTCTGGAAGAATGTGCAATATGAAATCCTACCTGACCACCCTTGTTCTCCCCAGGAAGATAAACTGTTGCCTGTAACTGAGATTCAAGGGGGCCACAAGCTTTGTATCAGAAACAAGGTCTTTGTAAGAAAAAGTAGGTGAGGGGTTGTGTCTTCAGATCTGAAATAACCCACAGGGCCAATTAAGAACTGCAAGTTCCTCATGAGGAGGGAAGCAGAGATAGAGGAACACACTCAGCTCTCAAAGTGGTGCTTTGGTATCAACTCACAAGGGCCAACTGTAACTTTTCTAAACCAGTTGTTAAACACAGCCATTCTTTAAAAAGTATATTGCATAAACTTACATCTTCATAAATCATGTTAAAAACCAAGGCACCAAATACTCAAAACTCATCACTCTCTAATTATTTTACCACATTTTACTATTACCTCTGTTCTTGAGGTTATTCTTGACTACTAAAAATATATGGTCCAGTGCCTTACAATAGTGTGCTACTGAGCATCTCTCCCAACTCTGAGTTCAGTACCACACTGATAGCTTGCAGCAGCCACAGAGGGAAGACTTACACCACAGAAATCAGCAAACACTATGAATGAGGGCGTCCCCCTCACCCCCAGCTGGGTGTCAAACACTGACCAGCACTCATCTTTCCATCAGTAATCCCTTCCACCTCACACCCCAGACACACACCCACACTGCTCCCCATCAAGGAGTGAAGTCATCAGTCTCATCATTCCATCTAGTAATTATGAAAGGCAAAATAAACATCTTTTTAGGGTATTTTTTTTCCTTTTAAACTTTTTTTTTGGCTTGGAAGGTTTTATTCACCCATTTACACTTCATCTGTTTCCTCTATATTTCAAAGTAGATTTGCATTTTATAATAACACAGACTTGGAGTTTGCCATGTCAGAAAGGAGAATTTTAGGAACTGATGCACGTACTGCCATGCTGTGGGTGTCTCCTGGGCTCTGATGAAAGGGACATTATGGAAAACCTCCTCAGGCATCCAGCTTCCTAAATTGCCTTTTATGTTCATGGTACTGGAGCCCTGTAATTAAAGATATACTGAGGTTTCCCCTAGACTCCGATCTCATTAACCTCATAACTTAAGCAAGATTCCCCTCTTCAGCCACAACCCCATCCAAAATGCTCCTGAGAAGTTGTAGGATTGTTCATGTACTTGGGGAAAGTGACAGAAAAGGAAATATGCTCAATTCGAGGGGTGAAGTATTTTTCACTTTTTGTTGTTAAAATTAACTGTCACTGAACAGAGGCCCTCCATTCAGTCAGTCCTCCCCAAGGAAAAATCACCTTATAGGGGCAAAGTAGGGCAAAAGTAAAGAATTGTGTTCCACCTTCAGCTTGGTGGTGGTACTGAAGGAGAGTGGAGTCAAAAAGCAGGAAGAAAAGAGGAGTAGATGGTCCCTACCAATCACACTATATGATGACCTAAGAACTGGAACTCTGAATCCAGAGACAATTAACCTGGAGTTTTCAGGCTGCTTGGAGATTCCAGTAAAGGACTGGGGAGTAGGGCATTATAATGTGGACTGGGGAGCAGGGTGTTATAATATAGCTAACAGTCACTGAAAACCTGTATTATGCTAGGAACTATATTAAGCATTAAGCATTTTGCTTATATTATCTTTCCATACATCATCTTACCAATTACCTTAACTAAATGGTCCAGAAGAATAAATACTCAAAGTGTCTTTACATACTTCCAAGAAAGCAATTCAGACAAGCTGGTAACTAATAGCAAATAAACTTCAGAGAAGCCAAATGCTGTGTCATGGCCCAAAAAAGATGAATTTGGTTGGATATCCCAGAAAAGGCTGTTGTGCAAACAAAGCTGAGTTCATTAAAGTTACAGCAGTGTAACTCTGGGGGGAAAATCTTTCTCCCAGCCTGGGGCAAATTACCTTTGAAACCAAAATCAGTCAAAGGGAGACATAAAGTGGAAGAAACCCATTTATTGCTTACAAGCAGTTTTCCACTTCTTCTTGCCCACATCTCTCACAACCTGGCTGCAAAAAGGGGACCCCACCAAACTTCTCCAGTCCAGTTATACCCTCACTCCTCCCACCCTTGTAATCACCTATTGATATGGTGATGAACTACTTCTTTCCACCCTTGGAAACACCTATTGATATGAAGATGCACAAGGCCAGGCAAGAGATTCTGGAAATATTGCAATTTTACCCACAAGTTTCAAGGGAGACTACAGTGACAAAGTCTTGTTAGTAACTGTAAGATAAATTCTAAAATGTAAGATAAATTCCAACCGAAATAAGCAGGCGATGAGAGACAACAAAGGGTCAGGCAGTTTATTTGAGCGTAATTCCTGGGTGATGTTCCCCGGTCTGGGTATCACAGGCCGGGGAAGTCACGCTCAGGAAGGGAGGTGGGGAGTTTTTAAGAGAACAGGGAAGGGAGGGGGAAGTGGGCCGTGCTAGGGGTATGTGGGGAATTTTTTATTGGCTCAGGGTCGGGTGATGGACAGCCAGAGGTCTCCTCCTTTCGGATGGAGGGGGTCTGCATCCAGGGTTTGTCAGCACATCATGGGACTGGAATCCAGGAAGAGCTGTTCCTTCCTTCCCCATAAGGCACAGAGCTACTTGTTGCTGTCTCTGCTCCACCTGCATTGTCCTTGCCCTTCTCCCTCCAGTGCCTCCAGCCTTACATTCCAGCCTTTTGGTCATAATGGGCGATGACTCGATCTGGCTACTTCCAGCTGACAAGGGGCATCGTAGGGGGGGGGGTTCCTTGCATGTAGTTACATTGCTCTGACCGTAAATATCCTGCCTTGCTTTCTCCAGAGGCTCTCACTTTATTCTGTCTAAGCCTATGGTCCCTGTCTCATTCTCTCCTCTACAGATAGAGACCCTAGCTGCTGCTAGGGAAAAGGGGCGATGACCGCTCTGGCTGCTTCATGCTGACAGGGGGCGCAGTAAAGGGTGCAGCTGGGTCTCCAGCACTGGTGAGTTGAGAGGGCTTCAGAAGGCTGGCACTTCTGTTCTGGAAGGACAAACTTGATGAGATTAAGAATGCATGGCTGAATATGAGAACAAGAAATATGAAGAGTCTAATTGAAAATCATAGCCAGGTATCATGGGGAAACTAGAATTCTGGACTGAGTTTACATCTCAATGACTAGTATTAGGATTTAGTATAGATAAGACTGCATTATTGAAACAATATTTTTCTCTAAAATCACCCTCATTTTTATTAGAAGTAACCAGGTTAAGAAAATAAGTGACACTTGGCTTTATTATTTGCATAAGTGCAGCAAGAAGAGCAATTGATTACATAGGCTCTTTTAAATCTGCTTTGCTGGAACTTTTTGTAAGGAATTTCAGATTGAACTTTTAAAGGCCTCCTGAGGCCAGAAAGCCCAGTCAGACTTGCCATCAGGTTGTGCCTGCAGTACCTGTACATTTGGGTGAGTTCTTCTCTTCTTGAGGTCCCCAAGACATCTTGAGGTTCCTTACTCACCTGGTAAGGCTGCTGGGAACCCTGTAAGCAAGGTACCAGGCCAGTTCTTCCAAAGGGTTTTGTTGGCTTTATAAAGTCAACTTCAGTTCCTTAAAGCTGTCTGTTCATATCTGAGTTTACGCACATGTCTCTCAGGTATGACATTCCAGTCAAAGCTTTGGTAGTATAACCTGTGTTTTTAATTGGTCCTCTTACAAGGAAAGCAGGTTCTTATTGAACTTATGCAAATAAACATACTGCCATGAAATATAAAAATAGTCACTGAAAGTTTTTAAATTCTGGAGACATCGGGTAGAGAGAAAGATAAATGTTTCAATTCTGCTTACAAAGATAGTCATTTACTAAACTGTTGTCAGCTTAAGAGAACAAGCTTAAAACACTTTATCAGCAACATTTGAAACAAAAATCTACAAAATCATCTTCCTTAGTTTACTTAATCTTATGTAACCAATACCTGTTCTGCTGAAATCTAGTTCTTTACTAGTTTAGGAGTAATAAAACAGTGACTATAAATGACAAAAGACTTACAAATGACAAAGGTTAAAGATCTGATGAGAGCTTACTGCAAGACAGTAGACATAAGGAAATTTGGATATTTCTGTAACACAAAACATTCAGTAACAAAGTTTAGCATCATTCCCTTTGACAGTGCTTTCCAGGTAATTAAGCAGGTAATTATATATCAGATAAATAAGCCAAATTAGCCAATGAGAAAAAAATCCTGTGACATATTCCAGGGGCCCTCTGGAAAATATCAGAGTGAACTAGAGGTAAAAGTACCTTTTTGAATTTGATTTTGGGAAGTTGTCAGAAGTTTCTTTGGCACTTGCTTAAATATGATTATAGGTTGCTATGAAGCAATACTTATCCATTTAACCAAAATGACAACAAAATACCTCGAAGTCAAATAAAGAAGGTTACACAGTTGTTAGCAAAGTTTAGCTTTTAGTCCTTTTAATATTGAGATCTCATTTTCTTAAATACTCTGACAGCTCACTGAGACTTTAAGCAAGAGGAACTGCTTTGATAAAACAATAAGAGAACCCTTTGCAATCTTTCAATATTAAGAGCAGATTAACAGTTAAGAAAACTCTGTCTTTCTAACTGAAAACAAAATTCTAATTTTGCTGTGTACTTGATATCAAGACTCACTTGCTTTAATTTCACATAGCATGACTATATCAATTTTTCCAAAAGCTTTCTACAACTCTTTCTTTACATTCAGTGTTCTCCCCCTTTAAATAAATAGCTGTACTTTAGAACAATTACCTTCTTTTATCAAAAGACACATTCTTTAGCATGCAGAAATGTTCTCTTTATTATTTTAAGTAGTTTTAATTAGAACTTTAAACCATTAGGTACCTTAGCTTTTAGTTAACACTGAGAAGCAGGCTATCGTAAACTGTTACACTAGCATTCTTTAGATTGACAAATTTATGAACATTTTATAACTTCTGTAACCATGAGCTTTACAGCACAATCTCTCACTAAGCACAAAGTATGTCTTCTTAACTTAGCAAAACCTTAAGGTTTTAGGTTACCACAAAGATTCTCAGGCTGTAAGTAGGTATACACACTGTAACACACAATTATTAAGGTGTTCACTTGCCACACTTTAGTTCACTCATTCCTAACAACTATGCTAGATTACTTACAAAACTTTTACTGAATATAAGACAAAGTCAAGCCTCTAAACATTTTATTCTTGAAAGATTTAGCAGATAACATCAACTTAAATGACTTTAGGTAAACTTAGGCAGCTGAAACCATAAGGACATGTCTGTTTCAGTTCAACTTAAATTAGCATTAATGTTTAATGTTTTCTATTAGAATTTCTGGAAATTTTAGAATGCCCAATTTTCACAAGTCCTTGTCTGTAAATCAATTTTTATTAATACCATCCAGAGGTAGAAAATATTTTTTTACACACTTAGACACACAAACATACAAATTGAGACATAATGACTACAGTTAGCAACACTTTTCATATAAAAACATATACACAGACAAACTGATATAAAGATTTGAGTTACTGATATTTAATTGCTTGCTTTCTTTTTAGCTTCTTGTCCATGGCTTCCAGAACCAGAGGGTGGGAGGAGCCATGTTCCGGTGGGGGAAGAGGACAGTGAAGGTGGAAGGAGATGGGGAGGGGTGGTACAGCCACCGGAAGAGGAGAGGAGCAGGAAGGCAGCGTGGTTGAGAATGTAGGACTTTAAGATGGCAGCAACAGGGGGGAGGACAAAGAACTTAAAGATGGTGGTGGAGACAGGTGGGGGTAGCGAGCTGAGAGAGGTGGGAGACTAAGGTCCTCCGGTGGATCTGAAAAGGAAGAATGACTGGGCAGAGTAAGAGGCTGACAATCCTTAACTGGAGATCGGGCCAGGAGAACCTGAGTCATTGAACACTTAACATAAAGGTCTGGGTGGGAGTGCAAAGTCCAAAAAGCCTGCACATATGGGATTTCACCCCACTTTCCACTCCGGTGGCAATAATTAGTCAAGTCAGTGAGGAGGCTAAAATTGAAAGTTCCCTCAGGGGGCCAGCGAGATTGACTGTCCAAGGGATACTGAGGCCCGGCCTCAGAGCAAAGAAAGACTAGCTTCCATTTGCAAACTTCCCAGGACAAATATAGAGTAGCCAAATTAGAAATGAGACACTAAAACTGGGTCTGAGCCTCTGCTTTCGAGGGCTGGTTCCCCATGTCTGTGCCACTTCCCAACTAATCCCGCTGAGAGGAGCGTCCAGCATCCCAAGCTCTCCAAGTCAGGGAGACGTCCTGGGAGCCTGGGTGAGGGACGTCTCCCACACTGCAGGGCCAGGGGTGGGCATCCTGGATGCCCACAGCAGATGGGCCAGATGCCCAAACCTGTATGTAGCTATGATTTTGGATGGACCAGGTGAAACGGAGTTAGGAAGGGAAACAGACTGGGGGAAACTGAGGGACTCACTGGAAAATAGTCCACGCAGTGGAAAGCAGGCTGAGGTCCCGGGTTGGGGAAGGAGGGGGCGGGGCTACCGGTGGCCGCTCCTTCCCGGGATTTTGGCACCAAATGTAAGATAAATTCCAACTGAAGTAAGCAGGCGACGAGAGACAACAAAGGGCCAGGCAGTTTATTTGAGCACAATTGCCAGGCAATGTTCCCTGGTCTGGGTATCACAGGCCGGGGAAGTCATGCTCAGGAGGGGAGGCGGGGAGTTTTTAAGAGAATAGGGAAGGGAGGGGGAAGTGGGCCGCGCTAGGGGTATGTGGGGAATTTTTTATTGGCTCAGGGTCGGGTGATGGACAGCCAGAGGTCTCCTCCTTCTGGATGGAGGGGGTTTGCATCCGGGGTTTGTCGGCACGTCATGGGACTGGAATCCGGGAAGAGCTGTTCGTTCCTTCCCCATACAGCACAGAGCTACTTGTTGCTGTCTCTGCTCCACCTGCATTGTCCTTGCCCTTCTCCCTCCAGTGCCTCCAGCCTTACAGTAACTCAAAAAGATAAAGCAAGGAAAGAGCATTTATAGAATTTGGGGATCTGAACTCATATGGTTTTAGGCAGTTCTTTTAAGTTGCAGAATTTATTGGAATGAAGCTAAGTTCCCAAAATAGTAGTTGAAGATTGGTGAAACAATGAGATAAGGTTCAGGAGATAAATCTTAATTAACTATTGTCCTTAAGAAGTGAGTCGTTTTTCTGATTTTGGAGCCAATCCCTCGTATTTTGCAACAGATTCTTTAAAGATTTGGTCCTCTAGGCTATTATGGAAACAGAATTCTTAGAAAGAGTTGCCTGTCTGTCATAATGATGAAATAGGGCATTTCCTTTAACCTTCATGTTATCCTATTTTGTATGGCATTCTACCTTAAGAAACATTAGAACACTTAAGAGTTTCTTAATCGTTTGACCATTTTTCTTTGCTTTTTTTCCTGCAGAGATCTAAATCTTTAGTTATTTCCAAAGCATTCTCCACCTCATGCCATTGGTATTAACTCTCTTACATGTAATTAGTTAAGTCTGTGTGTAACTCTGGGGGTGGGGGAATCCCAGGGCAAAATACCTCTAAAACCAAAATCAGTCAAAGGGAGAAATGAAGTCAAGAAACCCGTTTATTTTTTTACAAGCAGTCATCTCATTTCTCTCTTGACCTGGCTACAGCAGAAGAGAGAGCTCCACCTAACCCCTCCCATCCAGATAAACCCTGATACGCCTTTTAATTACTTTATGATATGTAGATGGACCACCTCTCTCTCTACCCTTTGAAACGCCTATCGATATGCAGATGCACTAGAGCCAGGGGAGAGATTCTGGAAATACTGCGATTTTACCCACACCAGGTGAGCACAGTGAGTTCTGCCTTCTAGTGATGTTGGCTCCACTGAAGGACCCTTCTAGGAGTGAGTTGAATCTGTGTTGACATGTCCAGCCTGACAATTTCCTGTTTTAGTCTTAAGTTATGACACATCAACAAATAAGGTTAATTCTGTTTTTTCTAAAATAGTTTCTAATGTATTTGTTCAGGGTGAGGACTGCTTTTGGACAGTAATATTAGGTAGTCATGAGTTACCCCTTTAGTACAAAATGGAAAGTAGCAGGATTTAAAGTGTTGCCACAAGGGAAGGAAATGTGTGAAGGAGAAAGTAATAGAATCTCATGAGAGGTAAGGTGACCTGCTAAGAAATATAGTGTCTTTTCAATAAGCAGCAAAGATTGTACATCATGAGGTTCTATTGTCTGGCAATTCAATCCAGGGAGCTGTCCCTGCATGGTAGGTGAGATCTCAACTTGGGAAAGGTTCTTAACTCTGACTGAGAAAAAATTCATGAGCAGGTTGAGCAGGTACAAGCAAAGAGTAGTTTAATAAAGCAAAAGTACACACTAGGAGGGAGGACAAGCAAGCTTCAGAGGTGAGCAGCCCAGCAGTTCGGTAAATGTAAATATGACCAAAGTCCCCAGCACCCTCCCTGCTCATGTCTGGCTATCTACCTACTATAACAATTCCCCAAGGCTAAGGGAGAACCTAGTTAGCAGTAGCCTTCACTAACTTAGCTGCAGGTACTATTACCCTAAGAGGAGGAAGAGAGACTTTTCCCAGTAGGTAAACTGTAGCAAGATTGGCTCTGATAAATACCATGGAATTGAACCAAAACAGCAAGAGCTTGTTCAAACTGTTTATGTATGGATAGAAAGGTTTAAGACAATTAAATTGACCTTGAGCAAGAAGATGTTAAAAGCTTATTTTAAATCACAATATGTCAGTTCACTTTGCTGAGGAAGAGTTTTGATTGCTGATAAGTAATCTTGGTTAAGTCACAAAAAGGCATGGTAATTTCAGAACATTTGGGGACTAATTTCCTGCAGTAGCTGTAAAACTCAGGTATCCTCCTAACAGACTCTGACATTATAAGACTCCTTACTTAAAGTCCTTCTTGAGTTAAAACTGTTAAGAAGATAAATGAAATTGAGAGAGCTCAACTCATCTTAGAATCTACTAGGAGGTCATCCAAATATTGAGTAAGACTATAGATTTGCAGGGTAACTTAAGGTCCATAAGGTCCTAATCAGGGACTTGTGGAAAAAGTAGGAGGCCATCTCATAAAAATAACTACTGAAGTGTAACTGGCAAGGCACAGCATCTAGTTTCCTAGGAGAACACAGCAGGATTAACTATCTCAGTCTAACCACCTAAGGAACTGCTAAAGAAAGCTTAGACAGACGTATCAATCAAGCATGTGTAACCTGTGATGAAATAGTATTTGGGTTTAGTATCACAGGGAAGTCATGAAGGGCTTATTAATGACCTAAGGTCCTGAACAAATCTAATTCTCACATATCCTTACTTAACTAAGAGTATTACTGAACCTCCAAATCTGGATTTGTGGTCTGCTGTGCAGTAAGCCAATCTCTGACTCACTGGGTTTGAAGTAGAGAAAGCTTTCTTATCAGAAGGGCAGCCCAACAAGAAGGCAGGGGACCTTTCTCAAACCTGCCTACCTAGTCAGCCAAGGGATGGGTTATACACTATTGGCAAAGGAATATGGGGGTCAGGGCAGAAACTGGAAGGGCCTCAAAACTTCTCAGAACTGTGCATGGACCCCATATTCCTGGGTCACCTGAGGGGTCTTGGCATGGTTCATGTGGGCTATACATCTGGTATCAGCTCTGCAACAGAGATGTTATCAGCCAACATCCCCCCAGTCTTGTAATCAGCAATCAGCACAGAGGACAACGGACAAGGCAAGCTTACTGATCCTTGCAACGTTGTGCAGCTGTGTCGCTCTGGGCTGGAGGGACTTCCAGCTCCCAGTAAGTTCACTCTGGATTTGGTGATGCTGAATAACAAGAATGGAACATAGTGGGTAAAAGAGTTTACACCAAGCTTTATTCTCACAGTGGCAGGTCTAGTGCTAGAATCGTGTCTGCATCCATTAAGTCTGCAATCTGTCTTCAACTTGGCCTCCACTCCAGCTTCTTCCCTGAGCACTGAGTGGAGCTCTTCATATAGCAACAAAGGCAATAATGGCTTCATGCCAACACATTTGCAAGCTTGCACCTGCACAGTAGGCTAGGTATTACATCATTGCACTTGCACAGCAGGCAAGTAGGTTAGGATCAGGTGAAGATCCTGGCCATGGAACTTCCAATTTCCCTACAAGTAAGGTGACAATGAAGGGAGAGCCTAGTGAAGGTATGAGGAATAAAGAAACAGATGTTGGGGTTCAGGAGGACATGAGGACTGGTACCAGTTATGATGAGTCTTTTTAGTAGGTTTTCAACTCTTGGCTTTAGTTCTTTACCTACTATTTTTAGAAGTAATTATGCAAGCATGGATAGGGTTTGAATGTGTCAACATGAACCTTGATGGATTTCACCCTAAAAATTCTAACAATTTAGGTAGAATATTTAGTCCATAAGGAGTCCAGTACTTCATGAAGATCTTCAACTTGGGTTTGACATAGATGCAAAGGTATCAGTAAGTTAATTTCCAAATGAGCTTTGGCCTGAGTCTGAATAGGTGAGTGCTCAAAGATCTCAAGGAAGAGGTCTTCAGAGGAGCATTTAATCTTGAAGATCCCTTCATACAATAGATTCTTCCCAATGAAGTTAGCAGGCCTTGTGTCACAGAGGATGAGGGACTGTCCCTTGGTTAAAGTCCAAAGGTGAAAGTTGCAGGCTGGGATAGGAGAGTGCCACAGGATTATTACAGAGACCCATCCTTGGAGAAGTTGTGGCCCTGAAGGGAGAGGTGATATAACAGTGCCAGGGTTTAAGGTTGGTATTGCAGTGCCCACTATCAGAAAAATTTTCAAAGCTGTCACTTTATATTTAAAGAATTCTCAACCTAGGAACTAAGTGAATACTCGGTTCCTCCTCAGAGCACCTTTTTGTTCATTTGCTGTATGGTTTTTGCCTTCCATTAAAAACTAGAACAATTGTTTCCCAATATCTCCTCTGCTAACAATATCTACAGGCATCTTTGTCAAGTTTCCCTCCCTTGATGCTTCTAATGGTTTCATACAAAGAAATGACTTAATTCTAAATCTTAGGGCTCTTTCAGAAATTTCTGTGTTAAAAATCTGGCAATGGGACTAATTTCAATTTTAGTCTTTATTTGCATGTTAAATCCCTATTTCTAACCTAAGGTTGTTCATAAAAAGTGAGAAAAGACCAAGAGTGACATATGCTTCAGTGTCTACTCTTGCAAGCTATCTAATGTTATTGACAAGTCATTCCTGAAATCGCCAGTGACTTCTTTTGGAAGCCTCTTCATGTCAGTCAAAAACTGCTTACAATCAGAGTTAGTTCACTTTTTGTCTTAAGGTGCCTGTCAAATGAACAATTATGTTATTATCAGAAGCTCCCCACTGTGATTCTGCTGGACTTTGGCTTCTTCTGTTAATTCCACTGTAACCCTAACCCATGCACTTACCTTCCTAAGTGGCAACATTTCAACAAGAATAATTTAGAATGACACTCCTGGAATGGCTGACATCTGCCATCAGGTTAGTTTGGCCTAATCAGGGTGATTTAACATAGTTTCCCAGTAGTTGGAAAACATATGCAGAGCTCCAGCAGGTACTATGGGAATTGGGTATGAAAAATATCATATATAATATGGACCCCCAGGGCCCTGATGAGGTGTTCGCTATAGGAATGAGAACTCTGGTGCTGCATGCAGCTCCCACATGTCTCTGGGTCCCTAGTGACTACTCTTGCCCCCGACCTAGGGCAGCCCATAAGTGAGGCTACTCTTACCTTAGCAGATCTGAGGGAGGTTGAAACAATAAGGGCACAGAGGGGAGTATGGTCCACGAATGAAAGAAGTGCAAAAGGCCCCATGAAGGTCTCAAGGACCCAGATGTGGGTTGATTTGATAAAGGCCAGGGTAGTGAAAGAAAAACTCGATGGGCAGCCCAGTAGAATATTGTTAGAACTGTGGCACCAATTAAAGCCAGAGCAGCAGTTACAGCCGCTGAGGTCCAGGACACGGAAGCCAGAGTCAAGGCCTCATGCCTGGCTTGTGTCCCTGCAAAACTTACTGGGGGACAGTACCCAGGATTCTCCTGAGCCCTCACCCCCACAGGAGAATGATTGGGCATCGTGGTTCAACTGCAGGGAGGAGGTCAAAGTCCCCACCTTGGGGGACATGGTGGGGACCAGAGGCCACATGTAGAATTCGCAAATCATTGGTCACTTGTGAATGTACAACGTGTCCTGGCGCTGGTGGACACGGGAGCTGAGTGTTATCTGATTCATGGCATCCCTGAGCATTTTCCTGGGACCCCTGCTGTGATAGATGGCTATGGGTAAGGCAATTAGAGTGAAGAAAGCCCAAATCTCATTGGGGATAGGGCGTTTACCCCCAAAGGAGTATACCGTGTACATTTCTCCCATCCCTGAATATATTTTGGGGGTAGATATCCTGAAAGACCTGTGGTTACAGACCACTGCAGGTGAGTTCAGACTGAAGGTACATGTGGTAAAGGCAGTTCTGAGAGGACAGGCTAAGCACCCACCTGTAGCTCTGCCTGTACCTCAGCAGGTGACAAATACTAAGCAGTATAAATTGCCTGTGGGGCACAAGGAAATTGGAGAAACTCTATGGGAGTTGGAGAGGGTGGGCATCATAAAGCCCACTCCTAGTCCTTTCCATTCCCCAGTGTGGCCAGTGAGAAAGCCAGAGAGCTCCTGGAGTATGACTGTAGAAAACAGGGAATTGAATGCAGTTACACCCCTTTTGCATGCTGCTGTCCCCTCTATTGCAGACATTCTGGACACCCTCAGCCATGAGCTGGGAATGTATCATTATGTAGTAAACCTTGCTAATGCTTTCTTTTCTATTGACATAGCACAAGAAAGCCAGGAACAGTTTGCCTTCATGTGGGAAGGCCAGCAGTGGACATTCAGTGTCTTTCTACAGGGATACCTCCACAGTCCCACCACCTGTCATGGACTTGTAGCCCAGGACTTGGCCACATGGAAGAAACCACAAACAGGGCGGTTGTATCACTACATTGATGATATTACGCTCACAACTGATTCTCTTTCAGATTTAGAAGGGGCAGTTCCTAGACTGTTGCAACATCTACAGGAAAAAAGATGGGCTGTGAACAGCACCAAGGTTCAGGGACCCGGTTTGTCTGTGAAATTCTTGGGGGTTGTCTGGTCGGGTAAAACGAATGTTGCTCCTGAAGCAGTTATAGACAAGCTCCAGGCTTTCCCCACCTACCACTGTGGCAGTATTACAAGAGTTTTTGGGTCTTTTGGGCTACTGGAGAGTGTTTATCCTGTACTTGGCACAAATTCTGAAGCCCTTATACCAGTTGCTACGAAAGGGCATCAGGTGGGACTGGGATGAGACACGTGCAGCTGCTTTTACCACTGCCAAGCAGACAGTCAAGGCTGTACAGGCCTTGAATGTAATGGACTCATGAAGGCCCTGTGAGCTAGATGTCCATGTAACCGAAGATGGTTATGGATGGGGTCTTTGGCAGCGGCTTGAACGGACACACCATCTATTTGATTCTGATCACAACTATGGAAAAGAGCAGAAGTCCAGTACACCTTGATAGAGAAGCAACTGGCTGTGGTGTACCACCCCTTGCTGGCTACAGAACCCTTTGCTGGAACTGCTCCTACCAAGGTAATAACCACCTATCCCATCGCAGGGTGGGTGCAAGACTGGACCCAAAGGCCAAGGAGTGGTGTGGCACAGACATCTACACTGGCCAAATGGAGCGCATATTTACAGCAGTGCAGTGCTCTCTGTACTAGCCCCTTAAGTGGAGAACTCCAACGCTTACTGGGGCCAGTGACCTAGACAGACCAGTGGAAAGCAGGAAGAACTTGCTTTTCAGCCCTTGGTAGCCGAAACTCCTTATCAGGAGGGAAAAGCCCCTATACCTGAAGATGCTTGGTACACAGATGGCTCCAGCTGTGAGCAGCCCCCAAAGTGGAGTGCTGTGGTTTTCCATCTTAAGTCTGAGGCAACATGGATGGAGGATGGAGAGGGGAAGAGCAGTCAATGGGCTGAGTTGTGGGCTGTGTGGCTTGTGATTACCCAGGAGCCCTTCCCCCATAGTTGTCTGCACTGACAGCTGGGCCATCTATCGGGACTTGACCCTGTGGCTACTGACATGGTATCATGCTAACTGGATGGTTGGTCACTGGCCCCTTTGGGGGCAAGAGTTGTGGCAAGACCTATGGGCCTCTGGTCAGACTAAGACTGTTACTGTATATCATGTGACTGGCCATTTGCCTTTGGCATCCCCAGGGAATGATGAAGCAGACACATTGGCCCAGGTGCACTGGCTAGAAGGAAAGCCTGCCTCTGATGTGGCCCAAGGGCTACACCAACATTTGCTGCACATGGGGCAAAAGACAATGAGGGCTGTAGCACATAGGTGGGGCTTGCCATTGACCTTTGAAGTCAGCAGAGGCTGGAAGGAGTGCCTTGTGTGCTCTAAGAGGAACTTAAACACCGAGTCCCACATCAAAATGGGACAAGAGTAAGGGGGCCAATACCCCTTGTCAGATGGCAAATAGACTATATTGGGCCTCTGCCCATATCAGAAGGATATCGGTATGCCACGACATGTGTGGACACGGCTACTGGACTGTTGGTTACTTTTACTGCACATCGTGCAGATCAGTAAACCACCAAGAGGGGCCTGGAGTGTCTCTTTGCATCCTATGGTCACCCGCAGGTGATTGAGAACAATCAAGGCACCCACTTTACTGGACATGTGTTACAAGAATGGGTGCAGCAATTAGGAATGAAGTAGAAATTTCATGTACCATGTAACGCTATTGGGGCAGGTGTGATAGAGAGGTACAATGGTTTGTTGAACTCTGGCCTGAAGTCGGACACCAATAGTCTACAGGTTGGTCAGTTCACCTATGGATGGTGCTGCAGCGTTTGAATGAGAAGCCATGTAAAGGAGCTTTGAGCCCTGTGGATATGCTCACACACCTTGCTGCCTCTCCTATACAATTGTATGTCCAAACCAAAGAAGCATTATTGAAGCCAGGATATGGACAGCAGAGCAACATCCTGCTGCCAGCCCCTATTGCATTAAGCCCTGGAGACACTGTTGAGTGGACCTGGACCTGGACATTTTGACACATGGACCAGCAATGGCTGGCCTTTCTGGCACCTCGGGGAAAAGACCTGGAAGCTGGCCTCCTCTGCATTCCTGGAATAACAGCTGAATGGCCCCCAAAGGTCACAGTAGTGTACCCAAAACATCCAGGAGGTAAGAGCATCTTGCAGGGAAGTTTAATCTTTATGGCCAGTGCATGGTACCTATTGACCCGTCTGTAACTCCCACAGGGAAGGGAGTGAGGTCTGGTATACTAGACCAGGACGAGATCCCATTCCTGCCACTCTTCTTTCATAGGACTACTCTCTTGCATGTTTCCTACCTGATGGACAAGATTTGCCTATGCTGGTGTCATTAAAACGTGTCTTATCGCCCTTAAAGTTATTTTCTCCTTCAGTCCTTGTGGCCTGAATGCGCCCCCTGGCTGCAGCTGCTGCATAATGATTGCTCTGAACCCTCGGCTACTGCCTGCCTATGGAATGGATGAGTTATGGACTTAATTTGTATAAGACTCTGAACCTGGCTGAATCCTCTGGCTTGAGGATTGTCATGATTTTATTGCTGTTGCTATTGTAATGTCATTAGTCTGGTCACAATGCTCCAGTTTTCTCGCACAGGGACCACTGCGGAAGAAGGGGAAAGAGTAGACTGTAAGGAAAGATTTTTGCAGGGTGGCCTGTGGGTAAAACTGTAACATTTCCAGAATATCTCGCCTGGCTTTACTGCATCTGCATATCCTCAGGGGTGGAGAGTTCATCTCCATGTCAATGGGTAATTACCTGGGCAACTGAGGGCGTGTCTGAACCTGAGAATTTAAGGGGAGGGGCTGGCTTGCTGGCCGGCTTGCTTCGTTCTGGAGCAGGGGAGAGAGACCGCACTGGACTGCAGTTTGTAAGCAATAAATGGGTTTTAAACTTTATTTCTCCCTTTGACTGATTTCGGTTTTTAGAGGTATTTTGCCCCGGGATTTCCTCTCCCCAGACTTACAGTTCCCGTGTGCAGGCCAGGGCTTGTGTTGTTTGAACTTCCCATCCAGGTTGAAGAAGGAGGCATCCCGGCCTTCTAATCAGCTTGTCCAGATGTGCAGCATAGGGGGAAAGGGGACTGGGGAGGCATGAAAGCTGTCAGCAGTCAAAAACCAAAAATGGAGTCAGCCTCTTCACTACAGCCAAATAAATGATAACCTGGCCTATAAAAACCTATGTTTGTTCAGTCTCCACAGAAATCTAGGTCTACAAATCTGCGCCAGCAGATGGTGTCTGCCAAAGCTGTGATGCTCCCTGGAATTTTCAGATGTGGCTGTGAGTCTGATGAGGGAGAATTTCCCAGAAGTCAAAGCAGGGGCCACAGAGGACAATGGACAGGGGAGCTTCTCCGAGACAGCAGATTCAAGGTTCAACCAAGGACGTTACTTCCTGCCAGCCCTGCTCAGATTTTCATCATGGCATGGGCCACTGACAGCCACCCATCGCCCTTATCTTCTTCTCTAGTTTTCATTTTGCCCTTTTTCCTTTTAGTACTTGAGTCTTGCCCCTGTAGTTTTAATAGGACATATGCCCACCTAGCTGGCTTCTTTGAACCTAGGTACAACTATGTGGTAAGCACTCATGAATGGACTGTGAGCTCAGTGGTGGGTGAAACTTCCTTAAAAGGTAATAGCATTCTCCCAGCTTCCTCTCTTTTCACAGGCTGCAAAGTGGATGTCCTTCTTTGAGCCACTTTTGACCATGGAATGAACACCACCATTGGTGGTGAGAGAACAAGGTACATGAATCCTGGGTCCCTTGATGACCTTGTGGAAAACAGCAGCCTCCCCGGCCCTCAGTTTCTCACCTAGCTTTGGATTTCCATGTGGGGAAGAAATAACGCTCTTATGTGAGCCACCATCGTACTTTTAGGTCTCTGTTACAGCATTAATTCATTTTCTCATTTATACAAAAGAGAATTAAAATATTAAGAAGTTAAGCTTCTTTACCTTTTTATGATCTTAAAAATGTCTTCTCTTTGTTCCTTTGGATTTTATCTTTAATGACAAGTATAAAAAAAAGAGACTCAAATATAACTGGCTGTAAGCAAGTAAGCTGTCTCACTACATGTGGCTTCATGAATTCAGTGTGCTTCTCCTCTTTTACAAAAATCAACCTACAGAATATAGTCATGCATACACTTTGGACCTAACTAGAGGTATTTAGTTAGTATAAATGTATGAGTATCAAACTGATATGTGAAAGCTCAGATCAGTTTATACCAATTTCCCTTTTCTCCAACACATAACATATGCACTATTGTTATCTACTCTCTGTAACTGATTAATCATAGGTTATTGGATTAAGAAAACAATGAATAAAGTAGACTTCTTCTCCCGTAAAGTGATGCAAAGATGATGATTTTCTCTGATTCTCATTTTCATGTTACTGTGGTTCAGAGTGGCTCACTGTGTTGCTAAGACAACAGAGATGCTGCAACTGAAAACTGGGATGGAAGTCAAGGCACTGAAGCTGCCTCAGCGGATGTCATAAATAGTGTGTTCAAGGCCTTTTTCAAAGTGAAACCTGTAACACTCGAATTAGACAAAAATTACCATACTCTTCCAACACCCTTCCACTGAAGACTATGGCTCTCTTCAATACTTGCATTCTAAAATTAAGAAAACAGAGGTATGTAGGCTAAAAGTCAGGAACTCACCGTTCCACTAATATGTATGTTTCTTAGCATCCTGAGCAAATAGCTAAGGGGTGCTTGTCCTTAAATTTCAATTTGCCCTTATTCTACCAGAAGTATATCTAAGACTATGAGAAGAAAGCAAAAAAGAAATGTGCTGTTAGGTGTTCCTCCACTAAAAATGTACAACTCATCTACACAAAAGGTTGATTCTACCTGGTAAATAAATAGGGTAATTTTGATATTCACTGAGCCCTGTGACTGATATCCGGGATTTGAGTTTGTGAGCAGATGGGAAGACACGTGGTCTCCTGATGCACCTTTGCTAAAGGCCCAGGAAGCTCAGTGGCAGCAGAGATGTGAGCTGGGTTGCAGCTTGTCCAAGCAAACCAAACAACTGTGGCGATATTCTTATTCTAATGCTGAGAACATCAGAGCGAGGACAAAGAAAACAAAAACAAAATGCTTGAACTGATTTTGAATTCTTCTTTCTGACTTGAAAGATCGATGAAAACAGCATTTAACTAAGCTTAAAAGTGTCCTTCACATCATGTACATTGTATTGCACGGAGATAAAATCCATAAAAAATAACACAAACAGGTGAATGAAAGAGC
This sequence comes from Manis pentadactyla, assembly GCF_030020395.1. Lineage (NCBI taxonomy): Eukaryota > Metazoa > Chordata > Mammalia > Pholidota > Manidae > Manis > Manis pentadactyla. Next base: position 62,499,173 of record NC_080028.1, on the reverse strand, counting down.
ACATGGCTCTTAGAGCTAGGACAGGCCTTGTTCAGAGTCATCTCCCTCCTCTCTTAGGAAATAATTTGGTGAAAAATAGTGGAGAGGCAAAGGCAAGTTTTGGAGAACACATTTTCCCGACCTTGGAGGGTCTCTTGTTGAAGAGCCACAGAAGTGACTGGAGACGGAGTTCACAGTGCAGTTTGCTTTTCAGGTAGGAATCAAGGGTACTTTTTGAAAGAGTAAGAGTGGTCACCTGCCTTAGCATGGCCCAGGTCTATTAGGCTGTGAGGTCAAGACTTGTGCAGGAATCCTTGCCTCCAAGTAAAAGTTTAATCTAGCTGAATCAAGTGAAGCCCCTAAGACCCTTTTTTTAAAACCCTGGTATTCTAAGCATTAAAAAAGGAAATAGAAAACACAGACAACTCTAATTTAATATTTCTAAGTAGCATAAATCATAATGGTTTGTATACTACACTGTACAAATATATGCTGTTACTTTCCAGGGAAAATATAGTTACTCCATACAGCTAAGAGCTTGACCCGTTAGCTATAGCTACGACACATGGAATACGATATACGAGGTTCCCAGTCTCCCACTTCAGGCTGTTTCTGCTGCCTTTGAGGGAGGGTCCTCTTGGAGCCCTCTCACGGCCCCTTCCACCCGCTGTGCCAGGAAACAGGTTCTGCAGGTAGACGTGTGCCGATGAGCACAGCTTCTGTGCTTTGCGTTCCGCATGTCTACTCCCCTTTAAGAGAACTTGCGCTTCTTCATAGCTTCTGCCTTGACTGCCAGGCTCTTGGCACAGATGGTCAGGACCACAATGAGAACTCCCACCACAAATGTCACCAGGGGCCAGAGGAAGCAATGCAGGAGGACGATCTCATCATGCGTGCGATGTAGGAGCACATCATCTGGCCTGTAAGACAGTGGAGGGTAGGAGAGAAAGAGCAGTCAACTGCCTTGGCTTGGCATAGCTCTGCAACCTGAAGCTCAACGTGCTTTCTGGACCAAAGGGGATCATCATCTTTAAAAGTGAAGATCTCACTCTGGTATAAATGATGTATTCTGAGGTTCAAATGAGACCTTTGAAAAGTTCTGAGGTTTTGAATCAAGTAATTGGTGCAAATTTGCATATTATTTTATAATGTAATTTACAGACTGCAGAATGTCAAAAGTGTAGCATTCTCTCAAGCTGTTATCTTCCTCCATTCTAAGTTGTTTAATATATTCCATTTTCTCATTCATTCCTTAATGTCTGCTAGTCAAAGTGATTTGAATCAGTTCAAAAAATTACTTATGGGTTGGCGTTCTCCCACAAACCCAAACTAAATCCCAGTACTTACACGGGACCCAACTGATCTTAATTCACAAAAAAAGTCAGTTAAAGTCATTGTTCGAGCTAAGTCAGAAAGACCTATGGTGTAGCCTTAGGGCTGACTCAGATTTAAAATGTGAAGGCATTTACTAATGCACAGTCAAGTGAATGGTCAGATTTAATGCATTTTCCCATGCTTCTGGGTGGCATTAGCCATCATTTTAAGCCACTGACCACTTTCTTGGTAAATTTTCCAAACTTTAGAGATCTATATCTATCTTATCTATGTGGAGTTCTATGTTCAATTCCAGTATTGGTCTCATTCATAGGAAGAGAAGGTGAGATGCATTACACAAGCCATGATCTCCCATGTTTGGCTGAGAAAGAGACCCTGGGAATTTAGCTTCCTTATAAGAGGTTTACATTTTGCAAGACATTTCCATTTCACCCACAGGAAGGTTTGTTCTGTTATACTACAGTAGCTTTGCCTCCTCCAGGAAAGGAAGAAAGAGACACAGAAAAATTAGTTCCATTGCCCTCAAGAGCATCAGAGGCTTGAGAGTCCAGGGGCAGTCCATTTCACAGAGAGGGGCTTTCCCGAGGAGCTCTCACCCATCACAGCTCTCAGAATCCAACACCGATTTTCCCAGAAGACGGACAAAGAATGTTGGGTATTTTTCTCTCCTACCTGTAATGGAGCCATCATGTGGCATTAACAAAAACAGCTTGGCAGATTAGCTTAGAAATGACATAATCCTTGTTTTTCTTTGTGCAAATTACTTCAAATTTTGCTCATACGGTGAGATTTTTATTGACATTTTATTTCATAAAAATTGTACTAAAGGACTGTGGAGTTGCTGTAACAAGCGAAAAGCATTCCAGCTTGCAGAAGTTACTCCTTTTTCTGAAGTCCTGTAGTAATATATTATCTTGTTTTGGGCTTGGGCTACCATTAATCTGTATTATTTATTAATGTACATGCCTTTTTTTCCTGTAAGGCCCTTGACTTTGTCACTGTCTGTTACTCTATACATAGATGTTGCTAAACAACTGCTTGCTACTGATGAAGGGGAACCTGTGTCTGTTGCAGCCTTACAGTTCATGAACATTTTCAAGAAATTTCAAGCCTTGACTGTAAAAAAGCAGAGGCTTAGGTCCAAAAATAGTCAGGGCACAGTATAGTTCTAGTCATATTTTGCAGTCTTTGAAATTCCAATCTCCAGTACCGCCACGATTCTTTTTCTGGTTATGAGCAGTCAGATTTCTTTACCTCAGTGTGCCAGGGAAGGTAAAAGCTGTCCCTGGATGATCCACCTTTCTTTCTTCCTTCCTTTCCCTCCTTTCCCCTTTTTCTTGGATTGGTACAAAGCTGAAGTAGATTCTTTATTAAACAGGTTGAAGGTATGCAATAATGTGAATGTACTTAATTAGCAACATGGAACTGGACACTTATAAATGGTAAAAAATAGTGAGGAAAAAAAGCAGAGGGGAATACATGAGGAGAACTGACTTGTATTTTAATTAATTTGCATGTAATTTCCATAAGTTATGTGTTTTGCAGCTAATTTTCTAGTAAAATGTTCAGTGAGAATCCTCTTCTGTGTTCCTTCTCTAGTCACTATAGCTGATGTTGAATCCTTTACCACATTTACTAAAACAGAAAGAGTAAAAAGGAGAGAGCAAATAATGGGAAAATACTGGACCCAGATATTTATCTTATTTAAAAACTTCTTGGCATTCCACTCCCTACGAGAGTCCTTGGGGCAATGCTTTAATATTTCAAGACAAAACATCATTCACTTGGGTTAGCCATGTTGCATTTATTATCATTTCAAAAGCCTTCTTTGAGATACAAATATATTATATAAAAATGTTCACATTTCTTCATAAATAATGTGTATTTCCATTTCATAGAATCCTAAGATGCCCCACAGTCTCCTTCAATGGGAATGCAGGGTAGCAGAATATGCTACTTTCATATAAAGATTATTCTGAGCTCAAAGCAATAGAAAAGAAGCAGATACAAGAAAAGCTTCTGATCCTCTACCTATTTGCCTAAAACAGGACATAATTTTGTGAAAATGTCCCTCTTCCTCTCTCTACAAGGAGGAACAGAAGTTAATCACTGGAGAAAACTCTAGACCCTTATCAACACAAAGATGGCACCAGAGGAATCTGTATTACAAACCTTACTACCTCTTACCTTTCATTAGATTCCCCATATACTTACTTTTCTACAATGAGCTGCCCTAGAGACTCTTTTCTTTTGTCTTACTGGTTCTCTAAAAATTGGTTGTTTTTAAAAAAGATGTTATATAAGCCCAAGTTCTAACCACCTCTTTGTTACTCATCACTGAGTGCTCATGTGCATACACGATGAACACGTTAATAAACTCTATCTGTTTTTTCTCTGTAATCTGTCTTTTGTTAATCAGTTTAAAGCACCCCAGCCAATGTACCTAAGATGGGTAGAGGAAAAACAGGCTTTCCTCCTAGACAGGAAAAAAAATTATTTCTGTACACAGTAACGCTTACATTCATCATTCACAGCATTTACTGAGATTATCTCTAAGTTGATCCTTGTGACATAATTAAAGTCTGGTTCATTCAAACTAAGCATTTAGTGCCTTGACTGAAGGTATTCCCCTGCCTCAGTTTCCTCCAATTTTATCAGGTAGCTTTCAGATAGGTTAGCACAAATTATCTGCAAAGGAGTATGGGCTTAGAATTTAGTTTTCCATAATTCCAAAATGGTGGGACTGAAGAGAAACTTAAAAAAAAGAGTCACTATTTTTGGCATTTAGCAAACTGGGTAGGTGTCCTCATGAGATATGAATATGATGTAGTAAAATCAGGATGGGGATGAGGAAGTAGGCAATAAGCCAAAAAGGGATGATTACTCTGTGTCTGAGGACTTCAAACAAGTAAAAAGGAATTTCTATGGGAGTGTGTAGAAACATGAGTAGTACTCACTTTTAAACCACGAGGGAGTGGTGAGAAAAAAAAAAAGAGTAAATACTGTGGGTACCCTTGGGAATATTTTCCTAAAGGTTGGCCCAATATGAATTGAGCTTTGAAAGGATATTGTGGTAATAGAAGTTAACATTTATTAAGTGCTTCCTACCCTCCAAGTGCTCTCTGGCAGGACATTTAATCTCACTTGATCCTTAAAATAAGTCTGTGTTGGACTCATTTTTAATTGTCATTTTGCAATGAAAGAAACTAAGGCAAAGAAAGATCAGTTTGCCCAACATTCCACAACTTAAAATAACAGTTATGTGAAACCATATTCATATGATTTTTAAACCTGTACTATTTATCCTCCACTAGTTTGTTGCAAATTCACATCACCTCTGGTGTTGGCTAAGATGTACCTTCTTGACTTTCAACTCCTGGTTGACTATATCAGAATCTGAGATTGTGGGGTCCAGCAATTTGCACTTAGGAGAAGCTCCTTGGTGATTCTAAAACATAATAAAGTTTCAGAAACACTGTGTAGAGTTCTAATGGTTAAAAAAAAAATGGTGTGAAACACGAAGCTACTTAGCTGGCTATTTCTGAAATTGCCTGAGTCTTATGTCCAGGTCATTTCCATGGCCTCTACATACTTTTGCACAGAATGTGCACTGCACAGAGGTGCCCTGGGATAAGATAGGTGGAGAGCGGGGGGAAAGTAATGTGGGCAAGGGAACAGAGGGTGGAATACAGACCCTGATGCTACATTTTCCCAGGGGGGACCCTTTGTTCTAATTGGCAAAAAGGCATCCCATAGGCTGGCAGCAGACCTAGTTACACCAGATAAAAAGACAAAGATTTGGTGTAGATCTTCCTAAATATAAAAAATATGTTCTCTTTGACTTTGTTTCACCAAATGAGATTTCTTTCATCCCAAAATGCTTGTTCTGTAGGCTAAAAGGGAGAGAAAATGGTGACCTTTATTTAAATGGGCTGGAAATTTTCTTAAACAACTAATTCATGTAAAAATATGAACTGCATTATAATTTACTAGTATCACATGATGGTAACTGTACCAATTAAGAGACAATATGGTCTACTTCAAAGTACTTTCTTTATGAGATCCTATAGGAAATAGAAATTTTTCTAAATTTATCATTACAAGTACTTGTAGAACGTAGGTTGCAAGAAAGTTAAAATTTTAGCCCACTTGTTGCATGACTATATGACTTTTTTGTGCCAACCAGACCCCTTATGCTTTGTTTTACTTTCCTCCCATGTTTCTAATTTAGCTTGCTAAATTCTATCAATCTTTAGAGCACCCATTAAACCCATCTTAAAATAGGCATATATCAATTATCTACATTTACATATCAGGTATACAATAAGCCTTGGAAACTGTTAGTTGTCAAGCTTTACCCATAATTCTATGAGAAATAATTTATTACATCATTACAGGAATTTGCACTTATGTACTTTGATGAAATTTTGTTCTAGAGTCTACAAATGCTTCATCATTATCACAATCATAAAATAATTCTGTAGGCATAAGGCCAGTCTAACATGCTGGGCCTGTGGTATAGTAGCATAGCCAAATGACATTAAAAAAAAAAAGTAATGATTTCATCCCCCAAACCTTTTGAAATGGTGTTATCTATTCCTGCTCTAAGCCTTATTGTTTATAACATGACCTACTTTTAAAAAGAATCTGAAGCAGATAACAATAAAAACAAAAGACTTAAATACAATAAAGTCCTTGAATTGACAGTAAAGAGCAAGCACAATGTAATTAGGAAAGGAAAAAAATAGAAATCCCAGGCTGAGGAAAGCTCCTGCTTTCAGCATAAGTGCAGTTTATCTCTGAGCATCCCAACACCCAAAGAAAAAAGAACAGAGAGGAGTTAACAACGACCATTATACAGAAAAGCAAGCCTGCTAATTTATCAGAATAAACTTTTTGCTAGGGTAACCTCAAAAAACTAGATGGTGTGTATTTTTACAATACATAGTATGCAGTGTTACAGTGTAACACATTTAAAAGGCTCTTAGTAGCAGTTTACAAACCTAGCAAATGAAATCAGTTGAAGGGGTTCTACAATACTGATTTCAAGGTCTCCGATCTACTGAATCTGCCTGAGGTTTTAAGCTTCCAGGTGATGCTGACAATCCTATCACACTGACTTAACACATTTTAAATATCAAATGTATCAGCTCGGTTTTGGCAAAAACTGAAGAGAAAATCACTGAAGACTGAAATCACTCAGGAGCATTTGATATTAGTGGTTGAAAGGAGAGTCTTCTGTCAGGTTAGATTCCTGACAGAGAAGTGACACAATGTATTTTATGATGAAAAACAAAGAAACTAACAGGATTCGCTCCCAGATAACTCTGTCTACTTGGAGCTGGGTTTCAGACAGCCTTTGAAAGTTTTCTATAAAAGTTTCAAAAGTATTAACAAATATTTCATTGAAATGCCACACAGGTGAGAGACAACTACCTCAAACAAAACTTTCAGGCAGGAATTGCTGATCACTGATATCTAATCTAGAAAACCTTGATGCTAACATTATTAAATGTTTTAATTTTTAGCAAGACTTTATGCTATGGGCTTTCTAGAAGGTGACTGAATTAAAGTGCGTCCCATGAAGATACTGACTTGATCTACTGATTAATGATTTTTAAGAGATTACAAAAGTTTTTTTCTACCAAAAAATGTTGAAGATTGGCTGATAAAAACATTGAATTTGGTTTTGGCATAATTAAGCAATCCTTACTGAGAGTAATTAGCCAGTGCATTAAATTACTGTTTGAAGCAATCATGAGACCTTGTCAAGTGGAGAGGTAAGTATGCTTGTCTTCCTACATGACAGCAGGAAGGTACTAGAACAGCTAATAGAAGCTGTTATCGTAGCACTGCAGTAGGAAATTAGGGACCAGAATGCAGAGCTCCTTTGCAGTGTTTTTGATGTTGATTTGCTCTATTGTGAGCCCATTTCTTGCCCATTCAAGTTCAACAATGATGTGGTGATGAGAACTTTTAAAAGTTTGAGAGTATTATATGAATATTGTGGCTTTGCTCTGCAAGATGGTTCCTATCTGTGGACTGAAAGGCTGATATTATAGATCTGTAAATTTTATAAACATCCTTCATTTTCTTAACTATTTTCACCAATTAGGTGAACTTAAAGAGTAGTAATGTTTAATTGTATAAGACTTGTTCCTCAAGCTTGCCTATTCTTCATGAAGGAAATTAAATCAAGACCCAAACCTGCAGTTTCTGGAGAGAAAAATTGCATTCAGCTTTGGCAGGATATAGAGCAAACTGGTAGTTTGCTTATTCTGGAGCAGTAAAGGGATGAATTAATTATAAATAGGAAAGATTATACCTTACGTCCACCCTGCTGGCGGGTCTGAAGTAGCCTTGCAAGCGTAAGACAGTATTTCAGAACATGAACTTGAATTTGCCAAACCTGGGTTTGATTGAATACAGGCTCTACAACTTGTGTAACTACTAACATTTGTAGACTCTAGAATAAAATTACAACTTGTGTAACGTGCTAACTACACGATCTTAAGAAAATAATCACTCTGCGTCTTAATTTTTTCATCTGTAAAATGGGGATAATATCCATCTTACAGGGTTGTCCTCTGGAATAAATGAGATAATGTAAGTGAGGTGCTTAGGCAGATGGCTGCCTAATCGTGAATGCTCAATATTCCTAAAGGGACAGTAATGGTAATGAATCATTACAAATTTGGGGCTCACAATTCAGAAAATGATTTTAAAATGTTGGCAGTAACATATCTCTTACAAATATCTTCTTCAATCTAAGACTGTCAAGCTGAAGTCACAGGGAATTCCTTTGATCAAATTCTTTAAAGTAGGAAGGTTAGGAAACAGAATAGATTTAGCAAGTAAATGATTACTTCCAGTTCTAATAATACATGCATCTCAGAGATAAGTAAGAACAAAATAATTCAGTAATTCCCTTGACTGGGAACACAAATAGGAGTTATCCCCTAAATTTATCCCACAAGCCATCATTTAACAACATTAAATTATTATGGTGGTTGGGCTTAGCAAATGTTTTCCTACCGATGAAGATACTATCCCCACAGATGCAGCCCAGACAAATCATTGCCTCAGCCCAGGTCTCTGCAGCTCTGGGCTCCCAGAGGAACAAACATATTGTAAGATTTTATTCATGCTGGGTGGGAATTATTTTTATACACCTGTCTGGTTTTCCCAACCTGATTCTAAGACCCCTGAGGTCAGAGATCTAGTGGATAATCCCTGCCTGAGAAAACGTCTCTTGAGTTCTCAGAAAAAAAAAAAAAGGGATTATTGTCAATACTTGCAAGCCAGGAGAATGCTTATGACTTTTTGTCTTTAAAAAAAAAAGCAAATCAATGAACATTTTATCCTAGACTCAGCTTGGCATGAAAAGGTCTTACTGATTATATATCTGTTGTTCTTCCATTGGAAAAAAATGGGAAGAGACTTTTTAAACCATCTAGATATCCTTTAAGATCACACCTAAGAAACTGCATTAAATTTACATGAAATCCCTTTCCTCTTGCACTCACCTCTGCAAGCTGTTCAGGAAGAGGCACCCGTATCAGTAACTGAATGGCCAAGAGCATGACTTTCAATTTGTTGATTCTATCAAAGTAGTGAGGATTTTGTAAACTATATGATAGTTTTGTCCAGCAATTCCCTGGAGCTCTTCTTAAGAAAAGTATTACCATTCTTTAGGGTAATTTGGTCTATGGTGTCTCTGAGTTACCAGATAACTTACTTATTTCACACAGGGCTGTGTTTTCTGGCCTCAGTGCTTCAATCTGAGGTTTAAGCAGAAATAAACTGGCAAAAGAAGCTGTGTACATCTCCTATTTGAGACATGCTGTTTTCAGGGTAGTTCTCACCAGTGTACCTACTTTGTAGTTCTAATTTTAAAGTGAAAATCTGATATCATTTTAAATCAGTATGGGAAAGATGAATTATTCAATAAATGGTGTTGGGACAATAATGGTCATTTGGGGAACAAAAACACTGGTTACCCATCTTATTCTTCAGGAAGGACAGAAGGGAGAAGGGAGGGAGGGCGGGAGGAAGGAAGGAAGGAAGGAAGGAAAGAAATTTTAGAGCACCTGAATTTTTAAAAATAACCTTGGCATGATAAAAAAAAATGCCTTCCTAATGGTTTTCTTTTAATAAGTACATCCCAAATATTCTCTTGGACTTACTTATATTAAGAAATCATTGTTTATCAGAAATTAAAATTTAACTGGTGTCTTGTATTTCAGTTTGTTAAATTTGGTGACCCTAATTTCTAAGGAAGACATGAAATGCAGAAGCTACTAAGAAAAGGTGGATGATCCAACTACAGAAATGTAAACACTTTTACTTACAAAAAATTTTCACAAATACCTGTAGGCAAAAATAAAAACAAACAGCTGATATTCTTATGAAAAGATTCTCAATTCCATTCATGAACAAAAGAAAAGCAAATTAAAAACAGGATACCATTTTTTAATGTAGCAAATCTGCAAAAATTAAAGATTGATAATACTAAGCTCTGGAGTGTATGCGGGGAAATGAGAACTTTTATGTAAGTTGGTACAACTTCTTTTGAATGGTTGTTAGTATCTATTAAGCTTTAAAGGGGTATAAGTTTTGACTCAGCAATTTTACTTCCATTAATTTACTCTTCAGATATATTTTCCATGAAAAAAAAAATCTAAGGTAGTAGGCGAAGCTTTTTTTCTGCTAGATTAAAAAATATTAAAATAGGGGCATAAATTGAGATACTTTCTTTTCCTTCCAAATTTAAAACTCTATTCACAGAAGCACTCGTCTGTTCTACTCAAAAGCTTCCCTGTACATCCTGTTTTCAATTTTTTAGTCATCCTGCCAATGTTGGTGGATGGACTGCTATTACAGCTGCAATGCCTCCATTTATTTCAAAGCATTCATGTAATAAGTAACATAAATCTGTTGTCTCATAGTCTTTGAGTAAAGGCCACATGATGGTCAAGCATTTTGTGTGCATGTTCTCTTTATGTGTTTTCCAAGGAAATCTCACTGGACTAAAACATGGCAGGATCTCGAGAAGTGGAGAACCAGCTAAGAAAGAAAACAAGACTGGACTGGGATTTCTTCAAAAAGATGAGGTCTGAAAGGCCCTATAAGAAGGGATGGAAGGAGGGCACAGGGCCGGGGATGCATACCTGGTGTCGTGTGCAGGTGGGAACACCGTCAGGAAGGCAGAGCGCAGAGCGCCAGGCGGCTGGTGAAGAACGCCGCTCACAGGTAACGGGCCACAGAGAGGTGCTTAAAAGAAGACTCATGAAACCAAGCAGGCTCTCTACTCAGGACAAATGACACGGTGTAACACAGAACCCAGAGCTAATCAACTCTCATCTGTCTCATCTCCATGCAGGAAACAACTTTCAGGCTGGAAATCACAGCCCAAACAGGACAACTGAAAGCCAGCATAGTGAGACAACAGTTCTAAGACATTTCCTTTGCTACAGAAAAACCTCCAGGCAGGGAATACCTAATTCCAAAGCAGGAATGACCTGACTTTCTTTTTCTCATTAACGTGGAGAAAATATTGCCCTGTGAAATTTACATCTCATTGTCAGTGCTCTCTTAAACACCAGATAGACTCATCGGTCCCACAGGGACCTGTGGGCCCCCCGGAAGAACACCGGATTTTCACTAGAGAGTGGGTGGCAGCTCTGACTCTCCACTTTGGGCAGGTCACTCATCTCACCAAGCCTCAGTTTCCTCATTTGTAAAATAGGATATAAAACTTTTATTAGGAAGTCAAATGAAGGTATAGAAGTGCAAAGTTCTTTTCTACAAAACCATACCCAGCATAGATGGCCTCTGTGAGACTATATACATAAGTCTCTGCCACTGGTTCCTGGCACAGAGCTCCTAAAACTCTTGTAAATTCCTCAGTGATAAGAGCACTAGGAGCTTCTTTCAAACGAATGAGGAGACCCTAGGTGGGCCCCAGAAGGACCAAGCCGTGAGGAGAAGCTGGAACTTTCAGCCCTGCTACCCTCCCCCACTCCCACCCAGTTCCCTAGAGTGGGCCTGGCGGGAATAATTGCTCGTGCCTATGTGAGAAGGCCTTTATACAATCCCAGGGGACAGGGTTCAACGAGCTTCCAGGTTGGTGAGCACATGTACCCCGGGAGGGCGACACACCCCAGTTCCATGCAGACAGAAGCTCCGGTACCGGGGGCCCTCCCAGACCTCACCAACTTTATCTGGATGTTCATCTGTATCCTTTACCTTATTTTTTAATAAACTGGTAAACGTGTTTTGCTGCATTCTGTGAGCCACTCTAGCCAATTAATCCAAATTGAGGAGGGAGTTGTGGGAACCTCCAATTTGTAGCTCAGCTGGACAGCAGCTGTGCATAGCCTGGGATCTAGTACCTGGAATTGGCATCTCCAGTGGGATGAGAGCTGTCTTGCGGGGTTGAGCCATCACCTGTGGGAAAGGACACTAGCTCTGGGTAGACAGTGTCAGAAAGGAATTAAATTGTAGGACACTCAGCTAGTGCAATGGAGAATTGCTTGGTGTGGAAAAAACCCCCCACTTTTGGTGACCAGAAGTGTCCACAGTGAAGGGTTCTGTGTGAGGAGCACAGTACCACAGGAGGCAGGCTGAACTGAGTTTCTCCAATACAGCCTCAAAGTTTCCTGACCTTGGAGAAATGAACTTGTCAGCCCCACGGAACATAACACAAAACCAGAATCTTTAAAAATCTGTGGTATTTTCAAAGCTTAGAATTGAAGAGCAGACAGACATTCATTGTAAAAATCAGTTGCACTTAGACCTACAAATGACCTGTATGGTTTTACTGCTGCTCTAACAAATTTAGTGGCTTGAAACAACCCACTTATTCTCTTAGGGTCCTGGAGGTCACAAGTCTGAGGTCTGAGTCACTGGGCCATAGATAGGTGTTGGCAGGACAGATCCTTCTGGAAGAAAATCTGTTTCCTTGCCTTTTCCGACTTTTCAACATGTGAAAATTCTATCTCCATTATTAAATTCAGAATTTAAAAAAACATTTGAAGAATAGTTAATGGAGAAAAAGTTCAAAATGGTCAAACTTATGATGTGGCATAGGATTGAGGTTTTCAATATCCCTTGGTTCCTGGCCCCTTCTTGGCTTCACTCTAACCTCTTCCTTCCATAGTCAAATCTGCTACCACTCCTCTGATTTCCTATTTTCCTTTTATAAAGACACTGTAATTACATTTAGGGCCTAGCTTCATCTCAAGACCCTTTACTTAATCATATCTTCGAAATCCCTTTTGCCATAAAAAGCAACCTAAGGTAACAAGGTGAGTGATGTAAATTCATGAGGACTGGAATACAGACATCTTTGGGGGCTATTAGTTAGCCAACCATACCACCACTAACTGTTATCCTATATTATTATACTCCATTCTCTACTAATACAAGTTTTCTATCCTGTTCCCCAGTCATTCAGAATTAAATCAACAGAAACATCTAGAAAAACTAGATAATAAACTCTTTTCTATTAACCCAACCTGAGTTATAAAACAATATTTACTTTTTTCAACACCTGCCCTTTTCTGATACAGGCATTTCCATATATGAAACACATCTGCCCAAAAGTACTACAAAGCTCTTCTCTTTCCTCCAGCCACACCATTTTACTACATTTGCCCACTTGGAGTTCCACTCTTCCCCCATGACCCACTTCCTAACCACATTATTAATGCAGCCTCAAACATTTCATGTAATACTCCATTGTAATCCTTTCTAAGGAATTGCCACCTTATTTTCTATTTCTATTTCTTTTTGTTGTAGTGACATGTCTTTGCTATTTCCTTTTCAACTTTATTCCTTATTAAGTGGGTCTAAAGATTCTCAAGATTTTTCATGAAACAGTATGTCACCAATAATTCCCCACATTAAGTTTAAACTCAATCCTATGCCACATCATAAGTTTGACCATTCTGAACTTTTTCTCCATTAACCATTCTTCAAATGTTTTTTTAAATTCTGAATTTAAAAACCGAGATAGAATTTTCACATGGGGAAACAGAGGTGGTAAAATGTAGAGTTTGATCAGATCTTCACATCATTTTAATGCTGTTGATTTCTGATCCTTTACTTCTGTTTTATAAAAAGTTTTATAATTTCTAACCCAGTCTACCAGTTAAAAATGTGAACTCTTCCCTACAACTATTCTTCTCATATTTGAAGACCAATAATGTATTATTAAATCAGATTTTTAGCAAGAAGTAGGGAAATCTAAGGGTGGGCCATTATGTTCCCAAAGGAGGTCTTTCAGAACCCACTTTCCATCTCAGCAATCCCTATTTCTGGAGAAACAGCCTCAAAATGAGATTCCAAAAATGGAAATGTTGATTTATGATGTTATTACTCAAAAAACCCTTCTTTTTTTCAATTCCTTATTTAGAGGAACTAATTCTTAAATATCAAAAGGCGCTTGTGATCTAGCATGTCTGAGAATTCAGCAGTACAAAAAGGACTTCCTACACAAGCAGGGGCTGGAAGGGACTAAAACAATGGTACTAATTATACCAGACAATCTCCGTATTCCCCTCACTGAGAAAAACAAAACAACAGGGCCCTTATGCTCTTTGGGAAGCCAGTGCCACAGGAGAAAGAGCAGCTCTCCTTACAGCAGTAGCTGCACACACTGAAGAATAATCACTGAGCCAAGTTATGCGCTTTTTTTCTCAAAAATCTTCAAAAGCAGGATCTGAAACTCACTAAGATGGTATCCAAGGTCTTAAAAAGTTAAGCTGTTGTTTACTAGGTCCATCCTATACCACGATGCTGAGACCCTAGTGTTCAAACCTGCTCCACTGTTTCCGGAGAAGGAAGTGATGGGTCACCCCCAGCACAGAGGCTGCACACACACAGAAAGACACTTCGGAAAGATCATCTTCCCAACCTCATTTTGTTTCACTTCTGTGAGCTGAATCATGTTCTCAGTCTCTGATCCAGGCAAAGAGGACACCAAAAACTAGCAGGAGATAGAATCACAGATCACACACACTTGCAACGTGGGTGTGAGAAACCGTTTCCAGGGAGAAAATGACAAACATACTGAGGTACCCAAAATATGCACATGAACAGGGATTCCAGTGGGTGTTTGCAGGGCTGGCAAGGGCTGCAGAACTCAGTTCTCAAGAGAAAGAGGTGGGTATGGAATCCCCCCAGATGTCAGGGTGTCTTCCTATTACCTGAACAGTACTGGGCATATTGTGTGCACTTGAAATGTGGCATTTAAAATAAGGAGGTTGAGAACATCTTCCCCATGACTTCTGATGTAAGAGCAAGATGGCAGGGGCCCCTTATTTAGTAAAACTGAAGTAGGGGCAGAGCAACCAAGGCTCCCTCACCCACCCAGGCTTTCACGCGAATGCCCCACCAAGACACATGGTCTTAGCTGGTGGACCTGGATCCACAAAGCCTGGATTTTTTTCAGTGGTTCCCACACCTAGAAGAGCATCACACCGGCCAGGCTGCAAGTGAGAGCTCAGTAAATGTTAGTGGAATAAGAAGGGAATTAGAAGCTTAGCACCACAGAGTTTAGTTAAGCAAATCTGGGGTGGTGTCTGTGGTGGGGGAGAGCAAGATCTTAGACTTCATGAGAATTCTTTCAAAGGCCACATATATTTGTTCAAAATCATAAATATCACAGATGTATTTGCATAGTCTTGTTCAAATGCTTGTGTTTTTATAGATTGTGCCAACCACTTTCAGATAATTTCCAAAAGAAAGTGGTCATGTTGACTATTATTTGTGTCATTAGGAATTTCTTTTCTTCGTACTTCACTATTATAAAATCTATCTCTAGCCAGTCCAACCAACCCATGTCTGTAACTACAGTCACCTGCGGTACCTTTTCCTTCAGCTCACCTGCCCCATCCCTGCTTAGGTGCTTTACCCTCCTAGAGAAGCCTTGCAACCGTGCTGCTCTGGTACCCAGGCTGCTGCAGACCGAACGTGCTAGGAAATGCTGCCAGCACCTGCTTAAACCAACACCAAATGAGCCTCATCAGGTGAACAGACATTCAATTTTTTCTAAATCTCTGAAAAATATCCTGTAACTTATTTCACAGTAATGCACTCCACAACTTACTCTCAGGAAATCACCATTAATATCTGATTAGGTTCAGTCCAATTCTCTGTGGTTAGATCCTCAATGAAGAAAAATTAACCAGCAGCCACAATTTATTTTCTTTTATGTACTTCTCCCATCAGCATGGCTCTGTATTTTGGGCAGTTCTGAAAAAGGATCTGAAAAATGTATCCTAAGTGGAGGAAGAGTGAATTGCAAATCTTTTTGATTATTATGAAAGCTCGAAGGAAACAGGGTTACCTCCTATTATAATATTATCATTCTAGAAGTTTGCCAATTATTAAAAACCCATTTCATTAAAATATTTTATGCATCGGTTACTGTTTTAATTAAGTAATTAGCACAGTATATATATTTTGCTGCTGCACGTAGGAAGATAGAAATAGGCTAGCATTTCAATCAAGGCTAGCAATGAATCATTCATCCTAACCCTTAAATTATATAGTAAAGAGTGCATGAATAATAGCTTTACATTCAGTTTTGCTATAATCTGTTAAGTATTTATTTCTCTCGGTAAAAGCATACTGAACAGATATTGAAATACTTCTGTACAGTAAATAAGCTGAAATTAATTGTGAAGCTCTCGTTCTGATAAAAATTGCTTATAAATATACGTTTGGAGGACAAAAATTCTAGAGAGAAATATGCATAACAATGAAAGTGATGACTTAACAGTACACTGATAGAATTTTTTAAAAACTTGAGTCATTAAAAAGACCTTATAAGACAACCTTAAGGTTTCTCCTAGATGTGCCAGGAACTTAGCTTAAACCTGGAAACGTGATACTCAAAATTCAAAAAAATACATGTAAATAGCCATCAGATTGTTGAACTAAACATGATAGATTACTGAAAAGCATAGGCATAGGTTTTCCTAGGGAATTTTTTCTCCTTGTCCTCTGCCATGAGACTTATATTACTGTCTCAGATTGGGCCATTCCTTCAGCTGGGGTCCTGCAGTGATAACAGCCCGGAGCTGCAATGACCCAAGACAGACATTACTGTAAGGAGGAAACACACCCCACTGTTAGGAGCTACTGAGATCTTCAGGTTGTTACCACAGCACAATATATAGGTGTATGCTGGGATCCTACAATTTCAGTAAGTAAACAGCCATGATGGTCAAATTATTCCTCTCTTATTCTAAAGCACAGAAACACTTTATAGGTGCACATTTGAGCATTTTAAAGGACTTGCTTGGTCCTCGGTTCTTCTCTGTCCATCCATTCAAAGCATTTGCAGAACACCTACAGTGTGGCAGGTACCAGGGCTGTACTGTTGTCAGCTCTTGCTGGCCAGCGGTCAACTAAAAGGCAAGAACACTGTCTGCACATGGCTGTATCCCCATTCCCTGGAGCAATGCCAGGCATGCACTCCAGGTGCTCTGTAAACTGTTATTTGTTTCTTGTTGAAATACATTTCAGAATAGAATGGGCATTTGTAAAAGTATGGGGTAATAAAAGATTAATACTTAAATGTGCCTAGAGATATGAAAAGGAAATATGTTTGAGCAGACATAAAAGGACAGGAGTTTAGAGTCCAGGTTTCTTGGGAGAATATAAAGCACACACAAAGACACAAGGCCTTTGGTCCAGCTTGTCTGATTATTTTGCCAGAAACGGTCCACTTAAAGAATGTGATAGTAGTGATCTCACTGACCAGATTTAACAGGGTCTCGTATGTTATCCTGTCCCAAATAAGGGCTGGGATCATGGCTGACATCAGTGGCAGTATACAGAGCTCCTAAGCGTGTGGACTCGCAGGTGGAGTGCACAGGTTTGAATCCTGCTTCTGCCACTTGCCAGCTCTAGGATTTGGGCAAGTTTCTTAACCTCTTTTGTGCTTTGTTCCCTCGTGTATAAAATAAGGACTATGACAATAACCCTTGTGGGGGTGTTGTGCAGATTCACGGAGATTCAATTCAGTATGTAATTTAAACAGTTTCTGAGAAGAGTAATCAGCACTAAATGAAGGTGTTGGTTATTACTGTGTTAAGACCAGAGGGAGATCACCAGTGGAATAGTCAGGTCCCTGTCTCTGACCCAGGCCGTGTTATCAGCATTTTTATCAATAACTTGGATAGGAGATTGGAGTGATTTTGATTAACAATTAGGATAGCACTTTACAAGGGAAGAGAAACCATACGATGCATGCCAGAATCAAGGTTCAGAGTGACCGTAAGAGAGTGGAGCAATGAGTAAAGAGGTGATGACATATATTTATATGGGGATAAATATTAAATTCTTGTACTTACATCCAGGACACCATTCTCACAAGTTTAGGAATGGGGGGAGGGGTCTGCTTTTAGAGTACTGTGTATAAAACAGACATGAGAGGGGTAAGTTTGATTAATTTGAAGCTCTATATTGAACATCAGTGTGTGTGGCTGCCAAAAAAATAATGCCATGTCAGGCCTTATTAGCTGAGCTATAGTCTTGGAATTGAACAGTAGTGGCAAATATCAATAGTGGCAAAAATAAAACTCGTTCTGCCCTCCCCCACAATGGGCCGGCTCAGCACATGGTAAGAACCCACCATGAACAGAGAGAACAAGTCTATTCCCAGTGGTGGGAGCAGGGTGGCCAGTGGGAGGGTCGAGGACTCGGGTTCAGACCCCTGCTCTGCTCCTCTGATCTTCAAGACAGCTTCCTGTTCTGTGAACTCCAATTACATGGCTTACCTTCCTATTGAGACCATAGCACTAACCGAGATGAATTTTCTTTTTCACTATGGTAAAACTCATGTAATATGAAGTTAGCCTTTTAGCCATCTTAGGTATACAATTTAGTGACATTAATTACATGCACAATGTTGTGTAACCATCACCAGTATCTATTTCTAAAACTTTTTCATCACCCCAATGGAAACTCTGGAACCACTGGGCCATAATTCCCATTTTCCTCCTCCCCCAGTCCCTGATAACCTCTCATCTTCTCTCTGGCTATAAAAGTGCCTCTTTTAGATATTTCCCAAAATGAATTATTGACAATGAAGACTGTTTGGAAATGGAATGGGCTTCCTCAGGGGGAGGTCATGTCTCCAGAGCTGTTAACAGAGAATGGAAAATACTTAAAAAAAATGTCAGGGCAGAGATTCACTTTGGGCTTAGTCATTCACTAAACTGGAAGATGTCTCCCAGATCTGATACCTTCTACATGTGCCAGAAGCTAGTTCTGGCCCCATTCTATCTCAGATGAAACTGAGGCGAGAAGCAAGCAGCCCAAGGTCACACCCCCAGTCACGAGGAGAGCTATGCATAGCACTGAGGTCCCCCGCCGCCCGGCCCTGCCCTGCATTCCGCCATCGGATGCCGCTGCGTTCTGTGACCTACTTGTCCTCCGGCTCCTGTAGTTTTCCTCCCAAACTCCCTCAGAGCTTTGTTTGATGGCTGTGTAAATCATCTTAAATGAAAAGTGATTTAATAACATCAAATGCTTAACTTTATTGCTGTGATGATAAAAAGCTGTTAGAAGATTGGTTTGCATAAAAACACTCTGACTAACCATCAAAAATCAGACACTCAAATTGACATCGTAAGTCATGTACTGCTGTTTGGATGTCAGACTTTGAAAGAACACCGGACTGAATCCCATACACGCTCCACTGCATATGCTGGAGAGGCCGCAGCAATCCTTACTTTTTTTAAAAAGTACAGACTTTGAGACCAATGAGCGCTTTTAGTTCTGATGTAATCTCTTAATGTGGAAGCAGACACAAATGTACACAGAAAAGACTCAATCTGGGTAAGATTCCAGATTCACTGTTTTGTGTTTTAAGACTCAAGATAGATCCTTGGACTCAATGACTAAAGAGAAAACCAGTATGTTCCTTTAAAATTAACTACAGAACCAGCCTCTTATTTAATGGCAGATTGCAAGAAATAGTATTCAGAGTAAACAGCAAACAAAAAT
Source organism: Manis pentadactyla (assembly GCF_030020395.1). Classification (NCBI taxonomy): domain Eukaryota; kingdom Metazoa; phylum Chordata; class Mammalia; order Pholidota; family Manidae; genus Manis; species Manis pentadactyla. The sequence goes on along the minus strand of NC_080028.1, from coordinate 62,479,835 downwards.
ACAGAGCTCTATTAAAAATTAAATTTTTACAAACTATCAAGTCCAGTGTTTAGTAATTCATTCAAAAGTCAATACAATTTTCCAATGGAATTTGTTCAGAATATCAGTTGCCAACTCTATATCCACATTTTCCCCCCACTTTCTCCTAAAGGGTCTGCCAGTAAAGACAAGCTTGTTTCTTTAGTAATTTGCCCTATAAAAAACTGAAAACTTAGAAGCCAATGGAATGAGTAAATTCAACATATAAATTTATTAAAAGTCTGATTTTAGAGATACATAAGTCAAAAATGAATGCAAAGACATTGCAAAGATCAATTACAATGCGCAGTCATTTTTCACTGTCCTGGTTATAAACCTGTTCAGAGGGGTGCACATAAGCATGTAAGTGTTGTTTGTCCCATGTGGTGAGGATTCAGTGGTCAGCAGGCCAGGCCGGGGCAGCTACTTAGTAACAGTGGAGGGAAGCTGGCTCTTTCTGTCTTTTTGCTTGGGCTCCTTAATGTGCGGACAACCCTTCTCATGTTTATCACCTCACAGTTGCACGACGGCTTTTGTGCTCTTGGTATCAAGCCACATCTACCCACTTATCTGCTACAAAGGGAGAACAGAAGGCAGCGGTACTTGTATCAGAAAACCAAAAGCTTTCCCAGACCCCCAGCTAATGTTGCCTCCCAACAACAGTCACACAGGACTGAAACTTGTCATTCAATTCTGTCCTCTTCTCAACCTGCACCCCCCCACCACGTGTCATGTGCATCTCTAAGTTTGTGGATTCCACTTCCTTAAAGAGTCATATCCATTCCTCTTTTGCACCCTCCACTAATTCTGCCTTTGCCCAGACTCTTTTCATCCCTTGTCTAGACTTGTGCCATAATCACCAAATTGCTCGCCCTTCCTCCAGCCTTGTCTTATACTCAGTCCATGCAGCCACTAGACTGATCTTTCTAAAGCACACCTGTGACGATGCCTCCTCCACTGCACACAGAATAAAGTCTAACATGCTTAGTAGCATGGCATAAACACACAGTATTCCTCAATCAGCCTCTTCAGGTTTATCTACCATTTTTCCCCCGAGTATATTCTCCAAGCGTATGAAGCTCCTTAGATTTCCTCTGGTTGCCTATGATATTTCAAACCTTAATAATGCTTTTGAACATGCTATTATTTTCCCTGAAATCCATTTCCCTAACCTTTGTTTATCTGGAAAAGTTCTACTCTCTAAAATTCAACACAAAGTTTTCGTCTGTGAAGGCTGCTCTCTCTCCACTCATCACCACCCAAGAAGGTCCAGGTACTATACACATATAAATTATAGCACTTACTACATTGCAATCCTATTACTTATATATATGTTTGTCTTTTATACTAGTGAGTGAGTTTCTTGAAGACAGTCTTAGTATCTTTGAACACTGCTGCCTGGTACATGCAGGTGATTAATAAGTGCTTGTGAATAAATGAAAGAGTAAATGACTGACATGGTGGTCATTTTATGGGTGAAATCTAGGACACTGAATAGGGTGGTGTGATGATGGAAGACTGATGAGCTGTTTTGCTGCAGGGAGATCTTTGTAGCCCCTAAAATGGTATCATTTATTTCAAATTCACATAAGTGAATATTCCACATAATTGAAGTTTAGCCTTTTGGGCTGAATAAAAACTGATAAACATGCTAAAATATTATTGGCAAAAATTTTCCTAAAAATGAATTACAAATTTCCTTGCTTTTTAAGGAGAGTATGTTGAATGAACTTTAACCTTTTTCTGATGACTCAGTGTCATCACTATGGAATTCAGTGATTGTTGAGGTAGGAAGACTGTCCACTCCTCTGTTAAAACAGCTCCAGACTATTAACCATTTACTTCTTTGCTAATTTCCTTTTTCTTTCACCATTAGGCTTTCTAGCATCATAAGGTGGGTAACATTATCATCACTTTATGGGGGAGGAAACCAAGACCAAGAAGTTGCACAATTTACCCAAGGTCACATAGTTAGTAAGTGGTAGAGGAGAAATGTAAACCCAGATGCCTGATGCCACATGGTTACTGCCTTTAAGGAATTCATCATCAATAAAAAGAGAAAGGTACATATTCAACTAACTCTGATAAAAGCAACCAGAGCAGTGTGGGAACACAGAAGAGGAAGTAATTACATACATCTGAGAAGGAGAGAGAAGGTTACACGTGACATTTCAGACAAGTCTTATTCATAGTATAAAAATAATAACGGCGAGCACTTTTATAGGAATTACTATAGGTTAAGCACATGGCATCTCATTGATAACCTCACAATAACCTTATTATATCCCCCTTCTACAAAGGGAATTGAGGCACAGATAGGCTAATGGAACATACCCAAGACCACACACAGTAGAGGGTGGCTATTTCCGGGGTTCCTTCTGTAACCAACATGGTACACTAATTCCTAGGAATGGGAAAAGGCAAGGGTTCCCCAAGTGAGGAGAGAGGGAGAGGGGCAAAGGCATCAGCAGAGAGTAATCTGAGGTGACTGGAGCAGCTGGAATAAAAGTGAAAACATTTAAACCAGAGCATGTCACCATTCCCCCACTCAAAGCCTGTACTGGCTGCTCACTGCATTTAAGAGGACTCTAACCCCTGCCTACTCTCCCTCAGAGCTGACACTTACCACGGTCCCTGTACTCACAGCTCCCCTGCCATGCTGGCCTAGTCCCTAAAACTCATCAACCTCTTTCTGGTCTCAGAGCCTTGGCACATGGTGGTGTCTCAATCTGAAATACTGTTTCCCTCACTTTACCTACTATCTCTTGACATCCTCTGGTCTACACCTAATTACAATTTACTTGTACAGACCTTTGAAATTCCCCACCTTGTTATAAGTTCTCACAGTAGAGCCCAGCTCTTCCTTCCCTCATTGCATTTATCTCACTTTGTAACTGGCTATTTAATGATGTGATGATAGACTACAAGCTCTGGAAGGGCACAGACTCATGTCTGTTTTGTTTTTTTTTCCTGCTGGTTTGTTTTTGTTTCCCCATGACTGGCACATAATTAAGTAGCAGAAGTTGAGGTTGGAATTAGAAGGGCATGGCCTTTATCCTATGGACAATAAGAAGGCAGCAAAATGTTATCAAGGACTGTGAGAAGATCAAATACAGGCTTAACTAAAGGAAGAAAACCTAATGCAGTGCGGGTGATGGAGGAAAGAAAAGCCAACAAGGAAAGACCAGCTGAGGATTATGTCAACAGTCCATGGGAGCAGTGAGCATCTGAACCAAGAGGATAAATTCAAGACTTCACAGGAGGTGTGGCTGGATTTATTCATTTGACGTGTGTGTGTGTGTGTGTGTGTGTGTGTGTGTGTGCTTGCTATTCATTTGACGTGTGTGTGTGTGTGTGTGTGTGTGTGTGTGTGTGCTTGCTATTCATTTGACGTGTGTGTGTGTGTGTGTGTGTGTGTGTGCTTGCTCCGTGTAGGAAATGTGTGTGTGTAGGAAAAGTTCGAAACATAAAGACTGATCACGCCTCCTGGCCCATAGACCCAGAGGGAGTTGAGCTATGAGTGGCTATTTTCCAGAGACTCGCCCTCCTCCAGGGGAAGCCAGTTACCGCAAAGACAAAGGAGCGTTGTATGAAAAGACTGAGACTCCAGAGGTTCCTGGCAATGGAATGAGGACTCCAAAGCATACTCAGTAAGAGGGCATGAGTTGGGTTTCCTGAGAAAGGATGAGCCAGGGACAGGCTAAGAGGAAAAAAAGAATGGTAGAAGGGGGTAAGTGTGATCTTACATAAAAAATCTGTACATTGGAAGAAGACCGTGACCCTCAGGGAGCGGAGAGGTTGGCTGTGCAGGGAGGCCGTGAATAGAAGCAGTTGGTGCCAGGCTTGCCAAGCAAGCTGTTGGCATGATGGCTTCCCTGCTGGGTGACAGGAGGAGGCGCGACCAACTGTGGGGACTGGCCTCCATGGCATGTGTGGCTCTTGGCGGCGGTTCTGGCCACCGCAGAATCTACTCCAGAGTGTAGTTCTCCTAAATAATGCTTGAACAGTGGGGAGCTAAGACTCAGCAATCTTTGTCTAAGATTTTTGAACTTACTTTTCTTGAAAATGGAAACTTCTTGGTAACTATTTTCCTTCATTTCCTGCACTTGAGTGAAATCTAAAGGTTACTTTAAATATAAAGTTCATCTTATCGAGAGCATCTGGGAGTCTCTACAGTAATTCTATTTTTATTGCATATTTAGCAGTAGTAAAAAGTCTACTAAGAGTGGATGGCACCAGAGAGCTGCCACTTTTCACACCTTCAACCAGAACGTTTGTTTCCCCTTGCATATGTCATGGTAAAAGAGCCAAACTTCAAACCTGTGACTTCCTGGAGTCCCTTCACATCATGTTTTGAGTGCTGCTGGGTTGTGATAGACCAACCCCACTTCTTCCTACACCCCGACAGTTTGGGAATGGGATGGTGAGAGGATGGATATGGAATGGGGATCCATTCGGAACGAGGTACAGTGGGCTGACATTTACTGTCACTAAAGTTAACCCAGCTGGTGTATGACGTAGGGGTGGTGCTCATCAGATAGCTCTGACTATGCTGGCAGAATGGTCCTCGTCAGGCACTCAGGATATTCAGAATTCATGGCAGCTGTGTTTGGGGGCGGCAGCCTTTAGAGAACTCCATGCCTGGGTAGGGACAGAAGGGATGTTTACCAAGATGACCAGCAGCCGGTCAGGACAGCCCGTGGGGGGGGCACCCCTGTCTGTTTCTGGCTGCAGACTCAAGTGCACCCACATTGGGAAGTGAGTTCCTGGCCCAGGGCCGACAGCTTCAGGGATCACCTGATTGAGACGGGGGTGGATTCGGCAGCAAAATGTCTTGACTACTGGTGGCAATTCCCTGTTACTGGGCTCCCATCTTACAGGAAAAAAAAAAAAATCCTTACTCCTTAACCTCTGATTTCATCCTGTCTCATTTTCTCCAGGGCAGTCCCACTTCTGCCATATTTACCATCGATGTTCTCTGTTTCTCTCTTCCTCAGCAGCTTTAGCCCATAGCAGGCTCCTTTCTCTGTATCTATTCCTGCTTCCCTCACAGTTACTCACCTCCTCTCCAGACTCTTTCTCCAGGCCTGGCAAACTTCAGAAGGAGCAGTCTGCCTTACGAATGCCTTCACATTCTCCCCTCAGGCTAACATAGCACCATTCTAACCCTGGGCTCTGTGTACCTGAACTCTTGCCACAAAGATCACCAGCAGACTTCTAATTGCCAAAAGACTTCTCAGGAGTCCATTTTGATTACTTCTTTCTCCTTAAAACACTCCCCTTGCCAAGACACTATTGTCCTTTGACTTGCCTCTCACCATCGGGACCTCTTTCTCCATCTCTCCCTCTCCCTTATGCGCAGATGATCCCAAAGTCCTGTCAACATCTCTCTTCTCTACGTGTTCCCAGGAGGCATTCTTTCTCTTTGCTCAACTACAGCTTATAGTGCAAGAATTCCCAGAACTGTGTAACACGGGCCCTGACCTCTTGCTCCTGAACTAAGTCTCTATTTCTAGCTCTTTCAAGTATCTTCTAGACGTCTTAAGACTCCCTCAAATTCAGTCTAGTCAGAGCCGGACTATCCTTTCCTCACACTCAGTCAAATGTGACACCTTCCTTTTTTCTTCATCACTTATGTAGTGATTAAGTTCTGATGCTTGGGACTCCAAAGCACCACTGATACGCCCCTCTGTTAGCACTCCCCCAACCGTGCTCTCATTTGGGCCCTCCAAAAGCTTCATCAGGACCAGCAGATGCTCATTAGAAGGAGCTTTGAGGATCAGACTAACTGGGTTCCGGTTTTTCTCACTTAAGAGTTGTGCACATTGGGCAAGTTATTTAACTTCTTTATGACTCAGTTTCCCCATCTATTTAATGGCCCTTTAGAAATCTAACTGAAGCTACATTTCCAGTTTGCAGACTCAACTCTCCTTATTAAATAACCTATATACCTCATGTACCTTACAGTGTCAAGCCATGGTTTATTTCTTTCTTCTTCCATTTCTAGCTGATGAAGTCATACTTATATTTGCATAAGCATCTGTTTCTGTCAATAAATTCTCATTCCTTGGAAGCAAAGAGCCCTCCTTATTAATCTGACACAGTGTACTCGTTTATTCATTCATTCAGCAAACGTTTATTAACTGAGTGCTAGGGAACAGAAAGCCAGGGAAGGTGTGGCCCATAGGTTCACCCAGTGTACAGTCTGTTGAGAAGATGGGCATACAATCCCCAAAGAGGGTGACAGGGGAGAGGACAGAGAAGTGGCTCCCAATTCTCCTTGTCCATTAACATCCCTACGTACAAAATGTACAAAGATCATCTCAGCGTTTTGAAATGCTAGTGCCTAGATTCACCCACCAGAGAGTCTAATTTAATTGGTCTGTGGTGCCTTTTTAAAAAAGTTCCTCTGGCATAATTATGTGAAGTGAGGGCTGCAAACCTCTGACCTCTGGGATGGAGCTGGGTAAACAGAACATGGAACACACACCTTGTAGCCGGCCCTCTGGCTGGTCCACAACATCCCACCAGCTTGCTTCTGTCTCTACACACATGGACACTCTCTCTCTGCCCGATTCAGAGACACTGCCTATCCTCAGGTCAGAAGTAGATTCTGATTGTTCTGTCCTGTGACCAGCCTAGGAATAGGCAAAAGGATTCACTCTAAAACAAGGATACCGAAGGAGAGGTTGCCTATGTGAAAAGATTTCCTAATCTCAAGAAAAACATACCAGGAAAGAGGTACTTTCTGCCTCTGGACATGCTGTACCTGGCTGTGACGTCTAGAACTGCAGCAACCATGCTATAATGATGAGGGGAGCCACCCTGAGACAGAACTGAGATTTGGACGGGAGCTGGGCTCTTGACACCGTGATTCACTGCACCAAACAACCCTAATGTTGGCCCACCTGTGCTTCTTGACATGTGAAGCAATACACTTCCCAACTGCTTATGGTACTTTGGGCCACTGTGTTCCATCTTGCAGTAGATGACATCCTAATGGATAGACAACTAAATCAAACTGGGAGAACAAGGAAAGCAGCCCAGAGGAGATATCTGAGGACAGTCAAGAAGCAGGAGAAGCAAATAAAAAGACACAGGCATAGAAGTATTACATAGTCTGGGAGCTGCACAGAGTTCAGAAAGGAGATTGCAAAGTGTACAGGGTGAGGCTGGAGGGGTGGCAGTCTGGGCTGAGAACTGGAGGAGACTTGTAAGCAATGGTAGAATAAATAGGGCCACAAAACCTTCACAGCATCTTCTATATGGAAGCAGAGTCTATTTCAACACCCCAGGAAGCTGGCTGGCTTCATGACTTGCTTTGACCAACAGAACAGGTCAAAGGTTATGTTATGTGAGTTCCAGGACTAAGGCCTGGCTCTCTTGAAATACTGCCCTGAGGCTGCCCTATTGTAAGGAACGGGTGTGGCCCACCTGAGGGTAAGAGGTGAATAGAGGAGATGCTGTGGTGGAGCCGGTACCCAGTGCTGAGCTTGTAAGGGAGGCCACCTTGGACCATGGAGCCATTCTGGCCATGGCTTGATGGCACGTGTGCCCAGGAGAGACCAGCACATGCAGCTCCAACCAGCTCACAGACTCATGAGAAATAATAACCCACTGTTGTAAGGAGCCATTAGGCTTAGGGGGCTTTGTTATCCAACAACAGGTGCATGATACTTAGGTCATGCCAAGATGTCTGGATTTTACTCTGACATCTATGAGGAGTAACCTGATTAAAATGTTTTAGAAAGATCGCCTTGGCAGCAGCGTGGAAAATGGCTTGGAGCAGAGGCAGGTGGAGGTGGAAGGACAGTTTAGAAGACTAGTGTGTTAACAGAGCTGAGAAATGTGGATGTGAATTAAGACATTGGTGGAGGGGAAACAGAAGATATACAGAGATGATTATTGAGATAAAATCAACATGATGGTGAATGTAAATTACAGAGTGTAAAGGAGAAAAGTGAATTCAGAATTACGCAAAGGTTTCTGGACTAGGTAAACAAGTGGATGACAGGGCCCTTCACTAAGCAAGGGGCTACAGGAGGAAGAGAAGGTCTGACGTAACTGCGGAGCATCCAGGTGGAGCTGTCCACCAAGGGATTGTGGATGTGCACTAAGTGCTTGCTGAACAGATTTCTACAGTGAATCTGAGTGGGCACTGAAGTGTTCTAGTCTGAGGAGTTGTAGTTATACCGCGTAGCTGAGTTCTAAGTCAAGCCGAGTTTGAATGGTGTATTGAACTCATGGTACTGACACTTCATCAGAATAGAAAGGAAAAGGAAAGATAACATTTGATCAGCCTAAAGTGCTGACAGACCTGCCTGCTGTTCAGGTTATGTGCACTAACCTGTCATTCTCAGGAAACACTACTAGCATGCGATGGTCCTACCTAATACCTAATGGCACTTTCTTAGTGTACCCAGAGGCTATTTCGATGACACAAGTTCTCTCTCTCTCTTTTTTTTGTCTTGCAGATTCTTTACATGCTGCCCAAACTGCAGAAAAAGAAGGGAGCTTCTCCAACTACATGCTAGAAAGACTTGGGACTGCCTCCATATTGTATATTTTGTCAAGAGAGCACAACACATGATGTATTAGTGTAACAAACTACAAAGGCTACAAACAGTTTTAATATGCACATGTAAATATTGGCTTACCTTTGAAATTGATTAAAATAGCAAGTGAATGGTTGGGAACCAATTTCATCTTTCCAGTACTGTTGCCAATTCATGACATTTTCCAAGTTCTTCTGGTTTTCTCTCTTACAGGGAGGGATATAGGAGCACTAACAAAAAAGAACATGGAAAATAAATCTATTATTTTATAGAGTATTGAAGTATAGATCTTTTTCTATAGAAAGATGGCTTCATGCAGGTACGAAATCTGATTCTGACCTACCTAATTTTTAATACAACCAAACTGAAACTGCTCAACTGTATTTCAAACTTCCAGTTTGGCACAATTACAGAAAATATTCTAGTAGCAAAAAATAACCTTCAGTCATTGTAGAATAAGGATATATTACAAATACTTAGTTACAGTCTGAAAGCAAATTAAAAGCATAATATACTCTCTCTTTTTGAGGGCCTGCCAATCAACATGGGGAAGCAAATTAAAAAGTTAATTTTTATCCTCAATCACTATCTGTGCATCTTAATGTTTTCCTCTTCCATCTTTAACAAACAAGCACATAACTCTCCTCAAATAACTGCTCTCAAATGCTACGGCTCCAGTTTTCTTTTCTTATATTCTTTTGGACAAAAAAACAGAAAATTCCTCACAAACATAATGCATTTTGCCAACCAATGCCTTTCTTAGCCATGCCTCTGACAAAGTAGTTCTCTCTGAAGGGCCCCAATTACTCTAAGCAACATAGATTCAGCAGATTTGGTAAATTACTCTCAACTCTAGATATGAAAATTAACTCTTAGCACTCAAATCCCCTTTCTCCAGTCAGTCTTCTATAGTGATGCTGGTCACAATGAAGACAGTGCCAGCTTACAATTACTGTATGTTTATAACATGTCAGACACTGGTGCATTGTTCAGCCAGCCTACGGTGGTCTCCATGGTACAGATGAGGAAATGGAGATTTCTGTCAGTTCTACAATCAGAAGTAGATTCTAGTGGTTTCATCACATTTTACTCCCAGACATTTTACCAAGGTTTCCAATATTAAGAAGGAAAAAAAAATCCATTAGCTGCATAGCATATTGGAGTCACTTTATTTTAGAGCATATAATTTGTCAACACCTTCCTGCTACTTTCTGGTAAAATACAAATTTCTAGCATGATGTACAAAGTTCTTCATGATCTAGTCCCTGCCTGCCCTCGTCCTTGCTTATGCCTGGAATGCAGCTGTATTGAAGCATGTGCTCCCCATGTCTGCCATGTGCTATCACACCCACCTGTTGGGCACATGCTGTTCTCTCTCCTTTTAAGGCCCTTTTCCCCTTCATGCTCTTCCTTCAAGATGCAGTTCTGGTGCATCTGTTTGGGGAGGCCTCTCTTTCTCCACAGTGAAGTCCCCCGCTTTGTGCTGCCATCGCTATCCCACCTGCAATCACACAGTACCGTCTTTGCCTGCTTATGTCAGCCTCCCAGTTCATTGGCAAGCTGGGACACCACTTAGCATTTTTTCTTTCTGTTATCTTCATGCTTACTCAACACAAGAGGTATACTAACCATTCTGGGGAGTAACAACAAACCACCAAATACAATTAAGGCAGATTTAAAAACTTTGCAAGTTACCTTAGTTTGAATTCTTGGCAATTCAGTTTTTTGGCAATAAGTGTGTTTAAAAGAAATGTCTCTACCAAATGACAACAACCCTGTGATATGACCAGGAGAATCACACTTACATGTTTCTGAAGAAGTCAGACAAAAACATTCACAGAGTATGTGAAGTTGTGTGTTAGGTATGGTGTGGTTTCATGTTAGATAAATGTTTCTTGCCTTTAGGAAACTTTGAGCTACTGTGGATGAATTTTGGAAGCAAAGTGCTTTTCACATTGGGGGAAATGACCTGTGATCAGAGGTCAAGTATTTTTATCTTGGGTTGTATTCTTTCCAAAGAGGATTATAATATTCTAGCAACTTTTAAAGCTCACATCACCTTGAAAGAAAAATGCTTAAAAGCCTAAACTTTATGTTCTTAAAAACCATTATTGTTCATTTTCTTATATCTTGATTCTCCAGTTAGTTTATTTTTTAAATTCCCAAGAAACATATTAGCAAACTGAATTCAAGAATACATCAAAAAGATAATACATAATGTTCAAGTGGGATTTATTCCAGGAATGCAAGGATGGTACAATATTCAAATATCCATCAACATCATCTACTACATCAGTAAAAAGACAAAAATCATATGATCATCTTCATAGATGCTGAAAAGCATTTGACAAAATTCAACATCCATTCATGATAAGAACTCTCAACAAAATGGGTATAAAGGGCAAGTACCTCAACATAATAAAGGACATATACAACAAACCCACAGTCAACATCAGACTTAATAGTGAAAAGCTGACAGCTTTTCCTCTAAGATCAGGAACAAGACAAGGATGCCCACTCTCCCCTCTTTTATTCAAAATAGTATTGGAGATCCTAGCCACAGCAATCAGACAACACAAAGAAATAAAAGGCATCCAGATTGGTAAGGAAGAAGCCAAACCGTCACTGTTTGCAGATGTCGTATTGTACATAAAAAACCCTAAAGAATCCACTTCAAAATTACTAGACCTAATATCTGAATTCAGCAAAGTTGCAGAATACAAAATTAACACACAGAAATTGATTGCATTCCTATATACTAACAATGAACAAGCAGAAAGAGAAATCAGGAAAACAATTCCATTCAAAATTACATCAAAAAGAATAAAATACCTAGGAATAAACCTAACCAAGTAAGTGAAAAACTTATACCCTGAAAACTGCAAGACACTTGAGAGAAATCAAAGAAGATACCAATAAATGGAAACATCCCATGCTCATGGATAGGACAAATTAATATTATCAAAATGGCCATCCTGCCTAAAGCAATCTACAGAATCAATGCAATCCCTATCAAAATACCAACAGCATTCTTCAATGAACTAGAACAAATAGTTCTAAAATTCATATGGAACCACGAAAGACCATGTAGTTAAAACAATCCTTAGAAGAAAGAATAAAGCGGGGGGGATTATGCTCCCCAACTTCAAGCTCTACTACAAAGCCACAGTAATCAAGACAATTTGGTACTGACACAGAAACAGAGCCATAGATCAACGGAATAGAATAGAGAATCCAGATATAAACCCACACATATATGGTCATTTAATATGATAAAGGAGCCATGGACATACAATGGAGAAAGGACAGCCTCTTCAACAACTGGTGTTGGCAAAACTCGACAGCTTTATGCAAGAGAATGAAACTGGATTACTGTCTAACTCCATATACAAAAGTAAACTCGAAATGGATCAAAAATCTGAATGTAAGTCATGAAACCATAAAACTCTTAGAAGACAGCATAGGCAACAATCTCTTGAATATATAAACATGAGCAACTTCTTCCTGAACATATCTCCCTGGGCAAGGGAAACAAAAGCAAAAATGAACAAACAGGACTACATCAAACTAAAAAGCTTCTGTATAGCAAAGGACACCATCAGTAGAACAAAAAGGCATCCTACAGTATGGGAGAATATATTCAGAAATGACATACCCAAAAGGGGTTAACATCCAAAATATATTAAGAGCTCACATACCTCAACACCCAAAAAGTAAATAACCCAATTAAAAAATGGGCAGAGGATCTGAGCAGACACTTCTCCAAAGAATAAATTCAGATGGCCAACAGGCACATGAAAAGATGCTCCACATCACTAATAATCGGGGAAATGCAAATTAAAACCACAATGAGATATCACCTCACACCAGTTAGGATGGCCAACATATAAAAGACAAGCAACAACAAACGCTGGCAAGGATGTGGAGAAAGGGAACCTTCCTACACTGTTAGTGGGAATGTAAATTCGTTCAACCTTTGTGGAAAGCAGTATGGAGGTTCCTCATGAACTAAAAATAGAAATACCACTTGACACAGTAATTGCATTCTTAGGAATTTACCCGAAGAAAAGAAGATCCCAGATTCAAAAAGACATATGCACACCTATTTTTATCGTAGCACTATTTACAATAGTCAAGAAATGGAAGCAACTAAGTGTCCATCAGTAGATGAATGGATAAAGAAGATGTGGTACATACACACAATGGAATAATATTCTACTATAAGAAGAAAACAAATCCTATCATTTTCAACAACATGGATGGAGCTAGAGGTTACTGTGCTCAGTGAAATAAGCCAGGCAGATAAAGACAAGTATCAAATGATTTCACTCATCTACGGAGTATAAGAACAAAGAAAAACTGAAGGAACAAAACAGCAGCAGACTCATAAACTCCAAGAATGGACTAGTGGTTACCAGAGGGAAAGAGGTTCAAAAGGGTAGGTGGGGAGGAAGGGAGAAGAGAATTAAGGGGTATTATGATTAGCACACATAATATGGGGGGGGGGCACAGTGAAGACAAGTAACTCTATAGCATCTTACTACGCTGATGGACAATGACTGCAATGGGGTATGTTGGGGGGGACTTGATAATCTGGGTAAATGTAGTAACCACAATGTTGTTCATGTGAAACCTGATCATAAGATTATATATTAATGATACCTTAATAAAAAAAAAATTCCCAAGGAACTTAACTAAGATTCTGTCTAGATTCTATCTCAGTTCTACTAAGTGGATCAGTGTAGATTGTTAGAAGTTTAAAGTAAGTTACAAATGACAACTCAGAGCAGTGTTCTGGAAAAAGGATTTAGAAATTCACTCATGGAGACTCCTTTCCTTTCTTGGTTGTTCAAGCCTCACGGTTTTCCAGGCATCATAAAAGCTCCACAATGAATCTCTCTTCTTTGGGGAAGAGGCACAATAATAACGTATACCACGTCATCGCCTCCATCATCACCACTATCATCATCATGGCCTTTTATTGACTATATGTCAAGCATCTCATTAACCCAAATCTCATTTAATCCAAACAAGCAAATATTATACTTATCCCCATTTTGCAGATAAGGAAACTGAGAGACAGAGACTTAAGAAAATGTTCCCTCAGTTACAACAGCAAATGGAACAGTTGGCATTCAGACTGAAGTGTTCTAGACCATGGCAGAGCTCAGGATATGGGGCAAAGGAGATGCCCTGACTTTTGCATCCCTCTACTGGAGAACCAGGGTAATGATTCTCTGGGACTGGAACTGCCGTCACCCTCCCCAGAACTGAGGGGATGAGGCAGTCTGCTTCCGTCCTTTGTTTTCCTGGGACATTATCAGAGGAATGCATTATACATCTTTATTGTTCCCTCCTGTCTCAATTTGGCCCCAGAATTGGTGTTTGGTGCCACGGATATAATTTCACCTAGGTGAAATTATAGACACAATGTCTTTGGTCATGGGGAACAATGAGCATTCCCTTGGAGAAACTTCTTCATGCAATTCTGACATTTTTTTTTTTCCATTTGCAAAGGCAGCATTTCCCAACTTCTAATATCACTATCACCCTAATATTATATCCCTAATATATATATATATATCACCTGTGTTATTTGCTGCCTAATATATATAAATATCATCTGTGTTATCTGCTGCCTAAACTTGCATGAAATCACTTTCTTTACAAAGTCAGGAGAAAAAGAGGCACGTGGTAAGATATATTTAATGCCTACCTCTTAGAAAAAAAAAAGTATTTTGTATTCATGAACCACATTGATAGAATCGAGTGGGCTCTTCTGAGTATATTAATGTAAAGACCTCGGTGAGTTATTAAGGGAAAACACTATCACCACTTAATGTGGAATATCTGATTACATTCTTATTTATTTTTCCATTACCTTATTGTAGGGTTTATCAAGATTTATAACAGTGTTCTTTTTCAGCCTATCACAATGGATGTATATTTTAACAGTTCCCTTCTCCAGTGTGCTCTTTTGTGTCTTGAGGATTGCATTTCAATCACGTGGGCACAGTAGGCAGAATTCACTTTCTTCTTTTACTGAGTCATTTTAAAAACCACTGCACAAAACAAACATAGTCTTTAACTTAACACTGGGAGCAGGTTCTATGCTGGGCATTATCTAAGAAACAGAAATGGAGAAAATGCTTTTTTTTCTCCTGCATGTTTCTTGACATCAGGTGGTTGGGGAAGAAAGTACTGAAAGACATACCACTAGAATGGGTTTAGCTGAATAAATAATTTCCAAAGTATATTTGGTTAAATCAATCCTGAAAACATTATCTACTGGAACATAAGTCTAATTGTATTTTATACTACAACCTGAAATAAATTATTTCTGAAAATACTGCTCTGAAACCCTGTAAGATATCTCTGTGTCAGTGATTTGTAACTTTAATGACACTTCTGACAATATAAACATATAATCAAAAAAGCACCATGAAATAAAGTGTAAGTGAGCCATTGATAAATTCCACAATATTTCACAGGTCTCCAGACTTCATTAATTGCATAAATACACACACATACACATACATTCCTTATGACTGTAGGTGAGCTGAACACATACGAAATTACATGTCAGCTAAAAAATTAAATTATAGGGCAGGTGGTTCTAGAATATGTGTATCTAAAAGCTAAGAGAAAATAATTTTATGGAACAATTTGAAGGTCAAATAAATGGCTTAGAAAATGTGAAAGGCAAGCAGCTAAAATTAGCTCTTTGGTGACAGCAGGCTGGGTAGGTACAGAGTGGTGGCCAGCCTGAAACAGTGTTCATCAAAGTGTGTTCCACAGGCCATGAGGGTTGCTTATCAACTGGATGCCCGTTCCTGAGAATCTGATTCAGCAAGACTAGGAAGTTGCATTTTTAACAGCTCTCCTTCCCCCTTGGAATGACAGATTTTTAGTATTGATAATTTATGCAATAAGCTATTCTTGATTGCTGAGCACTGGGCAGGATACAAAGATTAATTATTACTTCTTACCTCTTTCTCTTCCCTCCCCAGGAGCATGCAGCGTAGTAATAGTCGTTTATATACAAAATGCTTTGTGATTAACAAAAGAGGAAGTGAAGATTTTGGCTTTGGGGGTCTGAGGGACGACTTTGCAAAAGAGATGACTTTTGATTTGTGTCTTTAAGGTTTAATGGGAGTTTGATTCTCAAGAATAGATTGGGAAGGTGACATTCCAAAAAGAAATGCAATGTGCAAAGACTTTATGTGTGGCTATTCCAGAAAGTCTGAGTCATCTAATGTGCGTGGAGGATAGGAGGCATGGGAGATGGTGCTGGAAAAAGCCCAAATTATCTGAACTACTACTCATTGAAGAATTTTTCCTCTCCTTAAATGCTTCCATGAAAATTGCTCACTACCTCCTGCAGAATATTTCTACCCACCCACCAATGCTCCTTTAGTTGGAATTTACTATCTTGCCTTGATACTACATCTGCATTTTATAATTTAATATTCATTTAACTTCTGGATTCAAGCAGACTACTAAGGTTGGTGATGTTATTAAAACTGAGAAAAGTTTGGAACGACATTCTCCTCTCAAGAGAGAACAGTTCATTCAGCTTTAGAGTTAGAAAAAATACAGTGCCTTTGTTAAAAATAGAGGTTGAATCAAAACAGAAGTGAAACCAAAACAAGTTTTAATCCAGAAGAAGTTCAATAGTTATTACTTATAACAAACATGACAGTACATGTAAAAATTGTTCAATGTCTTATGATCATAATTTAAAATCCTTAAGGAAATGGTCAGTCCTCTTGTGACCATACGGAACATTCAACCAAAATAAAACTTTCTTAAATGCTCATGCATGCATTCAGATATGCCTCATTGATGGTATTGTGTGCTGTATTGAACACTATAAGGTACAAAAATTTAATATGTCTGTGTGTGTATATATTTTTAATGAAATATTACAACCATCATTTCTACATAAAGGAAACCAACAAGCCCTGTCTATGAGAAGTGTCCTAGAACTAGGATTAGTACATGGTGGTGATGAAAAATTGATGCTTTCTATTTGTGGCAGAATATATTTTCCAAAAATAGCTGCATCCGTATTTATCCCATTTCACATGCTCTTACAATGTGACATTGACACTCCTTTAATCAGTGGTTCAGGTCTATCTTCCCTCCCCTAGAACATGGATGAGCCTGTGATTACAGAGGAAGCGATGCTGTGTGACTTCCAAAGGCTAAATCAGAAAAGGTGACATAGCTTCTGCCTGCATTTGTCTCTTAGGAATACTTGCCCTTGGAATCTGGACACTATTTTGTGAGGAAGGGCAAAGAAGCCCATGAACAGAGATCACATGGGAAGGTCTGTGTGGAGAGGAACTGAGGCCTCCCAGCCAACAGCCATCATCAACTGCCTGATTTGTGAGTAAATCAGCCTTCACATGACTCCAGCCTCCAGCATTTGAGTGCTCCACTGGGACCTCAGACATCATGGAACAGAGATAAGCTGTCCCCTTTGTTCCCTGTCTGAATTTCTGAACCACATAATTTGATCCACAAGGATCTTTGACAGTGACTAACAGGTCATAGGACTCCTAGGACTAAAAAGATGGATCCTATAAAGGTTCTCCCTGATCTACATACCTAAAAAATCTTGAGATTTGATGAAATACAATCCAATGAGTCATTGTAATGTACTCCTCCAATCCCCAGGGTTCCTCATCCAATCCCCAGGCCTAATGCTCCTTGAATGAAGGGAGGGAGGCTGGTTATCCTTGGGCAAAGCCCCCATGGTAGCACCTCATGTACGCTTACTGAGATCTTCTCCCAACCTTCCCAAGAGAACATGCAGACATCTACCAGAGTAGCTGTGCAACAGGGAAAGGGCAGATGCTTACAGCTTTATTGGACACTGGCTCTGTGCTAACCCTAAACCTTGGGGACCCTAAGTATGACTATGCTCACAATGGGAGTTGGTGAGGTCAGGAAAATGGAATTTTGGCTCAAGCTGTTGTCACAATTGGCCCAGTGGGTCCATGAACTCTCCTGTGGTTGTTCTTACAAATCCTGAATTTATAGATGCAATACACTTACTTAACACTGGTCCTAATTCCTACCTTGGCTCCTGGGCCCACGGACTGAAGGCTATTGGAGATGACTCTGAAACTACCTGTTCTTTCCCCCAAAGAGCAAACCAATTAACCAATACTGCAATCCTGAGAAGTCACAGAGATTACAGGAGTGGGGATTCCTCTTGCATCCCCATTTAACTTGCCTATTTGGCTCCTGAAGCAGACAGACAAGTCTTAGAGAAAGACTGTATTGTTATATGAATCAGTGGTGACTTCACTTCCAGCTGCTGTTTCAGATACAGTGCCTTTATTGGAGCAAATAAACTCACCTCTGGAACCTATTTCATGGTGATGGAGCTGGCAAATGCTATTTTTTCCATCTTTGTAAACAGAGGGCACCAGAGACAGTTTGCTTTTACCTGGCACTCAGGTGTAGACTTCACAGTCTCACTCAGGACTGTCTTACTTAAAACTACCTCAGCTCTCCCTGGCTGTTATGCTTGACATAGCAGGGACTTCAACCCTCCCACTTTGACTTAGCAGGGACCTCGACCCTCCCACCCTCCCACAGAATATCATACTGTACGTCGATGATGTCATGCTGATTGGACCTGGAAGCAGGGGTAGAAAGTGCCCTAGATTCCTTAGTAAAGAACAAGTTTGCCAGAAGAGTGGGAAACCCAGGGGCCTGCCACCCTGGTGATGCTTCTGGGGATCTAGTGATCTATGGAATTTCTGGATATTCTCTCCAAAGACAGCTCGATGCACCTTTCACTCCTTACAACTAAGAGAGGTCATAATGCTTGATGGGTGTCTTCATGTTTTAGAGGAAACATACCCACACTTGGAATTGCTACTCTGACCCTTGCAGCTGCTCCTGGCTACAGAAAGCATTCTCTCAATTCACCTCTTTGGCCCAGTGCCTCCAACAGCAATATAAGGGGTCTATGCCAGTTTGGAGGATATATGGGGCCCACAGAGAGCCCTGACAGCATAAAGTAAACCCATGCTTTCTTTGGTAAATAACTGTTGTTCTTTTGAGAAACCACTGATTTGTTGCATGCCAGTAGGACCTGAACTCCTGAACATGAAATGTCAAGTTACCATGTTCTCCATTGCTCTGTGGCCCCAAAAACGTAAGTGTGAGGCTGAAGGGCTGAACTAAGTCCTGTGGGCAAATAAGTTTCATATGCAAATGGCTCATGGTCCCAATGCACTTGGTTGTTTTATACTATGGCCTTCCTCAACCTGTCCTAACGAGCAGTTGTTAATCTAGACCTGTTTTCATACACTGGGAAACACTTACCCCAGGAGTACTCTGTTCTGTTCTAGGGAGTACTTAAAGCCCCTGATCAGTTTGGGTGAATGAAAAAATCCGAGCTCAGTGTAACTTTGAACAGAACTTCTGATTATTTATTCCTCTTATAAGGAATCATGCTGGAGGTACAGATCTATACTGACTTATGGGCACTGGCTAACAAATAATAAATTACATTTTGATTAAAGAGATAGAGTACATAAAATCTAAACATTGTGTTTCCCATGCATCCTTTCTCAGGATGCACTTGGGGGGTATACTCTACCAAAACAAAAGTATAAATCAAGAAAGAGGAAGGCATGGGGTCCAGGAAAGAGAGTAGCTAACACAGAGGTGACACAACAGTCCCAAGATGCAACCAGTTTGATTTGGGGCAGGAGACTGAAGTCCAGTAAGGGTGTCCTAAAAACACCCTGTAAAAAGAGAAAAAAATGGAATTAAATGGTTACCTATTATGAACAACTATATGAGAAACAGTCTTACAACTCTGTGGGAGAATTTTGGAAAGTAAGAGAAACGTACATAGGAAAGTAAGAAAATATTAAAAGGGGATGATCATTAGCTCAAGGAAAATTTTTTAAAATTAAAAAAGAATAATATTTTACATAGTTAAAATAAGAGCTATTAGCCAAAAATTATGATACAACCGTATTTAAAAGTTGAAGGGAGAAAAAAATGGGGTGGAATGATGGGAGGGTGTAATGAAAACTAAATTCTCATATTCCATCATTCCATATTTACTATTTAGAAACATGGAGGTAAATACTAGAAAAAAAAAACCTAGAAATAGTTAAAGACAGGTGTCTCTGGGTGCAAAAGGGTTTGGGACAGAGGAGTCCCAGTAAAGTAGTCTCTGCCCCCTTTAAAGTTATAGTACTATTTGATTTTTTAACTATGTTCATAATAACAATAGCAAACATTCATCAAAGGTTTACCATGTGTGAGACATTATTCTAGATGCTTCACATATTAACTCATTTAATCCTGATAACCCAATGAGATAGCTGCTATCGTACTCCTCATTTTACTGATGAGGAAACTGAAGCAGAGAGAGGTTAACTAACATTCAAGGTCATACTGCTATTTTGATTAAAAAATATTAGTATATACACAATATAAAAATGCAAACAGCAAAAGGTTATAAGCAGAAATATCTCCCTCTGACTTTGAGCCTGACCCCCAGGCAGTCATGCTTAACAGCCGTAGATTCTTTCAGGCATTTTCTACACTTAAACATGAGTGTGAGCACACTCTTCTCTGTCTTGCTCTTTATTCTTTAATTTAACAATATATATTGATGCTCTTATATCTGCATATAGAGATCAATTTCATTTTTTGAATTCTACTGCATGGATGTGCCAAAAATTATTAATTGGTCCTTTACTGAAAAACATTAAAGTCTTTTGCAACTACAAAGGAGGAACAAACTTCCACTTACAAGCATCTATACACACTTATGTGAAAACAGAATAAAAAGATGTATACATTGAAAACTTAGAGCGTTCCAAGAGATTGTACCATCTGCACTTCTGCCAGTATATGAGAGCACCCCTCCCCATATCTCCACATCCTTTTTTTTTTTTTTTAACAAAAGGGAGACTTTAATAAACAAATTCTGGGACATCCATATAATAATATTATTCAGTCCTTAAAAATTCATGTTGTCAAAGAACATTTAATGACATGGTAAATTATATGATGTGTGAAAACATAGGGCATATGTTCTTTTTTTTTAAATTGAAGTATAGTTGACATACAACCTTATATTGGTTTCAAGTATACAACACAGTAGTTCAACAGTTATTATTAAATCCTCACCCCCCACTAGTGCAGTTACTATCTATCAACATAGGAAGATATTATAGAATCATTGGCTATATTCTCCATGCTGTACTACCATCCCCATGACCAACTTACATTATGATTGAAAGTTTTTGTGCCCCTTTATTCCCCTCACCCCCATCCCACCCCAATCCTTACCCATGGTAACCACCCATCACTTCTAAGTGTCTATTGAGTCTATTGTTATTTTGTTCATTTTTTGTTTTTAGATTCCACAAATGAGTGATATCATTTGGTATTTGTCTTTTTCTGCCTGGCTTATTCCACTCAGCATAAGACCCTCTGTGTCCATCCATGCTGTTGTAAATGGCAGGATTTCTTTTTTATTATGTCTGAGTAATATTCCATTGGGGATATGTCCTACATCATCTTTATCCATTCATCTATTGATGGACACTTATGTTGCTTCCATAACTTGGCTATTGTAAATAATGTGGCAATAAATATAGGGGTGCATGTATCTTTTCAAATCAGGAATTTTCTTTATTTTGGGTAAATCCATAGAAGTGGAATTACTGGGTCATATGATATTTCTATTTTTAGTTTTTTGAGGAAACTCCATACTGCTTTACACAATGGCTGTACCAATGTACATTCCCACCAACAGTGAAGGAGGGTTCCCCTTTCTCCACATCCTTGCCAACACTTGTTATTTCTTGTCTTTTGGATAGTGGCCATTCTAACTGGTGTGAGGTGATATCTCATGGTGGTTTTGATTTGCTTCCCCTGATGATTTGTGATATGGAGAACTTTCTTTGTGCCCGTTGCCATCTGTATTTCTTCTTTGGAAAAATGTCTGCTTGGGTCCTCAGCATTTTTTAGTTGGGTTATTTGAGTTTTTTTAGTTGAGTCATAAGAGTGCTATACATATTTTGGATATTAACCCCTTATTGGATAAATCATTACAAACATATTCTCCCATACCATAGGTTGCCTTTTTGTTCTGTTGGTGACCTTTGCTGTAGAGAAGTTGTTTAGTTTGAGGTAGTCCCACTTGTTCATTTTTTATTTTGTTTGAGATGTTTGCAGGAAAAAATTGTCATGTTCAAGAGTTTTTTGCCTGTGTTTTCTTCTAAGAATTGTATTGTTTCATGTCTTACATTTAGGTCCTTAATCCATTTTGAGTTTACTTTTATGTATGGAGTTAGACAGTAATCCAGTTTCATTCTCTTGCATGTAGCGGTTCAGTTTTCCCAACACCAGTTATTGAAGAGGCTGTCTTTTCCCCATTGCATATTCATGGCTCCTTTATCATATATTAACTGACCATAGATAACCAAGTTTATTTCTGGGCTCTCCTGTTCAATTGATCTATGAGTCTGTTTTTGTGCCAGTACCATACTGTTTTAATTACTGTAGCTTTGTAGGATAGCTTGATGTCAGGATGTGTAATACCCCCAGCTTTGCTCTTCTTTCTCAGGATTGCTTTGGCTATTTGGGGTCTTTTGTGGTTCCATATCAATTTTAGGATTATTTGCTTTAGTTCATTGCAAAATGCCATTGGTATTTTGATAGGAATTGCATTGAACTATAAACTGCTTTGGGCACAATGGTCATTTTGAGAATATTAATTCTTATCCATGAGCACAGGATAAATTTCCACTTATTGGTATCTTCTTTAATTTCTCTCATGAGTGTTGTCTTATAGTTTTCAGAGTACAGGTCTTCACCTCCTTGGTCAGGTTTATTCCTAGGTATTTTATTCTTTTTGATGCAATTGTAAGTGGAATTGTTTTGCTGATTTCTCTTTCTGCTAGTTTATTGTTAGTATATATGAATGCAACAAATATGTGTGTATTCCCATAGCCTTAAAAAAATAAAAATAAACTGGTATAATCAAACTTTATGATAGGTGATACATGGGACTTCTTGTTTTAATTTGCATTTTTAAGTTATCTAAAATATATAATTATTTATATATTTTAGAGCTATTTGCATTTCTTTTCTGCAAACTGACCATCCATGATCTCTGCCCATCTAGGCCATTTTTTTATTGATGTTTGAGAGTCTTTAAATAGTAAAGAAACTAAGTCTTCATCACACATTGCTAATTTTTCCTCTCATTCTGTTTTGCCTTCATTTGTGGTACATTTGCTGTACAGCCACAGGCAACTTTTTTTTTTTTTTTTTTTTTATTGAAGGGTAGTTGACAACAGCATTGCATTACATTAGTTTCAGGTGTACAACACAGCGACTCAACATTTATATACATGATATTTCTAGGTACCAGGTATCACCATACCAAGTTGTTACAATATTTTGACTATATTCCTTATGCTACACATTACATCCCGGTTACTTATTTATTCTACAATTGGAAGTGTGTTTATATATATATATATATATATATATATATATATATATATATATATATATATTGTGAGGGCATCTCTCATATTTATTGATCAAATAGTTGTTAACCACAACAAATCTCTGTATAGGGGGGTCAGTACTCAATGCACAATCATTAATCCACCCCAAGCCCAATTTTCGTCAGTCTCCAATCTTCTGATGCATAACGAACAAGTTCTTACATGGAGAACAAATTCTTACATAGTGAATAAGTTACATGGTGAACAGTGCAAGGGCAGTCATCACAGAAGCTTTCGGTTTTGTTAATGCATTATGAACTATAAACAGTCAGTTCACATATGAATACTCATTTGATTTTTAAACCTGATTTATATGTGGATACCACATTTCTCTATTATTATTATTTTTAATAAAATGCTGAAGTGGTAGGTAGATACGAGATAAAGGTAGGAAACAGAGTTTAGTGTTGTAAGAGAGCAAATGTAGATGATCAGGTGTGTGCCTGTAGACTATGCGTTAATCCACGCTAGACGAGGGCAATAAACATCCACGTATGCAGAAGATTTCTCTCAGAACATGAGGGGGGAGGTTCTAAGCCTCACCTCTGCTGCTCCCCATTTTCTCACACAGGCAACTTTTATTAACTCTGTGAAAATTTATGTGTTAGACCCACATCAATGACAGATCCATTATCTATAAAGAACTATTACAATCACTGAAACAAGATCATGACTTTCCTGTTGTCTTAGGTTTACAGCATAACATATGTGACACTGGAAATTATTCTGGAAAATACATATAAGCAAATATAAAAATTTAAACCTCTGGTACTTCCATCACTGAGATTACTATTATTAATTCATTTCAGATTTTATGTAAATATTCTTATGTTATATTCTATTCTTTTGGATGTCCTGTAATTTTCATCTGAACATGTATGTTATCACAGGTTTTCATTTCAATGTAATCCTGAAGTTATTTTTTCAAACTGAGTTTTCCTTATTTCTGTGTGGTCTGGCATATTTTAAAATAGGATTCAAGTTATGTTTTCAAAGAATTGACCTAGAAATCTTCAAGTTGCAGTTTCTTTGAGTATTAGTGAGATTACTCCTATTTTTCATATGTCTTGTTAGTTGTAATTCTTCATTGAACTGCCGCCTGTTCATATTGTGCCTAGTGCATTAGTCAGGGTTCTTCAGAGAAACAGAACCAATAGGTTATATGTAGACACAAAGAGAGAGATTTATTAGGATAAACTGACTTATACAGTAATGTAAGCTGAGAAGTCACAAGACCTGCCATATACAAGGTGGAGACCCAGGAAAGTGGGTGGTATGATTCAGTCTGAGTCCAAAGGAAGAGAAACCAGGAGCTCCACTGTCCTGTACCAACTCAGGCAGAGAGCAAATTTGCTATTCCTTTGCCTTTTTGTTCTATTTAGGTCCTCAGGGATCAAGTGGTGTTCGGCCTCAGTGGTGAGGCTGAGAGGACTGATTCAAATGCTAATCTCTTCCAGAAACACCTTCACAGATACCCAGAAATAATGCTTTATGCGCTGTCTGGCCATCCCTCAGCCCAATCAAGTTGGCACATAAAGTTAACCACCAAACCTAGTGTTCTACCGAAAAGAATGTTTAGTGCTAAGCGTTCTTCATATGATGAGTTTTTAATCATTTCTCTACAACGATGCAAATATTCTCCCAAATTCATCATTTTCTTTCAATGTTAATGTGTTTTAAAAATACGTGCAAGTTTTTCTTTACGATGGTATTAAATAAATCAGTGTGTTACTTTATGATTTCTGTCCTTGGTATCATGCTCAGAAAGGCTTTGTACACCCTGCCAAAATTAGGTAAATATTTACCTGTATTTTATTTAGTACTTTTGTAGTTCATTTTTGTGTGTTAAAATTTTATTCCATCAAAATTTTAATTAAACTTGCATTCTATTTTTATTAAACATTTTCTGAATAATTTGTTTAGTATTTTCCTAAACCTTATTTGGAAAATTATTTTAAGTATATTTCTCTATAAAAGAGAGCAATAAAAAATATGAATAAATAATACACACACACACATAAAATAGGGAAGTTTTAGCATCATTTACTGAATAAGACATCTTTTTATGTTATTTAAAATGCCAAAATTTGCAAAGCAAATCTCCCATCAATATTTTTTTCTGGTAACTGTTTTACTGTAATATAATTCACATACCATTTAATTCACCCATTTAAAGTATACAATTCAATAGTTTTTAGAAGATTCACTGAGAGATGTAACCACCAATTTTAGAAAAATTTACTATCTCACGGGTTTAAATCTACTATTGTATTACTTTCAGTTTATTTCACCTGTCTACATTCTTTTTCACTCTTTTTTGTGCCTTGTTTTGGACTGCTTTATATTATTTCACTTTTCCCACCTCCTATTAGTTTAGTAGTTATATACTTTTTTACTATACAAATTCTTGAGCTCCAGTACAGAACCACTAAGTCAGAAGAAACTGGGGTGGAGTTTCTGATGTAGTGGGTCTAAGACAGGATATAAAAATGTACATTTCTAACAAGTTCACAAATGATGCTGATGCTACTGGTCCAAGGACCACACTCTGAGGACTACTGGTTTGGAGGAAGAAATGGACTAGATATAAGGAGATTAGACAGGAGATATTGTAATAATCAAAGCAATAATGGCCTTGAATAGGACAGTGCCAGTGAACATTTTTTTCAAGTATTAATACCAGAGCATGATGGTACCAGATAATTGATAGAAGCGAAAGGTTCCAGAATAGAAGCAAATTTTGGAGAGACAAAGATGAATTTTGTTGCCATTTTTATACTTGAAATAGAGAAGACAGAAGGTAATTATAATCAGAATTGAGAATTTAGGTTTCACTAAGCAATATTATTGTCTGTCATGTATTACTATTTCAAAATAAAGTTGTAGTGATAAATACATTTATCACAAAGGAAAAAATTGGATTAAACTCCTAGGATTTAGGATTCAATTTTCCAGAAATTAATTTTCTCTAGTGAGATACAACATCAATAAATGCTGCAGTAATACTGTTAGATTATAACCAGTAAACTGGACATTGGGTGAGGATTAAAGTTCATTTGGTCTACTGCATCAATTAAAGAATTAGATGAATGAATATTCCTGCACCTGTGGTTCAGTAGACAGAGACCTTCTTGTGACCCAATCTGTGTGATCTGCTGATTAACAAAGCCAATACACGAAATGAACTTGTTTGAATTAGTTTATTTACAAAAATGGTCACAAAATTAAACAATTTAATCAACACATGGTTTTTCAATTTATCAGACTGGTTATTTTAAAAGAGGGGAATATCACAACAACTTAAAAGCCCAAGTTTTGACACAGTTTATATGTCCTAGAGAATACCTAAAGAGCAGCATGAGAAACAGTTAGAAACACGTAAGAGCCAATTTGTTCAGTATTTTGCTGTAATTATATAAATTTTAACAAAAATGCGCTATTTATATAGTAATTCAACTGAATATGAAACTCTGCTAAAGACTGAAAAAAACACATTTAAACTGAAGGTATAAAACTTGACATCTTCATTCATAAATGAGTGCCAAAAATATATATTTTTATTTTGATATCATTAATATACAATCACATGAGCAACACTGTGGTTACTAGATTCCCCCATTATCAAGTTCCCTCCTCATACCCCATTACAGCCACTGTCCATCAGCATAGTGAGATGCTAGAGAGTCACTACTTGACTTCTCTGTGCTACACTGCCTTCTCTGTGACCCCTGCCATGTGACGTGGGCTAATCGTAATGCCCGTTATTCTCCTTCTCCCTCCCTTCCTACCCACCTTTCCCAGTCTCTTTCCCTTTGGTAACTGTTAGTCCATCCTTGGGTCCTGTGAGTCTGCTACTGTTTTGCTCCTTCAGTTTTTGCTTTGTTGTTATACCCCACAGATGAGTGAAATCATTTGATACTTGTCTTTCTCCGCCTGGCTTATTTCACTGAGCATAATACCCTCTAGCTCCATCCATGTTGTTGCAAATGGTAGGATTTGTATTCTTCTTATGGCTGAATAATATTCCATTGTGTATATGTACCACATCTTCTTTATGCATTCATCTATGATGGACACTTAGGTTGCTTCCATTTCTTGGCTATTATAAATACTGCTGCAATAAACATAGGGGTGCATATGTCATTTTGAAACCGGGCTCCTGCATTCTTAGGGTAAATTCTTAGGAGTGGAATTTCCTGGGTCAAATGGTATTTCTATTTTTAGTTTTTTGAGGAACCTTCATACTGCTTTCCACAATGGTTGAACTATTTTAAATAAACAAAATGTGTCAACTATTTATGGAAAGCTTTGTAACTCTGAGGCAAGTTTGTGATAAAATCAATGCATTTTTTCCCCCAAACTCTAACTAAAATATATTGTGACATCTTAAATCTCTTTTGTAAAAGTAAAAAAGTTTCTGATTAATGTTTTAGGTACATAATTTTGGGGGATCTTACAAATAACAGATCTTCATAAATGACATTTGCAAAAGGAGGTCAGAGATGGCTTGTAACAAGTAATCTCAGACAATAAGATTCTAGCAACCTGGGGACTAGCTTGTTCCTAAAGAGCTGTAATATACAGGTAGAGTATTAATATGTTCCGACCAAGTCTTTAAATGTCTAATCATATTAGTCACCTACTCAAAAACCTTTGTTGGCTTCTGTATTGGTTTCATATTGTTACTGTAACACAAACTTAGTGATGTAAATAGACACAAATTTATTACCTTATAATTCTAATGATACCTCATAGCCTTATAATTTATTACCTTGGAATCCCAAAATGGGTCTCACTGAGCTAAGATCAAGACAACAGCTGGGCTGTACTCTTTTCTGGAAGCTCTGAGGAAGACTCTGTTTTCTTGCCTTTTCCCACTTATTTGGAAAAGGAGGCTGAGTGCATCCTTGGCTCATGGCCCCATTCTGTATTCAAATCTAGCAGTGGCCAGTTAAGTCTCAGATTTTATCATTCTGACCTCCTCCTCCACATTTAAGGACCCTTGTGATTACTCTGGACCCACAGGATAATCTCCCTATTTTAACATCAGCTGATTAGCAGCCTTAACTCCATCTGCAACCTTGATTCCCCTTTGCCATGTAACATAAGCTATTAACAGTTTCTGAGGATTAGGATGTGGACATCTTGGGGAGGAAAGTGGGGGACATTTTTCTTCCTACGGGAGTATTATTCTTGCCAACAGGACCACAATTTTCCAATGTACAGCAAATCTTTCCTGGATATCAAAGACTTTTACCTTACTGGCCCCAATTTACTCTCCCGCCTTACCACCAAGACCTCTTTTGTGCCCCGGGTTCCAGCCACACCAGCCTGTCTGCTGATCCCCCAACACATCACATACTTGCACAGCTCCTCACCTTGTTTCCAGAGTTTTCTCTTCCTTGATGTTTTCTTCATTCCTCCCCACCCTTCCTTCCAAGATGAAAATTCCATCCATCCTCAAATTTCATGGTAAATGTTTCATTCTTCATGAAGACTTCCCCTGACCTTTCCTCACTAGCTGTTTATATCATATTGTTTGTACCTCCCTGTAGAGCTTGACATTTTGTCTTGTTTGATGTTTATTTGTGTTCTTACCTCTTCTGCTAGATAATGATCTTTTTAATTAAAGTATCATTGATGTACAGTCTTATGTTGGTTTCTATTACACAACACAGTGGTTCAACATTTACCCATATTATCAAGTCCTCACCCCCTACAGTGCAGTCACTGTCCATAAATGTAGTAAGATGTTAAACAGAATCATTAACTGTATTCTCTGGGCTATACTACCATCCCTGTGACCAACCTATACTGTGACTTCAAGTTATAGTGTCCCTTACCCCCTTCTCTCTCCCCCCTGCACCCTCCCTGACCCCTCCACTTGGTAACCACTAGTCCCTTCTCTGTGTCTATGAGTCTGCTGCTATTTTGTTCCTTCTGTTTTGCTTTGTTGTCATACTCCACAAGTAAGTGAAATCATTTGCTATTTGTCTTTCTCATTGTGGCTTATTTCACTGAGCATAATATCCTATAGATCCATCCATGTTGTTGCAAATGGGAGGATTTCTTTTCTTTTTATGGCTAAATAATATTCCATTGTATATATATACCACATCTTCTTTATCTGTTCTATTGATGGGCACTTATATTGCTTCAATATCTTGGCTATTGTAAATACTGCAGTGATAAACATAGGAGTGCATATGTTTTTTTGAATAAGGGATCTTGTTTACTTTGGGTAAATTCTGAGAAGTGGAATTACTGGGTCAAATGATATTTCTATTTTTAGTTGTGTGAGGAACCTCCATATTGCTTCCTACAATGGTTGCACCAATTTACATTCCCTTCAACAGTCTAAGAGGGTTCCCTTTTCTCCACATCCTTGCCAGCATTTGTTATTTCTTGTCTTTTGGATAGTGCCCATCCTAACTGGTGTGAGGTGATAGATACTGGTCTCTCTGATGGCAGAAACTCAAGGATTCATCCTCACTTGTATGTCTGTTAGGCTTATATAAACAGCCCTTGTTTTTCATCTAGGCTTCTCCAAGACTACCCTCCTCTAGTTTCCCCATCTAGTAAAATCACCTCCCTTCACCCACTGGTGCTTGCCCCAAACCTTGGATTCATCCTCAACTCCTCTTTCCCTTATTCCTTACATCCAGTGCATCAGTGAACTTTACCAGTACCACCTTCTGATCTAAGTCACCATCATCTTTTACCTACACTGCTAGAGTGCCGGTTTGCCTCTGCACCTCTCTCCTTGCACAAAACACACACAAATTCTTTTCTGAACTTAGAAGCCAGAGTGTTCATTCACATTTTTTAAAAGTCTAAGTCTGATTATGTCTTAGTCCTGCTTAATGTCAGATAACATACCATCACACTTAGAATATAATTCCAAATCCTTATCATGTTCTGTAAGGCCCCATCCTCACCTTCCACTGTTTTCTGTCTTGCTCACTGTGGTCCTACCTTACTGTCCTCCTGTGTTCCTCAAACAAGCCTGACAGTCACTCACCTCAGGGCCTTTGCACTTGCCTGTGTAATGCTCTTTCTCCAGTTAGCTACATGATTCATTCTTCTGTGTACTTTAGGCATCTCCTAATCTCCTCATCTCCTCACATTCTTTGGGTCTCTGTGCAAATGTCACTTTATCTGAGTCACTTTCTCTAACCATTCCTTGCAAAAGAGCAGCCCATCATTTCTCCCATCACTATCTATACCCTTACACTGCTTGTGTATTCTTTATATACATATTATTACATGACATTACATTATAAATCCATTTCTTGTCTGTTACCCTCCAGCAAAATGTGAACTAAGAGGGCAGAGACTTTATTTTGATCTCTGTTCTAGTTTCAGAGCCTAGAAGCACGCATAGCATAGAGTAGACATTTAATAAATATTTGTTAAATGAATGAGCTCATCTTTAAACATGTCCTCCTGTTTCTTGCCCAGTTCTTTGATCATAATAGATGCTGAAGAGGTACAGTATTTTATGTACTTATCAAAAACCATTTAATATAACCACGAGAGGAAAAACCACAGCAAGAAAGAAATAAAGATTGTACAGAAGTTGTCACAACTCAACTTAGCCTATGAATACTTAATTTTGATGTGATGGACCTCCCTAGAGCACAAAGTATTTCTTTCAAGGATGGAGTTCAGAAATTAACCCCAGCAAGACAGCACAGTCTGCACAGGTCAGGGGAGGGGGTTGCACACTAGTTTGAAGGGGACAAGAAGGAATGTACACCCCAGTGCCCTGCAGTTGACACATCCAGTCTTGGGGGATATACGTAAAGCTTACAGCCTCCTTTAGTTCCATCTAAGTTTTTTATTCTCTTCACTGCGTGTCTCTTACTTTTACAATACTGGTTTCTTGAAACAGTCTCTTGTCCTTTGTTTCTAGGTTTTTCATATCAGGGAAAGAAAAAAACTCAAAACCAAAATAAAACATACCCTCGAATCCCCCACTCTCTCTTGTTGCGCATACAAGAGGCTGGTTTTAAAAATTCATCTTTTCTTTGCCATCCTTTGTATATACTGATGTAAATGCAAATGTCTGGAATTGCTTAAAATCATTTTACTTACTCAACCAATTTTAAATGATCATTTCCACATTCATTTTAAATGATTCTCTTCTTTTCCTTCTTGAGTCCCTCCTTTCTTACAAGTTCCCTATACTCAGTGGCATTGGTAACAACTTTTAACCTAGAAACACAAATATTAATCACAATGATTCCTTTTGGTTCTAATTTTACTCTCCTTGCACAATAGATGAGTACATTTTCTGTGCCAGTGGTTTTGACTTTGTCTATACTTTAGAATCACATACAAAACTTTAAAAGAAAAACACCAATGCTCAGGACCCACCTGAAGCCAAGTCCAAATCCCTGAGGGTGGGACCCAGGCACCAGAATTTCTTTTTCAAGTTCCCCCAGTGGTTTTAATGTGCAGCCATAGTTGAGAACCAAATCTTTAAGCTACGCAACTGCAAGTCACAAAGAAATAGTGCAGTGATCGAAGTCGTTGCAAGAGGAAGCCCATCCCAAATTTAGAGTTGGCTATGGTTAATTCACAGAGCGGTTCATTGCCCTGGGTATAATTAGTTGACTTGAACACATGTACATGACTAGATATGGTGATTACTTTAGACATTTGGCAATGATTCAAAACATAAATATGTTGAATAGGACTTAACGAGATTTAAAAAAGTTATTAGTCACAGGTCAAATTTATTCACACTAGTTCTTTAATGGTCTATGGCTTAAGAAGTTATATATTTGCTTTCTTTTTCTCTTCCTTTAACTGTAATAAATGAGACAACCTCATGGGGGTGGGGGGTGGGTGTCCTTACTCCCTTTTGTTCTAAGAAGTGATTTCCTAAGTGGTTTCTTGGAGGGGTGGGTCATGAAGAAGGAAGGCTGAAGGTGATTCGGACCCAGGACAGGCGGCTAATCCACACATTCTACAGAGGGAATGGGTGGGGAACATAGGCCTTCAAAAAAGACATAAGGTGAGGCAAAGAGAAGATCTAGGAAGCCAAGATGCAACAGGAATGGGAATTGGGTGCTGCCTAATTGCAAGGGCATGTGGAAACCTTCTGCTTAGGTACCAGACTCTGGCACTATATTTTGGTGACATTGAAATTTTCCATCATTAATTGCCTACAAGAATTCCCAAAATGAGCATTTAATTGACCAAAAGCAGAAAGGTGACTGCAAAAGAACAAACTTATGTTCTTATCGGGGCTACAATGCAATCATAACTTGGAATTAAAGAGATATTAGTGATTTGGCAGAGGAAATCTTGACTAAATAGACTGGGATGTTGACCAGCATTTTCTGTAACATAAATATATCTTTCTCCAGTTTTGTCATTTCTTGACTACTATACTTTATAAAATGTCATTTTGTTCAGATAGTTCTTCAAAAACAGTTGCCAGGATCTGAACTGACACCGGAAGAAAGCACTATTTGCAACAAAAAGAGAGATAAAATTTTAGTATTACATAATATGACTGCTTCCAAATGATTTAAAAATCCATGTCCTAAATATTTCAATTTACTTTTTTTGCCAGATCCTTCAAAATTGCCTGGAAGTCACAAAGCATCCTTTTTTATAGTAAATTCTGACTTCTCAATGCCTTGATTAGATATTAGCCATTCACTGGTACACGTGTAATTTCTTTGTGCCTGAACCACTATCTTAAACTAATTAGCAATGTTTTGCCAATTATAACAATGCCTCCAAAGTGATGAACTATCATATAATTTCTATGTCACTATTATGCTTAGCATTTTTCTCCTACATTAATGATTTAAACTTGAAAAAACGTGGTTTCTAAAACCCCGAGATTTGAATTGCTGAGCAGTAAGCAGATAAATTTACAACATTTGTCTTTGGGACACTGAACCTTAAGACTTCAAGCAGATTAATTTACAACATTTGTCTTCAAGACTTTGAACATTAAACTCTACCTAAATTCTGCCTTTCTATATTTCCTGGTTATCTATTATTTTCCTTTCTAAGGTAAATTCATTTGTCAGCAGGTGCATCTTTTAAAAGAGGAGTCATATTTCTAAAAAGAAATTCCTTTTCTAAAACTTGCCAAATTCAAGAATTTGCTGTTTAGGAGACAGGAGTTTTACTGCAGAGAAACGGTAAGTTTGTTTTGGATACTTTAAAAATACTAATATAGAAGTGTTTCCTTTTGGATTGATGTAATTAGATTTTGTTCCATCTAACAGGAAGTTTTCCTATGGACACAAGATGCATCCCCTTTTGGACAGTTTTCCTGCTTGACCCTCAAGCACAGGCTCACAAAGAAGAAAATGTCATTAACTTTAAAAAAGACACACCTTTACTTCTGTAGTTAAGCAACAAGAAGAGTGAAGAAAACCAGGACGAGAAAAAGAAAACGCTTCTTGTAGAACCAGGTGTACTACAAAGCTCAGTTAGTTCACAGACCGAGGACACTGCTTTACATAAGCTGTCGCTCCACTGGGAACTGTTTTCTAAGAGTCTCCCTCTCTGCTCTCCGTCCCTCGAGTCCTAACCAGGTTTTTTCCTTTTTCTTTCTTTCTTTTTTTTTTTTTTGCTTGGGAGAACGAAAAAAAGTAGTTGCCAGGGAAGGAATATTCGGTACATTTCACGGAGGGTTTTCTATTTTCAGTAAGTTTTACCGTTCCCCAGATGGCTCCCGATTGTCCCTAGGCTCACAGTTACTAAGCTCCCTCTAGACCCATTTGAGAACCTGTTTCATGGAAACTAGGAGCCTTCGGTACCTCCCCAAAATGGAACCACAGAGAATTTCGCATTTGATTCCGCGTCGTCTGTCGACCCTCAAAAGCTCATGTTTGGACTCCAAGTTAAAAATGTCTGTTAGAGTTAAAAAAAAAAAAAAAGTCTGCTAGAGTTAAAACACCTTCCCGGAGGCTAAAAGTCCCCCTCGACCTCTCGAGAGGAGCTGTTGACGCGGCCAGTGGGAGCTCAGACCCTGACCGCGCTCCGGGTAGGGGCCCCACTGGCTTTAAGCGGAGGAAAAGTTAACTCTGGGCTCCTTGGAGTTCCGCGAAGCCCGTCCTGTAGGCCAGCAAGACAGGTGTGTAAAGAAAGCCTCAGGGCGACACAGGTGGCGGGACGCGCAGCCACCCGAAGGACCGGGCCGCGGGGCTCCCGGATGTACCACTCCCGGTGTGAGGGCAGCCTCGGACCGCTCTCCTGCTCCGTGCCCACCCCGCGCGGGGTCCGGCGCTGTGCCCCCCAAACCTCCAGCCTTCCGCCGGCGCGGGGCGTCCTTACCTTAGGGTTGGTGAGGAGCTGATGCTCGTCGCTGTGCAGCAGAGCCCTGGAGTTGGACTCGGAGTTGTTCACGTAGACCTGGACGCAGGGGTACTGCGAGGTGCCGCGGCAGTCGGCGCCACAGGTGAAGGTGCACTCGAACACCTCGCCGATCTGCTGCACCGACAGCACCGTGCAGTTGGCCGCCGTGGCTTGCAGAGCCTGCAGCGCGGGACTGAGCCAGCAGAAGCCGAAGATGAAGAGTGACACTACGCCGGAGATTATGAGAAACAAGCCGAGCCGGATGCTCTTGTCTTCGGCTTCCGTGTACTCGTAAGCCACCCGGAGCTTCGCCATCGCCCCCGGCTCCGGCGGCTGGCGCGCTCCCCCCGCCCCCGGCCGCCCCCGGCGTCGAGCCCGCCCGCCTCGGGCGGGAGGGGCGCCGCCGCCGCGCCGCAGCAGGGGAGTGGGCGGCGAGGGGCGCGAGAACAAAGGCGCCGAAGCCGGCGCAGCCCCGGCGGCCGCGGCGCCCCCCACGCCGGCCGCCGCCGCCCGGCCCCGAGGCTCGCGGGGCTCGCGGGGCTTCAGGGCCTCCTGGACCCGCGGGCGCCGGGAGCGCACGGGCGGCTCGTGCCTCCAGCGCCCCCTGCCAGCCGCCGCCCCCGCGTTCTCCCCGCCTCCGCCACCCCGCCTCCTCTCGCCCGGGGTCTTCCGGGCTCCATCGCCCGCCCGCCGCTCCTCCGCGGACTCGCGGGGCCGCTGCCGCGAGCCCAGGGGCTCCCGGGCGCGGAGGCGGCCCCGCCCCGCCCCGCCCCGGCCCCGCCCCGCTGCCCCGCCCCGGGCGTGACTCGCGGGCGAGCACCCGGGAGAGCGGCAGCTGGCGCTCCGAATCCTCGTTAGAGCCCCTGGGAGGGACGTTCGCAAGACACGCGGAGGATCGATCGAGCCTGAAGCAGTGAAAGTTTAGAAAAAAAAAAAGAGGGAGCGGGTGTTGTGCAAGCGCAGCGGCGGGAATCTTGAACTCCGGGCGGGAACTGGCCAGCGCGGGGAGCCCCCTGGTCCCGCGGCCGCGGGGCGGCCGGGCGGGGCGCGCGGGGAAAACGGCCTCCGGCACCGGCGGCCTGGGGCGGAAGCTCCGGCGAGCGGCGCGCTGGGGATCCGGGGACCCCGTGTGAGCCGTCCCGACCTCCCTCGGCGAGCGCTGACTGTCCGGCCGCGGGCGCCCCCAGCCCCAACCCCAGTCCGGCCCGGGCGGCGGCAGCACAGGAGAGACACCCGCGGAGTCACGCCGGGTTTGCTGTGGAGGTAGCACGCGTGGGTGCAGGAGCCTGCGACCCGCGAGACCGGGTCCTGCGTCCCGGGTGGACCTGCGGCAGCTTAGGTCTTGGGCAGCCGGTCGACCCCAGCTCCGTGTGCCCCCAAGCCTGGGGCTGAGTAGGGACCAAAGGCAATGCGTGGAGAGGCTTGCAGCCCTGGAAGGCGACACCACTTTCCCCAGCAGGACGTCCCCTCGCTCCGACTCTGGAGAACAGAATCGTGTCTATTCTGTTTCCCTCCTTAGGAGTCTTGCCACCCTTGGCCCACCCCGGATTTGTAGATGAGCTTTCCAGGAGCGCTGTGCAAGGCGACGGCAGCGTGCAGACCCACTTTGGGACAGGTACTGTTTTTCTAGAGCTGCTTTCTGCTCTTTTAATTCTTCCCCTTGCTCCCTCCACCCCCACCTCGCCCATGCGCACCTTCAGCCGCTTTTTCGTGACTCTTTTTTTGTAAGATTATCTTTTTTCCAAACCACACTTCTATTATAATATCAAACTGGAGAACTATTTCGACCTATATTTTGAAGAATCAGAAGGTTCACTTCCTTGCAAAATATATAAACATGTCTTTTCTTTATTTACAAGTCCCAAATGAATATGCTGTTAATTAAATTCTGTTTCTGAGGAATATGGAAACACCGTAGGGTGGAATTCCTGACTTCTGTTTCTTGGTTTTCAAATGTTACTTAACTGGTATTGATACCTTTCAACTGCAGTTCTGATAAGGTACTTCGAAGTACCACATTCCTTCATGTGGAAGGTAATAGTATTTCCAAGTAAGGGACAAAGCGAGTGTAATTACAGGAAGACCCTGATTTTTTAGATTTTAATAATAAATTAAGAGGACACAGGGTTTGGAGAACTACATCAGGAAGACTCTTTGTATTTAAGACCTTTCGAGTTTTGAGAAAGTAGATTTCTTTTTTTACCTAGGAATTATGTTATATTCTTCTCGTTCTGTTGGCATACAGACAACTGTTAGTGTGATTACATTATCTGAAAGGAAAAGTGCGTTTAATAGTTGAAAAAGCTTAACCTGAGATCTTCAGTCGGAAACTTTTTCCTCCTGCAGGTTATAAAGATCTTTTTCAGGAAGGGGAAAAGCCTGTCTAAGATGTGAGGTAGTGGTGAGCAAATTACAGGACCCAGTTATTCTAGTTTGGTGCGTGGAGCAACATAACCTTGAGACAGAATTAACTCTTATTAGTGTTGATAGAACACAGGGATAGGGGTATTTAAGTTTAATGAATATGATTCATTTTTCAATGACTCCAGAGCTGGAAGAGTTCTGTGAATGAGCTCTCTGACTCAAAACTGAAGCAAGATGGTCTTCTATGTCTACAGAATAAATAATCAGAAAAGTCTCTGTCCTAATTTAACCTAAACTCCTAAGAGCTTTTAAATCCTTTTTTTCCCCTCCAAGTTCTGCATTTAGTTACTTTCTTTCATTATAAATTATTCTTAAAGTATCTGAAGAAACTGTTGCCATCTAACCTTGTGTTCTTCAAAATTTTACTTTTTTCTTACTATTTCATATTTTTAAGTTAGCTTGTTCTCTTCTGAACCCTTTCATTTTCTTCATGTCTTCCTTATTGAAAGTTAAAGATGTCAAAAGACTTCCCAAATTAAGTCAGTTTCTATTTTATCCTTAATGGAACACTGTGTGTGTTACTAGCTTCATTTACTTGAGGTGGGGCTGCCATATCACGTCTCCGGGGAAGACTGGATTGGTCAGCCCCTGAGTTTCTGAAAAGGGGTCACCATTGACTCTTTAAGTTAGAATAGTAGTAAGAACCCTGGCTGGGGACCTCAGAGCTGCTACTCTGAGGTCACATAGCATCTTGTTTCCTGTGGAGGGCAGAAGCATCACAGAAAAAAGAACTAGTCCTTTCTTTGTAGTTTTTCCACCAATTAAGATTAAATATTGTAATACTCAGAACCAGACTGACTTATTTAATGCTCATTACTGTCCGCAGCAATGTTTTCAGGAGAATCATGGCCAAACCTTGATGTTCTCTTTAAAAGAAAATAAAACCTATCTAAACAAGATCATTAAAACCTTTGTTATTGATAATTTGTGCTCATGATCTTCTTCAAGAAGTCCTGTGACTGATGCTCAAGTTGCAATATACAATTTCATATGTATGTATGCATTTATTAAAAGATTCTAAAAAGAATTATCATTAAGGAGGACTTTGGTATCCTAGAAATAGAATTTAAAGCATGTTGGGAAAGATGTTTACACACAGTTTTAAAAATAGGCACATTGTGAAAGTTTTTCAGTAACGAATTGCTACTATATACTTGAATAGCTAAAATAGGAGAGAAAATATTATGTCATCACCTTTTCTCATTAAAATTCATATTCTGCATAGGATTTAGGTGTTTACAACTGGAATAATTAGATAAGAATGAGAAGAATAAAAGCGTGAATGACCCAACAAAGAAAACCATGTAGAAAATCTTTTTCAGTCAGCTTATGTAATTGTAGATCTTTTTATTGTCACAGAAATTTAGGCTTCCTTTTTATTTGGTCTTAACTTAAAAATGTTTACAGTTGTACTAAATTATTTCCAGCTCGCTGATATCAAGAAATTAACTTTCTTGCCATGTCATTGTGAATGTTAAATATTTATTAGGCTCAGAATTTTCAATTCAAAATAAATTTATGTGGCCACTATTTTTTCTAATTAATTTTTTTCTGTCCATAAACTTTACCTATTATATTCAGCATATTGAGAACACTACTTAACTATTTCCAGATATTTATAATCATATTAGAACAGGAAGGGTTTTTAAATATCACCTAGTTCAACATTAAGCGGGAAAGGATGCTCCCAAAGGCCCCATAATTTGTTTGAAATAGTAAAGAACGATCATTAAAAATATTTTTTTAAAGTTCAAATTTGTTTGCATACAGCCTTTTCTTGCAATTGAGAAAGGAAGACAAAAGGACAGAAAATCACTTCATGTTAGTAAATTCGTAATACCAAAATGGAAGTTCTGGCTAGATTTCCTGAATTTTCACCACCTGTTAAATTTAGTCTTTAATGTTAACGGAAGTGAACTTCTGTGAGATATATATATATGTATATATATGTGTGTGTGTGTATATATATATATATGAACTTTTATATATACATATATATATATATATATATATATATATATATATATATATATATATATATATACAGATGGTTGTAAAACGGAAATCAGATTTGGAATGAAAACAAGAAGCTGAGAGGTTTTGGTCAACATTAACCGTAAATAGACATAAATAACTGATGTTCCTAGACTGTTTCCTCCTCATATGAAAGGGTTAGACTGGAAGATAAGTTTTAGCATTCTATGAATTTTATTCTAAGTTGTTTTTTTTCTTGCCATGTTCTTAAGAAACTTGGGTATGACTAATAGCCCATAGTCAAGTTAAAAGATCTTTTAATAATTCCAAAATATAGTGAGTGCCTTTTTTGCTCAATAGCTAATGGAGAGTACAAGTGTCTTTGGAAAAATGGACACCCAATATAAACAAATGCTCTAATTTAATCTTCCCACGAAATGAAGAGGGAACAAGAGACTGCTTTTCCCAAGGGTGCAGACATGCTGACAGTACCGGATTACAAGGCCCAGTCTTTTTCTACAATACGTGCCATCTGTGTTTAGTAAGAAGGGTAGTTAATACAAATGGATTTAAAATATGCTTATGTATTTATAGTAAAGTTCGGCCTGATCAACACCCATATTGTGAAACCTGACTGAAGGGAAATACTAGTAAAGGATGAAGGAGCTGATGATTTAGTTCCGACCTTGTTTAATTTTACTCTGAATCACTTGTTGAAAAGTGCTCTTTATCAGGTGCATAGCAAATATAAAGTAGTACTGTTTAATGAAGGAGAGGTATGTTAAGTGTAGTATTTAGGTTTCAGACAGGCCTGTTAGAAATTCAACCTAGATTCAAAGTAGAAGTAAACACAGGAACAATTAGATGTTAATAAAACAAGTCATTAAATAATTCTAGGGTAGTAGCCTATCCTCCTGTTAATGAAGGAAACTGCCTAATACTTCTAAAAATTCTCTTGTTTTTGCTAGAACACTTCCAGGGATGAAAAATTCATTAACTCCTAATGGTACCCATTTGATTTTTGGACATAAAAAAATTATGACGTAGTACTTACCTGTAAATTGAAATCTGCCTTGCCAAATCATCCATCTAAAGGTTCTTATTCTACCTTCTGGTGTTATGTGAGATACAGATAATCTGCTTTACCAGTGACTGACTCCACTTCAGATGTGGGAAGAAAACTATCATGTCCCTCGTAGGCCTTATCTTCTTATACTAATCTTTTCATACGATTTAGAAAAACTAAAGTCATTTCCTTACCCAAAAATGTTTAGAGTTGGAAAGGATACCCAGTTTTAACATTATTTTTTTAAAAATTCTGAACCTTTCTTTTCCAGACTATACACACCTAGGATGATGGATTTTGTTGTTCATTAATTAACACTCTCATTGCAAATGTAGAGAAAATCTGGGAAAGTGATTTTGGTGCATTTTCTAGAGAATTTGGACTCCAAATAGTGATGTGAAGTCAATTCATTTAATACCCAAATATTAAATCATTCAGAGTGAACTGAAAACAATTTTACGGAATTTTATATTAAAAAGAGGAAATCTGGAAATAAAAAACTGAGGTATAACTCATTCAATAAAGGGACAAAGGGACAAACTTTATTTTGAAGATAGTAGCTATCTGAAGACAAAACATTTCCTAATACATTCAAAATAAACATGCCTCACTCTCAGGAGCGGAAATATTTAACAGTTTCAAATTTTAAGACAGCCCATTTTTCATGCAACTGTTACATATGGTAATTAAAATGTCTTAAAATAGATTTTCCCTATGTAACAGACTTAAAGGTAGCTTCCTTTAACATTCTGGCTGTCCCACATCTTTATTTTTATACAAAAGATGAAATTTATTTATGTCATTCCTGCATTAAACTTTTTTCCCCACCGAGTTGTATATTTCTGAATATTAATCAGTGCTTAATTTTTCATTATAAATATTAATAAGGCTGATCCTAAAAAGAATCTAGCAGACTCAGCCATTTGTTGACATTAGCTACCAACCACCCTTGAAATTTGATGCATTTCTTCCAAGATGTTTAAAGAACTCTCGTGTTATTACTAAAATTATCTTCACTATGTGCTAGAGAATAAATAGATTGGCCTGGAAGAAAAACATCACTTTTTAGAACTTGTAAAAATTAAATTATGTTCAAAATGTTACTTAGGCTAAATACAAATGCAAATTACTGTAACATTATGTTTCAGTATATGCTTATGAAAATTAAGAGACTAGCTCTGATTCATGGTGAAAAATTCTGTTTTTCTCAGCTACTTTCTTCAATTATTGATTAAAGCAGCTATCACTTTGGGCATAAGTAGGGCCACTTTTATTTCACCTTCTTTAACAAAAATGTCAAAACATGTTTCTGGTGTGGTTGATGCCTATCAAGCTTTGGAAATGGAAACAAATCTTACGAAGAATGAAAAATCAGTTTTGCTGTATTAGAAGAAAAGTAGTTTATTAAAGTATGTTGGCATGTGTCAACTGGTGATCATTAAGCTATTAGGGTTTGCTGCAAAAATCTGGGTTTTCAACAGATAGGAAGTTATGACAATGAGGAAGACGATTGTGAATTTCATGTCATTTTCAAGAAGTTATTTAAGTAAGGAAAAACTGCATGGCAAACATCTGGAAATGATTAGCTTTTTAAGACTGAGTATTGAATTCTCATGGTAAAGAAACATCATTAAAGTCGTTAGGCCATAGTATTGATACAACAGGATGACTGGATGAAAAAAAACCTTTCATTTGATGGACATAAGAGTTGATAATGCACTTTTTTTAAATGCAAACTGAAGTGGAAATCTAAGATCTAGCAAAAATTTCCCACAGTAAATACCTTAAGGTATTTAAGAACATCTTTGCTGTGTTATCCTTGGAAATGGATTTAGCTTTCCTTGTATACTGCTCTAATAAATACTATTGTAATAATGTGGTTTCTGCACTAGAACATTGGATACAGGAAAAAGTAATGAATGACTCTGATACATAGGAATGCATTATCTCAAGATTTAGTTGGACTTCACCAGAACCTTAAGATTTTATTCGAATTAGTACTTGTACAGCAGGCAAAATATAGTTTAAGTGTAATTGGTAGTTCACTAACTTCAGAAATGACTTATGGTATTTACTAATGTATGTATTCCTGGCCTCTCCATAGACATTTGGACATCAGAGTATCTGAATATAAGGCCTGAAATTAACATTTTTAACATGCTCCCCTGGTGATTCTAATGCACAGTAAGTTTGAGAATTACCTAGCTAGGGGATGACTGGTCTGGTGAATTCCTACAGCTATCATAGTCCAAATTGAGCTTTTTATACATCAAATTTAATG
This sequence comes from Manis pentadactyla, assembly GCF_030020395.1. Lineage (NCBI taxonomy): Eukaryota > Metazoa > Chordata > Mammalia > Pholidota > Manidae > Manis > Manis pentadactyla. The sequence continues at coordinate 62,437,613 of NC_080028.1, read as the reverse complement.
CTCAGATTTTTAAAAAGTATTATTGCTTTAAGTAGTTTTTGTGATCACTAGTGTAGCAGAAAAAAAGACTGAACACTAATGTAGTGTATCATTTCAAGCTAAACATTTACGTCAGAACTTGTCAAAAACTCTTGCCTCCTTTGAATATAGAACATACATACATACATACATCTGGTGAATATCCAGACATGATTTACTGTTGTGCTTTACTCATGTTTCACATTCTTATTACTAAAGTATAAAAAAAGGTTAAGTTGAATAAAGTTGCCTTCTGTAACTCAATTTTGATATATTTCCAAAGATAGAGCAGGAATTTAAAATAAACCTTATCCATGACTCACAGAAGAGCACTTGGTCAGTATTTTTAAGTGTATATTATTTTGCCCTGGTGACACATTCCTCAACTTCAGATCAAGAAATGGGTATCAACATCTTCAAAAGCTGAAAAGAGGCTTAGAAGTTAACAATTCCAACTTTTTACTCAGTCTCCTCAATAGCAGTTCTGACAGTCGTTTCTGCGTGAACATTTGTGTTGATGGAATTCTCCCTTCCTGAGGCAGGCAGTACTGTGGGACAGCACCATAAGACAGGACCAACATCTGCCTCACTCAGCTTCCACCACTGGTTTAAGACTTGCCCTCTTCCTTATTTAAGCCCTTCTGTACTCGAAGACAGTTATCATGTCTTCCCTTAGTTGTCTCTTCTTCAAGGTCTACATCTCATTAATTCTAAGATGCACATTCTTTCCACACATTGCATCTTTGAAACTGGCATGAATTTTGTTAATTGGTGGCTTGTCAGTTTAATTGAGCTATTTTTTCTTCTATAGTAGTACATAAAATAACAGTGTACCATATGATTGTTGGCAATTAGGTTTGCTGAAATACGGTAATTATCCCACTTCAACATTTTTTCAATAAATGACAAAAACATTCAAAATTACCCAACTCCACTCTTTACCTTAACACGTTAACACTGTCTAACCAGTCTCTCCTTGGTTATGTTCTATGAGGTTGAATCTAATGCCTTACAAAACAACTCATTTCAAAATCTTAATTAACTAGCTGTTTTAATATTGTACTGCAATTTTCTTATTGGTCCTAGTTTTGCTTTCAGCCACACAAATGAACTTGCCTTTCACTGACAGCTGGTGAATTTGATATGTAATACCATGTTCCTGAGGTTTACTTTCGAATGCCAAGTGTTCCTACTACCCATTTTTGTTTTTTTTTGGAGGAGGGTATATTTAGAAATTTAATGTAAAGTGGGGACACTAAAACCTACTTTAGGACGCCATGCTAAAGACAAGATACAATAATGCATGTCAAAAACTTAGTGTGTTGCTTGGCCATTAGAAGTGTGCCACATCCTCTTCTGCCTTCCTGTCATGGCGGCTCTTAAAATACAGCAGACTTCCTACCTTGCTTTGAGCACCATACTTCTTAATATAGCTGAAGATTACATTCATATTTCTGGCAACAGAGTTAGTTTACACTGACCTACATAGGCCCCACTCTTCGGCCATGTTATATATCCCCCACCCTTTATTTAAATCTTTTAGCAGCCAAAGTGTAAAACTAAGCAACTATCCTGATTCTGTGCATCCTACTTGATGCAACTCAACACACAAATATTACTGGATTAGATTTAGTTCCCAGTTTTGACTTTCACTGTATTTGCTTTGTCTAGATTTGCCATTTATTCATAGTTATGATTTAATTGGTAATGCTAGTGGCAAGAAGAAAGCCTTGTGACCTGTCATTAGGATCTAGCTTTTAAAGATACTGAAATATGTCTGGCTTATCTCTTTCCACAGACCTTCTTAATGAAGCCAGTTAACTGACATTTCTACATCTTCATAGAGACAAAACATGGTTAAGAGAACATTAAATATGGACATCCCTTCTTTGCACACAGGAATGTTTAAATTTTCAGCAACATTTTCCAAAATTGATGCTGTTAAGCATATCTAAGTTAAATAAGTTGAGCCCTCCTTTCCAGCCATGCTTAGATGCCACACATTTTAAGAGCAATGGGTGTTCAAGAGAATGGAAGATTTGTGGCTTTTGATTGAAGGATTCAGAGAAAATAGTCAACTAGAATGGGTAGAGTGGGAGAATTCTGGAAATTAATTGAAAATGCTTAAAAAGATTCTTTTAAAAATGAAATTACAGCAGAGTAAATTGTTTCAAAGCCTGATGCTTTAATTTGTATTTTTCAAATTAAAATATCAATTTATAGCAATCAGGATGTATTTATCAAACACCTACTGTGTCCCAACTTCAGTGGCAAAAAGGAAAAGACCAGTTAAGTGGTTGGCTTTATATGTACTCTATGAATTCAACTAAACTTTCAGTTCTTAATTAAACTTGTTACATATCAGGAAAACTATCTGTGCAGTGAAAAGTCCCTCAAAGTGAAGTTTTACCATATATAGTGTCACCACAGAGGACTTCCCTTTGCAACTATATAGCTTTTTGTTTCCAGAAAGCCAATTACAGGATTATCACAAAAAATTAACATTATACCTGTATGTCACTAGTTATATATTAACAGCATGGAATAAGAATGAAAATGTGAAATTAGTTCAAGTTACCTCCCAAATATGTATAACCACAAGTTATAAGACCAAGGAATGTAACAGTGTTATATTCAAGAGTTTAATACAGTACTTTAAAGGTTTCAAATAGAATTTTAAAACTTGGATTTGAAGTCCAGAGCCTGGTAATTTCTGATGTTAACAAGTTATAAAAAGTTGCTTTACATGCAAGAGTTTTCTCGTTCTGATGACTGGGGGTAAACAAAATCCAGAAGACTAGAAAAGTGTGCACTTAAAACTTTCTATATGTCAGTTAAACAGTTAAAGTCAACACAGTAAACCACTTGGTAAGAGCTACCTTGCTTTTCTGAGTCATTCACACAGTAGCAATCATGATCATGGCAACATTATATATATACAGTTGTTTGTACTCATAATAAAGAGGTCCTTCCATTTTCTACCTTTCTCATGGTTCTGTAGGAAAAGTTACACTTTAACAAGTAAATTATTTAAAAAAGTAATCTTTAAAAATCAGTTTATAGTATTTGACTCTGGTTTATGCCAAACAGGGTATGTGTTAGGTTTTCTGTACAATAATTAGAACTATAATCACCTAAGTGCCATCTTTCCTACAAAGGAGGTGCTTTGGTTTAAATCTGAAAGATTAAAAAATCCTGGTATTTTTGTTTTTTGTATTTCAAAATACATAGAAAAATGTCTACCTTAAGTATATTCCTGATACACAAACAGCAATGATATAAATGTTTCATTTTCAAACATGATTTGGTAAATGTCAACACTTCCACTCTTCATCATAGAAAAATACGTTAAAAATGAAAATTTAAATAAAAACTGCCATTTTTACTCTCTCTAGTTGTTTTTGTAGCTTCAGTCTTCAGACATTTTAAAATATGGTATTTACCTTTAGATGGAAAAGAACCCATCAACTTGTAAATGTGAAATATCCAGGCCAGCAAACTGAAGGGAAAGTCAACCCACCTCCACTTTTGGCTTACCTTAATTTGCATATTACTTCTTAAAGATAAATCTCAAGGTCTATCAAGAAGTTTCTCATAAATTTCTCACAAAAGAAAACTATTTTGATTGGGTTCCAAGAGTGTTCAGGAAATTTTATTTCTAATGTTGCCATAATTCACTTAAAAATAGTTTTCTCTGCTTTGAACTTGGTTAATACTGTCTACATTATTAACCTACAAGTAAATTGGTATATGGTTCTATTAAACTACTTGTCAAAAGCTGAAAAAAACAACAACTACATTTTAAATTGTTCAGTCACACCATTCAGTTTGATATTTGTAAAACTTCAGGGGTTGTTTTTTTGAAGACGAAATTTCACAATGTCAAATCAAAGTCAACACTGCAGTGAGGAGAGCTTTTCTACTTTATTACAAAGAGAAGAAGCCTTTATGTGGTCAGAAAATACAAGATTGATCTTTTTTTCTCTTCCTATGAAACGCTGCTGTTCAAACAGCCAGAGTGAATTGTCTTAGTTCACTTCTTTAAGTCCCATCACATTCACTTGGGTATGGATGTCCTTGGCTGCTGAAAATCTGGCCCTTAGTGAACAGGGCGACAAAGTCCCCTGACCAGCAGTTCCAGAATGTCCCATTTTCATATATTGCATCCATGCACACCTCCTAAAAATGAGGTACAGCAGGGCAAACATTTTCCAAAATAGATGTCATATATATAATATATACACATTCGTACATACATACCTTTATTCATGTGATGTCCAAAAATTTAAAAAAAATGTACACATTTATTACAAAATCGTAACAAAGACTGGACAGTGTTTTGCTCATTCTGGAAAGATGAAGCTCAGTAATAACACAACCCCGGAAACCATCCAGCGATTGTGGCAATATCTTTATAAACAGTCAGATATTCTTGCGTTAAGCTTGGTGAAACTGCCTTTCAAAAACAGAAGGGGAAGTAAAATGAAGGAAGCAGACCTTGCTCATCTTTCCAAATGAAATACGAGAAGGATCTTCACATAAAAATGCACAAACATTTGTTATTTTATTACCAATAGTGCTACAATGAACAATGCAAATTTTGTGGTCTAATTTTGAGTCTTTTGTGGGTTTTCTTTTTTACATTTTAGAAACTAAATGGTAAACTTCTGTCAGTGTACTTGCTTGTCTTTATATAGACCCAAGTTTGTCTGCTGGCAAAAAAGAAAACGAGAAAGAATTCAGACCCTGCTCGAACTAGAGAAAAACAAATTACAAATTTAGTTGTTGGGCAGCACATAATTAGTAAGGCAGGACCTCAAATGGTGACCCTCTGCATAAGCCAATTGCCAGATCCTCAAGGAATTAAAACCAGGGTGCCTGAGCCACATCAGTTCTGCAGTTATGTTGAGTATTGTGCTGAGACAGCCATACCCCAAGAAAAGGGAAGTCTTTTTTTAGAAGGCTTGCTGAGCAGGGTTGTAGTTGAAGGTGGATGGCAGGTGAGGCCGTTCTTCTAATTTGTCATATTCCAGATGGAACTCCTATAAAACCAAATTTAAGAATTTAGATGAATTCCTCTCCCTTTGATTTCAGATTTTTGTCAAAATATATTTTACTATATAAACAAATACTTCCATGTAGAGAATGAACATATACACAGAAACAATTACTTCCCCAGTAAGTGAATACAGCTTGGAGAATATGTAGTCTCATAAGTATAAAAGAACAGATTTTTCTGCATAAAAGTCACACACACTACTCATGAACATTTTACGACACTGAAATCCTATGCATTTCTTTTTTGCTCAAAAATAAAAAATTTGAAGGGACAATTATTGTATTACTAATAAAAAGCATTGAAAATTACAGGAAATTTAAAGTAAAGCCTCCTTCAATAAAGTATAAAAATCTACTAATTTTTTTCCATGAAAAAGTTTAGAAATAAGGAATTTTACAAGTTTATCTTAGCAGACTTGTTTTTAAACAAAGTTGTTCTAATCTCATTAAAATCTGGGGAAAACAGTGAACTTAAAATTCACACATCTCCAGACTTCCCATTTCACAAACCCAAAACCCTAAAAAAGATGTAACTGACACCCAAAACTAGATATTGGTTTTGTGGTAGACATATATGAAAATGAACTATATCACTCATTTTAATTAAACTTCCAAAATACTTTAACTTCTTAAGAATGATGAAGCAATTTCTTCATGGTATTTCCCCAGATCAAGAAGAGATGCAGAATATAACTTTGTGTATTAAAAAAAAAAAACCTTTGCAAATCCAAAAAGCAAGAGGTTTTAAAATTACTAAATCTACAACCTGCATTCAATTAGCACAAACTCTCAGTCAATTCCATTTAAAAAATTATGAACCTTAGTATGTATTATGCATTAAAGAAAGCCAACAAATAACATTAAAACCATGGGTTAACAAATTTTACCTTATCTGTCTTGTTTCAAATTGATTCCACATGGATGTTTCCATTATTAAATTAAGTGAAAATTTCATTACTAAAGTAAAATGAAGTTCTAGGTCATAATGACTAACTTTGGAGAAAATCAAGTATTGAAAATTTAAGGATATTACATTAACAATTACAGAAATAACAGGTATAATTTATCAAAAGCTTAATATGTATCAAAACTAGCGATACAACTAATCTTATTCCAATCTTTACAATAACTCTGTAAAATAAATACTATTACCTTCATTTTGAACCTGAGGAAAATGGGGCTCATAGTACCTTGACCAAGTTATATAGATAAGTGGCAAATCTAGAACTAGGATCCAGGCTAGTGTGACATCAAAACCCATGACTTCAGAACACATTATTTTTAATATTTTTACCCAAGATCCAAAATAGAATTACTTGTTACAGCCCTATCCAGAAATAATGTTGAAAAAATTCAGTCAACTGAGAAATGTTTATAAAGAAGGCACCACTGTGACTTTTGAAAGGTTTACTTTATAGGACTTCAGAGTTAACTATAGCACAGAGGTTATTTGCTCATCAATCATAACTTGCAAACTCCAGAATCATCATCAATCACCATACCCTCCACTGTACTGTGTAGGCACTATTCTCTCGCTATCCCTGTCTAGGCTTTAAACTGTATTGTTTGTCTGAAGATGAACATACAAATTAGTGAAGAAATTATCTTTTTATTGTATCATTCTTTAGAAATTAAAATTGACATTTTAGTTCCAACATATGAGTACAGGGTAAAAAGTGTATTTGTAACTGTGACAATTCATTTACCCCACTAAGTTATTATAAAGTTTTGTTCAATTACCCTGTACTCATCATTGTACACTGGTGCATTTACATTGCATTATTAGAACTTCTACAGTAACATCATCAATGCACGCATTTTTCCCCCTACATCTAAAAAAAGAGATCAGTTTAAACCTAGGGAGCATAAGTGTTTTAATATGATAATTAAAATCTTGAAGAACTTTATTATCAGAGACTCAGAAGTTAAATAGGTCCAATTTTGTCTTGCTTACAATATACTGGTATCTCTTTGTTCCCCAACTTTGATTGTTGATAACATCTCTTTTACATGTTTATGTTACATGTACACACACAATACTCATGCACACCTCTGTATAATCTGTTGGGGCAAGAAGTGTGTTGTTTAATATACCACTACCTGCCATCTAAAATAGTGAGTGCCAGGCCCCCAGCAGGTGTGTAACTAATGGCTGATGAATTAGCAAATGCAAGTTTTCTTCATTTGTTTTAGGAACAGAACATTTAATTTTTAAATATTCAAAGAATAGGTATTAGAAGATCTCTCTGTATATTTGCTTTAATGGAAAAAAGGAATTTCCAGATTACAGTTTAATGATTTAAAAGGCTAGAAAGAATTCTAATTCCTAAAACAACTTTTAATGTCTGAGTTTTTCTATTAATAAAATTAGGCTACATTTCTCAAAAGGTTGCAGTGAAGGAGAATGAAATGTATGCACTCGATTTAGATGATCAAATAAAATTATTACAAAAGTGTTAATGACATCACTGATCTAATTACAGAGAAACATACATTGCAGAAATGTTTTTTCAAATCCTCAAAAATCTAACCTTTCTCTTAAATAAGACCTTTTTACTTAAATTTTAGGAAGGAAACAGCAAATAAAGTACAGTTATTAGAAATAAGTTTTACAATTTTGGAAAAAAAAGTGCCTATTACTGATTAACGCATACCACTTAAGCTAATGAAAAAAAATCACGTCAGGCTATGTTACAATAAAAAATCCTAAGCATTAAAAGTCCTACCTGTTATTAGACTTGCAAAGTGAATCAGGTTGAAAAGTCTTAAATAAAAATTTAAGTCTTTAGTTTGAGAAAGCTATTGCTAGTGTAGCTTCCATCCCCTAAAAATTTTCTGTGGATTAAATTAAGAATTTTACTCAAGATTATATATCCTATCTGAATCACCACAATCTTAAATTAGTGGGATATTGAATAATTCTACCTGATTACATCAGACAGAGCACATGACCCACTGACAAATCAAGATGATATTGATAGAAAATAAGGATACTCAGTGTCAAAATTTTTATGTACATAATCACTGACATAGGAAATACTTTACATAAATAATGGGCTGGATCCTAATCTCAGAGTCACAGAACTTTTAGGGAATAAGAAATATTCCTTATTTAAATATAATCTAATCCTTGACCTTACAGTATTATAATTCTTTAATTATCTGAAAATATTAAGGGATTTGCAAAAGAGAAAAAAAGCATCTCACAGAAGATATTGTGAATGTGAAGACCTGATTATGGTCTAGATCAATCAGGTCAATACCTTTCAAAGATATCATGGTAACATGAAGTTATTACTTACACTACTAATTCACACTGTACACTTCTTACAATGAAGCTATTTAATGCATATTCTTTAGCTGTGAATAGTAAACCACACCCACTTTACAGATGGGGACTTTTAGGTTAACGTGAGACATGGCATTTTACTGGGTTTTCTGTAGTTTGGTTAAACTGTTAATATACAATGAAGGGAACAAAATTTCTTAATTCCTAATTTCTGGAAAAACATCAAAAACATACTTTTAAAAAAGAAAAAACAAAAAAAGCCATTGTGAAAAGTTTATTCTTTGAATACATTTTTTATAAGTTTTAAGTTCATGAATTTGTACTTTTAACATAAACAAAAGTGAGCTTTGTATTAATATTTAATAGTAACCAATAACTCTGCTTGCTTTCATCACTATGAAAATTTCTTAAGTATGTCAGTATACATGACCAAGAAATTACATCAAGACAGATTTCTTAGAATAGTTCAATGATATTTCTCAAATTTCTTTTCTAGCTTCACAGCTAAAAAATTTAAAGGAAAATGTTAAATTAAGACAACAGATCAATGGGGAGATCAGATAAAACTTTTTGTGGGAAAGTAAAGGAGTTCTATTACTGTTTAAGTTGGTTCTGAATGTTTAACTTTTTGGGGAGAACCTAGTTGGGGAAAATAATTTTTTCACATATGATTTCTTTACATGTATCAAACTAAAATTTAAAATTTATACACTTAGCTACTTCAAACATGTATTCCTTTTTGCATATACAAGTTTAGAATTACTTACTATGATACTAAGCAAAAAGCTTCAAACTGAATGGAGAAAACTTTATTTACTAGTAGAATTCTCTCCCCAACTGTTCTCTCCTGTATAATTGAGTGGTTCTCAAAGTATGGCTCCACAGAAGGATCAGCATCATTACTGGCCATCACTTGTGAACATATTAGAAATGAAAATTCTCAGGTCCCATCCACAGATTTACTAAATGAGACAATGGAGTTAAAGCCCAGCAATTTGTGTTTTAACAAGGCTGCCAAGTAATCCTGATACAAGCTAAATTTTGAGAACGACTGATCTAACAATTTGTTACAATTTCTCCATCTTCAGAAGAACAGTAGTAAGCTGTAACAATGATAAAAATAGCAACAAGCTACCCAACTCTACCTGTATACCAAATACCCAATATAGGCCAAGCACTGTAATGTGTGTGTGTGTAACCTCATTTCATCTTCAAGACAATCTACAGATATTTCAATTTAAAAGATAAGGAAGCAGGCATGGAAAGGAAACTTGCACAAGGTCTATGCATACGTAACAGAAATAAATTCAATACCATGATACAAAGACTATGACTTTCTACTACACTATATTTCTTAAAGAACAGGTAATATACACAATATCTCATATACTGTTTGTAATTAATTTAATTATTTCTATTTAACTGAAAAGTTAGGTCATGGATTTACCTTTACAAATCAAGATATGCACATTAGAACTATTAAAATAACTCAAATACAGTGTTTGGTGATATATGGACTTGGCTTGAGAAGTTAACGACACATTGAGAAACACCATTAATAATAATATTTAGCATCTTGTATGTGTCTTGTTACGATGTTTTTTGTTGGTCTCATATTTTCCTATTTTTCAAGTTTTATATCAAAACTTGTGATGTGAAAAATTTTTTGTGACAAATACCTGGTAAACATTGTACATGGTCTTCTCAAAATGTTCTACCTTTTTGTTATTTTAGTAAAGCTGACTCAAAAGAAAAAAAAAACGAGCCCAAGAACTAAAAATTATCTAGTGAACTGTCAAGAAATATTTTTCTTCTGTTGAAACTTAAGCCAAACTAACACTTCATTTTTAAAATCCCACGAATCAATGGAAAAGCATTCAGAGAAATCCTGAATTTATGAAATCACTTAATATGGGTTATATTCTGAAATAGGTAGACTAATAAGCACATCAGCTACTAAAGCACAAATATGAAATATGCTATAACATTGATGAAAATTTTGTACATGGACAGTTAGAAAGGTGTTTTTGTGAGAAGAAGTTGAAAACCAAAACAAAACACCAACTTTTTCCCACTGCCCTCTTCCCCTCATTATTCATCAGTCTAGTCCACCAGAACAATCATGGTCAATGCTTGCCATTTTCTTCAACTCAATTGCAAATAAAAAACTCAAGCATCTTTCCTGCAGTAAGGGCAAGTGTTTTTAAAAAGACTGTAAGGTGCATCCATACTGGCTTTACAAAAACCTTGTACTTGCTTAAAGTAATAATGATATAAGAATACATGACTAGGATTGCAAGAGGGTATCTTTATTTTACAACCGAGTAGACACAAAAGTATTTCAAATGCTACCAAGGCTTGTGAAAAATTGCAAAATTTCTTACCAAGCTCAATCCTTTTCCTAACTATGGGTGGAATAAATTGTTTCCAGATACTACACTAGAGTTTAAATCAAGCCAAGGTGGAAACAAAAGACTTAGTAAATATGTGGCACATTATTGGAATGGATATATTAGTACATATGAATAGATAAAAGAGGACAATTGTTTCTAAAATCTAGATTTATACATTTACACATTGAAAAAAATATACCTTAGCTACTTTCCTCCAGTTAAGACAGTCAAAGAAGTAGTATGTTCCCCTCTCATATGTATTGGTTTTCATTGTTGGCTCCATGCCTGGTGCCCTGGTAATCCATACTCGTTCTTCTTTGTGGTATCTCCAATCACGGTTAAAACTTCAATTTTTAAGAGATAAAGACAATTAATTTTTTCCTGTGGTTCACATCATTTTGTAAAACTTCTCAGAAAATAATTACACATAAAATACATTAATATGGATGCTTCTTTAGCCTGACTTTCACTGTTATTAAATACAACCCTATTGAAAATAGGAAAATAATTTAATTTGCCCCAAACGATACTCTTTAATACACTTCTTTATTTAACTGAAGCAACTTTTTATGTAAATAAAATGAGATCTTAAAAGCTCTATTAGCAGTGTGATACAAACGTTAGGAAGACCAAATAAAGATATATTGTGTTCCAGAACCCATTTCTTTTTTGTTCTTCTTAACGTTAAGTAGAAATTGAGTTATCTATTAAAACAAAACCTCCAACTATTTGTATTATTTTGTAAGGAACTACATTTAAAAGTATTTGAACTATTTCAATTTGTATAATTTCATAATTATGTTGAAAACAATATTCATTTTGAAAATTCTTAATGTAGTACTTTAATTCTTTTATTACGATCTTATTGATCGTAAATTCTCAAAAGCCAAAAGGATATTAGAATTTATGCGAGAAACAATGAGGATTTATACCCCATATAAACTGGGGTAGTAATACCTCAAGGAGGTTAAGTGTACCACAAAAAACATCTCTGGTAGAACAGACCTCCATGTAAAGAAATACCTTCCTGCCAATACAATGAAGTAATTTTTAGACATACATAAGCTATGAGACAGAACTGCCAGTGATGGATGAATAAATGACCGAATGAATTTATTTACTTATGAATAAATTAAAAGAACGAGCAAAAATTGCTATCTTACAAAAAATGAGGTGAAAACATGGGAAAAAACAATTTCTCAATTGAGGAAAAAAACCAATTTATTAAAAATACTGTGAATTTTACATTTTTTAAGTATCTTTTCCAAGGCCATTTGTAGAAATGTTACTAGGAATACTTTTAAATATTTCAATCTGTAATAAGGTCTCCCAAACATAACATCATAAATCTTTAGTAACAATTCACTCTAGAGTAAATGTGATTAATAGAACAGTATATTGGTAACAAACAGACAAAATATGTTACCAATTGGACATATGAGAAATAACACAAAGTTTTTATTCTTTGAGCATCAGGTAAAAACAAATGCACAGAAGAAAAGTATCTAGTGGACTGACCTCTTATTGCTAATTTAAGTTAGCCAACAGGCTTTTGATAATGAATGTGGGATTTATCAACACTTGAAAACACAAAAGAAATATGCACAGTGCCTTGCCCATATTAATAATCAATATTTATGAAAGGAATTTCACTGTAATTAACTTATGTGGTTCCACAAGGAATAAGATGTGCCACAGCTATGAACCATATCTTATACTTCATATACTCATAAAAATTAAGATTCATGAAATCTAGAGTCAAGTCAATTTTGTCTTCGTACAAATTTAGGGTTAAGTTTGAAATTCTTTTTATTATACAGTGACTATGAAGTCATGGTAATATAAGGTTTCACTCTAAATTAACTTTTATTTTACTAAATGAAAAAACAAATTTCTTGATGGAGAAATATTTCCACTTTAAAAACAGAAGACAAAACTACAGTCATTATCATTTAAAACTAGCTTTTAGACTAAACAAGATCTAGTAGAATACAAAAGTATTTAAAAATACTTTGAACATACAGCTCTACTGCAGCTAAAAGTTGTAATACATCTCCTCCATTCATGTAATAGAGATAGAAGAGAAGGTCTTCTCCATATCGACCAAGTTTTATTGCAGCCAGCTGGAAAAGATAAGTAAATTATTCTAAAATGTAAAGTAAGCTTGAAAAACCCAACATATAATTGCTACCACTACAGTAAAAGTAGAAAAATAAACAAAAACTCTTTGTAGCAGATAACTTTTATTACACGATTACACAGGTAGTTACAGTTCTAAAGGGGAGTTTCATCACTTAAATGACTAAAGTCATTTAACAATTATTTCTGGTACATCTGTTTTTCTGTACTAGGATAAGAAGCTAAATAAAAACTTTTAAAGCAAGACTCAATGATAACTGTCTTACTCAAAGAGATTTACTAATCCCCACTGTGTCAATAATTGTAGAACACTAGGCTCAGAGACGCAGGACTTATATTCAAGTCCTAGTTCCATTACTTACTAATTATGACCATGTCCAAGTTATTTAATGTCTCTGAACTTCAATTATAAAATGTTCACACTGATATCTATAAGGGTTACTAAGAATGTAAATGAAATTAAATAAGTGACTGTATGTGAATGTACCTTGTAGAGTGCCTAAAATGCACAGAAGACTTATAAGCAATACTAACTGAATCTACTACTCACATCCAAAAACCAGTTAGTTATGTATTTTTAACAAATCACAGGTGATAAGTACAACATCATAAAAGGACAGCTCTTTGTCTAAATGGATGACTAAAATATTACTATTTTACAAGTCCCTCCAACAAAGCCGACCAAACTTAGAAAACATAAATAGGTTTAATAGTCTCAAATTCTCACATTAAGACAAACTTTTATTAAAAGATCAACTAAATGGAAACACTTTAATCCTGTATGTAAGTATTTAACTATTAAACATTCTCTGAATGTAGTTTTACTCTCCATCCTACTATCCCCATTCAGGCAGCAGTCCTGAATTTGACTGCTCAATTCTCTTAAATTAGTATTTCTTAAATTGGCCTAAGAAGAGAAGAGGTATGGAACCTTGAGGTAACTGGAGCCATAAAGCCCTACAATGGAGGAGGCAGCAAATCATACAATCTACAAATGGAAAAAACTAGCTGTCTCATACTTCTTGTCTTTCATCTATTCAAGTATTAAAAGATGTATTGAGAAATACATCTCTTCACTTGCCTGACTAAAACATCAGCATCCATTTGATAGCTGCACAGTACAAATACAGAACACTGTTTTGTATTTACATTATACATATTTATACAAATATATATAACATAAATGTATCAATTTTTAATAAACTATATCCTTTCATAGGCCAAAATCTAGATACTATTTCTAAGAGAAATGAACTTTTCCCCTAAAGCAAGTGTTTACCATTCTCTTTTTTTTTTTTACCATTGTCTTTATTAGATTAAAAAAAGATTCAAACTGCAATCTGTCATTAGTTACCTGATAACTAGAACTCAGGCATTTAAAAAATAGAAAAAAAAAAAGCTAAAGGCCATAAATAATTTTTAAATATATGTGATTCCATAAAAAACACTATCTGTAATATTTATAAAGAAAAATCTTTCTTACTCATAAAAGCATAAAATGAGAGTAGCTAGAAAATTTCCAAAGTTAATTCCCATCAACTATGGTTACTATAGCATCCTGTTATTCATAACTATAAAAAATTACCAGTCCTACTATCATTTTGTCTTTAAATATTTCAAAATATAACCCAGGACACCTCATCAAAGTGTTAACATTATAAACAAAAAATAGAAATAAAGTTGTCACATATAACTGAATGGACATATGAAACCATACCCCAGAGACTACTGCTAATTATATTATGCTCTCTAAACTGAAAAACAGCACCTGAAAAATAAATTCATGCTGACTGCATACAGAATAATAAAATACACTCACCTTATCCCTAATGTGAATGTTTGTTAAGTACTCGGATGGAACATGGAAATCTGGGTAATAAAATGAAAAAAGCCTTATTAAAGGATTCTTAGTGACAGATATAATTTTAATAGTTCTAAACACAAACAGATTTTCCTACCTATGTCTTGAGGTCGACAAGGTGAAGATGCCCAGGGTGATGCAAATTTGGGGTAAAGATTTCTGAATGAGGAGAAAAAAAAAACCACTCTGAAGTCCCAAGGAGAAAAAGATTTCTAAATATATTTCAGGAAATCAGTAAGAACAATGACTTTAAATATAAAATAAGCATCTTTATTTCTAATTCCTTTCTTAGGTTTGTATGACTTACCCAACAGGAACCTAAAACAAGGCTAAATATATAAATATTACTTCAACCGAGAATGTTTGGATTCATTCATACTATGCCCCAAGTAAAATTATTTTCCCATTTATATGGCCAGAAAAAAAACAGTAATTAGTAAAAGCAAAAATTCAAATTCACCATATATTTACTGAGTGCCTATTAGATGGCTGGCACTGTTCTAGGTGCTTAGGATACACAGAGATCAACACAACATGAAACTTACTTTCTGTTTGAAGATGATGGATTGGAGGAAAGCAGTCAAAAACAATTTGCATTAACAAATAAATATTCCATGTTAATGGAGGGGTAAGAAGGGCAGATTAGTCACATAATAAATAGGGCAGTCAGGTTAGGTATCATTTACAAGGCCATTTGAAAGATGAGAGAACTGTATTAATTATCTGAGAGAAGACTATGCTAGTCAGAGGGAACTGCTGAGCAACTAAGGCAGGGATATGACTGACATATCTGAGGTACAGCAAGCAGGCCACTCAAGCTGGAAGAGTGAACAAATAGAGAGAAGCTGTAGAAGCAGGGATAAGGTGAGACACAGATCATGCCTATAGAAATTTACAGGCCTATAAAGATTGGGGGTTTTTAATCAGACTGAAATCATAAGACCTTACTGGGTATGGAGCAGAGAATTAACTTACTCAAAAAGGATTATCTTGGCTGATATTTGAAGACATTATTGTGCAGGAGATAGGGAGAATCAGGGACAACTGGTGACTGGCTAATGGGGTAATCCAGACAAGAGAGAATGGTGACCCTAAAGAGGGCAACAGGAGTTAACAGTGAGAAGCAATGCAGCAATGATTCCACTATGTCAAATGTTGCTGACAGGTCAAGGATGGCAAATTCCTAGAAGTGACCACTGAATATAGTAACATAGAGGTCATTTGATGATTTTGATGAGAGCAATTTTAATGGCGTGCTGTGGGCAAAATCCTAACTGAAATGGGAGAATGGGAGAAGGCAAACAAGAGATATAGAAATAGCTCTTTTGAAGAGTTCTGCTTCAAAGGAGAATAAAGAAATGGAGGGGGGGGCAGTAACTCAGAAAAGTTGGGTCAAGAGAAGGTATTTGCTAACCTGGAGGAATTAAGAGCATATCTGTATGCTGATGGAAATGATCCAACAAAGTACAAAAAATTGTTAGAGCTGTGTCCTTTAGCTTTCAAGAAAGGTTTTAAGTAGAAAGCATAGATCAACTATAGTAACAGGATGCAAGACAAGACTAAGATGGGTGCAGACAGTAGTAAGTAGTTAGATTTGGTGGCAGGTCTATGCTGACATTCTCTTCTGATTGCTTCCGTCTTTCTTAGTAAAGTAGAAATAGAAAGCAAGGTCATCACCTGAGAGTAAGGACAGGAGAAAAGGTATTAGGGATTTGAAGAGGCAAGTGTAAAATAGCTGCACAGAAGAACAAAAGAATGAATGGACTAGGCATGCCAGCTGTGATTATGGTTGGCAGAATTAAGGGCCCACTTTTGAGGTTCCTGACTATGAATGTGAAGTGAGAAGGGAAGTTGTGTGTTTTTCTCTAGCCAGGCTCAGTAGCATAAGTCAGGAATGGAATAGGCAGAGATATAACTAAAGTTGTAGTTTTGTCAGAATGACAAAGTAAGAGGGAGCAAAATAGTCAAGAGTATATCTAAATGAGCAACTATGACTGGTTACAAAATTTACCTGGATGAGAAGTGAGTTCATTGTAGGGGAAGACAGGGAGGTGGAAGAACAGTGGAAAGTTGGAAGAATCAGTGGACTTAAGTTCCCAATGGAGTAAAATGATTACAGGAGCCCAGTAGGAGAGGTAGAAAGGTGGAAACAGGAAGTGCGATGGGAGCACAGACTTAAAATTACAGAGAAACTGAGTTACTCATAATGGCATGATCAGAGGAATGACTAAATAAGTGAGTAACTGAGGTATGGTGGAGGGTAAGATTTCTGGAGGAGAGAAATTCAAGGAGCTAAGATTTCAGGATTTTGGAAGGATTATATATGTGTATATTGAAACTGCCAAATTGTAACAGGAATAATACTGTAAAATGACAATGATCCAGGAGCTATTAAGAGAGGGAATGACCCAGGTAGTCAGTATATAACAACGACGATGAGTGGCAGCAGGTGATACAATTTAATGACATGAAATTAAAAACTGGAAGCCTGCAGGGGGCGAGTATTATATACAAATGTGGAAAAAACAAAACAAAACAAAACAAACTTACTCCGGCGAGTTCAGATTGAGGCCTAATGTTGTTAAGTCACTTCCTAATGCAAGATGTACCATTCCTGGGTCTGTCTCTGCTGCCCTGATAAATGTTAACAGGCCAATCATCCCAAATTGGTCCGTCACCATCCCTTGAGGAATGTTAGTAACCCGACCTAGATAAGAACATAGTCATTTTAATCTTTGAGGGAAAAATAAAGAAAATGAATTTTGTAATATCTTTAACATATTTTATAATAGAGTCCCACCATCAGGTAACACCTGGATCCCTTTTTTCTGCTGGTTATTATTTTGTGTTGTTGAACTTTTATCTCCAGGGAATTTGGGCCCATCTGTACTTGAAGTTGTCTTGCCAGATGTATTCAAATTCTAAAACGAAAAAATTAAATGTGACATAAATTAGTTAAGTGTATAAATTTCAAATTCACATTAGTACCTTTCTTTTCATTATTATGTTTAAATTGTTAGTAAATTATTACGTTTTTCAAGTTTTACATGAAATTTGTTTCCACAACTGTCTCACAATACACACATAAATCCTGTATTATACAGATATGAGTATTTAAAGAACGAGAAATTTGTGGAAAATATTCTTATTTATCTCAGATCTTCAATCACAGAAAAAAATTATCTATCTATCTATCTACCTATCTATCTATCTATCTATCTATCTATCTATCTATCTATCTATCTATCTATCTATCTATCTATCTATCTATCTATCTATCTATGTATCTCAGGGCTTTATGCTTTGGGATACAATTGAAGTTATACTTCTTAATAATTTCATTTAGAAGAGAAACTAAATATATAGTATACTACCAAAAAAATCACGATAAAAACCTCCAAGTTAGAATATTTGAACTTTTAAAATTTGTACTTTAGTTCTTACCCAATAAACTTCTTTATCAATTATTTAACAATAAATATACAAACACCCATCACACACACAAAAAAAGCTATTTTCAGTGAAATGTGGAAGAAATAAACACATTTGTTAAGTCAGAAAGAGGAAGCTGAGTTGGCTGAATCAACACAGGAATAAAAATGTGTATAAAGATTCTTCAAGGAGAAAACTTACTCAAGAAAAACACAGCTCCTTAGAAGGCTATAATATCAAACTTCATGGGATCCAGCTGACAGGGACTACAATAAAAGTCTAAATTAACTCTGAGAAGTTCAACAGAAATTTGCAAACCTATATGAAATAGGAAAAAAATAGGCTATCTTCTAAGTTATAAAGGTTTTCCACATTGTTCAGAAGTTAGATTTTTACAGATATTCAAGATAAACAATTTTGTAACAGTATTTAGTAAATCCTTAATATAGTCTACAAAATTGTTAATATAAGAGAAATCTGAAGGGAAAAAAAAATTCTATCACTCATATATATAATTCTCAGTTACTTACAGATTTACTGTCATCATTACTTGATGTAGGATCTTTATAGCTGGAACCAGGTAATGCTGGAAAATCTTCGTTGTGTATTGAGAAGTCTTGAGATTGCTCACTTGCTGGTTTTGTAACCATTCCAACTATGTAATTAAAATAATCCACAGAATTGTGATTGATACTTAAGATATTTTTGCTACAAATTATAAAAAGTTAACTTTCCTCATGATAACATGCCAAAAGGTCTTTCTTATTATGCTATGAAAGCATACTTCAAAAGATTAATATTCAGGATAACAATAAAGAACTAAATTTTTATATACTGATTAATAACTCAATATACAAAATAGTACAAGGGAAATAAGTGGTAATCCTATTATTCTAATCTAATATCATATATAGATGCTTAAAAACATAATTTGATATTGGTAATAATTATTAAAATTTTTCATTTATAAGCTTGATTTAAATATGACTAGCGATTATAAACATCAGTTGTCAAATACAAATGAATAAAATAAATTTTAAAAGAACATGTCAGTATTCTACTTGAAAGTGACTTACAGAGTGAGCAAATTGCAATCAATTATAAAAAACTCCGTATTATTTCAGATTTTCTTGGACTCCATGTAATAGATGTAAAACATGCAAGAACTGGGAAGTAATCCTCCCACTATACTTGGCATTAGTCAGGCCCTTATTGGTGAACAATATCCAGTTTGGGGCTCCACAATTCAAGAACGATATGGAGAAACTAGAGATGGTCCAAGGAGAGCAACGGGAATGATTAAAGGGATGAAAAAATGGACCTATGAGGAAAGGTTAAAAACATTAGAGTCTGAACTGAGAATCAAGTAGCTAGGTACTCAACTTCCAGGGCAGATCATTTTTTATTATTTTTGGAAGACTGATTTGGAAGCTTTAGAATATGAATAATAAAATTTCCTCTTATTCACATATTGCTACTTCTATTCACATTCTGAAAAGTATAGAAAATCCTTCTTGGTTGGAAATGGGATAACAGTTATCTTCCCTGTTTCTGCTACTGGTCTCTCTTAGATTCTCCTAAAAGGAACAACTACCTGCAAAGGATAAAAAGAATGTGGCTACACTGCTGTTACATAATTCTATATCTAAATCGCTACTGTGTACGTTTTCCACATCCCCTTCTTCTTTTAGCCTCTATTAGCCAATCTTTTATTAATTAGAGACAGTGAAAAAGGTTATTAATGGTGACCAGTTTACATACCTCCCTCTTCTTTTAGCCTCTATTAGTCAATCTTTTATATAGACAGTGAAAAAGGTTATTAATGGTGATCAGGAGTCTACATGAACTATGATGATCCATGAGCAGTGGTTCTCAACAGGAGGCACTTTTTCTCCCATGGGACATTTGTCAATGTCTGGAGACATCTGTGATTGTCACAATGGGTTGGGGGGAAGGTAGTAAGAGGCACTACTGGCATTGAGTAGGTTAGAGGCCAGAAATATTGCTAAATATTCTATAGTCAACGTCAGGACAGAACTCCATTTACAAGGAATTATCTGATCCAAATGGAGATTGAGAATTTGGCTTAGAAAAAAAACCTTCAATGTATGGTTAATCATTACTAATCGCTAAGAATGTATGAATGTTTCTTTTAAAAAATGTTTGATAAATTAAGAATAGAAAAGGCAGACCACAAACCATCATTAAGGTGTATTAAGGCAGAAAAGCTAAATGAACATAACTTCTGAATACCAGTGAGGACTTCCTTTTGGGGTTTCTGTATAAACTAAGTTTTCCCATTTAACTTTGCTATCATGGCATTCTGGGAGGAAAAAGCACTTTGTAGTATGTAAGCAACTCTGACAAAATTACACTACTCTGATTAGAAAGTTACATATACATGTGTCTACACATGTATGTGTGTACACACACAGATGCACATGCATATGTAAGTGTGAGTATGCAATGGAAAGTTTCTTATCAGCTATCATTAAAAAGCTTAATTACCATAAGGAGCTCTTCCAGCCAAGGGGTTTATTAATGGAGTTGGGTTACCACTTCCTTCCCTTCTGTTTCGATCTGCTAATGCTGGAAAATCTGAAAGGTCCAATCCTGTCACATTTTCACTTCCATCTAAATAGAAAGAACACAAGTTAATGATTCTACAAAGATTTTAAAGAGATTATTAAAGACCAACCATAAAATAATTTGAAATGTTAATGCACATTGTACTAGGTGTATGTAGGTACATACTAAATACTTGTGGATTGATTTCATGTGAAAGAATTTCATAAACAATTCATCAAAGCAATAGATAGCTAGCATAATACAAGTCCCAAAACCTACAGACTTAAGACAGACAACAGGAATAAGGTGGTACACTATTTCCCCTGTGAAAGATGGTACTCTAAAGTTTTGGCTTGTTAGCTAACAAAAGAAAGATTGTTGTGATGTAACTGCTCTTTTCATTACATCTAAAAGCATAGGTTGTATCTGGAATGTTTGGAGCTTCAATTATACACAGGTGGACTCATAACAGTGCCTCCTGCAACTGGCCAGGCAGTGGAAGCAGAAGCCCTAAAGAGTTTCTTCCCATGACCTCTTGGTCCCATACACAAATGTGTAAGAGTGTGTGTGTTTTGCAGTTGTGGGTATAAGTAGGTTTCTGATGTCTGGTGAGTGCTTGAGAAGTATGGGAACATGATGCAAAGCCCTGAAGTCTGTATTACCTATTACACAGTAGGCGCTCAATAAATATATAGTGAATGGATAAAATTTATTTTTCATTTAAAATTTTAAAAATTAAAACAGCTCACTTCCTCTTAAAAATTAAAATTTAACCCAGTATTTCTACTTTTGCCTATTTTAATCATCCCCTTGATTTCTTCTCAACTTTTATTCTATTACTCTTACAATCTTGTATCCTCAATTTTTGAAGAATTTAATTTTCTAACTTAGTTTTAGCCTGTACTATATCTTTATTTTCTTTATCTTTGTTTCATCTAGTGTTTTAGAACCATTTTCAATTTACTTTGCCCTTTTTTTCCAGTTCATTTTTACTTTTCTCCAACTTTCATAATTAGAAGAATCTCAGAAAGAAAACCTAGTATGTCATGATTACTTTGTTGTTGATAGAAAAACAATGTATTAACATTCCATCCAGTGACAATTTATAATTATGAGGGGTAAAAAGTAAAATCAATCATATCCATTGTTTTTAAAGAAACTGCAGCTTATGAATTTTGAATTTTAAAAAGATACTACTATATAAACAAAATAATACAAATGAATTTATACAGTGTTTTGGTTTATAAAGTAATCCTTTGAATTATTTGATTACAAAGTAACTATAAACTTTGAATATATACTAACTTTTAATACACATCATCAGGTCCCCTAAGACAGAATTAAAACTGTCATGTTCAGAATAATTTTAACCTAAAAAATAGTTAAAACCCCAAAATTTATTTTTAGAAAACAACTTGGGAACAATTTTCCTAGTGTAAAATATACTTACTTAAAACTGAATTTTAAAAATAATTCAAAAATTTCTGCAAGTGTGCAAAATCATAATTCAGAATATAAGATGGCACTTATATTGGTTTATAAAGTAATCTGTTGAATTATTTGATTACAAAGTAACTATAAACTTTGAATATATACTAACAGACACAGTTATTTTATGGCCCATTTAGAAAAAAACCTAACTTGCCAATTCAACTATGATATACAGCCTGATTTCAGATATTATATGAAAAACAGTGTACACTTAGAAACAATGGAATATGGTACTTCATATTATTTTAACATCTTGAGCACAAAACTGTAAACCCCAAATGTTTAAATTTAGAATTTTGAAGTCTCATTTGATCAATCTATGCTACTAAAAATACAATGATGTTTAAAAATTAAAAGCCCATAGCCACAAATGACATTTCATTACTAAATCCTTGTCCTTCCACATATGCTCCATTTCACGGATCATTCTTTCACCTTCCACTGCCTTTACATATACTTCTCTCTCAATAATCATATTCATTTTTGCTCCTATGACCATGACAATATCCTTTCTTTTCTTTCTCAGGAAAGGGTCTGCAGGCAAGGATGGAAGAAGTTGAAACCTGAAGCAGAACAGCAAGAAAGCCTCCTGTTCTCTTCTGTCTGAAGCAGTTCATAATAAATAAATCAATAGACTTCAGGAATTCTTTACTGTCAACATCAGAATTGGCTTTCCAGGGAAATTTTGAATTTTATACATAAAGCTGTATAAAGAATTTATGGTTAAATATCAAAATTAGTATTATTAAAACTATTAAGAAAAAATTATTAAGTGCTCCATATAATTGTAAAGGTTTCTTTAATCTGAGTCTCTATAGCCAGAATGCCATACCACCCAAACTAGCTTGAACTGTAGTGACAAAACTGAGGATAGGAAAGCTCTTGAAGCAAAAAAGATTCTGAGGCATAAATATAGACTAAATTAATATTTAGGCTTTCTCTAGATGTTAAAGAAATAATCCTGATGCCATAACACTATGCTATTAACTATGCCAAGTGAAAAAATATATTTAAATCTCTCTCTACTATTCACTGAATGGAATTAAACCCTATTCCTGTCAAATTCTCACTAAATTCAATTCTACGATTTACACACAAAAAAAAATCCTGTAATATTTTAAGACCAGTATGTTGAATTGCTTTATATTTCAAAGATCTACCATACTTTTGAATAGGAGATACTAGCTCCAGAATAAGCTTACCTGTTCCATTAAAAATGTTACTTGATAAGGAGTTATTCATTCCAAATGCCTGATTCCTGTTCATTCCAAATCCAGACATACTGGGTACATAGAAAATAATTTTAGATATGCAGTAAGAACACTAACTTTCAGATGAAGAAAAACAGAAGTGTATACTTTGATCTCCTCAAATAAAACAACATGTTTAAGAATACTAATTAATTTTTCTGAGTTTAATCTTTGTTCTTATTTAAAAACTTCCCTAACATCCTTCCATGAACAACTGAGAATGCAAATGTCTTAAACAAAATGTCTTAAAAGATAAATTAAAAAACAAAAGTTAAAGAATTTATATATAAGCCTTGAGGAAACCAGAGATTAAGGGTACCATTTTGTGTACTTGGAGAGCCAATTTATTGGATATACTGGAAGGAAGTAACTAACCTCAAAAACATCCAGTTTAGTGTAAGACTATTGTTCCTGAATACTTGTTTTTCTTCCACTACTGGTAAAGTGTGCTAATGTTACTTTCCATAGAAGTTCTTTCATACAGAGTCTGTCTTTCCCAACTATAATATAAACTCCTTATGGACAGGATCCATATCATATTCATCTTTGCATTCTCTGCCCTTAGTGTTCAGGAGGATACAATAGGCACTCAATAAATGTTTAGTTGACCTGAATTAATTGGTGCTTTTCTTTAACTACATTCAGTGTTGTGAAACACATCATTCTTATCTAAATATATTTTAATCTTTTAGCTGCTTTAAAGAAAAAAAGTCTCTCCGTTAGTGCCCTCAGTTCTAAATTAATGCACAATCAGTACTTGGGAAATATTTACAAATGCCTCTTTTTTCTGCACAAACCTAAACATGGGAAAACGAAACAAAAAATAAGACTACTTAAAGCAAGGCCAGACATTATTAAGAATGTCAAAAAGAATTAATGCAAATTCTACAGTGAAAGTATACATCTTTAACATCAAATAATCTGATAGGGTTCAACTGTTTAAAGATGACATGGTTTCCTTTTTCTAAATCTGTAAAACCAACTATGGCTAAACAGTATTTTCATAAAATATGTGGCTGGTGAAACAACAACACTTTAGAGAAGAGTAGGAAAGCCAACAAATTTTTAAAAGCACATTAGACTTGCTAACGACATAGGTACCCTCAAACACAGAATAACTAATAAGAAATAAATTCCATAATAAAATATATCAATAGTAACAAGCAGGGTTTTTGAGATCCATGTTTTTATTGACAATTTATAAGCAAAGTGTTGTTTAAAAACAATTAAAATGTGAAAATACATGGAAAGGCAAAAGTTTAAAATATACATTCAATGAACAAATACTATAAGAATGAGGAAAGATGTGATAAAGCCCAAGAAGTAGTATATGCTTAGAAAGCTATCAAAGAGAAAAGAGTTTTGATAACCCTGTACAAATAATAACTTTCAAAAAAATTAAGAGCATAAAATTATAAAAGAAATTCTGTGAAGTCTAAATAAAAGTAAGAATTAGGGTTCATGGGATGAAGATTAAAACAGGAGTGTGCTGATAACCTATTTTAATTCAGATTTTACAAGTACTAGATTTTTATAAAAGGAATTAAATGGGCATGATGACAACCAGATCAAGACTTTTCCTCCCGCTACATAATTCCTCATTTTTAAAAAAGGCAACAAAACTTAAATACCATTTTTGCAAGAAAGCCAGCCTTAAACAGCAGACATAACTCATATAAATTATCTAAACCATTTAAAAATCCTAACAAAATGGATAACTGGTCTTCACATTGTTATTATTTGCATAGTAGTACATGCAATGGACAGTGCAAAAGCACATGTCACCTTTTTAAAGAACCAAGACATGACACTCTTTTCAAATACCACAGATGTAGTATTAAAAAGAGGCTTTTGGCCAGGAAGTCTCCAAAGCACAGAACTGAATTTTGGTTGAAAAGCTACTTAACCAAAGAATAGTTAAGCAACACAGTGATAGTCAAATATGTCACCAGTCCTATTTGTAAGTGTGGAACTCTTATCACACAGGTGACCAGACTCATTTAATAGAAGAAGGTCACATCAACAAAAATCTCCCTGGTGGCAATCTAAGAACAATCCTTTTCTGACAACAACAACAAAAAGCTTTAATGCATTTTCTAAAATCAAACTGTTTCAAAAGAACGTGTCTTCAGTTTGGTGATGTTAATGTGAGGTGTAACAGAAAGAGAATCTTTGGTTACAAATATATGATGAAACACACAAGACAGAAACCAAGACTCAAGAACAGAATGCTGAATATGGAAAAGCAAATTTGAAAATATCCAGAAAGACAATTATACACAGTATCAATAAACATCTTACCTGTTCACAGTAAAAGGCTGTCGAGAAGGCTGCTGCTTTGGCATACATATTATGCTTGGCGAGCTTCTGTTGGGGCTACCTAACCCTGAACTGCTCATGCTATTTGTCCTGCTAGGAATTCCAATGCCCTGACCAACCTGGGAGTGGTTCATCATATTCCTAGGATTCATAGGCAAAATACCCCTGAAAAAGAAGTCCATTATACTAAATAAGCTCTCTATAGTCACTCATTAAAATTCTCTGTAAATAATCAATTGGCCTAACCTTAGAACCTCAGATAAAATTTCAAATTGCATTGCTAATTTTTATTAAGTGAATTCTTTTGTCTGGTCATTCCAGTTCTTTGAAAAGGAAAGTCAAAGTAAACAAACCAAGAAGGGGCAAATTATAGAGGAACTAATGTAGGTGATATCTAGGATGAGAACTATTTATGCAAATATGGCAAAAAATAACACAAACGTATTTCACACGTATATTTAGAGTAATTTCATTCCAAATGTATGTCACTCTATCTTCTTCATACTCAACTGCATCATCTATGTAATCTGTTTTACTTTACTGTAACTAGAGCAACGGGTGTGTGGTGAGGGAGCCATAATCAGAATTATTTGAGGAGTGATTTTAAATTGCACATCCTCCTTTGAGGAAGGAGCTGGCTTTTGAAAAAGCTCCCAGGTGTGATCAACCCTTGATACCCACCCAGTTGACAACCAGTATGCTAGCTGCAGGATAAAAACATCTTACACTATACTTGTCAGTTTGCAATGAAATAAAATGAACATAGAGTATTAACTTCCTTTTCCTCAGTGAAAGGCACTGAACCAGAAAATTATTAAATAAGTTACCTTATTAAAAAACTAAAAAGCTTGCTTACTCTACAAAGATGCATTTTGAGAAATATTCTGGTCCATCAATAAATACCTGCTTGGAGATGGAGGCGTGTGAAGTGACATTGTTGGTACCCCTGTTGTTGGCGTGACGTGGCTCGGTAACTGAGTGCCTTGTGATAAGCTGCGATTTAACTGAGGGGTATTGTTGCTCATCCCCCTCATTGGAAGGCCTAGTGCACCTATTAAAAAAATTCAGAAGAAGGAAATTCATTGCCATCAGGAATGAAATTGTTATCCATCTTCTGGAGTTGGCAATTTAAAACATTTTTTATGACCTAGTATGTAATATAATACGCAAATTTTAAATGGATATATTTAAATTCACTCCAAATGGACTCTGATTTTAACAAAAATATATTCTAGTCTGAAATCTAATACTATGAATGAATATTGCTTTCATATTTGTTTTCATATTTTTCTTTTGCAATGAATTATATCAATGATTTTAACACATTGACTTAAGTTTCAATAACATTTTGTACAAATATGCCTTTAAGAAATTTGCAATCTTGTGTTTTTAAATCATAACTGAGATAGACATTTAACCCCACTTTGCTGAAGTAGCTATAATTTTCTATATGATCTTTTTAAAATTCATTTAAGAAAAAGTCTCTATAATTTATACATACTTCTCAACATTATAATTTTTACAAACCCAACATAAAATGTCAGCACTGTAAAAAACTCAACCTGATATAGCTATAAGAGACAAGAATTTAAAACATTTGAAAAGATTTCAAAGTACAATGACCTTCTATTTATTTAGTACCCTCCTGGGCTTGGATGTGGGAATGAATGTGTTCTAAAAGGTGTATTTTTAAAGACCACTGAGGGTTTACCATCCAGATAAAAAACAAAACAAAAAAATTAACCAATTTCAAAAGTGTATTATGCCCTACCTTTAATTAACATGAAACATAAATTATTTTCTTAATGATTCAAAATTATCATGGATATATAATGTTCTAGGTGTTTTCCTCCCCTTTTACCCCTGAATGTAAGGATGTTCAGCTATCATGTATGTTGTCATCATATCTGCCTATGAATGCCTCCTTGCCTCCATCTTCCTGACATGACCTTTTTTTTGTGCTGTTTCTAGTGTGCTGTCAACTGGAGGTTAAAGAAAAGTGATTAAGAGGGAGTGAGAGCTAATAAGTAGATGACTTTTGTGCTAAGGATTAAACTGACTCCCCCACCACCCACCCCAACCGTATCAGTTTAACTTGAGGTCCACAAAGTTCAAAGACCTAAGTATTTTGAAACTATGACCTCCAAAAAACTATTATCAGCTCTCAATGTTTTCCTTCAAATATTTTTACAAAAGTTATCTTTTGGCATAACAATATACCCCCTTCTAACCTAGGGATACCAGTGAACCACAAAGATTTTATTGGAGAATCTGCAAGCCTTGGTACTCAGCTTAGAGCCTAACTTTGCCTCTCAACTGAATAAATGAAGCCAATGAATCCAACTCAGTATAGCTACTACATTCTATGTGTACTCTTTTCACACACGTTCCACAAAGCCCTAAGCTTCATTTTGTATTTAAGTCACATGAAGGGAACTGGCCTGGATTACATGTTGACTTAGTCACTTTACATATGTCTGATTCCTAGAAGTTTTCTGACCATAAGTATACCACCAGCTGCAGCTTATGTCCACTGAATATGAGACAAAATAAGGAAGAACAAGAAATTTAAAATCAGCTTATTATTTCATCAGAAGAAATCAGTCTCTTCCTTCTCTCAAGCAAAGTAGTTTTCCTCTAGATACTCCCATAATAAACCACCAATGTGGTACTTTTCACATCACTCATTCAAAAAACATTTATTGAGTGCCTACTACGTGCCAAGCATTGTGCTAGTTGCTGGGGATACAGTGGTGAACAAGACAGAAAATGTTGCTATCCTCAGGGAGCTTACATCCTTCTCCCCAAATATATGCTGTCCTAAAATCAGCTACAGCTAACAAGTTTCCCATAGGAATGTGTTTCTCATAGTTACTAACCACCAAGAAATACTATACAATTTCAGAGCCAGAAGGGACCTTAAAGATCAACTAGTTCAATGTCTGTATTTTACTGATAAGGAATATAAACCTCAGATGAGTTAACTGACTTCTCCAAGGTGACACAAAGACCCAAGACTAATATACAGATCTCTGTAACTCCTGGTGTTATTAATGGCAGCCCAATGGGAGCCCAATATAACACCAAATGAGCATCCTTGCAAATGCTTACTGAATTGTAACACCTCTTATCTATTGTACTTTTTATTTTGCTTCCTTTTTGTTTTATTTTGAATATGCTTACTTCCCTTCAAAGTTTTTCTAAACTTCCATCTCTTAAGGTTTCCTTCCATTTTTTCCCCTTCTCTTTTCTACAGCTATCAAGTTTTCTTTCCTCTAGTTTTACTTTTCCTTTCCTTTTCACTCTTTATACCTTCATCAGTATTAAGAAACATACACTTCTTAAAATCTAGTACTCTCTGGCTCTTTTCTAATATCAATAATCCCTACAAAAGACTCACTGAGATTTGTTTACTTCAACCCTACATACACATATTATTCTATGCTTTATTATGAAAATGTATTAACTGCAGAAATATTTTAGAGATTGGAGATTATCTGAACATTATCAAAAAGAAGAAACAAGAATGGTTAAGGTTATTTATTTAGTCAATTAGATACTAGCACATGAGTTAACTTATAGCGCTGAGAGTGGGGAAAAACAGTATGAAATACAGAAACTCTAAGATTAGTGTTTACTTTTATTTTTCCCTCAAAACTCTTGATTTCATAAAAAGCTAATAAATTCAAAACGTTTGTATTGCATTTTGTTAAACTAGGGAGGTATGAGAATAAAAGAGATCAATTTCAAACTGTGACATCAACCCTTGAATTCTTAATAATTGAGTTATTTTAAATTCTATTTAAAAATGGAATTCCTTTAAAACATGAAGAATATCACTTAATAGGAACATACAAAGATTTATTTTTAGGAAATAAAATACAGTAGGTCATTAAGTTTGAGTTACTTGAGTTAAACTATTACAACTGGGTACCGTCAGGCAAGAGAAAAGTTTATTCTTTTACTAGCATAATTAGAAACAATCACAAAAAATCAGCTCTAAAGTATTTTATCAAGAAAAAAACATGTAAACTGAGAGAAACACCAAAAAGAAAAAGCTAGCTCATAAAAAATTTTCTGGAATAAAATAACTACAACAGGTAAAAAATATAAATATGTATGTATGACACTTGTGTATCAGGAAGGCAGAAGGATCAAAATTTATCGAGCACCTAAAATCCATGTATCAAGTATTATGCTATTTCATCTCTTTTCCTCCTTACAACAAGCCTACAAAGAAGGTATTTTTTTTTTATAGATAATGAATATAAGGATGAATTTTAAAAGTTAAAAAGTAGTAAAAAATGTTATAGTTCTAGATCAAATTTTTTTCTTTCACTAAGGAATAATAGAATATTTAGAGGAGCAAATGAACACATTCTAAGTACAGTCCTACCTCTTATTTGGCTAAACAGCTGAAGAATGAACTGGATTATTTATTAATCATTTTATCAGAAATCTAAAAGAACACAATCTAAGAAGTGTTTCCACGAATTATTTCCACTGTACAAACTGAATAGCAGCACATCTTTAAAATACTGATGGCAACACATGCCATCCTTTACTGAATCTTTTGTTGAAGAAACATTATCAGTAATACAAGCTGTAAGAAAAAAATTCAATCACAGCAATCAAATGCTTAAATACACATACTTAAATGAAGCCTCCTGAACCTCCTGAAATCTTTATTAAGGAAAGGAAAGAAAACCCCTAATTGATTTAAGAGGGCTTAAAATATCACCCTTTATATTATTCCCAAAGCAACTAGCTTCTCCTGGGAACTCAATTTCCGGCCCACACTAACAAAGGACAACAGTCTTCCTACCTCCATTCTGTCCTCATGTCTTCTTGCCTCCAACCTGTCCTACATTTAGTGGTTAATCTTCCCCGTAACCTTATTTCACTATGCAATTTCCCTTATTAATAACAAAGGATTTTAGAGATAGAAAAGTCTCCAGAGATCATCCAGCTAAGTTACACATGAAAATCATCCAACTAAGTTACAAATGAAGAACATCAGGCATTAAGTGACTTGCCCAAGATCACAAATAATGAAGAATAAAAATAATGATCCAATTTGACTATTTCAATCCCTTTTTCCAATCACTTTTCGCTTCTTATTGTAGCTGATAATTTTTGCATCACCTAGAGAACTTCATTGTCTGGGTCCCATCCCCAGAAATTGTGACTTAGTGTGGATCTGGGTAATTCATAGACAGTGGGATTTTAAAGACTCTCCAGGTGTTTCTAGGGGTACAGCCAGGGTTGAGAATCACTATTCTATACAGTATTAAATCCAATCACAGTTTAGTCTTTAAAATTATGTTAGGACCCAAAAGAATCTTCTAATCTTAATTTTTTCCCCCAGCTTTACTGAGATATAATTTACATATAACTTCTCATCTTAGTTAATATTTTACTCACCCCAATACAAACTTTTTATATAGCTATGCATGTTTCAATATTCCTCCTCCTTTTCCTAGTCCCCTCCCCAAATCTGCCCCTGTACCTTTACTCATATCCTTCTCTCCACCCAGAATCTTTCCCTTCTCTTGTTATACAGTGATACAAGAGACTATTATTTTTAAACTGTTATGATCAAGATGTTTACATGCTATTTAGGTAGAGGGTGCTTGGGTATATATGGGAGGAACCACTAATTCAGCTGTGAAAGCAGAATGGACTTGTGAATCAAAAGATGTTTACTGGAGGAAACAGTACACAAATTAAATAATCAAACAGACCCACCCAAGTATTTGGAGTTGGTGATAAAGAATCAGATGGGTTTTATTACAACAGTGTAGTCTGAGTGCTTGCTTTCTGGACATGATGCACGTATGAAACAAGAAGCATGGATGAAGCTAACTGGCTTCAACATCCTTAACTATGAGAAGCTGCTGCTATGTCATAGCTGAGTTAAAGACATTTGGCTGGATCTTTAATGTAGCTGGCACTCTACCTGTGGAACAGCTGTGTGAATCTGCTACATGTATACTTTGTACTCCTCTTCAACCTAAGTTTCCATTACAAATTTGGGGTATCCATTCACAAAGTAATAAAGGTCTCAAACCTTAGAAATCAACCTTGAACCGTCTTTCCTCACCATCAAATCCTATCTGCTCTATCTCCAAAATATCCCAAATCTGACCACTTCAACACCTCCACCACTAGTCTAAGTCACCCTATTTTCTTGCCTGGACTACTGCAGCATAGCCTCATTGCTTCCTCAATTCTTGTCACTTCTCCCTCCCACACCCAGTCTATTTTCTACATAGCAAAATGATCTTTTAAAAATGAAACTGTATTTTAAAACTGTTCCCCTTGAACTTATTAGAATAAATCTAACTTCTTAACCAAATATTTAAAAAACTCGACGATCTGAAACCTGCTACTCTGTTAATCTTCACTTTCTTTCTTCATTACTTTGGCCCTCTCATTTGTCCTTAACATATTAAGATCATTCTTCCATTACCAGGAGTAATAACTTCTGCATCTGCTACTATCTGTATCTGAAAAGTTCTCCTCCAGATCTTTCCAAGGATTTCCCCTTCTCAACAGACAGGTTTCCATTCAGATGTCACCTCTTCAGAGAGAGCGCCTTTGCCTGCTCCATGTCAGATATTAATTCCATCCACTTACCCATGAATCTGGCTTCATTTTATAGTACCTATTACCAGAATTGTACTGTTTACTTGTCTTCGTTCTTACTGTCTTCCTCCATTAAAACATTAAGCTCCACAAAAACAGAACTTTGTTATCTGCCACACTTTTCACCCTATCATAATGCTTTAGTCAGTAGACTCTTAGAATCTATCGATTTAACATTTGTAGTTTCTACTATAAGTAAATGATCCTTACAAATACTCAGTAAATAATATGTAGCATTCAAATTTCAAAGAAACTGCTGTTTTCAACTCATGTTCATATAGTTATACTTACAAATGAATGTAATTGCAGCTCTACTACTTGCTATCAGTATAACTTTGAGTCTCTTAACCTCTCATGGGCTGCTGAAGATAAGATGAGTTAATTCATATAAAGTACTTAAAACAGCACCTGACACAAAGTAAATATTCAATAACTATTAGCTTTTTGGGGAGCAGGGAAGAGTGAAACATGCCTATGGAAAGAAGTCAACAGATGGTCTTAAAGATGAATATAAAATGAGCTGATGAAGTAATGGCTTCCAACAGAAAATAATTATTTTCTGGGGGAAAACTATGCTACAGCTGTGTTCCTGAACTTGGAAAGTGGCAAAGACCTTAAGATATATTCTGCAGGATTGTGAAGATTGTATTTCTTGTATGAAACCACTGTAACAGCCTAAAATATTACCCTTGTGATAAACTAGACTACTCTTAATCTATCCCATGCCATGGATGCTCTTCCCTACTAGAACAACTTATCCATAGCCTCTTCAAGGCCAATGACAAACATGGCATCTATAAATCCTGATCATTTTTCAAGGTATGTGATTATTTGCCTGCTTTTGAAATATCCAGAAAATTCTGTACTTCCTCTACTTTGTAACAAGGTAACTTGTGTACTTTTCCTACTAGACCACATTTTGCTCATGATGCATTAACATTCAACATTTGTTGACTGCCTGTCATGTATAGAATACTGAAGATACAAAAGCAATGAAAACAAGCAATACATAAATGGAGAAACACCACAGCAGTATGTACACTGTACAGAGACGGCATAAAAGAAAATGATCTCTTCTACCACACATCGGCAGTATCTACCATGATGCAATACACATGGCAGGCACTCAGTAAGTATCTGTTAAACTCAATCCCCACCTCCTTTTTCCATACCACTGTGGCTTATTGTGCTTTTAGCTCCAAACCATAAATCTGTCCATACCATTTAACACAATACCTCTTTACCTATGTACCTATTAGCATTGTAAGCTGTTATTTAATATTTTACATATATGAATATGTCTTGACCTCCCCAACTATATAATATGTGCTTCTTGAGAGCAGGAACTCCCAGAACATTCAGTATTAATTTGATATCTGTTAAATGGTTCTATAATTTGTTTCCTCAAGCTACAAAATATGTCATTTGCCTTAACTACACTGTCAACAGCATCACTTCTGAACCACCCCATCTGATCTCTGGTTCTCCACAAACAAGTAGCCTTCAAATAGATTCTAAAAATAGGAAACAAAAGGGATGTTTTTGAAAGCATGAGATTATGCCACTGCTCTCAAGCCAGAGGTCCAGATTCCAGAAACATGGATTTCCTTTTCCAGCTAGAGGCCTGGGTCCTCCAAGAACACAGACAGAAATGTGTCTGATTCATCCAGACAGGTAATTAACCTATGTGCTTGTAAGGTAAGAGGAATATTGGAAGCACTCAGTAAACAGTAGCTTCCTTTTTCCCCAATCCTCCAAGACATTAAATCTTGTTGGTAAGAAAGAAAAAATCACTTCAACTATATACTACCACTGAATTTCAATGAACTGTATATATCCAGAAGAAATTCATTCCTGGATCCCTGTGCATTCTAATCTCATGGACAGCTTCAGGGAGCCCAGAGGTCCTTAAGCCTATAAGGTGTACCTAAATTACACACACACTCAAAAAAGACAAGTGAAGAACATGATGCAACATAAACCGAAGATTCCATTCACTGGCTTCCACAGTTACCATTTGGTGCACAGTCTTCACATGAACTCCTAGATAAATGTTACTTATATATTTGGATACAATCATACTATACTAGAACCTGTGACCATACAAGCCCCTAGGCCAGCATTTTCTAGGTACCTTTATGTATTAAATAATCCTTTTCACCCAAATCTTGAAAAATGTAGGGTTAAGCAGCTCTGTACAGATTCCAAGAAGAGTTCCATGTCTTGTTGCATTTCAGCTAGTCTCGGTTTTAGGGGGCATTCCTCTTCTCCACCTCTAACCTCTCTAACCGAGAACACAAAACAACAGTAGACTTCCAATTTAATGGCACAAATTCCTACTGAACTTGGCCAAGCTAAATAGTTAATGGTACTCAATACACTTGGGAGGCAAAATAACTTTAACTTATATCAAGCTTAATGTACATTTACAATTAATTGCCATTAAGAGTAATATCACTAATCTACTCCCATCTGTTTATTCCTTTTAT
Source organism: Manis pentadactyla (assembly GCF_030020395.1). Taxonomy (NCBI): domain Eukaryota; kingdom Metazoa; phylum Chordata; class Mammalia; order Pholidota; family Manidae; genus Manis; species Manis pentadactyla. The sequence goes on along the minus strand of NC_080028.1, from coordinate 62,402,658 downwards.
CTCCCCATCCTTTATTAAGGTCAGTGCCTCAGGTTTCATCATTCTGACTTACTTATACTATTGAAACTGTGACCCTTGAGTCCCACATGGGAGCTGGTGTTATCTCTGACAAGTTTGTATTCATACTACATACCAGCTAAATGACCTATCTGGCCCTCTCAGGTCTATCCTAACCGAGACTGGGAATCTAGACTCTCTTTTCACTAGTTGTAGCTTCTAGATCAGTACTCTGGAAAGGAATAATTGTATCCTGACTTGAGACTTTGCAGCTCCAGTTGACCCAAGGTTCAATTTTTCTGTAGACTAATATTTACAATGTCAGTTTAAAGAAAATGCTGGTTCACCAGTGCTACAGGAGTATGGGAATTTAATATCTAGACTCCCAACAGGAAATAGTGGTTATATGTGACTTCTTTTTAAACTAGTAAGGACCTTAAAATACTATTCTAATGAAAATAACACTGCTAATTTATTAATCTTTATATATCCTTAATAATCAGCACAGTTACATAAATTAAGAAATCAATAAATGTCTAGCCTATCAATGAAATAACTACATTTCAAACCTAACCCATTCTACATCTTAGCCCAATTACAATTTCACATTTGCAGGTAAAAAAAGTTAGATGAGATTTTTAAAGTCCATATAGCTGATTATAAAATTATCACCATTTCCTTTATAAAAAACTTTAGCTTCTCCGATATAATTTTTTTGGATTCTACACTTTCTCCTGTGATGAAATGTGGGCTTTAAAAAGAAAAGAAAGCAAGTTCTTTATAGTTACTCTATAGAAATAAAAGGTAGGCTTAAAATAACTAGATAGTCCCATGGTAAAGGTTACCTGAAAGGTTAAAGTAGTAGGTTTCATATTAGAACACAAGCTCAACAAAACAAATGACTAGCTAATAATATTCCCTCAACAACTAAGATAAACATTTGTGGATAAATAAGCAACATCTTTAATAAAAAAATTTTTAGATGTTTTCTACTTTAGAGAAAAACTAATATTTATAAGCAGTAATTTTATTTACTAATTCTCTATTAACAATATTGTGTTCCATAGAAAAGAGGAAGGCCACAAAAGATGGAGAGAAGAAAACAGAAGGAAACTACATTTGTCTAACAAAGTGAATTCTTTCCCACTACTAACCTTCAAAATAAATTTGAAGTGTAAAGTGGTATCACAACTCTTCTGATGCCTATAAAAACTGCCTTTATTATACTGGGGAAGAGTTCCAAATCAAATAACTAATTTTTATTTGAAACTGGTTAAGATACTGCATCATCACAATGTCTCCTCCAGTTATCCTTTTATTCTGCAATCTTTGATGGGAGTTTATATCCCTCTTAACACTCCCCTCTCATTAACAGAGATGAGAGATGAGCAGTCTCTGACATTAACAGAGATGATAAAATATTATATAACAGTTTGGAAAATTAATTTGAAAAAAGGGGAAGATTTTATAATTTATAAACATTTTATGTGGTAATAATAGCTAACATTTATTGAGCGCTTACTATGCGCCAGGCACTGTGCTAAGCGCTATAAAAGTATTACAATACTTAAAATGAAATAAAATCTTGGACACGGAAAAAGCATTAAACTATAAGTTAAAAACATAGATTCTACACCCAAACTAACTAAAGAAAATAAGTATTTGCTAAACAAAGAGAATATTTCACAAGCTAAGTAATGGGTTATATAAATAAAAAGGTAAAAGAAAAACCAAACACACACATAAACAAAACCATCTACTCAACTGACCAACAAAACACCTTTAACCTCCTCTAAGTGAAAACACAGAGGATGTCTAGTTTTAATTTGTTTAGCAAATTCTTCTTCAAAAATACTGCAAAGGAACATCAAATACAAAAGACACAGAAATAAATTTCAATCTGTTCTTTATCCAAATAAAAACAAGTTTTGAATTAGAAAGGTCTGATATAATGAGGTTTTGCTGTGTAAGTGAAATAAGGAAAACTGAAAATTAGTATCTTCCCTTTTAAACCCTAGAATTAAACCCACAAGGGCAGCACTGATTTTTCCTTATCTGATAATTATTTTTTTCTTTAAATAAAGTATCCCAGAACAAATACAAAATTCTTACTTTGTTGCCCGTATAAACTTGCCCCAAACTGAGACAGCTGACCTGATGTAGATGGTGATGCCAGCATCTAGAAACAAATTAATTACATTAGAGCAGAAGGAAAAGTATACAGAGCATTGCATTTTACACTTTACAAATCTGTACAATGTTTCACAGTATGTGAGCCAAGCCCCATTTCTTGTTCTTCAGAAAAATGTAAACATTACACAACTGCATGTTTCTTAAGAGAGTATCACAATTGGATTAAATCAAACTCTGCAAATAAAATTAATTTTTGATTACTACAAAGGTTTCTGTTTTCAAGTTACTCTAAATGAAACTATCAAACCATCATTACTTCACTTTAAAGAACTAGGCTAACAAAAACATGAAGACAGTACCTCAAAAAGTCAGCCTTATGAAGTAAAATTACTTGGTTCTTAGATAATATATTAAGTCAAATTTTAAACTCAGTTTAATAAAGTTGAAAATAAAATTGCCTAAATACAAAAGTTTTGTATTTTTTGTAATAGTTCCTCATTTTTATATAGAAATAACTGATGGGTAGAAAACATCACATTGGTAGAAAATGGGTAAAAAATGTAACAAACGTACACACAATTATATAATAAATGGAGGGATGACATAACAAAGGATACGTCAAAAATACTTTAAAAATATATAGATATCATATATAATGTATGCTGTTTATTAGTGATGTGACTTCTATGCCACTTGTGTACAGTGTCTTTCAATTTATTGCATCAATGTTTCTTTTTCTAGTGGACCATAAATTCTTTGAAGGCATACACTCATGGAACATGATATTCTTTTTTTGTTTCCTCATTGAGACAAGCACTGTACGTGGCCGTGCTATACACAAAGTAGTACTTAAATTGAGAAAATCAAACATGCATGTTTGTGTATTCCATCTTAAGCAACCATCAGAATTTAAATAAGATGAGGACCATGTTATCAAGAAGGTAGAAGAGGATGAGTTACAAAATTAATTATATTCTAAGGCACAGGATGGTAAATGCTCTAAAGGAAATAGAAAGTATCACTGGGGAAAGATAATTCTAAGCAGGGATGAGGCAACAGGAATACTCTGTTGATGTTAATATCTGAAATGGGTATAGATGAGGAGGGTCTTCCAGGCTGAGAATTTGTAGTGAGTGTAAGTGTGATAAAAATTAATGGCATGATTAGGTTGCAAACAAAGTAAGAACATAAGGGGCTGTATAATAGAGTAATCAGAGAAAGGAGATTAAGGCTTTGGGGCACAGAAGAATGGGAAATAAAGTAGTATGTCGGGGTCAGATGTAAAGGGTCTTCTGAAATGTCCTACAAAGTTGGCTACCGTCTATGGCAATAAAAAAAAAAATCAAGCAAGGGAGTGATGTGATCAAACCATGCTTTAAGCTAATTCCAAAAGCAAAAATGGATAGAAATGGTAAGAGACTAAATGAGCAGAGCAGAAGTGGGTCTACAAAGGAGAGCTATTCTGGTGGTAGGAGCAGAAGAATTGATGCCCTACTGAAACGGCTGAGGTTTAAGGAAGAGGTCACATTGTAGTTTCCAGCTGACACTGACCACATTAGGAAAACCAGGATGAGAAATATTTAAACAATAGAGGTTTTACAATACACATTTCATGCTATTTTCATGTAAAAATTCTGAGTTGCTTTAATTATTCTAAAATTCACAAAATTATACAATATTAATTTTAAAGTAATGATACCATCAGATTTTTTGAGTAAGTGCTGAGTTACAAACTACTTTAAAAACATCAGGATTTAAATATAACATTTTCTTAAAAAAAGCATCAAACCTTATAAATATTCCTTAAATTCAGAGGTTATATAATCTAAACCAATTGAAAGAATATTCATTTTATGCTTGATCAAATTATTTTGCCATGCTCAAGTTTTTGGTTATCGTTATAGGCTATAAATGAAAGTAAGAGGCTTCAACAACAAGATGTTGGCCAACATTAAATGCATGACCCATTGTGTGAACATTTAGAATGGACTACTTAAAATATTACTTTTCCCAGAAATTTCTATGTTTATTGAATACATAAGTCCAAAGAACAGATATTATTAGCCTACTTTTCATAATATATCACAAATGAGTTACACGTGTGCCAATATGTAAGCCATCTCAGCATTGGGAGGCCGAGTAGGGAGGAAGGCACAGCATGAAGGTAAGGAAGTCATGATTCCCTGGGTAAGGTACTTGAGACCAAGAGCAATAGGGTGATCCATTTACCGGTGTGACATATTAAATGATATTTTCTCTATATGTGAGTACAAGAAGATTAGTAAACACTGCTTTAGAGGAATATGAAAGAAGTCTGTTAAATTTAAGAGTTTACAACCTCCAAAATATCCATGTGAAATAACACTGATCAGCTGTTCAAAGATATTGATAGCTCAAAATGTGTCAAAAATGCAAATATATAATTTCCTATAAAATCAACTTCTAATGGTATGTGTTTTTAAACTCTGAAAGAATGCTTCATGAAATATATCAGGGCTAAAAATGGATTTAACACACAATGAAGAAATGTGAAAAGGACAGAAATCATATTTATGAGGGCAAAGAAAATGCACAAAAAAATGTGCCCTGGTACAAGCAATAAACAATTAATGGGCAACAGAAACTACACTTTAAAAAAAATGCTAAGAGCTAGTACCATAACGGTAAATTTCTTAGAAAAATATAGAACTTTAGATCAAGAGACACACTGTGGTATGCAGCATTAAGCGGAAAGAGCTCAGCTTTGGAGTCAGAAAATAATCTGGGTTTGAATCCTGGATCTGCCTCTTACCTATGGGAGAGCCAAGCCTCTGTATCCTTCCTGTGAGATGGAAATAACTCTACCTATGTCATATAGTTGAAGATTAAATGAGATAAGATATGGCACATAGTAAGTGCTCAATTAAATGGTAGTAACAGCTGCTAATAAGCTAATCTTCCTTCCAATGCAGGACTCTCATTAACAGCAGTCAGAGGGGCATTCAGTCTTTGGGGAATTTACTGAATAGTATCCTAAATTTATATTAATTTTTGCCTAAGAAGCTAAAGAAAGAAATTTATCAAGTTCCATGTAAAATAAGGAGTATAACTTGTGTTCTTAGAGGGCAAAAATCTAAGAAAGATTAAATGTCACACAATCAGCAGAATGCTGAAACCAACATATAGGTTACCGTGTTCTCAGACTAAATCCATCATAACAATTATACTCTTCCTCATTTTTCAATCTATGAAATTAAACAAGGAAAACAGAAGCAACTAGAAGAAATAGTAATGTGATTCAAGTTATTTCCTTGACCCAATGAAGAGCCCCTTTATTCTTTAAAATAGAATGTCAAGAAAATCAACAAATTAGAAACTGCATTTTAAAAATTATTTCCACTATTACTAGGTACAACCCTGAAATCTACATCCAAAAAAAGTATAAAATTTTTGTTTAAAAAATGTATACTTGAGAACTTAATAATAGACAAATCTGGCTCCAGCCAGCAAAACCATTAACAGCACAGAAACGTTGATTTTTCTATCCCTCTCATGCTTCCCCATCATGACCACCTCTCACAATTACTCCCTCCAATAAATATACCTTCAATCATAAAACCTATCTGAAGAAACTTACTAAAATCAGTTTGGTCAAGAAATTTTCTATGTAACAAATGACTTCAAAATGCAACAAAGTTTTGTTAAATAAAAATTCCCTGACCCCAAAAGCAATTAAAAGATGATATTTAGTACATCTTAAAATGTCCTTTAAAAATCCACTGTACAATATACTTAGAAGTATGGTGATAACATTATTCCTAGTATTCTGTTATTACTATTCCAGGACAAAAACAACAAAGAAATGTAACATTTACTATATCATATATAAAACAGAAAAAGAAACAAAAGAAAAGGAAGATTTAAATCTAGATAGAATCTAAGGAACATTTAAACTAAAAACAGTATGGTTAAAAAAATGAAACCAATGGAGTCAGAATGAAATCTAGCAAACAGGCACAAAGAACAGGCACTAGGAAAAGATAGTGGATTAAAAAGATCAAAAGAAGAATGGGACAAGTGAGAGAGCAGGCAGAAATAAAAAACAGTAAGTCATAGGACCTGGTAGCTTATGAATCAAACAACTAACATCAAATTACGAGTTTATGAGGTATTCAAGTAATTTTGATTAAAACACCTAAGTTTTCAAGAAGGACATCTTTTAAAAAGTATAACATATACTGAAATTGTTAATGTAATTAATTCCTTCTGAACATATAACATTCAAATTATTTATTTAAAAAAAGCATGGCAAAAAACATGCTTCATATCTTATTGTGCAAATTTTAGGTTGGAGCCAAAGTACAAATTTACAGAAAGGCATATGACTGATTCAAGGCATGTTCACATTTTTAAAGGCTCTTAATACATTGCTAAACCATTTTCTATACAGTCTGAATTAATTACACTTCTATGGCAGTTACTTCAATGTTCCTTCACAGGTATTAGCTCTTTTTCCTTTTAAAAAAACCCTCCTTGCTAGTAGAATAAGAATAAAATTGTACTTTATGACTCCCAACTTTTATATTTTGATAAAACATTTTGTTTCTGTAGATAAATCAAGTTTTGATATATCTTTTAAGTATATCATTGATATATCTTGTAAGTATAAGTCTTACAAACTGGCTTTTATCTTTCAAATACAGTTTGAAGATTATGTGAATGTCAATTAATTTAAGAGTTTTTAGAACATTTGCTTCTAATGATTTGACATTTAATGCCAATTTCTTCAGAGTACAGTCTGATTTATTTACATTTAACTCTATCAGGTTATCCCTGTCATAAAAAATTGACATTTATATACATTTTTATTTTGTATTAAAAGTTTTAAAGGTGATTTTTTAGTTTTTTAGGAAATTATTTCATCTGCAGATCGTCATTTTTAAATTATCAACTCCTTTCCCTCCCTTTCAGAAATCAGAGTCTTTTCCTACACATTATATTATAGGTGCTAAGAGCCAGTAGTAGAACTAGATGGGCAAAAAGTCCTTGCACTTGTTAAACTTAAATTCTAGTGGAGTAGACAGGATAATGAACTATTAATCAATATGTTTCAGGTAGACACAGTTGCTATGATAGCTAAAATGCAAGAAAAATTTAAGAAAGATACAATGGGAATAGTATTAATAGTATATACAAGGTTACTTTAGGAAAAGAATGATCAGAGGGAAGGCTTCTCAGGTAAGATATTTTAGCAGCTACTTGGATGTGTGGAAAAAGAACCATGAGAAGTAAGTGCAAGGTCCTGAGATAGAAATGGATTCAGTGAACTAGAGAGTCAGCCAGCATGACTCCAGTGTGTAGTTAAATACTGATCATGAGGATGAAAATGATAATAGTGATAGAAGGTATCCTTATTTATAATAGGTCTTAATGAAATATTGATTAATTGGCCTGAAAGAAATCCTAGTTGCTGTAATTGCTGTTAGCTAACACAAGTATGAAAGCTAGGTATGAGTTCAAAATAGTTGCTATTTGTCAAAATAAGGAAGTGGTATAATTTTATCAGTTTTAAGAGTTTTTTTTTAAAGTAAGGAGTATGTACTATATTTCAAATGTCCTTATAGCATATGTTAAAACAAGGGGAGAAAAGTTCCACAAGTTTGTGCTTCTAAAATAAACATGCTTAAGAATCATCAAATGAGTACAGACTTATGAACTCAAAAATATGTTAGCAATTAAAATACAAACATGTATTTAAAGAAAACTCTAAATTGCTTATATTATCCCCAAAGAGTTGTCTATTATATGTCTTATATGAATGCTTTCCCCATTTTCTATATGGTCTCTAAAAAGAAAATCATCATAATAAAAAGAAATCAAGCCCATATCTGCCTATGTTTTAATATTGTGAAAACATTTAAGTAACCAATCTGTAATATTTATAAAACTATTTATCCTTCAAAACAGCAAATTCAGCATTCTATAGAAAGATACATACATGTACAGGTATCTCTTGAAATAAAAGGACTTGGAGAATAAGTAGTCCTGAATAATTACTTTGCAATTTGATGAGCACACAATCATATAAGGAACAGTTTCACAAATACCTCTACAACCATGCATCTGATGAATGCTCTATGGATAGGGTAAATCAGGAAACTGACAGGGTTTTTTTCTTTCTTTCTTTTTTATTAATTGGTTTAAAGATTCACTCAATCACTGGGCAGTTTTCATTCATCAAACTACAGTTCAATATTATTTTCTCATTCTTCCAAGAGAGAAAAATCACAAAATTATCCCATTTATTATGTTTAAAATTGCTCTTTTCAGAAGTTTTTATAAAGGACAAAATAATCATTATTTGCAGATAATACCTAACTACGTAAAACACTCAAGAGAATCAAATAAGGTATTAATATTATTACTCATAATTAGTAACATTTATTTAATATTTACTATCTGGTCTTCTAAAACTTTTGTAAACAATTATCTTGATCCTTAAAACTATGAGTCACATACTATCACTCCTATTTATAGATGAGAAAACTGAGACACACCGAGACTGAGTAACTTTCCCAAGGACACAAAGCTAGTAAATCATGTGGCTGAAATGCAATTTCATTTAGTAGGACTTTCAGAGTCCACATTCCCAATTAACAAAAATTAGTAAGTCTTGTAAGGCTGGTTATAAAGTAATATACTCACACACAAACTGTTCTATTTATCAGTAAAAGCCAATCAGTAAAAACCCTACTTATTAAAAGACATAAAGAACAACATGAATAAAAGAGAGATATATTCTTCCCAAAGACGGTAAAACATCAGTATAAATGTGCAATAGTCAAAGACATTTTTATAAAGAAGGAAGTGAAAGATATTATCTAAGATGTGAAAATTGTCTATAAAGCTACAGCAATTCAAATATGTTGCAGTTCTGCTAATCATTACAATAAACAGAACAAAAGAATTTAGAAACAGCCCCCAAAATACATTAGCATTAGTATAATTAGCCACATATAAAAGGTCTAAATTCAGGGGTGGGCAAATTACTGCCTGCAGATAAAATCTACCACACTGCTTGTATTTGCAGGGTGCATAGGGATGTTTTTTGACTAAATAATTATGTAAAGAACTACATAATACACTTCATTTAGCCTCCGGACCCACAAAGCCTAAAATATTTACTATCTATATGGTCCTTTATGCAAGTTTCTGACCTGTGATCTAAATTATAAACAGTACTGGGACAATGGATACTAGATAACCTTATGAAGGTGTGGAGGTATTTGGTATAAATTCCCACCTTCAACCAAAATACATCTCTAATGGACAGAAGTTATATGTGAAGAAGCACAAAAGTGCTAGAACAAAGTAACTGGGGAAATTCTAAGTATGATATCAAAAACAGAAAGCATTAAAAAAGAAAACAGACTGAGTCAAATTAAATAAAAATGATAAATATTTTCATATTAGAAAAGCCATAAACTAAATTGAAAGCAAAAACCTGGACAACAGTTTAACAAAATGACAAAGGGGTTATTAGTTTTAGTATATGGAAAACACTAACAAGTAAGACTTATTATCTTAATAAACAGAATATGGTACAAAATGAGTAATGTAAAAAGGAAGAAATACAAATGGCCAATAACTACATGGAAAAGGCATTACTGTGTGTGTGTAAACGTAGCAATGTTTTAATGTACATTAAAACAATAAACTACTTTTTTCTATTGGCAAATGCTGAAAGGTAACAGCTGGTATTCTCGAGGGCATGGAGAGTGCTAATTGGAGTAAAACTGGTACAAATTTCTGGCAGAAATATGTCAATAGATCTCAGATTGAAATAATAACATTTTAAAATAAAAATACTTAAAATATAAAATAGAGCAGTAAATTATTCCTGACTAACAACATTAAATGTAATGTTAATTCCCCACCCTAAGCTTATTTTCTAAATTTGGGTAATACCTTATATTATTTTGTAATTTTTAAATTACAACAGGCAACAAGAGAAATTTTAAGTACTCACTGTATTTTTCCATTTCACAACAGAAAACTGAGGCTTAGAGAAGCATTTGTTAATGGACAAATTCAAGATCCAAACACTTATCTGTATTGCTCTAGAGCCCAAATTCTTAAATCCCTACATCTTTTTACCTTCTTGATTTTTAAAAAAGTTCTGTGAAACAATCATTCTGTTATTTCTGTGACAAAGAACTAAACTGGAATGGTAACCACTATATGTGAGTGTATGTAATAACTCTGACATGAAACCTTTGCTTTTTAGAAGTCACATGCCTGTCTTTCATTCTCTACATGTACTTTTTTTTTTTTTGGTATCATTAATCTATAATTACATGAGGAACATTATGTTTACTAGGCTCCCCACTTCACCAACTCCTCCCCACAAACCCCATTACAGTCACTGTCCATCAGTGTAGTAAGATGCTGCTGTAGAGTCACTACTTGTCTTCTCTGTGTTGCACATCCCTCCCCGTGCCCAACCCCCACATTATACATGCTAATCATAAGGCCCCCTTTCTTCTTCCCATCCCTTATCACTCCCTTCCCACCCATCCTCCCCAGTCCCTTTCCCTTTGGTAACTGTTAATCCTTTCTTGGGTTCTGTGATTCTGCTGCTGTTTTGTTCCTTCAGTTTTTCTTTGTTCTTATACTCCACATATGAGTGAAATCATTTGGTACCTGTCTTTCTCCGCCTGGCTTATTTCACTGAGCATAATACCCTCTAGCTCCATCCATGTTGTTGCAAATGGTAGGATTTGTTTTCTTCTTATGGCTGAATAATATTCCATTGTGTGTATGTACCACCTCTTCTTTATTCATTCATCTACTGATGGACACTTAGGTTGCTTCCATATCTTGGCTATTGTAAATAGTGCTGCAATAAACATAGGGGTGCATATGCCTTTTTCAAACTGGGCTGCTGTATTCTTAGGGTAAATTCCTAGGAGTGGAATTCCTGGGTCAAATGGTATTTCTATTTTGAGCTTACTGAGGAACCTCCATATTGCTTTCCACAATGGTTGAACTAATTTACATTCCTACCAGCAGTGTAGGAGGGTTCCCCTTTTTCCACAACCTTGCCAACATTTGTTGTTGTTTGTCTTTTGGATGGTGGCCATCCTTACTGGCATGAGGTGATATTTCATTGTGGTTTTAATTTGCATTTCTCTGATGACTAGCGATGTGGAGCATCTTTTCATGTGCCTGTTGGCCATCTGAATTTCTTCTTTGGAGAACTGTCTGTTCAGCTCCTCTGCCCATTTTTTAATTGGATTATTTGCTTTTTGTTTGTTGAGGTGCGTGAGCTCTTTATATATTTTGGATATTAACCCCTTACTGGATCTGTCATTTATGAATATATTCTCCTATACTGTAGGATACCTGTTTGTTCTATTGATGGTGTCCTTTGCTGTACAGAAGCTTTTCAGCTTGATGCAGTCCCACTTGTTCATTTTTGCTTTTGTTTCCCTTGCCCGGGGAGATATGTTCATGAAGAAGTTGCTCATGTTTATGTCCAAGAGATTTTTGCCTATATTTTTTCTAAGAGTTTTATGGTTTCATGACTTACATTCAGGTCTTTGATCCATTTCGAATTTACTTTTGTGTATGGGGTTTGACAATGATCCAGTTTCATTCTCTTACATGTAGCTGTCCAGTTTTGCCAACACCAACTGTTGAAGAGGCTGTCATTTTCCATTGTATGTCCATGGCTCCTTTATCATATATTAATTGACCATATATGTTTGGGTTAATGTCGGGAGTCTCTATTCTGTTCCACTGGTCTGTGGTTCTGTTCTTGTGCCAGTACCAAACTGTCTTGATTACTGTGGCTTTGTAGTAGAGCTTGAAGTTGGGGAGCGAGATCTCCCTACATGTACTTTTTTCAGATTTCAGTTTTAAAACTTCATTCTTTCTAATCAGAATGCTTTTCACCAGTAATATTCTACCTTTATTCCATCAAACTTAACTTGCACACAACCAAAGTAACACATACAGATCAGTTTTATAGTTTCTGCAGTAATACTACCAGAAAGACATGCCAAATTCCTTAACTACTGGATCAAGAGACACCTATGTAAAAAATCATTCAAATTTATATCCAATAATAAAAAGCTAGAAGGAGAGTCAAATAGAAAATTCATAGGTAACATTATTCTATGAGCTATTAAACTGCATGCTAATTATAAACAAAACTACCATGAACATAATTTGAAGAGTGTTCTAATAACGCAATTTATAGTTTTTATCAAAATGACATTATCTTCAAATAAAGGGGAATCATACCAAAGTAAGAAATAAAATAAAACCCCATGAAAATCCTTAACTTAAACTTGAGTAAACCAATTTGTGATATTCCAAAAGATACAGGAAGTGATTTACTAATAATCAACTTCCATGAAAGAATGAGGGCATTGTTACGTATCTTAGAATTTCGTAAGTGCTTTAAACATCATAAGAATCCCATTAGATTAAGAACCGGAGCATACTGTGATCTAAGACAGGGAAATAAGGAATATCAAGTTTACAAATTTTTGAAAGGGAAAAAAAGTTGGGCAGGTACAATGTACAAAAATGCAACTGATCTGACCACAGTATATGGTGTATAATTTAAAGTAGCTTACCAGAATTGAAAATAACAATTGAATTTATTTAAAAATATTCTATCAATTTGCTAATTATGACTGGGCTGTCTCTTAAATCCTTTCATTCCAAATTGGATTACTGAACTATTGGCCTTCCAAAGCACTTACTTCATACCTATATATCATCTTCCCTGTTCTGAATACAAGACTTGCACTCAAATGTTCTTTGCAGCATTATTACAGTTGGAAAATTCGAGGAGGGGGGAATGTACATCAGCTAATGAACAGATAGTTCTTCAAAAATTTTTCTACTGAAGCACCTGTATAGCTGAACAGAGAGATGCTATTTCTATCTGAGGTCTAGGATTAAAGCTAGAAATAGCAAAAGTAAAGTTTCATTGAGGCCTGCCATTATATCTATAAATCTGCTTTCTACTCAGTTTTGTTTTAATATGAAAAAAACACTGCTACACAAATTTAAAAAACTGATGATCTAGAAGTATACCATGTTTTCCCCATGTCTCTGAGTACCTCCTACCACAGTATTACCATAATCCAACTTGAGAATCACAGTACATTTTGTCTCTGATTAGCATGTAAGCTCATCAGCTTTGTATCCCCAGGGCCTAGCACTGTGCCTAAAACACAGTCACTCATACAAAGATGGAACTCTGTAATTCAAACACTGCTGCTTTTCAGGAAACAGAAATAGACAGACATAAACTGCTGAGTAAACACAATGTAACTGATTAACTTACATCTTTTTCTGACCGATGTGGAAACATAGAAGACTGGCTGTAGTACATGTTTTCATCATGGTAGTCACTGTCGACCCCCTCTACAAACTTCTTTCTTGAAGCACCAAACATGCTGTTTGTCACCTGAACAAAAACATTACTTTTATTAATAGTAGTATTTTGGGAAATGTCAAGGTTTACCTTACTCCTATGTGGAAAACAGAAAATGAAGGGAACATTGCTAAGATAAAGAAAAACATAAACTAAGGAAGGTCTAATGGGAAACATGAGAAAGTCATAAATCTGACTACAGTAATATACTATTACATTTTTGCTTTTAGGCTCTAAAAATAAGAGAAGAAACTAAAGACCTGTCATGAAATAATTCCACTTAACTTTGAAATATCACTTACTCTTGCAAAACATCAACCTCAAATACAATATTCCCATATAAAGATTTTTTTAAAATTAGTGTAGGTTTAATTATTCAAAATCTTCACACATCTTCAACATTACTGTCTTTGTCGTGGCTGTATGTACTTTTTAAATGATATGTTTTCCAGAGCATATCATCCTTACTTACAATCTAAGATTACTGAGATATAGCACTTTTTGAGTCAGTGTATAATGACATACTGGAAATTTTACCTCAAGGCACAAGTACCCACTCATATAACAGCAGGATAATTTTTTATTCATCATTCTGGTATAAATTTTATGATCTCCATTATGCACCTGCTTACTCTTTTGCTATTTGAGTTTTTATCACATCCAATACTAGTAATTTTCAGCCCAAAACAAGAGAAATAATTATCAAATCTATGCTAGTTTTTATTTTTCTCCTTAAGATGGCCTCTATAAAATTTCTAAAACAATCATATGACTAAGATTATTTAATTAAGGTCAGTGTGCCTTTCCCCTAGTAGTATTTTGCAGTTCAAAGTAAATGGAAATGTCACGATAGATTTGTAAAGCTCTGAATACACAGTAACTACATCTTTTCATAAAAATTTTAAAGAACTCACCTCATATTTAACACCTGATTTATACATTCATTATGAATAAGGATATTTTCTTCAATTGTAAAGAAGAACAATTTCTTTTCTCATTTCAAAATGAAACACTGTAGTTACTAGAAGTAGACATGGTAAATGGATATACTGCAGACCTTAAAAGCCCAATTTGATGTGCATGTTTGTTGAAAGCATCCATGTTACTTAATAATTGCTTTATATCTTAAGTTATCTGTTAAATGCACAGGAAACTCAAAATATGTAACTATTCTTCCTGTTCAGGTCTAAGAAAAAGCTATTCAATTAAATAGGAACGACAGTCTGAGAACATCTTAACCACTGCTTTGCTATATGTTTTTGAGCTGAAACACAGAAATTTATTTTCAAAGAGTCTATTAATTTGTTAGAACACATTTAATCTTCTTTGGGCAGTGGACTCCCTGGTGAATCTCATGAAAGCTTTTCTGTAATTCTGAATGTAATTTCAGGGACTAGTATCTCACATGCCTATTCACTAACCTCCTAAATAGTCCCTAACAGGAAAAGCCTAGAATTCCAAAATTGAAATTGTATAGAATGAAAAATGTCATGCTAACATTGTATAAAGAGGTTTTACTATTTTGACAACTAAACATACGAAATGCCTCAAAGAAAACAGACATGGTCTTCTTCCATCAATACCAGATTTTCCCAGATTCACTGGGTGTACGCTACAGAAAGAAAACACAAACATACAGAACTTTCCTTTTGTTTTTGTGCTTCAACATAGATATTACACATCAGTTAAAATACTAAGTATTCTTATATGACTTATGCAAAAAAAAGAGAGGAAAGAGTGTAATACTCTTGTCTTAAACAGCACTCCAAATGCAAGCCCCAGTCCTGGGGTGGAGTCTAGGATTAAACAAAGAATTCTCTTATCCATGGCAAAATCAGAAAGGGGAGGAAGGTAACAGAGCGTAAGTTTCCATAAAAGCCAATTTTATTTTTAAAAGCCTGTCCTTTATTCCATATAAAATGATGGAATGGAGAGAAAAGTATTTTAGATTACAGGAAGGGTGAAACTGGGAAGAAAACAATAAAGCAGGCAAAGGCCATAGGAAGAGCATTTAATATAGAGGGAACAGCAAGATGCTCAGCGGTGTGGCTCCAGCAGCATTGTAGGAACTGAAGTCAGAGATACTGGTGGGGCCTAGATCATGTTGTGCCCTGCAACCCTGAGGGACTTTGGATTTTATTCTATTTGAGAATGGAAGTAAGGTGAAGGTTTGGGGTAGTTTAAGAGTGACATCATTTGGCACATATATATATATATATATATATATATATATATATATATATAGTTAATGATTATAGCTACTCAGTAAGGAATGGACTATAAAGCAGACAAGAGTAGAAGCAGGGAAACAGGCTGCTAAGAGATGAAGGTGGCTCAGAATTCAGTAGAGTGGTAAAGTGGTGAGAAGTGGTTAGATGAAGGGTATATATTCTGAGGGAGAGCTGACACTAATGAGTGGATGGATGGATGGATGGATGGACGGACGGATGATTGATACAAAAAGCTAAGGTATTCACATTACTTCCTGTAAGAAAGTAAGTAGGAATCAAAGGAACCTAGAAATCAATTTTCATCAATTTTGAAGCAGGTATGTCAACACTACACTGAAATGTATTGAAAGTACTGGTTATGCCATACATACTAAAGTCAACTTGGTAAGTGGAAATTTTAAAATCTAATTTAAAAATAAGATTATACTTCATTTTATATTATATATAAAATTTGTTAGAACCTTTGGTATGTACAATTTGCCAGCTTTTTTCAAACAAACATATCAAGGGCTTACATCTACTTTGTTAACTGATCACCTTGTCTCTACTCTCGTATCAGATGAAGTAAAAACTGAGGTTTTACCAAGCAAGAATATGGCATATGTATGTTACAAAAACAATGTTTCTTAAGTCTTTTTTTGAACACAGATCTAAAACATTTATTCAAGACATTTTATTTTTCCTTTGATTCTACAAGAACTAATCAAAAAGCATACAGTTGACCCTTGAACAAATTGGTAGTTAGAGGCACTGACTCCCACACAGTCAAATATCCACATAACTTTTGAATTCCCAAATACTTGACTATCAATAGCCTACCACTAATTTTATGCTAGTAAATTATAAAAAAGATGAGTATCTATATATATTTGATACATTCATGATATACCTAACATCTTAATTTTTATAGTATTTCTAGGCTGCAAGTTTTTTCACATTGTTGCCAATCTCCAAAAATATTTCCAATATTTTTACTGAAAAAAAATCCACATGTAAGTGACCACACAGTTAAAACCCATGTTGTTCAAGGGTCAACTGTATGTAGGTTAGCTTAACACCAATCCTTTTTATTAGTCTGACCCTACCCCCTACAAAAAAAGAGTTGGCCTCGAAGTAGTAGAGAGTAGGGAATTAAACTAAGAGGCAGACTGGCAGCACTCTGTTGGTTGGGTTTTCCCAGTATACTTCATTATTTAATTTGGACCAGCTATGAATTCCTAAGGTATGACACTCTCAACATTTAAATGAAGTATTTCAGAGCCCACTGCAGTAAATCAGAATAATCACAGTAAAAGAATTTGCAAAACTCCAAACTCAGATAATCTTAAACAGCAACTTCAAAGATGAGTAATGTTGGTTCCTGATCCAGGTGGAATAAATGGCAAATACAGAACAGAAGGGATAAGAGGCAAAGCTTGGAGATTTTTAAATGGTGAGGGACATAAAAGTAGTGCACTTCATAAATTAAACTTGAAAAAAAGTATATGTTAGTATGCACATAAAGATAAATGGGAAAGGATGAAATAGACTCAGATCATATCCAAAGCAGGACAATATTTAATATTACACAAATTTCCTGCAGCAAGGTCTCAAGGGGAACTTAAAACAATGTATTGTCTATAATGCTGGTAAATGCTGGCCCAGTCATGGAATCTTATCCCCAAGAAACAGCAAGAAACACATTCCATGTCAGAGTGGTCCTTTTCCTGATACCAAACAAATGCAGGTTGATTTAATTCTTAATTCAAGATTGTTAATTTAAGGTTCTAGCAGCATATTTTAAAGTGCTGCTAGACATTTCTACCTGAGAAGTACAATTAAATGAATTATATTAGTAATATTCAAAACTGGTATTTCTGAGTTACTTTCTCCTGTTCTGTTCTGTACATCCATCAAGTTTTTTCTTCAAAGAGGCTTTCCCACCTGTTTTTTGCCATTCTTCCTATGATCATCTTTAATCTCTAGACTAGTTGTTTTTTTTTAAGCCTCCTGTTTGTTCTCCCTTCAAATTTCAATAGACACGCTAAGGGTTTACTATATGAATTATGCCCCAAATTGTGTTAATGAAGACAAAAGCTGAATAAGTAACAACCCCAAGTCTTGAACAAGCTCACTGTCTGGTTAGGAGACATACCGGTAAATAAAAAATTACAATATGGAAATCTATACAGGTACTATGGGAATACAAATAAGAGAATATCTAATGCTGTCTGTGCAAAACAAACTGAAAGATTTTATGATAAAAGAAGTAATGTTTAAACAAAGCCTTGATTAAAAAAAAAAGTGTGTGGGGTAGGAACTGGAAGCAAATTCTGGCACAAGACACAGACAGAGTGCACACCAATGCCCAGCAATGAAAGAAAGCTCAGGAACCAAAACTTTCAACCAACAAGGAGCATGTCTGAAAGGATGGTGAGAGGTGGTAAGGAAAAGTAGTCTGGACTTCAATGCCAGGTTAAGAGGGCAAGAGCACAGGCAGGAAAACTAGTTACAAAAATCTAGGTGATGAACTGAGCCAGACTTCCTCTGACAAACACTATTATGGTGCCATCTTAATAACCATTACAGTGACTCTGTCACTCCTATTTTCATATTTCTTGTTAACTTACCCCACCTCAATGGTAACAATCAAGATTCCTAAAATAATGGCCGTAACATCATTTTGCTGCAGTAATTATCTCAAAATCCAACACAAACCTTATGCCTCAACTTAATTTGGGTTATTTATAGTTGTTTCTATTCATGAAAATCTCTGAAAATATACCATTGGAACACCTGTTGATCTTCAAAAATTACAACTCAAGCTGATCAGACTAACTAAATATTTACTTAAATCACCCATCTTTCCAGCTCTGTCATTTCCTTGCACAAGCATCACCAATACCCTCCAGACAGGTCTTTATTAATTTATTCTTATTCCCCTCAAATCTACTCTCCACATTAGCCAAAGTGAATTTTTAAAATAAATATGTAGTTTGTCATCCCCTGCTGACTGAAATGCCTCAAAAGCTTCCCAAATCAATAATAAAGCTTAGAAGGTCTTACGTAACCTCTCTGATCAACTCTCTCCACAGGTCCCCTGCCACCACTAAAATGCTGCCACACCTTCAGTTACTCCAACACAAGTTCCTTTACATCTTAGGGCCTGTGCATACGCTGAATACCTCTACTTAAGACTGCTCTTATCCCATTCTTTGAAATTTTCACACTAAGACCCCAATTTAAAGTCATTTAAAATATCATAACTATAACTATACAATAGTAAGAAGTAACTTTTATTGACCTCTTACTAATGTGCCAGGCAATAGATTCTAAAGGCTTTAAATGTATTTCACTTATGTAATCCTAATTTACTTAGTAATAATTATGTAATTTACTTATGTAATCCTCATATATTTACTTTTGTAGTTCTCATTTTTGGGTGAGGAAACTGAGAACCAGAGAAAGTTGAGTAACTTGCCCAGGGGTATATATCTCATGTGCCCAAGGTTCCATATCTGACAAGTGACAGAGATGGAACATGAGTACAGACAATCTGCAAGAGTCCGACTTTTTAACCTCTATAGTACACTGATTCTCACACATTCAATCCATAGCTTAAAGTGTGTGTTCTCTCCAAACTGTAAGCTTTATGATGGGAGAAGCAATAAGGGGACACCAGTACTCTGTGAACAATGGTGATGCCACAAGCAAATATTTGTGTTTATCAAAAAGATCTCTTTAGCAGAAGAATGAGAATGACATGACTAGAGGTGTGTAGAAGAAAAGCCAGTCTACCAGACTGATCTTATTTATACTAGGTAAAGTACATTAATTTTAGAATAAAATTATGCTTAAAAGAAAGAATAGTATTACACCAATTAAAAAGTAATTACTGTTTCCAATTCTAAATGAACTAATATTTTTAAGTACTGTCTACATATAGTTATGAACATAATCCTTGAAGGAATTAGGATGACTGTAACAATACCTTACATTTCATTACAAGCTACTGAAATGGACATTGTGGCATTATTTAGTATGCATCTAAAAACTGGGGTTAAAACAAAAACAAAAAAAATCCCTAATGGCTACTTTTTCTTGCCATTCTCTAATAGAGCCAGGAGTTTTACTATTAATATGCTGATACATATGTACCATCTTAAAAGCAGCTATCTAACAACACTGAAGTGTAAAGACTTTTCCATAGTCTTAAATTTTTCACTTCACCTTGTATTATAAAAGATACAGAGTGCAAACTGTAGGTGATACAGTGCCAGAAGGGGAATTTTCCTTGCTTACTGTTTCCCTAATGGAGATTTTTACTAAATCATGTATTGCTGAGTATAGAATTTGACTTCTTGCTTCCTTTTCCCTCCCAATTCCATATTCACAATTAGCAAATGCTTCACATACATGTACACAAATTAATGAAAATCACAGCCAGTTGCTGTCAACATTTATCTGCCTTTTATCAAGATGTAGTCAATCAACATTTGAAATCAATTATGAGGAATTGTAACATCTGAAGATACACTGGTATTTTTATCATTGCCCTTTAATGGCAAAGGCTGATAGGTCAAATCTCACTGAGACACTGCCCATATTCTAAGGAACTAGGATATTCCTGTATCAACTATTATACACTATAACCATAGAAATATTTATAGTCCAAAGAGTTTTTGTTTTAGCAGTATTTTGTGGTAATCGGATTCTGAGCTACCTACCAATCCTGCTTCACAACTGTTAGGAATACCCATAATTTTATTTCATTCCAAAAAGCACTAAAAAAGAAATGGGCTTTAATAATCAAGAAAGGGGCACATACACTGGACAAAAGAAAAAAAGAATCTTGCTTCTCAAAGAACAAAGAACTTAATATCTGGAAATCTTTAGGAAAAGAACAAATGATCTTTCTTTCCTCACGTAAGAAACATATTATTCTTGAAGGTCCTATAGTTGTACAACATTATGGCTTGATATTTATAATATGATAAATGTACAATGAATAGTTTCTCAATCTGCTTAGGATGGATCTAAGAAAAGGGAAGGTTTAGATACATTTTGTAAGGTAGAATTTCTAAATTCTTCAACTTGAATGGACATCATGGATATAAATAAAAGCAATTCATAGTTTTAGCAAATGCAGAATACCTGATATGTAAGCAATGTAAGTCTCAATGAGTACTGAACAGGAAGTTAACAAGTAGATGTGCAGGAAATACATGACTCTCATTGGAAGTATGATTCAGCAAATACCTACGGGTCTAATGAACACATCCACAATCATTATTTTGGAGAGCAGGTAAATATTCTGGAAAGGGTTCTTTTCCAGGGTTTACAGGAATATTCTGTAAATAGTGTCATCTTAAAACAAAACAAAACAGAACAAAAAATGGGGTAGCACATACCTGATAAAAAAAAATGAGAGCACACAAAGAGAACACATCACTCTTCCTAATCCAAAGACCACTTACTGAAATCTGGTGTCTGAAGCTGCTTTACTCAGATGATATTCCCCAAAACCACATACAATATATCCCTTAAGATGTGCCTAAAAAAATCTATAAATTCTCTAATAAGTATTACCAAAATGTCTATATACACCCCTATGTCTCCTGTAATCTAAGCAGGACATGCTGTGCATGGTTCAACTTGAAGAAACAGATTTTGTGGTTTTCCACAGCCTGAAAATTGTCTCTATCGATAGACCTTATAAAGATTAAAACTTGAAACAATATACAATCTTTAAAAGGCAAGCACATCACCTGAAGACCAAAACTCTTAATAAAACTCAAAAAGTGCTAACCCATGAAAAAGCTCATGATCATATACCAACTAAAGAACCAACTATAATTGGTAAGCCTTATGAGCAGTAAATTAGAATTAAGAATTAACACAATAGGGCCTAATGTCAAAACAAGCAGTACTTAATATGTATGCTTAAGTATTAGGACATAAATTTATAAAGTACAAGTGGAGAGACATATAACAGTAGGAAAACCTTTTAGTTTAGGATACAAAACAATCCTCTAAGCATAAAGAAAATGTTTTAATGAGGGTGAATATCTTAAACCAATCCTTAAAGGAGGGTGGGGGTGGGGGAATTGGTCTAATAAAGAGGGAGGAAAGAAGAAAATCCAGAAGAAACTGATGTACATTCTGCTTCCCTAGGGGATATGCATTCCTACGAGGCTCCCAGTAAATCAAAACAACTCTAGAAATTTAGAAAGGAAAAGGGGAAATATACTGCTGAGGATTCTGTATTTTGAGAAGTTTTGAGACCTGAAATGCCAAATACATGGTGTCCCAATCTCTTTACTCCTGACACAATTTCTCAGAAGATACGCTAGCAGGCATAACCCATATTAAATCTATTTTTCTAATTCTGAATGTCTTGTTAAGTGCGAAGAATCTAGAATTCATATGAGTAAGAATTATACAGGATAAATCTGGAGAACTGAAGAAACAATTTTTGAAGGCTTTCTGAGAAGCAAGAGCTTAAAAGGATAGTATTAGTAAGCACCATAGTTCATACCAAGGGCTACACTGCTACAATTTTTATTCTTAAAAATCATGCATTAATAAAAAAAAATTGTAATGTTTTATTCATTTTTGGTACAAGGCAGACAAGCAGAAAATGTCAGGAGTTGTTGGCATTTACACACACATATACACAAGAGATTCGTTGAACTTACTGATTTAACAAATATTTGAACTTTGTACCAGATAATTTATCTTCACTGCTTCTATACTTATTTTTGTTGACCTCAAACCTAGAGATGGGTAGAAATGTCTTCCTGTCTAGGTTTTAAATAAAAAGATGTTTAAAGTTTCTATTCCTGCAGTTATTAAAAATATAGCTACCTGCCTAAAATCTTGGGAAAGAGAAGAGCAAACAGGTCTAAAGCTAGTGGAAAAAAAGTAAAACTTGCCTCCTTCTAAGACCAAGTTGCATGAGGCAAAATTCTAAGTCTACAGATTTATGCCTTCCTCAGCTTTTTCTTAGCTGCTTTTCTAAAAATGAGTTTTCTGGTCCTGCTACAGAGTATGGAGAATATGAAGCTGACCTTCCTGTGCATTGTAGTGTTAATGGTTTATTCAGTTTAAGGTTTTCCCTGTTTCACATCTAATAACAAGGAGCAAAATTATTTCCTAGAACACTAATTTATCAAATAATTTTATGAGAAAAATAATTTATAGGAAATGTATTTTTAAACTAACAAAATGACACTGGGAAAATGGCCCAACATCCACCCTCAAAATACTGATGACAATACAATTTTTTCCCCAGACTTTCCCACCACATACTTACCTGTGCAACTTCTTTCAACATTTGCTACTCTGGGGATTGGAAAGCTCAGAGCTGGAGGCTGAAGTGAAGAAGGAAAGGTTGGAGGGTGAGCCATGGCACCAGCCCCACACTAGGAGCTCCCCTGAGATACTACAGCAGGGTTGACACCATAGCTCTGAAGTTCAAACTCCAGCAAACGATAAGAAAGGAGTCCAACCAGAACATGATAAACGATGGGATTCTTCTGCTCTTTGAAAAATAAGGAAATCATGCTATAAAGATCTGAATGTCCAGTTTCAACATTATGACTCCCTGTTTACTTCATTATCCCCCAGCCCCAGAATCCTCTCTCAGACTGATTCAAAGCACTGATCAAAAAGGGGGTGGGAAGGGAGCACTTTCCATAAACTTGCACACTTTTCCAGGAAATAAAAGGATAAGGCTTACCTGGCTATCATGAAACATCTAAGACAATATAATACGTTCAAGTACTGTCTATCTCTCCTTATATTCTTTCTTGCTCTCCTAAGCACTCCACATTAAATCTAAGGTTCTTGTACACACTGACATCACAACCAACTGAATGACAGGTGGACTAAGAAGATGTATTTACATTCCTAAAAGTGGACCAGTGAGCTTTTTTAAAATCCAGAGATTAATTTCTAGTATAAATATGTTCTTTCAGATGAAATGTATTTCTTAAAAGCATTCCACTCCAATAAAAACAAGTAAGGACCCCTCAATTAAAATACCTTTAATCAAACTAAATGATAAAGAGAAAAACTGAAAAGACTTGTAAAGAAAATCTAAATAGAGGACTTGTTAAATGTGATTTATTCACTTTTATAAAAATGTGAATCTTTGTTTTACAATATAAAAAGAGAATTGCTGATTCAGAGAAAACGAGATTCTATCATGAATACTAAAGCTAATAAAAATAGATGCTTATTTATATCACTTAAAGATAGTATCTATTCAATAACAAATATTATGGAAGGCAGTATTTTAAAGCAGTAAACTATGGAAGAGTATCAGATTTCAGAATTATGTTATATGAAGAAGTTGAAAATGAAAGGTTTTCTTTCATAAAGGGAACACAGCACCTTTAAAATAGTCTAACACCTTGCCATATAAGTTAATTCAATAAACATTCAATGAGCATCTACTATGTAATGTGCTAGATATTACATTTATATTCTATCCATTTGATGCTGAGAATAAAGAACAGCAGAAATCAAAGGGAACAGAGGTGAAAACACATTTACAACGGTTCTCTGCACCATTACTGTGGCCTCCAAGGCCTTAGGTGCACTTATCCTTCATTACCTCTAATCTCATATAATTTTCTCCTCTTATTGTTTTCCTACCACACTGGCCCCCCACCCCACCTCCTTGCTGTTCCTCAAACACAAAAGGTATATTCTTGTCTCCAGGCCTTTGCACTTGTTGTATTCTCTAATAATGCTCTTCCTCTAGATATATACTTGGCTTCCTACCCCACTGTACTTCAGATATTGAGTCATCCTAGTGAGGACTTCCCAGTCTTTTCTAAACTTACACTACCCTTTACCCCAACCTCTTAGGTACTCTCTATTCCCTCACCTACTTTAATTTTTATCTCCAGAGAATGCACCAACATACAATATACAATGCATTTTATTTATTTTGTTTAATGTCTTCCCATGCTCTAAAAATGTCAGCTCCATGAAAACAGAATCTTTTTTGTCTCTGTTCATTTCTGTCTCCTTAGGATCTGTAACAATGCCTAGCACAGAGTAGGCACTTAACATGAGTGTGCTCTTGTCTTACTCCATGCATGCTGTTACCTGAGTGTCATAACCAACGAATGCAGTGCTTGCAGCACACGCAAAAAAAATTATGAGTAAAACAATTATTTTAAAAAGCAATGGAATTATGTTGAAAATTAATGTTAAATTTTCTATTCCTGAAACACATAGGAATAAAACTATTTTATGCCTTTTTTCATTGAAATTGACAACCACTTCCAAAATACCTAATAGGCAACCAGAAACCTGCAGTGGTTAAAATGCCATACCAGAAGAAGTACCAGATAAGGATTTGAAGATTAAAAGTAACTTTTTCCCAATTCCCAATTTACTTTTCAAGTTAGATTACCTTTTACTGAAAAGTTGTTCTAAGAGTATTTCAGATATAAAGTTTAATATGATGAGACAATATGTCTCTTTTGTATCACAAAATCCCACTGGAAGAATTATAATACTTAGAGCCACTGGGTTGCACTGTAGTCCATGGGAACATGCACTCCTTATAGGTAGTTGAACAGTGCACACTGCCTGAACAGACAGACTAAGACAATGGGCCTGGTGCAAATAAGCACAAATAAAGTGAGTGCTTCTAGAAGTCAACCAATCATCTTTTAAATGATGAGTACTGCTCAAAGCACTT
Source organism: Manis pentadactyla (assembly GCF_030020395.1). Classification (NCBI taxonomy): domain Eukaryota; kingdom Metazoa; phylum Chordata; class Mammalia; order Pholidota; family Manidae; genus Manis; species Manis pentadactyla. The sequence continues at coordinate 62,377,163 of NC_080028.1, read as the reverse complement.
TATATATACATTACCCCACTTAACAAACCTCTCGGATACTTTTACCTCAAATTGAGGTTAAGATTGAAGATGTTTCCTATCAGTCATTATGGAAAATACTCAGTCCTGCAACCTCAAAAAGATATAAGAGGTTTATTCTTCAGAAGAACTCAAGTGGATAGGCTCCAAATTTTGGTACTTAGCCAAAATTTTGGGGAGGAAAAAACAACATGGGGAGGAGTTAAGGATGGGCTTAAAAAGTGAAGGATTAAGTGAAGACCTACGTTCTGAACTGTGGGGGCCTCAGCTGTCTTTCCTTAATCTGAATACAAAACACTACCAATCAGACATATGAACCATCCTACTACCCCATCTTGAAACTCTCCACTTCTACTATCATCTCTGGAAAAACTGAATTGCTCCAGAGAAATGAATGATACACACCATCAAATAAGGACCTCACGAACGAAATGGCTAACTCAACTACATGTTAAAAAGCTGTTTACAAACACTGTCACCGTTTTTTAAAACTCCATTATTTGGAAACTATTCAGACTTACAGAAGAGTTACAAAAATAATAGAGTTCCCATGTGCCCTACCTTCCTCTAGTGGAAACATCTTATGTAACAATAGCATAAGCACCAGAATTAAGAAATTAACCACTAACCTTAACATCTTTATATGAATTTCTCCAGTTTTTCCATTATGTCCTTTTTCTTTTCCAGGATCCACACTTAGCTTTATATTACCTTAAACTTCTCTAACACTGGACTTTACCTCAGTCATTCCTTGTCTTTCACAACACTGATGTCACTAGTCACACTGATGTAACTACGCTGTAGAATGTCTTGCAACTTGGGTATGTCTGATGTTTTCTCATGACTATACAGAGGTTATACAATTCTATTCTTCCTTTCCTTCCTTCCTTCCTTTCTCTCTGTCTCTGTCTCTCTCTCTCTCCCCCTCTCTTTCTCTCTTTACATATATTGGTACCATTAATCTACAATTACATGAAGAACAGTATCTTTACTAGGCTCACCCCTTCACCACGTCCCCCCCCCCACCATACCCCTTCACAGTCACTGTCCATCTGCGTAGTAAGATGCTGTAAAATCACTACTTGTCTTCTCTGTGTTGCACATCCCTCCCTATGCCCCCCGACGCACTATACATGCTAATCGTAATGCCCTCGTTCTTTTTCCCCGCCCTTACCCTCCCTTCCCACCCATCCTCCCCAGTCCCTTTCCCTTTGGTAACTGTTAGTCCGTTCTTGGGTTCTGTGATTCTGCTGCTGTTTTGTTCCTTCAGTTTTCCTTTGTTCTTATACTCCACATATGAGTGAAATCATTTGGTACTTGTCTTTCTCCACCTGGCTTATTTCACTGAGCATAATACCCTCTAGTTCCATCCATGTTGTTGCGAATGGTAGGATCTGTTTTTCTCTTATGGCTGAGTAATATTCCATTGTGTATATGTACCACTTCCTCTTTATCCATTCACCTACTGATGGATATTTAGGCTGCTTTCATATCTTGGCTATTGTAAATAGTGCAGCGATAAATATAGGGGTGCATCTGTCTTTTTCAAACTGGAGTGCTGCATTCCCCTGCGTCAAATGGTACTTCTATTTTGAGCATTCTGAGGAACTTCCATACTGCTTTCCACAATGGTTGAACTAATTTACATTCCCACCAGCAGTGTAGGAGGGTTCCCCTTTCTCCACAACCTCGCCAGCATTTGTTGTTGTTTGTCTTTTTGATGATGACTATCCTTACTGGTATGAGGTGATAGGTCATTGTGGTTTTAATTTGCATTTCTCTGATGATTAGCGATGTGGAGCATCTTTTCATGTGCCTGTTGGCCATCTGGATTTCTTCTTTAGAGAACTGTCTATTCAGCTCCTCTGCCCATTTTTTAAATTGGATTATTTGCTTTTTGTTTGTTGAGGTGTGTGAGCTCTTTATATATTTTGGATGTCAACCCTTTATCGGATCTGTCATTTATGAATATATTCTCCCATACTGTAGGATACCTGTTTGTTCTATTGATGGTGTCCTTTGCTATACAGAAGCTTTTTAGCTTGGCTTGATATAGTCCCACTTGTTCATTTATGACTTTGTTTCCCTTGCCTGGGGAGATATGTTCATGAATAAGTCACTCATGTTTATGTCCATGAGATTTTTGCCTATGTTTTTTTCTAAGAGTTTTATAGTTTCATGACTTACATTCAGGTCTTTGATCCATTTCGAATTTACTTTTGTGCATGGGGTTAGACAGTGATCTAGTTTCATTCTCTTATATGTAGCTGTCCACTTTTGCCAGCACCATCTGTTGAAGAGACTGTCATTTCCCCATTGTATGTCCATGGCCCCTTTATCGCATATTAGTTAACCATATATGTTTGGGTTAATGTTTGGAGTCTCTATTCTGTTCCATTGGTCTGTGGCTCTGTTCTTGTGCCAGTACCAAACTGTCTTGATAACTGTGGCTTTGTAGTGGAGCTTTAAGTTGGGGAGTGAGATCTCCCCACTATATTCTTCCTTCTCAGGATTGCTTTGGCTATTATTCGGGGTCTTTGGCGGTTCCATATGAATTTTTGAACTTTTGTTCCAGTTCATTGAAGAATGCTATTGGTAATTTGATAGTGATTGCATCGAATCTGTATATTGCTTTCGGGAGGATGGCCATTTTGATTATATTAATTCTTCCTAGCCAAGAGCATGGGATGAGTTTCCATTTGTTAGTGTCCTCTTTAACTTCTCTTAAGAGTGTCTTATAGTTTTCAGGGTATAGGTCTTTCACTTCCTTGGTTAGGTTTATTCCTAGGTATTTTATTCTTTCTGATGCTATTGTGAATTGAATTGTTTTCCTGATTTCTCTTTCTATTAGTTCATTGTTAGTGTATAGGAAAGCTACAGATTTCTGTGTTAATTTTGTATCCTGCAACTTTGCTGAATTCCGCTATTAGTTCTAGTAGTTTTGGAGTGGAGTCTTTAGGGTTTTTTATATACAATATCATGCCATCTGCAAATAGTGACAGTTTGACTTCTTCTTTACCCATCTTTATTCCTTGTATTTCTTTGTTTTGTCTAATTGCCATGGCTAGGACCTCCAGTACTATGTTGAATAACAGTGGGGAGAGTGGGCATCCCCGTCTTGTTCCCGATCTCAGAGGAAAAGCTTTCAGCCTCTCGCTGTTAAGTATGATGTTAGTTGTGGGTTTATGATATATGGCCTTTATTATGTTGAGGTACTTGCCCTCTATGCCCATTTTGTTGAGAGTTTTTATCATGAATGGATGTTGAATTTTGTCAAATGCTTTTTCAGCATCTATGGAGATAATCATGTGGTTTTTGTCCTTCTTTTTGTTGATGTGATGGATGATGTTGATGGACTTTCGAATGTTGTACCATCCTTGCATCCCTGAGATGAATCCCACTTGGTCATGGTGTATGATCCTCTTGAAGTATTTTTGAATTCGGTTTGCTAATATTTTGTTGAGTATTTTTGCATCTACGTTCATCAGGGTTATTGGTCTATAGTTTTCTTTTTTGGTGGGGTCTTTGCCTGGTTTTGGTATTAGGGTGATGTTGGCTTCATAGAATGAGTTTGGGAGTATTCCCTCCTCTTCTATTTTTTGGAAAACTTTAAGGAGAATGAGTATGATGTCTTCTCTGTATGTCTGATAAAATTCCGAGGTAAATCCATCTGGCCTGGGGGTTTTGTTCTTGGGAATTTTTTTGATTACTGATTCAATTTCGTTGCTGGTAATTGGTTTATTTAGATTTTCTGTTTCTTTCTGGGTCAGTCTTGGAAGGTTTTATTTTTCTAGGAAGCTGTCCATTTCTCCTAGGCTTCCCAGCTTGTTAGCATATAGGTTTTCATAGTATTCTCTAATAATTCTTTGTATTTCTGTGGGGTCCATCATGATTTTTCCTTTCTCGTTTCTGATTCTGTTGATGTGTGTTAACTCTCTTTTTCTCTTAATAAGTCTGGCTAGAGGCTTATCTATTTTGTTTATTTTCTCGAAGAACCAGTTCTTGGTTTCATTGATTTTTTCTATCGTTTTATTCTTCTCAATTTTATTTATTTCTTCTCTGTGATCTTTATTATGTCCCTCCTTCTGCTGACTTTACGGCTATTTCTTCTTCTTTTTCCAGTTTCGATAATTTTGATGTTAGACTATTCGTTTGGGATTGTTCATCCTTCTTCAAGTGTGCCTGGATCGCTATATACTTTCCTCTTAAGACTGCTTTCGCTGCGTCCCACAGAAGTTGGGTCTTTGTGTTGTTGTTGTCATTTGTTTCCATATATTCCTTGATCTCTATTTTAATTTGTTCGTTGATCCATTGATTATTTAGGAGCATGTTGTTAAGCCTCCATGTGTTTGTGAGCCTTTTTGTTTTCTTTGTACAATTTATTTCTAGTTTTATACCTTTGTGGTCTGAAAAGTTGGTTGGTAGAATTTCAATATTTTGGAATTTACTGAGGCTCTTTTTGTGAGCTAATATGTGGTCTATTCTGGAGAATGTTCCATGTGCACTTGAGAAGAATGCGTATCCTGTTGCTTTTGGGTGTAGAGTTCTATAGATGTCTATCAGGTCCATCTGTTCTAGTGTGTTGTTCAGTGTCTCCGTGTCCTTACTTATTTTCTGCCCAGTGTGGATCTATCCTTTGGGGTGAGTGGCGTGTTGAAGTCTCCTAAAATGATTGCATTGCATTCTATTTCCCCCTTTAGTTCTGTTAGTATTTGTTTCACATATGCTGGTGCTCCTGTGTTGGGTGCATATATATTTAGAATGGTTATATCCTCTTGTTGGACTGAGCCCTTTATCATTATGTAATGTCCTTCTTTATCTCGTTACTTTCTTGTTTTGAAGTCTATTTTGTCTGATACTAGTACTGCAACACCTGCTTTTATCTCCCTATTATTTGCATGAAATATCTTTTCCCATCCCTTGACTTTTAGTCTGTGCATGTCTTTGGGTTTGAGGTGAGTCTCTTGTAAGCAGCATATAGATGGGTCTTGCTTTTTTATCCATTCTATTACTCTGTGTCTTTTGACTGGTGCTTTCAGTCCATTTACATTTAGGGTGATTACTGAAAGATATGTACTTATTGCCATTGCAGGATTTAGTTTCGTGGTTACCAAAGGTTCAAGGTTAGCTTGTTTACTACCTTACTGTCTGACTTAACTAGCTTATTGAGCTATTATAAACACAGTCTGATGATTATTTCTCTCCCTTCTTATTCCTCCTCCTCCATTCTTCATATGTTGGGTGTTTTGTTCTGTGCTTTTTTTAGGAGTGCTCCCATCTAGAGCAGTCCCTCTAAGATACCCTGTAGAGGTGGTTTGTGGGAGGCAAATCCCCTCAACTTTTGCTTGTTTGGGAATTGTTTAATCCCTCCTTCACATTTAAATGATAATCGTGCTGGATACAGTATCCTTGGTTCAAGCCCCTTATGTTTCATTGCATTAAATATATCATGCCATTCTCTTCTGGCCTGTAAGGTTTCTGTTGAGAAGTCTGATGATAGCCTGATGGGTTTTCCTTTGTAGGTGACCTTTTTTTTCTCTCTGGCTGCCTTTAATTCTCTTTCCTTGTCCTTGATCTTTGCCATTTTAATTATTATGTGTCTTGGTATTGTCCTCTTTGGGTCCCGTCTCTCGGGAGTTCTGTGTGCTTCCGTGGTCTGAAGGGCTATTTCCTCCCCAAGTTTGGGGAAGTTCTCAGCAATTATTTCTTCAAAGACACTTTCTATCCCTTTTTCTCTCTCTTCTTCTTCTGGTACCCCTATAATGCAGATATTGTTCCTTTTGGATTGGTCACACAGTTCTCTTAATATTGTTTCATTCCTGGAGATCCTTTTCTCTCTCTCTGCGTCAGCTTCTATGCGTTCCTGTTCTCTGGTTTCTATTCCATCAATTGCCTCATGCATCTCATCCATTCTGCTTATAAATCCTTCCAGAGTTTGTTTCACTTCTGTAATCTCCCTCCGGATGTCATCCCTTAGCTCTTGCATATTTCTCTGCAGCTCTGTCAGCATGTTTATGATTTTTATTTTGAATTCTTTTTCAGGGAGACTGGTTAGGTCTGTCTATGCAGATCCTCTCTCAGGTGTTGTCTGAAGTATCTTAGACTGGACCAGATTTTTTTGCCTTTTCATGGTGATAGCGGTGGCTGTAGGCAGGTTGCGGGTGTGTCAGCTGGGAGAAGAAAGTCCTTTCCTGCTTGCTGGATGCTTTGCCCTTTTCCGCTGCCTGTGTCGGTTACCCACACTCCTCGAACAGCCACCGGGTTAATCCCCTAAGCTGCTGTGGGTGGGGTCTCTGTCAGAGCAGCATGGAGTCCTGCGGGGAGTGGCCGGCATGCCAGGTGCACTCCTCCGTGATAGTGGCGCTCCTGCTGGGCAGCTGTGTACAAACAGCAGCCTTTGGGTCTGGCCCGGGCGGCTGTGCGTTGGGCTGGGATTCTGGTTGGCTGCTGGGAGCGCGCCTGCTCCCTCTGGCTCAGCTGCAGGTGTGTGCAGGGCTTTCCTGTGTGGACCTCTCCTGTACTACTCTGGCTCCACTGCCGCCGGTGCACGCGAGCTGCACCCGGGCTGTTCGGTTGCCACCGCTGCGGGCTCGCACAAGCCTCTCCTGGTCCCCTCTGGCGCCGCTGGCACACAAGATCTGCTCCTGGTCCCTTCCAGCGCCGTCACCCCCGGCGCGTGCTGCCACTCTCCCGCTACTGGACCAGTGTGTCGGGGTCCACACAAGTTGGAGGAATGACTGGCAGGCTGCTTAGTGTCGTGAGGGGCTTCAGAGCTGTGCTGTCTCCCCGGGGTTTAGAGCGCCTATGGTTCCCCGGGATTCCCAGCTGCTGGCTAAGTGTGCCGGGACGACTTCATCCAGCTATGGGGTCCCTGTCTCTTTAACGCTTGCAGAAAGCACTTGCTTTTCTTTTGTCTTGGGGGTGCCAGTTGCTGGGAACTGCCCACAGGTTTTGCTTTTCCGTTTCTCTAATATCCAGCACCCTGTGCACCTGTATCTGCGCTCCGGGTGCGGATTTCTAGAGCTGGTTGTTTAGCAGTCCTGGGCTTTCACTCCCTCCCCATTCCGACTCCTTTCTTCCTGCCGGGTTCTGGGGTGGGGGAGCGTTCGGATCCTGCCTGGCCGTGGCTTGTATCTTACCCCCTTCATGTGATGTTGAGTTCTCACAGATGTAGATATATCCTGGCTGTTGTACTGCATCCACTGATGTCTCTTTTAGGAGTAGTTGTATTTATTGTATTTTCACAAATATATATATTTTGGGGAGGAGATTTCCTCTGAACTATTCACGCCAGAATCTTCCCGTGATCCCAAGGTTATATATTTGTAAATCACCACATCACCACAGAGGAGATGTGTCCTTCTCAAGTGTATCATATATGATAGATATATTCCAATACATGAGGCATGTGATAATATGGTTTATTACAGGTGATATTATATCTTGATCTTGGTTAAGGTGGTGCACCTGCCAGTTTTCTCCACTGTAAATTAGTTTTCCCTTTTAAACAATAAATGTTGTGAAAGAAGTATTTTGAGAGCATGCAAATACCTGTTTGTCCTTAAAGTTTTGGCCACTAATTACAGCATTCTTCCAGAGATAATGCCTACAGCTCCTATTTCTATGATTCCTAATGATGATTTTCTTTACTTCTTCTATATTTATTATAGAAGTTATGTTATACATATATTATAGAATATATATAAATATTATATATTTATTTATACAAATAACTTCGAGAAGTCAACTAATCATCTTTTAAAGATACCACTCTTTAACAGGAACAGAGAGTCAAAGACTTTATTAAACTGGCCTAAAGTTAGGGCCCCTCACTTTAACAATCACATTTTTTCAGCTTTATTACATTGCTTTTATTCCAGTGGATAAGACTTAAAATTTCGTATGGCCCAAGCAGTCTCTCTTAACATTTCTGGCCCTAAATAAGAAAGATCTTTCCTTTTTCCTTGAAAAAATATCTTCCTGTTTTCGTAAGCATAGGTACTATAATGTCTTGTCTTTACGGAGCCAGGATGAATAAAGAGATAATATACTATTTTATGCTGCAGAACACAGATTCCTGGGGTAAGGAATACTAATCAGTAAAATTATTATCTCAGCTGAGAAGATAAATGATATTTATAGGTCTATTAGATTCAAGGGAATCTTGAAGAAGGGAATTCAAGAAAAATCATACAATTTTTTGCTTTAGGTAAAACAGAATCATAGCTATTAACAACTCCATATATGAAATGGAATTTATTTACTGATTTGCATTGTTTCATGTTTCTTTCCAAATGAACTTAAGTGCTGAAAAACAGGTCTAATATTTCTGGGTATTGCATGCCACATAATGCTTTACACAATAGAAAATATTCAAGTCTTAAGTGAATATTGACAAAAGCTTGTCAGGAATGAATTTTCATCCATCTTCTCAACCAAAATATAAAATTTTTTAAATAATAAAACCTTAGGACTTCCTCTAACCAAGGTGAAGTAGTAGGGAATCCCTGACCTCCTGCCTTACATGAAAAAAACTTTCAAAATGGACAAAATATATTAAACAACGGTTTAAAGACACAGGACATCAGACAGCGATGGACAATAATTGATGAGAGAAGAGAAAGAATTGATGTGATCTTTCTATAACTATACTTGCTTATAGAGCAGTTTCCAGGTTGCAGTGCACAGTGGGATCTGGTGGAGCCCAGCAGTCTGTGAACTGAAGCGGATCTAGGTAGCTTTGTGTAGGTCAAGGAAGATAGAGTGAGAAGGCCAAGGTCCCAGACAAGAGAGGTACAAAAAGAAAAAAGAGTTCTAGAGATCTTGAGAGGGTTCTTCTTAAGTTTTCAGCTAAATAATTATCAGCATACACATGTGAGAAAACTACCAGACAGTGGGAAAAGAGACGCTGGGAACAAGTTCCAGGGCTCATACAGGGCTGTTCCCACAAGCCAGAATAGAAAAACGTAATTCACAGGGCATTGGGTAACCTATTCAAAACAGCCTCAGCATTTGGGAAATAATAGTCCTAGACTAGAAGCTACCATAGTTCTGTGTAACAAAACTAAAAGTTTTTTTAAGTTTTTTAAAAAAAATGGTAGTCTCAAGAGGCTCAAAATACCTTCTAAATAACTTAACTGTGTCCCCAAGAAAGCTCAACTAAAGAAGCCCAACTAAAAGAATCATCAAAAATACAAAAAAATACATTACAATGAACAGGAAAAGTAAAAATTACCAGGTGTGCAAAGAAGCAGTAAAATAAAACACATAATGGGGAGGGAAAAAAACCCAACAATCAATTAGAACAGACCCAGAGAAGATATAGATGACAGAATAAACCATGACATTAAATCAGTCATTATAACTACATTTTGCATGTAAAGGTAGGATAATTGGCATGATGAAGAAAAAGATCAGAGAACCTGAAAACACAGCAATAAAAAGCTATCCTAAATATAACATGGAGAGAAAAAAGAATTTTAAAAAATGAACAGAGCATCTCCAAGCTGTGGGACAACTTAAGGTTACCTATGTGTATAATTGGAGTCGCCAAATAAAATAAACATTTTAAGAAATAATGGGTAAAAAATTCCCAAATTTATATAACACACAAAATCTAGAGGCTCAATAAATATTAAGCACAAGAGCCATGAAGAAAACTATACCAAGATACATCAAAATCAAAATGTATAAAACCTTGACAAAAAAATCTTAACAGTAGCCAGAGAGAAAAAGTTACAACATGTAAAAACGACTAAAAAATGACAGCAGACTTTTGTTCGTAATGATCTAAGTCAGAAGAGACAGTGGGGGCAGTATCTTCAAAGCACTACAACAAACTTCAAAATTTGAATTTCATAACTAGCTAAAATCTTTGGAAAATGAAGAAGAAATTCTAGTTATTTCATATTTTAAAAATGAAATTTAAAACTTGTTTTTAGTCGAGGTGTGTCCTAATGAGGCTTTTTGGGTAGACCCACATCATTGGAAATGTGTCGAAGAGTATATATGTGGTCTGCTTTACTCACAGAACTATTAGATCTGTGGGAAAGAAGTACAAGACAGAGATGCTAAAGGTATGAAAGATGAAATAGCCAAATTAAAAAAAATTCTTTGGTATTGGTATAAACCAAGATCTGTACCAATCTAGGGTAGGAGAGCTTAGGAATTAATATGATTTGAACTTATTCATGTTTAAGGGCTCTGAAATTGAGAACCAGGTAGATCTATCTATACTGTCTCTAAAAGTGGCCCTAAAGAAATTGGATCCCACAGGTGGAATTTCTGAAGTATATCATTACTATGTTCATACTCAAGTGGAGAGCAAAGAAGCCCAACTAAAAGAATTGTGGACTGACTGACAACTGTTGTGGGCTAAGCAGAAATTCTATTTAAAAGGGCTGTGTTGAAGATGATGACTCTAACTTTGGAGGAACTAAGGTGACAGGCAGTTGAAGGAATTATAATATGTAATTCCTTAAATAAAAACTTATTGATTTTAAATAATTTTGCCAAGTTTACACAATAAAAGAAAAAAATCCTTTTAAAGTCTTTCAAGTAGGAGGAAAATGATACTATAAAGGAAGAATAAAGAATAAAGGGAAGTGAAGGAAGGAAACAATGAGGCAGGCAAAGGAGGGAGGGAAGAAAAAAAAAGAAGGGATGACAAGAGAAGAGGAATGTGTAGGAAAAGAACCACCAATGTTTTCAATTACAGATATAAAAAGCAGAAATGACATGATCCCCTCCAACCCATTACAATGAACAATGAGAATATATAACAAGGAATAAGCAGGAAATGCATCCCTTAAGAAGTAAAATTTCAGCTGAGACCTAGAGAATGACTAAGATGTACGTTTCTGGCAGTACGGTAGACTATTAGGAAAAAAAGCTCCATTCAAAAGCAACTAAAAATGCTCCATGAAATACTGATTCAGTCAATCAAAAATATTTATTAAGAATATATATGCCATGCATTATTCTCAGATGGAGACACAATATACAGTGTGAACAAAGCATCAGTGAAAACTAATAGAGAGGTTATTTTTTTATTTTTAAATGAATTGCTGAGCCTGGAAAAATTCACCAACCAAAAACAAAGTAAAAGGTGGAATTCAGAGAAACTACAAGCTTGCATCCCCCAAAGGAAATTTTCCCAAGGTAGAAAAGCTATTAAAAGACCTTTTCATAAAGCAGGTACCCTGAAAGGGTTCATCATAGTTGTAATAACCCCTTAGGGTATATAGAAGGCACCAAAAATTCTTGATCATCTTTTGATTTTGATGCGAGGCAGAAGAGGTGAGGAAATCTCTTTTGATAATCTATAGCTACAGATCAGCCTGAATTCATATTACCTGTGTGGACTGCAACGTCAAGTCAAATTTTATTTTTAATTAATCCTGGATTGGTAGTGTCTTAGGCACTGGCTATTAAATCCAAATCCCCTTGGGAAAAATGTCCTTTCACCTAGTCCTCAAAGAATTCCCAGAGTTGTAAGAAACATGAAATGGCAGCCTAATACAGGGAAACAAGATATCATTAAGTGAGAACCAGCAGAAGCAAAGGCATTAGAATGACCTGTGGCAACTTCCAATTGTTGGGTTTTCCACACATTAAACATAAGAATGTATAAAATGACTAAAGAAATAAAAGAGGATATATTTGAATCCTGATCTAAACACAGGAATAAATAATGGTTATATGTGAATACAGAAGATACAGACAACAAGATTAACAAACTTGATCTAATGAAGAGAAACAGAACAATACATCTGTCAATATGCATGCACTCTGTTCAAGTTCATAAACAACTGTATATTGACCATATTCTGTAGCTACAGTAGAATGACATGAGAAATCAACAACAGACACATAACTAGAAAAAAACCCTTAAATTTGGAATATTAAAAATACTTAAGATTAAAGAACAGTGAAACAAGCCCTAAGAAGTAATAGGTTTTAATAAAGAATATAAATTAACATAAAAAGCAAAATAAAATTTAAAAGTAACTAAATGAAGTTAAAAGTTGATTTCTAGTAAAACTAAGTCTCTGGTGAGACTGACAAATAAGGGGAAATGATACATAGTCAACAACCTGAAGAAGAAAAAAGCTGCTACAGAGAAAAAAATGTATACGTAAGGTAGCATAATGTATAATTTCTTTATCTTGATAAAGTATATCTACAAAACAAAACCGTGCATCAAATTTGTACCTACTGATGACAAGTTAAAGCTTGTAAGAGAAGTAAAACAGAAAGATTTTCACTATTAATAATTGTGATCAACACTGTATCAAAAGTACTAGAGTTCAGAATATGAAAGTTGTAAAAATTATAAAGTATCAAAACTAAGTTTCATATCTAATTACAAGAAAACTCCCAAAGGATCTACAGATAAATCGTAAGGAAAAAGTGTAGCCAAATTGATACAATAATCAATTTAAGAAGTCAACTGTATGTCAATATAACAGAAACACCTACAAAATAGAATTTTAAAAATATCATTCCCCCCTCTCAAAAAAGCAGCAGAAAAGCACTTATGCATAAATCTGACTAAAAATCTGTAAGTCCATTGTTAAAAAAAACATAAGGCTTTACCGAGAGCAAATATAGAAGACCTGAATATATAAATACAGGGAAAGAAAAAATAAACATTACCAATTCTTCTCCAAATAAAAACAAAGTCAATGTAATTAATTCCACTTATAAACTCAATGTTTTAAAAATATATATTCTAAATTTATCACTGAACAAAAGAAAGTCAAGACACTCATAATGACCAAGGTGGTCGGACAGACATGAAGATTTAGCACAAAGCTATAGCAGTTAAGAAAAGGTGATAATGGTGCAGGCATAGACAAACACATCAAAGTAATAGAATGGAGATTAAAAAACAAATCCATAAATACAAAGAAACCTGATTCACAATAGAGCTAGCACTGATGATTAGTAGAGGAAGACAGAACAAATCAATACATGATGCTAATATAATTGATTCTTGTATGGTGAATAAAGGAAATTGGATTCCTAACTTAGACAATCAACAAAAATCAATTTCAGATGGATCAAACTTAAATATAAAAAATGAAAAATCTTTTAAAAGATACATGAGAATAATAGTTTCATTTACTTAATTTCAATAGGGAAATATGTCTCAAACACCTCAATAAATTTTTAAAAATTGAAAATTAACATTATCAAATGTCAGATCAACTGTTATGCACTATTGATGGGACTCAAAATTGGCCTAAACACTTCAAAATACATTCCTTGGAAGACCTTTGCGACTTTAATTTTCCTAAGTTCTGGGGATATGGCTTGGTTCAGAAAAGTTTCCTAAATTCATAAAATTCTCTCGTTTTCATGTAGTGTTTAAAAATATGATGGCATGTCTTCTGACATTTTTGTCTCTGTTTTTCCCCTCTCCCATTTTTACCTGAGCCTTTTCTATCCTCTGTCTCTATTGTCCCTCTCTTGCTCCATTCTGATTTCTTTACCAGTCTTCTCCTAAGCAGGGTCCTGGAAAGGAGCACTGGTAACTCAGTCTGGAGAGTTCAGAGTTCACTAAGCTGCTCAAGTCATTCTAGGCCTTACCACAGATCCCTTATGCTGACCTAATAAAGTGGGAAAAGCCTCTCCCAATTTCAAATTGGCTAATCACACTTATCACTTTCAAATTGGGATGCTTCTTTCTCAGATCCAGACACCCCAATGCTTCTCTGTTTTTTTAATGAACAAATTGATAAACGTTGGCTTTTGTTGGTTCTCACCTGCTTGTATTTTGAAATTCATGGTGATACCTCATCAAGTTTTGTTAACAAATGTTTTCATGGGTTCTAGTTTTGCTATCTAGTTGTTCTTTGTGTGGAATTCAGAAAGACTAAAAAACTAAGCTGCCAAAATTGGTATAATCACCCCAGAACCTTAGCTATGCCTAAGATTATACTTTAAAATATAATTTTGCTTTTGTATTTTCTCTGATTCACAGAAATACTTGCACTGTTGCAACTTCCTATTTAATGACAACTGCATTCCATACTTATGATTGAGGCAAATTACTTAAATGTAAAATAGTTTTCTGAAAGAGAACACAGTATTTCATGTGTAAAACCCTAGGCCTAAATTCCCAAAAAGAGCACTACAGTGAACACCCAGGGGTGCTGCCAGTTACTTTGAATCTTCTTGGGGAAACAGGGGAATATTTGTCTTATGCCATGTGAACTACTACAACATGGAAGTGGCTAGGACCTAATTACTTAATTTAACAGAGCTGTTAAGCTTTGGCTTAGGGGCACTGTGAAAAATTATCAAGATACCAAAGGTGCCATAAACCATTATCTTGGTGAGACTTGCTTTTTGGAAAAGGAGTATCACTCATTTTTTGAACAGCAAACAGCAACAATGACTAAAGCCTTCACCTTTCTGCTCTAGGCACCAGATCAACCCTGACAATTCTTCAATTACTAAGTATTTATTTTTTAAAATTCTTGTTCATTTAATTTTTTTGTTATTTATATTCAGTATGTAACATACATTAACCTATTAGATCCTAAGATGCTATTATGCTGGTGTTTTTAATCATACCAGAAGGTTTCAACAGGTTACAAGCTATTATATTTACAACTATGACCAAGATACAATTAGCTGTAAGATGCATCCTAACAGCAGAAAGATAAAAATTTTCAATAAGGTATGCTCTGGAATAAAAGGAGTATTTCATTGCTTTATTTACATTATATTTTTATTGCAGTACAAAAGGAAAAATATATTCATATATAGTACTATATAATACTCCTGTATACTGGGTGGAAATATACCTACTGATGGAGTTATATGTGTTAAATAATTAGGGAACTTGTGTTTTAAAAGCTTTATATATCATGCAGAAATCTGTGGTGAACTGTCAGGTATTGAGTGTTTCAGAACTATCTGGGAGACTGTTCACAGTTTTGGTGGGCTGGAAATTCATTATTTTTTTTTAACTATTTACAATAATGGGATATGGGGTATCACTTTCCAAAAAACTGCTATACAATACTGTAGATAAAATGAAGGTTCATATGGTCAGGATTCTCATCTGACCCTGGTCGGCTAGCTCATTACACATGTGTGGGCAATACATCGTTATTGACTCTATACAAAGAGCTCCACCCAGTGCTCTGGCAGACACGGTGGCATGGCTGCAGGAGAGCAGAGACAAGACTGGAGTGGTGGCAGCACTGAGGAAAGAGATTGAGAAGGCTGCAGGGGTAGTGAGACCCAGAGGCAGAGACCAGCTTGCTGCATGCAGACTTGCTCTGAGTGGATAGAATTCTAATGATTGACCTGCCACAGTGGGAATAAAGTTGGGTATAACCCTTTCACCCCAAGAACATTCTACTTTCATTTCTTTGGTCACATTGAATCCATAGTGAACTTGTCTGGGGCTGAAACCCATTGGCAAGACAACTGCGATAGATGGCAAGATTCACTGCTGACCAAGGAAAAGTGTTTCACGGGAGAAGTGTTTCAGCGGGCTGCACCTACGGAAGGGGAGACATTCGAGCGTCCCCCAGTGGACATTGCTACTTGGAAGTGGGGGAGGACTGGGCTCCACCTCAAGAGAAAGAAAATTTGTTGGTGACTGAAATGGCGTCACTATGAAGTGCTGTGGAAATGGTAAAGGATGTCATGGTAGCCCGAGAGGAAGCAGCAGCAGGAGAAGCAGCAGCATGAGTGCAGGCTCCCAGGTGCCACGGGGCAGGTGAAGGATGTAGTGGAACTGTCAGCCCCAGAAATGGAGAAGACAGAGGTTTGATGAACAGGTGGGGGTGGAGGCTCTGCAGGTGCCAGAGGAATCAGCTCCCCCTCGGTTGAAACCCCACCTGGTTGAAAACTGATGGAAAGCCCAAAGGACTTGGCGACCGCAGGTTCTTCACCTCCTCAAGTCATGGAGACTTGCTTCCATGCTCTGTCTCTATCATCAGGCTCAAGTACAAAAGGAAATACGGTCTGCTTCTCGAAGGAAGAATTTAAAGGGCCCCGAGAAAGCCACGAGGACCCAGATGTGGACTGGTCTGAAAAGGCAGGGGCAGACAGAAAGAAATTGGATGACTGGAGCTGTGGCAACAACTGAGACCGGAGCAGCAGTTCTGGCCACTAAGGATGAAGTAGAAGGCAGAGATAAAGCAACAAGACCAGCCTGTGTGTCTGCAAGACTTTCTGCTGGAGAGGTTGGAGAAGGTGGGTATTGTAAGGCCCACTCATGGTTTTTTTTACAATGTTCCAGTTTCCTTGCACAGGAACCACTGCAGAGTATTGAGGGTACATAGATTAAGAGGCAAGAATCATGGAGGGGTGGAGTGTGGATAAAGTGAAGATTCCTATGGCCAGAATTCCCACCTGACCATGGTCAACTAGG
Organism: Manis pentadactyla; assembly: GCF_030020395.1. Lineage (NCBI taxonomy): Eukaryota > Metazoa > Chordata > Mammalia > Pholidota > Manidae > Manis > Manis pentadactyla. Next base: position 62,360,746 of record NC_080028.1, on the reverse strand, counting down.
TCACTACACACGTGTGGGCAATATGTTGTTAATGACTCTATATAACGAGCTCTGCCCAGTGCTCTGGGCAATACATGGCATGGCTACAAGGCTGCAGGAGAGCAGAGACAAGACTGGAGTGGTGGCAGCAGTGAGGACAGAGACTGAGACAGCTGAGGGGGCAGAGAGGCCCAGGGGCAGAGACTGGCTTGCTGCATGCGGACTCGCTCTGAGTGGACAAGATTCTAGTGATTGACCCTGCCACGGTGGGAATAAAGTTGGGTATAATCCTTTCACCCCCAAGAACATTCTACTTTCATTTCTTTGGTCACACTGAATCCATAAAGAACTTGTCTGGGGCTGAAACCCATTGGCAAGACAAATACATAAAGATGTACCTGTATATACTGAAATGGTATAAAGAAAAGAATGAAACAAAATTTAAACTAGTGATACTTCTGTGGAAGGAGGCAAGAAAAGGATGAGACATGGAAGCATCTCTATTAAGTACAAGAAAAATACATAACTGTTACAAATCACATTTGTCTCTATATAATCATTAGAAGACATCTGAAAATAACTATCAAGAGTAAGTGGTGAAGGTACACTTTCATGTTTCATTTTATATTTCTGTACTTCAAAGTTTTTGCGATCTACTGTAACAAAAGGTAAATAAAATACTTAATGGCAGGGGAAGGGAAGGAGGAAATGGCAATACAATGACTGCCATTGTTCTCTGGTACACTACATTCCACAAAGTTAATGCAGCATTTTAAATTATGAGGTATTCTTCAGGAACATACAGAGTGGGATGCCTTAGATCCAGTTTAAAGGTAACATATGATGTGATCAATGACCTCATATTAAAAAGTTACATTCAGAATAACATCTAAAAATCTTGGAAACCAATAGTATGTTACCCAGCAGATGTTGCTATTTCTTCCTTTTACTTCCTTCATTGTTTTATTTTATTGAAAAACATGCATTGATACATCTGGAACCATGTGAACTAATGGCAGTACCAAAATAAACAGACATGGCTCCAGTTTTCAAGATTATAATATATAATTGCACTATTCAATACCATTTTCTGCAATGATTTTAACGTTCTACATCTGCACTGTTTGATTCGGTAGTCATTACCAGCACTTAGCTGTTAAACATCTAAAATGTGGCTAATATGACAGAGAAACTAAATTTTTATTTTCATTTAAATAAATTTAAATTTAAATAACCACTATGATTAGTGCGTAAAGTATTGGACAGCCCAGCTTTATAGGAAAACAAGAACAGGTGAATAGATAATTCAAGGTATTACAGTAAATACTAAACTACAAGTAGGCACAAAGGCAATGAAAGCAAGGAAAAGGGGCACTTCAAGCCCATCAGAGAATAGCATCTGCAAGTATTAAAAAATATCCAATTCTTAAATCATGTGAAGAAAGTTAAGGCATTACATGAAGAGGAACTAAAACAAGTAAGGGCTTAAAAGTATAAAGTACATACATGGTAGGGAGATTAAAGCAGTTTTGTATTACTAACTGGAAAAGTTCACTATAGCAAGTCAGAAGAGAGACACTGGAAAGGTAAAAGCATGTAAGGGCAGGGGTTTGACTATTACATAAGAGGGAAAGCCACTGATGAGTTAAACTGGTAATTAACATGATTAGATTAAACAGCATGCTCACAGCTGGGGTAAGTAAGTGTAAATTAGAGGAAAATAAAATCCTAGCAGAAAACTGGAGTTACATTTCCTTGGAAAAACCTTGACAATGCTTCTAAAAAAGAGTGGACTCTAAATCATTTAAATAATTACACTATCTTACCTGAACTAATATGCCAGCCTACCTGTGCAAATAAAAATAAACTTCAACTACCCTAATCCAAGAACTGGGCTTACTTTTATAGTAATAAAAGAAATGAGATAGATACCAGTATAAAAAATCACTACTTCAACCAACACCCATTTGAAAGTCACTAATTTTGGCACAAAGCTGAGGGAATGCACCTTCCTAAACTTAACAGCTAAGACTTTAACCAGGTGTATAAGGAAATGAGAATTGGGGAAATATTATTGTTTTTATTAAACTCCGTAATATTAGCCTATTATTATCAGGATGCTTAAATATCACTGTAAGACATCAAGTGCCTTCTAAAACTAAAGGCCCTCAAAAGTAAATTAAAATGAGCAATTAAAAAATATAAACACAAAAAAACCCCACTTTATCCATGAAAAACAAAATTCCCTCAAAATACAATTTTTAAAATTCCAAGTCTTTTCACCTCAGCATACACAAACTTTTAGCACTACCAAGACGAGTAATTTATTTAATGTTTAATTTCCCATATGCTCTTAATATATTCATCATAACAGAAAATTCTCTCTCTATACATGTACTTTTCAGAAGAAGCTTCAAAAATAAAATAAATTTACCAGGGATATTTAACAACTGTTTCCGAGGATATTTCAACATGAATTATGTATCACTAAGTTACAACAAAAGAGGAAATACTTTCAGCTAGAAAAACCCTAACCAAGAATGCCTTTTTCAGGTAAGGTCAAAGACCTGGATTATTTGTAAATAATGTGCCTGGAACAACGAAGTATTTTTAGAATAGAAAGAGCAGGAATTAGGAAATCTCTTCATGTATAAAACATAATTTCATTTTATTCTTTAAATGTAAATTTTGGATTCTATATTAATATGATTCCATGAACAAAGTAAATTAACAATACTGTGTCATCACACAAAAATCCTATACTTACACTTAACTGGATTATGATCACTGAAAAGCTATATAACCCAGAATCACAATATTCTTAAAACAATTTAGCAAAACCTATCAAAAGATACAACAGCCCAAATAGAGTGACTGATTAAAATCTATAGTCAAGGTAGTTGGAAGTGGTTGTGAGGCAGGTGGAGCTGCAGCCAATAAAAATAGTTAGTAATAGCCATGTTTGTTAAGTCTGTAAGAACTGAGAACCAAAAAGGTTACAGGGAGAGCTGATTCTGCATAGCCAGTTTTCTCTGGCATATTAACATCATAAAGAACTGTCATGAGACTTCAGAAATCAAGTTGGGTGAAAGTGTAGAAAGGGTAAAAACAATAATGATTTTTATCAGGGACAGTGCCCAAAGCAGAAACAAAGTCTTATAATCAAAGGTTCTTTGCTATTACACCATGAAGACCCATTTACAATTTTCTCCACTTGGATTTCCAATTGGAAGAAAAGATTTCCTGGGCTCAAAATAAATAATTAGTAGATAAATGGTTAGTTAGCCAAAACTGCTATCACAGTAGCAGCCTTCAATAGCCTAGAGGGAATGAAACTGGTAGGCAGAAAGTTAAGAGGGAGGTTAGATGTGTATCTGTTCAGAAAGCCTAACCTTAGTCCTACTTGAGCTTGAACTATTCTATATTCTGCACCACTACATAATTGGCAATGGATTATTCAACGAGTAAAGCCAATCTTCTTTGAAATTAAATTCAAATGCTATTTTTTAAAAAGTCACTGTTTAATAGTACTATGATAAAATTCACCTTCAAGAGCTCAGAAATAGGAATACTACTCTTCAACAATCCTTTCAGCATCCTTACACACTACATGGGGCATGGATATTATTAACTGACTTAATAAATGAGAAAACAAGAAACTGGTATTGTAAGGAAAGCAAGCTAATGACAAATGTTACAGAATTTGGGTCTCCGGGCACCCTGGAATTTTCATTTATATTTCTTCTATATTCTAACCAATTCTGCCTACATTTCTGTGATACTTTTTGCTCTGAATATACCCTAAGACTTCAGGTTAGTCCTCCAGGAATAATATGCATAAAAGTAATAGACACTGTTTTATGAATACTAGCTCTAAATTCAGCCATTAAGTCATAAATTGTGTATCAGATAATCTAAGTTTTGACATATATATATATGTGTGTGTGTGTGTGTGTGTGTGTGTGTATGTGTGTGTATACACACACAACCTAGAAAACCTGTTTTGATACCAATGGAATTAACATTTATTATAAGCATGCTTTATTTTTAAAATATTCCCAATTATTTCAACTGTCAAGCCCAGTACATATATATTAATTTATAAAAATTTTCAAATTGAGGTATATACAATCTACTATTTACAGTTAAATACAACACATTAAGCTGTATGAACAAAAGTGAAAAAGGAAAAAAAAATTGATCTTACCTGGTAGTTTCTTTTCTCAGATAATGTATGTCCATCAGTCCTCACCATAGAGTCGTGTCCTTTCCTCACAGTACTGGAGGCAATCAAACAGAACTGTCACTCAAGGGTCGTGTCACAGGAAGGACCGCCCACCAGTTCTCCCTCTAGAGTGGAATTATCCAAAAGCCATCAAAATTACTAACATGTAAACATATAAACAGTAGCAAAAATATCCAATATGATACATAGAAAACAAGACAAAAAAACCTTTTTTATATCCTAACTGATCTTCCCCATAACCATCTAGGAGGGCTAGACTGGTGGACACACCTTATTTGAGATAGAAATTGTTACATACGAAAAGGTCTTCCCTTCTATTTCTACTCTCCGATTAAAACTGTCTGCCAGATCTCACACTCAAGGAAGAAACAGTGAATAAAAATGGAGCGGACAAACAAGTTTAGCCTCAACTGACATATTTTTTCTTTTAAGTATTCTAGTAGTCTCAAATATATCACATTAACTCAGATTCAGTCATATAATTCCAAATCTGTCTCTTCCAAATACTTATTTATACAGCTGCTATTCATTCAGTTTATGAAGCTTTTTTCTATGCCGTAAGATGGGAATACATCATATATTCTCACGGTTATTAACAGATGCAATCCTAACTCAATATTCTATTAAAATTTATTTCAATGAAGAGTAGCAAGAAATGTCAATTTTCTAGGTGCCTTCGTACTTAAAGCCCTCCAATTTCACGCATTCTCTAATAGAACCTGCTTTCTTACATTAGGACAGAAAAATAATGGGGCTCATTTCTTAGAGATAAGTAAGTCCAAAAGGACTGGACAATGTGCACTTCAGGTACAAAAAACTCACTGCAACAGAGGTGACAGTTGCCAGAGATGGCTAACTTAAAAATGAAAACTGAAAATGAGAAATCAAGAAGTCAAAAGTGATATCTAGAAAAGAATTTGTGAATATACATGTTCAAGACAAATGTCTCTCACCTAAGTTTCAGGGAAACATCAAAACCCTAGAAAAATAGTAAGTATATCTATCAACTAACAATAGTTGTTAACTACAAAAGATTTTCAGATTTAGAGTAATTATTTAACATCATGAGAACTTTACTTTGGGAGAGGATAATAAAAACACCTTATTTTTCATGAAAAGTATGGATCAATTTTATTAAAACCATCAAACACATACATACACATACATATGGATTACCTCTAAGAAGCAAATGAGGATAGAAACCATTTTCAAGGAAAACAAATAATTAAAAGTTGGTATTTTTAGATTTAAGTTTTAAAAAGAATCCACATAATTAAAACTTGTATTTTGTCTCCTGTTTTATTTTTTATCACAAAGTTAATGATGGATGTTATAATTTTACTTAATTTTGACCATCTTACACTCTGTATGTGTTTGGCTGAAATACTCAAGATGCCTGGCTCTATGGTAAAAAAATGTAATCACTCATGACCAATTTTTTATGTACAAATGTTAGAATTAAGTTATGCCTCTCAAAAATAACAAAGGAGAAAACATTTTTTAAACCATAAGTATATTTATAATGTAATTTACAAATGAAATCTTTACTATCTAGCAAGTCATTAGGTTATTTATAAGGTAAAATTATCACGTGAATTGGATGTCTAAGAATAGTTAAGCGACACATTCAGCTCCAACTTAAACTTTCATAGTTGTCACAAAATGAGAGCAAAACTATCTTATTTTGCATTCCACAAACAACATTAACCCTGTTTTAACATTAGTGTTTAGAGTACTGATAATGTAAAACAGTACTTGCCTTACTATTAATGTATTTGTGACAACTCTGAATTCAAAGGACAGTGTAAAATTTCAATTTTTTTCTTATAGAATAAGGATGCTTCCCTTAAGTTATGTTTAAAGTCCATGCATTAATCTTCAAATTATACTAGTTTGATCAAAAAATATGTTAAAAGCATATCAGGCAATTTTCAACAGCATAACTTATTAACTACATAAAAATGATAATTAGAACTTTAATTATAATTAGTTAAACAGTACTTTAGTAAAAATAAAAGTTATTATTTAATCTGTTAATTTACCAGACAAAAGAAAACAGAGTACTATGGATGAACTTCAATATAAAGGGATAGTTTGTTTCTTTTGTTTCCTCCTTTTGGGATAACTTCAAGTATTTCACAGCTTAGAGTTTCAATCAATAGCCACTATATGCTCTAATCAATACAGAAGTCTATAACAATAATTAAGAATCATTATTTCCTCTTAGTAAACAAAGGGAAAAAAGGAATGAAGACAACACTATTTTCTCACACATGAAAAGCTAAAATTTGCCAGCATTATCTTACATTAATTAAAAATGTTCATATTATAGATTGTGTTGATACTCCTATAAGGAATGAAAGAATATACAATAAATGCAATAAATGATTGTGCTTATGAGACAGAGTATGTAAAAAAGGAGCAAGCATGAGAAAGAACATGCACTCTAGTTGCCTGAATTTATTAAATTAAAATTTATGCACTTGTTTTCCACAAAGTCCTACACATATTCAAGTCAGCAAAGAAATATTTACAAAAGTGGAGTAAAGTTTTCTATAAGGCAGGGATGCCTTCCAAGATAGAAAAACAGAGGCTGTATTTATCCTCCTGCACTGAGTAACAAAAACTTAGACAAAATAAATGAAATGATATTCAGATACTGGATATCACCTCAGGACAGAGATCATCAAGAAAAAGAAATGAAGTAATAAGCCCTATTATTGCCTGTAGAATTGAGGCTGAAACACAGGAAAGGGGCAGGTAGAAGACAATTAAGAGCCCATCAGTCTCACTAAGCTAGAAGTTCAGAAAGACACCCAAGGCAGCTTAGGATTTGCAGGGTAAATGGAAAGAAGGAAGCTACAAAACAAAGGGCTCCAAAGATCTAGACAGAGATTCCTCTCAACGTTTTAGCCGAGTAATGATCTGTGCATGCATGTGAAACAACTATTGAGTCTGTGGAGAAAAAGCCTCTGAAAAGGAGTAGTTAGAACAATCTCCAGAGCTCATGTTCCCATCAACCAGAGGAGGACCTCTGAACACATGGTGTATTGAATACAGTAGAGTTCAGGAGGTAATGAATGCCCTGAAAATGAAACCAAGAAAGCTTTAGACATATTCTGGATCAGCACTAACAAAGTTTAAAATCAAGCCTCAAAAGAATCAAACTAATTCTAAGTACCATAAATGGACCCCAAAACAAAGCCCAACAATATTTAGAGTAATACAACAAGCTAAAGCATTTCAGTAATGTAAAATTAAATGTCTGGCACCCAACCAAAAATTACCAGCCAAGCAAAGAAGCATGAAATGCAACCCATAACAAGGGTTATATATTATATAATGAATGGCATTAGACTCAGCAATGATACAGATGACAGAATCAGTAGACAAGGAGGTTAAAACAGGTATTGTAAATATATTCTACACATTCAAGATAAAGAAAACTATGAACATGATAACAGAAATGCAAGGCATCAAAATACCTAAACTGGAAGTACAGAGGAATTTTTTTATGGTGACAGAGAAGTTCTGTATCTTACCTGAGATGGTAGATCAGTGGTTGCCAGGGGCTTGGAGAGGGGTCAGGGAGAACGGATGACTACAAAGGAGGCACATAGGGAAACTTTAAAGAGATGGAACTTACCACATGATACTGGAGTGGTGGGCACATGACATCATGCTTGTGTTAAAATCCGTAGAACTTTACAACATAAAGAGTGACCTTGAGTGTACGCAAATTTTAAAAATCAACCAGGACCTTAGAAACACAGACCTGACAAAAGACTAACAGTATGACAAAAGTATGACATAGCTAGTGAAGAGGGTATGGGAAATGGTGCTGACCTCAGTACTCTGGGAAATGGTGTTTTGAATAGTAACTCTAAGAGGGGAAAAAAAAACCCTCTACATGAACATTCTATCCTAGTTGGTAAAGTAATACCTCACATGGCTAGGGGTTAATAATTCTGGAACTGCTATGAATGTTACTGGAGATAAACAATAAGTAAAATAGATGGTGGTTGGTGAGAATCAGGTTTCCCACCATCAAAGAGGGAAGTTCAGATAAGCAAGATGGGAAGACTAAAATAAACTATTTGGACAGGAGAAGAGACAGAGGCATCTCTATTATTTTCAGTTTGTTCTCTATTACAGACATACCTTATTTTATTGTGCTTGGCTTTATTGCACTTTGCAGATACTGCATTTTTTTAACTTATGGCAACCCTGCATCAAGCAAATCTATCAGCACCATTTTCCAACAGGTTTGCTCACTTCATGTCTCTGTGCCACAATTTCATAATTCTTGCAGTATTTCAAACATTTTCATTATTATTATATTTGTTATGGTGATCTTTAATCAGTGGTTTAGATTTGCTGAAAGCTAAGATGATGGTTAGCATTTGTAGCAATAAAGTACTTTTAACTAAAATTGCTTAATAAAGCAATAAAGATACATTTTTTTTAGACAGACTACTACTGCACACCAAAAGACTATAGTGTTAGCATACTTTTATATTTCACTGAGAAACCAAAAAATTCATTTGATTTACTTTATTGCAATGTTTGCTTTATTGCAGTAGTCTGGAACCAAACCCACAATATCTTCAGGGTATGCCTGTATAAAACACTAAATACAGGAATCATTAAGACTGTTAACAGAATAGATCACTTCCTCGGTGTTGTATGTCACTTGGAAATAAGTTAAAAGTTTATAAAATGCTTGGTGATTAACAGATATACACTAAATTATATTGTAAAAGGTAAACTTGATAAAAAAAAGGATTTAAAAGATTTTTAACAATGTAGACCCAGCTAATTTTGAAAATGCTCTAAATTTTATGGAGTATTTGCAAATAAGTTCAATATTAGTTTATCTCTAATCTTTTTAACATACTGGCAAAAATCAAATTTCAAGAACGCAAAGTAATGCATGCAACACATATCACTAGTGTCTACTCATGTAATTACTATCTCAAAACAAGATGCTTCTAGAATAAATTACTGAATATAAATGGTAAAATAAAGAACATACATTCTGTAACCTCTTTTTCTGTTGAAAAGCCCTTAAAATAGATTTAGTCGTGCTACAAGCTTAAAATTCAACATGAAGCCAATAAAGGAAAAAATATAAACCAAGTCTTAATATAAGGAAAAAGCAAGCAGGCTTATTCATCTTAGGTGTTTGACTAAGTCAGAGACCAATAAAAAGTAAGTACATAAAATTACCTAGCATAGTAACAAATGCTAACTGAACCTGAAACTTTCTTCTTTCAGAAAAAGATTTCTCAAACCAGGAAATCAACCAATCATGAGTTAAATCTCTAGAAAATACTTTATTGGCAGGGGAAATAATCACTACCTTTTTACTCCAAATTCTACTAAGTTTGGATGTCATATCATCATACAAAAAGACATTCCTTGTATGGAACAAGAATGAGAAAATCTGAATTCTAGTATTAGCTTCATCAATTTCTCTTTGGCCTTAATCTGTAAAATGAAGTGATTTATTTAGATGAGTTTTTAAAATGCACGCAGATCTAAAATTTCCTATTTTAAGTGCTCTGTGTGAAGGGAATCTATGTAGAAAAGCATACAATTACAGTTGATTTTTTCCATGTTTTCGTTTTTCTCCCACTTCATTGCTAGTACCTGTAACACCTATGTATTTTGGAGTTCAGGAATGGTATCTAAAATATCTGTTATTTGTGTTATTTAGTAATGACTACCACACTCAACTTTTATTTAAAGCTGCAATGTGAACTTGGTCAATTTAAGACAACTGAAGCACTTGGACAGGTCTTACTTTCCAAAATACAGGACATTAAATTTTCAGGTTAGCTATTAATTAGAACAGACTACTAGATGTGACCAATTTCACTGGAGCTCACTAAAAGCTGAAGTAAATGCACTTAGCCATTAACTTTAAAATCAGGATTTCTCAAATTTCAGAAATATGTCAAGCAACTTTTTCTTGTTAATAGACAGACTATATTGACAAAAATGTTATGAACTTATTTCCTGAAGTAATTTTTGGTTCAATCACATAAATAAATGTTTTCCAAATTCTGACTTATTGATTTGTGATACATATAAGAAACAGAGTCAGACAAAGTAAGTAAAACCCAAAAATTTCAGTTTCATACCAAAGTCAGTCTGGGAAAATTGCCACATTAACTAAAAATAGTTTTTCTGTTAACATAGGTTTCATGAGTCTACAATTAACATGTAGAGTGAAACGCTGTATAGTTACAAAGAAAAGAAAAATAAACTGACACTACTCTCCTGAAATCAATTTACTTTCTGGTTTTCATAATTTAAGGTTTTGTAATTAATTTTGTGGCTCCTATTTTCTGTACTGGTAGTCTTCCTCCCTTCCTGCCGCACTACTTCTAACCTATCTTTATAGTTTACTCACATATTCTCCATGCAGGATTCCAGGCATGTGATGATACATAGAGTTTACTTTAAGACAATCAGCAGAACTTTCTAAAAGTCCCAGCATCTCAAGACAGAAATTTTCTACTACCAAGTCCCAAATAAAATGAAATACAATAGAGTCCTGCTGAATCTAAATGACAAAAAATTCAATAATTTCTGAACCTAGGCTTGAAAATTAAAAGCTCCTCATTTGTTTTACTCGTAAATGAAACTGGGGACCAAACTTAAGACAATCAGGTCCTTCTACTCTTCCTGTTGCCTGAAACTTACATATGTTTGTTTATACAAGTTCCTTAACCTCTGTATGATTCGATTTCCTCACATGAAAGTAGCATCTGCACAGTCTAGGTCATGGCTATGACCAAATAAGTTTGAGAACTAGATTTATAATACATAAAATCTCATTAAAGTTTTTTTAAAACAAGAGTTTTTATAAAGAATTTTTTGAATTAGAACAGACTACCATATGTGACCAATCTGAATGTGTCAATGGCCAAACTATTAGTACATACTAAGTTTCTGCAAGTTTAGAGCTAAAGAAAGTATTTAAATTAATGAAATGTTTTAGAACCTTTCACTACAATTAACTAAAAATCCGCAAGCGTTTCCAAGGCTTGATAGCTACTTGTCAAAGCAGCCCCCTCTAAAATAAGACCAAGGCATATTAGCCTCACAATTCTGTGGAATAGATACACTGGCTCTAGTAATTCAACAAAGGAACTTGTGTTAAGTTATAATCTATACATAAAACTCCTTAAGATATATTAACAGCCCCCTTCTTACTCCACCCACCTCATAGACCAGCTGTAAGGTCATTCAATATTTTCATTTTGTTTTTACATCAGCAATTGAACATACCATGAGTGAACCAGAAATTTGAAAACTACAACTCTAATACTAACAAGTTTTATAGATAATACATATTTTTCTCATAATTTACATAAGTTGCTGAGTCTACTAGTAAGGTAATATTAAAAACCAACTAGTTCATATCAAATGATCAGACTTACCAAATTCATAACTGTTGAGGCTTACCAAATTATCCCCAGAAAAAAATGCTAATCAAGTGATGGGGAAAAATTATGTGGCTGCTGCTTATAAAAAGTAATTTATAAGTTGCTCTTAATATAAGTTTAACAAGTCAATTATATATTAAAATATATTTTGTCTCAAAACTAATTATCTTTCCAGTTTCCATAAGAGAATTAAAACACAGCTTAAGTAAAAAGCAGAAAAGAATAATTACAGCTTTCCTTTTAAAGAAGGTAACATAATACTTGGTGAACATCTGGGGAAGGCAGTACAGCACCAAGAAGACAAGTAATGAATGACTCTACAGCATCTTACTACACTGACGGACAATGACTGCAGTGGGGTGGGGGTGGGGGGCTTTATAATATGGATGAATTTTGAAACCACAATGTTACTCACATGAAACCTTTGTAAGAGTGTATATCAATGATACCTTAATTTAAAAAAAATAGTTGGTGAACATTAACTAAATGGACATTTTCCCAATCTTTCAAAGTTTAATTCTTGAAAAAACAAGAGTCAACTGGTACACTATTTCTTGTGTGATGGACAAGGGAATGACCACAAATGCTCTGCAGAACACTGGTGCATGACTAACACAAAGAGTAAGAGACAGTATGCATATTTATAAAGAACAGAAATAGGCTAAAGGATTTACATTGTTTTTATCAAAGAGTGCACATCAGAATCACCTAAGGAGTTTGAAAAGTAATTTATGTCCCCTCCCCTGCCCTACTTCAATTAATTGGTCAGGGATGGAACCTGGTCATCGGGTGCTTTCTGTAACACAACCAGATGATTCTAATGTATAGTCAAAGTTAAGATTTTCAGGATTAAGACTGGATGGGAAAGTAAAACAAATATTCAGTATTAAAACTCCCAAAGATGCTTGATACTAATAACCATACTCTTCAACTTCTTTCCAAAATTCTTACTGAGGCTCTACTATATGCCAAGTAGTAAATAAAAAGGGCTTGATGAGAAATGCCCACAAGAACTAGAACTAGAGAATTTATTTCTGGAGTAAGGACTTCACTTGTAAAGATCCTTGGGTGAGGAGGATCTTATGTTTTCAAATTACTCTCCATAGTTAACAAAGCACTGAATGACACAAAGTTACAAATGGCAGTAATATTCACAACTTTACAGTAATGTTCATTCGCTAAGAAATACACTTAATATTTATTAAACATAATTTATGTTTACCTAACACAGCAGACACTAAATTAAAAGTCTTGGTGGACTGATAAAAAAGGTTCTTAACTTGGGTTCTACAAATCCTCGTCTGTTGATCAAATACAGAGTGTGCAAGAACTTGGATGGGGAAAATATTACATCTTTATTTTCCTAGACTATATTTGAAAATCATTTCATTAATTAAAAATTTAAGCAACAAGCCATAGTGGTATTATCTGCACCTGTTATTTTGTTACCATTAGAAACCACAGATATTTTTGTTATCACTTCAGGTGCCTCAAATCTCAAGTTACCATTTATGTTCATTACAAGCTTAAAAATTACTATGTACCACTAGATGTTGATATGCACATCACTTAATTTCTTTGGTGCTTTAAAAACTGCATTCTAATATAATCATGTTCTCATAGCATATGTATTTAATTTTGCACAATTAAAATGTAACTGTGAGAAGGGGTTCACATGCGTCACCAGTGAGCCAAAGGGGTTCATGGCCCCAAAAAGGGTAAGAACACCTGGATCAGAGTATCAGAACATGGATTAGGTTGTTTGCAGATGGTAAAAGCACAGCATTTTAAGAATGGGGGAAAGCCTCAGAGCTTATTTAGTTGAAACTCCTGTTTTAGAGATAAAGAAATTGTGGTCTGGTGGGAGTAAGTGCAAGATCACACACACAGCTAATTAGCAACAGAGCCAGAGAAAACACGATCCAGGTTTTATGACTCACAATCCAAGGCTAAATCACCTTTGATGTACAAGGGCTACAAGAAAGAAAGACAGGCAAAGATAACTCTGCAAATACATGACGAATTACTGGGGAAAGCAATAAATTATTCAGGCAGAAGAACTAGTTTGAAAAAGAAAATGACAGGCTGAGGTGTTAACGCATTATTTAAAATAAATTCTGCAGCACATGCCAGCTCCAATGTTGAAGACTAATCAGAAAATAGGTGAGACTAACTTTGCATACTGAATGCACAGAAATATTCCAAATATTATGAAAATATATTGTCTCTCCCACTGTGCCTGAAACATGGAATTCTCGGTCTGTTTTCCCACTTTATACAGACATGGGTAAAGTAAAAATCTCACTTCCCTCTTATCTAAGGTAGTAGTACAATACCACAAGTCCAATATAATAATAAATATCACATGACAGCTGGCATCCAAGGAAACAACAGAAGGCAGGAAATGTTTTGGGCAAACTGGGGAGTCTGTGAGCTACCTGAAGAAAGTAGTTGCTGCTACTCAACTCTAGCTAAATCTTACCAAGAACACCGTCAATCTGCAATTCTACATGAAACAAAAGTATCCTTCAAAAATGAAGGTAAAGTAAATAGAGTTTCTGATGAAATCAAACTAAGGTAATTCACAAGCAGACCTGCTCTACAGAAAGGAAATTTCTTTGGACAAAGGGAAATAATGCCAGCAGGAAACAGAATTCAAGAATGAAGACAACAAAAATGGCAAATATGTAGGTATATACAGTATACCAAGAGTTAGCAAACTTTTTCTGTAGAGAGCCAACCAGACAATAAATACTCTATCTAGGCTTTTCAGGCCAGTCTCCATTGTAACTAATCAATTCTGCATTGTAGCAAAACATAAGTCACAGACAATACATAAATTAACAGATTTGGCTATATTACAATGAAATTTTATTTACAAAAGCAGATGGCTGGCTGGGTTTGCTCTACAGTCTTAAGTCTTCTAATCCCTATGGCAGACTGTTCTATTCTTCTTAAATTCTTTAATACAAAAAATAAGTTAATGCAAAATTTACTTTGTTGTCTGAAGGGGTATTCAAACCATGTAGATGTAATACACAAAAAAGGAAAAAGAGAAGATAGAGCTTTAGGAATAAGATTTCTTTATTTCACTGGAATTAAATTAGTATAAGTCTAAAACAGATCTGATAAGCTTAGACACAATGGTAAGCCTTAGTACAACTAAGAAAGTAATACAAAAGAATATACTGAAAATATCACTAAATTAAAATATTACACTAGGAAAAAAAATCTCTTGATACAAATGAAAGCAATAAAAGAGGATAAAAGAATAAGACATAAAAACATACAGAAAACCAAGCAAAAGGCAGGCACACATTCAACATCAATAGCAATATTAAATGTAAATGATTAAACAATTCAAAGAAAAGGCAGTGTCAGACTGCAAAAAAAATAAAAATAAAAAACTAGATACTATCTACAGGAGCAAAAATGCAAGTAAGTTGAAAGCAACAGGGTGAAAAAAGATACATCATTAAATAGTAACTAAAAGAATGCTGGAGTGGCTACACTAACTTCTCGCATAACAGACTTTAAAAACAGTATTACAGATAAAGATAAACGTTTTATTATAATAACTGGGTTAATCATCAGGAAAACAGAACTAAAAACATATCATTCGAATAGTAGAGCCCCCAAATAAAGAAGCAAAAACTGAAAGAACAAGAGAGAAACAGCCAATTCAACATCAGTAGTTGGGAGACTTTAATAACCTACCTTCAACAATGGATGCAACAAGATAAACAAGTCCATAGTAGACACAAGATCAATTAACCCAATAGAAGACTTCAAAACAATATAAAAACTAGATCTGACAAACACACACAGAACACTAAACAACAGCAAAATACATGTTCTTCTCAAATACAAATTGAACATTATCCAGGATAAGCATATGCTAAGTTACAAAGCAAGCCTTAATAATCTTAAAAAGACTAAAATCTTACATACAAAGTATGGTCCCCAACCAAAAAGAAATGAAATTAGAAATAATGACAAAATGAAATTTAGGAAATTCATAATCATGTGGAAATTAACACACTTCTAAATAACCAATGGGTAAAGGGGGAGGAAATCAAAGGAAATAAAATATTTGGGGAAGAATGGAAACAAAAATAAGAGGTACTAACATTTATGGGGTGCAGTGAAAGCAGAAATTTATAGTTGTAATGTAAAATATCTACATTTATAAAGATGTCAAATCAGGAATTTAACTTTCTACCTTAAGAAACAAGAAAAAAGATGAGCAAACTAAACCACTGGCAAACAGAAGGAAATAAAAGTTCAGAAATGCATGGAATAGAAAAAGACAGAAAAAACATCAAGAGCCAAAGTTGATTATCTAAAGATAGAACTGACAAACTGAGCTAAACTGCCCAAGAAAGAAAAAATAGAGACAAGATTTTAAGTATTTAAATCTGGAAGGAAAAAGGACACAATACCAAACTTACAGATACAGAAAAGCTTAGGAAGGAAAAATATGAATCACTGTATGCTAACAAATTAAATAACTAGATGAAGTAGACAAATTCCTAGAAAGTCAGAAACCAAAACTGACTCAAGAAGAAATAGATAATCTGAGTAGACCTGTAACAAGTGAAGATACTGAATTACTAATTTTAAAACTTCTCAGAGGGAAGATGCCAGACACAGATGACTTCACTGGTAAAATCTACCAAGCATTTAAAGAAAAAAATATCCATTCTTCACAAATTTTTCCAAAACATAATAGTACAAGGAACTTTTCCTAATTCTTTCTAAGAGGCCATTATTATACTGATACATCAACAATATCACAAGAAATGAAAACTACAGATTAATATTTTATGAAAAAAGGCACACACAAAAAGCCCCAACAAAAAAAGAGGAAACCAAATCCAGCAATGTATGAAGGGATTATATAAAGTAACCAAGTGCAAGACCTGTTTAACATCCAAACATTAAACAAGGGGCAATTAGGCAAACACCATATTAAGAGAAGTATCACATGACTATCTCAACAGATACAGAAAAAGCATTTGAGAAAAATCCAACAGGCCCTCATGATAAAAACAGAATAGAAAGGAATTTCCTCAAATGGATAAAGGGCATCTAGAGAAAAACTACAATAAGCCTGTCCATTCTTACCACTTTTTTTCAAAATTGTACTTAGATGTTGAAAGGGTCTATGCAGAACAATTATACAAGAAAATGAAATACACACAGGTTGGAGAGTCAGAAGTAAAACTGTATTTCCAGATGGCATGATCTTGTATCTAGAAAATCCTAAGGAAATTACTAAAAAACTAGGTGAACAAGTGGGTTAGGGGCACAGGCCCACAAGCAGTCAAAAATCCACATATAATTCTTGATGCCCAAAAAACTTAATTATAAATAGCCTACTGTTGACTGGAAGCCTTAACAACAACATAAGCAGTTTGATTAACATATATTTTGAATGTTACATGCATTAAATGCCATACAATAAAAGTAAGCTAGCGAAAAGAAAATGTTACTGAGAAACTCCATTTACAGTACTTCACAGAATTTACTGAAACAAAAATATGCGTATAAGCACATCTATGGAGTTCAAGGGTCAACTATATTAGATTTTATAGCTTTCTGATAGTTTACTTTAATAATAGATTTTATAACATAATAAAGGAGCTCAGCAAAGTTGCAAGATACAAAATACATATGCAAAAATCAACTGCTATATACTGATAAACAATCCAAAAATGAAATTAAGAAAACAATTTCATTTATGAAGCATCAAAGAAAATAAAATACTTAGGAGTAAGGTTAGCAAAAGAACTACAAAATTCATACTCCGAAAACTACAAAACACTGAAAGTAATGATGAACTGTATA
Organism: Manis pentadactyla; assembly: GCF_030020395.1. Classification (NCBI taxonomy): domain Eukaryota; kingdom Metazoa; phylum Chordata; class Mammalia; order Pholidota; family Manidae; genus Manis; species Manis pentadactyla. The sequence continues at coordinate 62,343,214 of NC_080028.1, read as the reverse complement.
AATGGAAAGTCATTCCATGTTCACAGATTAGGGTATTAAGATGGCAATACTCCCCAAACTGATCTACCAATTCAACAACCCCTATCAAAATTCCACCTGGTTTCCTTGAAGAACCTGACAAGCTAATCCTAAAATTCACATGGAAGTTCAAGGAACTCAGACTCACAAAAACCATCTTGAAAAAGAAGAACAAAGTTGGAGGACTCATACCTCCCAGTTTGAAAATTTGACATGGTAAATAATCAAGACTTACTGCATAACAGACATATAGATCAAAAAAACAGAATTGACTCTAGAAATAAACCCTCACATTTTATGATCATTTTATTTCAGGTGGATTATTTAGTGTGGAAGGACAGTCTTTTCAACAAATGATGCTGGGACAACTGGATATCCACATGTAAAAGAATCAAGTTGGACCACTTTTCTCAAACCATATACAAAAATTAACTGAAAAGTCTACAGGCACACACCTGATCATCTACATTTGCTCTCTTACAACACTAAACTATGTTTTCTACCTTTATCTTGCATCTACCTACCACTTTAGCATTTTATTAAAAATAATAATAATAATAATAACAATAATAAAGGGAGAAATGTGGGATCCACATATAAATCAAGTATAAAAATCAAACGAATATTCATATTTGACCTGATTGTTTATAGTTCATAATGCATGATCAAAACCGAAAGTTTCTGTGATGACTGCCCTTGTACTGTTTACCATGTAAGAACTTATTCACTATGTAAGAATTTGTTCACCATGTAAGAACTTGTTCGTTATGCTTCAGGAGATTGGAGACTGACGAGAATTAGACTTGGGGTGGATTAATGATTGTGCATCGAGCATTAACTCCCCTATACAGAATTTTATTGTTGTTAACAACCATTTGATCAATAAATATGAGAGATGCCCTCTCAAAAAAAAAAATACAAATGGAAAAAAAAAATTAACTGAAATGGCTCACAGATACAAACAGATGAGCTAAAACTATAAAACTCTTAGAAAAAATAACAATAAATCTTCATAACCATAAGTTAGGCAACACCATCTTCAACATGATGGCAAAAGTAGAAGTAACAACAAAGTTGGATTTCGTCAAAATTAAAAAATTTTATGCCACAACGATACTATTAAAAAAGTGAAAAGAAAACCCAGAGAATGGGAGAATATACTTGAAAATCACATATCTAGCTAGGAATTTGTACCTACAATATATAAAGAACTCTTACAACTCATTATTAAAAAGTCAAACTAATTTAAAAATAGGTAAAGGATCTAGATCTGAACATTTTTCCAAACATATACAAATAGCAAAATATGTATACAAAATAAGTTAGTGTCATTCATCACCAGGAAAATGGAAATGAAAAATTTCAATGATACACATGATACACAGCAGGATAGCTATAATAAAAAAGACAAAACAATAACTCTTGGTCAGCATTTGAAGAAACTGAAACTCTCATATACTGCTGGTAGAAATGTAAAATGGTACAGTTGCTTTGGACAACAGTATGGCAATCCAAGGGGTTAAACATAGTGTCACCATATGACAATACTATATATATATTATGGACAGAAATGAAAACATATGTCCACAAAATAACTTGTACACAAATGTTCATAGCAGCATTATCCATACTAGTCAAAATATAGAAACAACCTAAATGTCCACCAACTGTTATATATGTAAATAAAATGGGGTGTATCTACACAATGGAATATTCTTTAGCACTAAAAAGAATGAGATAGAGATAAATGCTTCAATGTGTTTATCTCTGTAAACATTATGCCAAGTGAAAGAAACCAGTCACAGAACACTGCATATTCAGCTTATATGAAATGTGTAAGATAGGCAAATGTACAGAAACAGAAAATACACCTGCGGCTGTCCAAGGTAAGGGTTGGAAGGAAATGGGGAAGCCCTGTTCAAGGATGCTATGATTTCTTTTTGGCATGGTAAGTTTCCTGAAACTGATTGTTGTGATGGTTGCAAACTCTGTGAATATACTAAAACCCACTGACTGAATTGCATACCTGAAATGGGTGAGTTAATGTATGGTATGTGAATTATAGCTCAATTAAGTTATTACATAAAAAAGTATCAGAGTAATCTACCATACTAACAGATTGAGTTAAAAAACAAATGATCATATCAACTGATACAGAAAAATTATTTTCAGCACTGACTCATCAAAACTTTCTGTGAATTAGGAATAGAACAGAATTTCCTTGATTTGACAAACTTCTATCATACTTAATGGTGAAAGACTGAATTCTTTCACACTTTAATATTACAAATAAAGCAAGATGTCACAGGCAGTGCAAAGACATAAGAAAAATAAACAAAGGGCATACAGACTGGAAAGACAGAAATATGAAATCTTCCCCATTTGCAGATGACATGGAATGCCTGAGTAAAATATTCAAAATAATCTGCAAAAAACCTCCCAGAACTACTATGTGAGTTTTGTAAAGTCACAAGCAAGATTAAGGTATGAAAAAATCTTAGCTGGTACAGCTCCAAATAGTTCCCTCAAAATGAGATATTTAGACATAAATACGAGATACACAGTTATAAATCTAACAAAATATGTAGGACTTGTATGCTGAAAACAACAAAACACTGATGAATCAAATCAAAGAACTAATTAAATGAAAAGACATACCATGTCCAAGGATTGGAAAACTCAATATAACTGATGTAAACTCCATCCTAACTGATCTAGAGATCAATCCAATACAATGACAATCAAAATCCCAATGGTTTTTTTATGAATAAGAAAACAGGTTTCCATTAGTCATTAGGGAAATCCAAATTAAAACCACAATGAGCTCAAACTCATTAGAATGGATATATTCACAAAAAAGACAGTATCAAGTGTTGGAGAGGAAGTTGAAAAACTGGATCCCTCATACACTACTGGCAGGACTGTCACACTATTCTAGGTCCTGGAGATGAAGATAGGATACCAAATTAAATAAGGAAGGCAGGGTATCTGCTTCAAATAATTTTCATTTACCAATGTTCGGATAACAAATAACAGAAATGATTTTTGATAGTGATAATACTAAGCCAGACAGAGCATATTACAACAGTAATGAGGAACTGCAAGAGGCATAGTAGATAAAAGTAATCAGGAATAACCTTTCTGAGGTTACAACTGATAAGGAATTCAAAAGATGAGATGGTTTTATATATCTCTCTGTATACACATAAATATAACATTATATACATATAAAGACCTGTTCAATAAGGATTCAAAAGTATTTTACTGTTTATCATTTTATTAATGGTTTTTCTATCTTTATTAAACACATGTAACTATCAACAAGGGATTCTAAACTCCAGATGATGACCACTATTGTGACCATAAATTGACAAATTTCTTATGAAAAGCCAAGAACACTAATTTTAATTAGCCTGTTCATTCTCATTCAAAGTAGAAATTTTTATTAAGTTTGGTTTTTGGGAATACTGAAGTAACAAAGCACTGCTATTGTCAAGGACCCCCTTGCAGTCTAAGGCACTCAGGATTAAGAACCATAAGCCTAAATAAAATATTTCTAGTTTATATGAATGCCTAAAAACTGAACACTAGTTTTTAGAGATCTTACTTTAACTCATTTTTTTATATCTTCAAAAGCATAACCTACACTGCCAGATTATCCCATTTTCATTATCTCCTATCTCCTATAAACCCATTTAATCTCCCCTTTGTACTTGTTCTACTAATTTCTATCTTCTACACTATATACTTTCAGACTGAGTGATCCTTCTTCCTGTTTTCATCTAATAACTTTTCTTACTAAATGTGTGGTTTCAGTATGCTTGCTTTAACCAGCTACTGATAAGACAATAAATCAATTACTGACACTGAAAAATTTACAGAAAAAAACGTGACATATTGGCAAACAGCATAATTTTGCAGCTGAAGAGAAACACCAAAAGAAAGCCTTCAAAATTTAGTATCCTTACGCTAAATTTTCTACATACCATACACAAGCAGCAAAACCTATTGTATGAACATTTAAATTTTCTTTCTAAAGGTCAGGTCTAGTTTGATACAAGTATAATCAGAAGTCACTTAAACCATATCAGTATTTATGGTTAAAACATAAACTTTAATAACTTTTTAGTTATTTAGTTAAGTTAAAAACTGTCTTCTGGTCACAAGCATATACTACTGATTTAATCTGCTAAAAACCACATTAACTGTCCTCAGCTCCAAGGCTAAATAACATCAATACATTCCACAAGCATACAAACATTTATACAGTACTTAAATACCAGGGACTAAACTCAACAGGGGATTTAGTGGGGTTGGGGGGAATATTAACAATCTCAAAAGCGCACAGTGAGGCATGTCCTAAGAGAGTGTCGGTATTAGTAGTTTTAAAGTTTGTTGAATGAATAAATGGTATGTGGAAAGCACCTACTACAGAATCCGACTCAATTAAATGGTAGTTTCCTGATTGCTTCTCCACTAGCATATTACTCTTTGAAATAATTATCCACCGATAATGAAGAGTTGGGATTACTGTTGTTTTTTTATTCTTTGTGTTTAAAATAAGCCTTTTAAGCTGTTAAGATAGTATGTTTTATGAATTACAACTTTAATTAGTAGAAACCTAAAATTTTGTGACTGAAAATAAACTAATCAAGACCTAAAAGTAACCACTTTCAGTAACTGAAACTTTTAATAAGCATAAACATTGTTTCTTTCAACCACTAATGGATACTAATAATAAATATACCCGCAACTATGGGTAGATACAATTGTATTAGTAGATAAAAAGCAGACACTAAACAATTTCAATCAAAATCACTACTGAATTGCACTACCATTTTACAACCCTAATCTGACCCTGGAGACAGTTACAGAGAAGTACACAATTGTCAAAACTCACGGTAAAGGACACTTAAATGGGTGCCTTGTATTATACATAAACTTCCTTGACAAAGTTGACTTAAGAATGATAAGAAAAGCCCTTGGGGAAAAAATAAGAATGGTAGTAGTTCCTATAGGCATCAAATTGAAAATGGGCATTACCATGAGAAAAAGCAAAATATTCACACGAGATACATGTAGAATACATTTTTAAAATATCTTCCTGAAAGATTTAAGTAAGTTACTGTAATAATATTAGTAAGAAATCAGTAGGATTAGCTTACTTGGGCTTAACTGTCCTGTCCTTTCACTTCACAATTTAATTCACCCACCTCAAGTTTCCTCACTAGTAGTAGTTTTTCCACAATGAATTTAAATCATATATAAACTTTCAAATGTTTTTATATATATAAAATATATATATAAATCATATTTTTATTAAGGTATTATTGGTATGTACTCTAATGAAGGTTTCACACGAAAAAACCATGTGGTTACTACACCCATATTATCAAATCCCCACCCATACCCCATTGCAGTCACTGTCCATCAGTGTAGTAAGATGCCATAGATTCACTATTTGCCTTCTCTGTGCTACACTGTCTTCCCTGTGACCCCTCACATCATATCTATTAACATAATGCCCCTCAACCCCCTACCCCCACCCTCCCACATTCCTCCCCTTTGGTAACCGCTAGTCCCTTCTTGGAGTCGGTGAGTCTGCTACTGTTTTGTTCCTTCAGTTTTGCTTCGCTGTTATACTCCACAAATGAGGGAAATCATTTGACACTTGTCTTTCTCCTCCGGGTTTATTTCACTGAGCATATCATCCAACTCTGTCCATGGCTTTTACAAATGGCAGCATTTTCTTTCTTTCTTATGGCTGAATAATATTCCATTGTGTGTCTGTACCACTTCTTTATCCATTCATCTACTGATGGACACTTAGGTCGCTTCCATATCTTGGCTATTGTAAATAGTGCTGCAATATACATAGGGGTGCATATGTCTTTTTGAATCTGAGAGGTTGTATTCTTTGGGTAAATTCCAAGGAGTGGGATTCCTGGGTCAAATGTTATTTCTACTTTTAGTTTTTTGAGGAACTTCCATATTGCTTTCCACAATGGTTGAACTAGCTTACATTCCCACCAGCAGCGTAGGAGGGCTCCCCTTTCTCCACATCCTCACCAGCATTTGTTGTTCTTAGTTTTCTCAAAGCTGGCTATCCTTATTTGTGTGAGGTGATATCTCATTGTGGTTTTAATTGGCATTTCCCTGATGACTTGTGATGTGGAGCATCTTTTCATGTGTCTGTTGGTATCTGAATTTCTCCTTTGGAGAATTGTCTCTTCATATCCTCCACCCACTTTTTGATTGGGTTATTTGCTTTTTGGGAGTTGAGGCAAGTGAGTTCTTTATATATTTAGGATGTTAACCCTTTGTCAGATATGTCATTTACAAATATATTCTCCCATACGCTAGGATGCCTTTTTGTTCTGTTGATGGTGTCCTTTGCCTTACAGAAGATTTTTAGTTGGATGCAGTCCCATTTGTTCATTTTTGCCTTTGTTTCCATTACTCAAGGAGATACATTCAGGAAAAAGTTGCTCATGTTTATATTCAGATTTTTGTCTATGTTGTCTTCTGTAAGTTTTATGGTTTCATGACTTACATTCAGGTCTTTGATCTGCTTTGAGTTTACTTTTGTGTATGGTGTTATACAATAATCCAGTTTCATTCTCTTGCATGTAGCTGTCCAGTTTTGCCAACATCAGTTGTTGAAGAGGCTGTCATTTCCACATTTTATGTCCATAGTTCCTTTATCATATATTAACTGACCGTATATGGTTGGGTTTATATCTGGGCTCTCTAGCCTGTTCCATTGGTCTATTTTTCTGTTCTTGTGCCAGTACCAAACTGTTGTGATTACAGTGGCTTTGTTGTAGAGCTTGAAGTTGGGGAGTATAATCCTCACAGCTTTATTTCTCCTTCTCAGGATTCTTTTGGCTATTCAGAGTATTTTGTGGTTCCACATGAATTTTAGAACTATTTGCTCTAGTTCATTGAAGAATGCTGTTGATATTTTTACAGGAATTGCTTTGAATCTGTAGATTCCTTTAGGCAGGATGGCCATTTTAACAATTCTTCCTACCCATGAGCAAGGGATGTGTTTCCATTTATTGGTATCTTTAATTTCTCTCATGAGTGTCTTGTAGTTTTAAGGGTATAGGTCTTTCACTTCCTTGGTTAGGTTTATTCCTAGGTATTTTATTCTTTTTGATGCAATTGTGAATGGAATTGTTTTCCTGATTTCTCTTTCTGCTAGTTCATCATTAGTGTATAGGAATGCAACAGATTTCTGTGTATTAATTTTGTATCCTGCAACTTTGCTGAATTCAGATATTAAATCTAGTAGTTTTGGAGTGGATTCTTTAGGGTTTTTATGTACAATATCATGTCATCTGCAAACAGGGACAGTTTAACTTCTTCCTTGCCAATCTGAATGCCTTTTATTTCTTTGGGTTGTCTGATTGCCGTGGCTCCAGGACTACGTTGCATAAAGTGGAGAGAGTGGGCATCCTTGTCTTGTTCCCAATCTTAAAGGAAAAGCTTTCAGCTTCTCGCTGTTAAGTATAATGTTGGCTGTGGGTCTGTCACATACGGCCTTTATTATGTTGAGGTACTTGCCCTCTATCCTCATTTTGTTGAGAGTTTTTATCACGAATGGATGTCGAATTTTGTCAAATGCTTTTTTGGCATCTATGGAGATGATCATGTGGTTTTTGTCCTTCTTTTTGTTGATGTGGTGGATAACATTGGTGGATTTTCTAATATTGTACCATCCTTGCATCCCTGTAATAAATACTTGATCATGGCGGATGACCTTTTTGATATATTTTTAGAATAGGTTTGCTGATATTTTGTTGAGTATTTTTGCATGTATGTTCATCAGGGATATTGGTCTGTAATTTTCTTTTTTTGTGGTGTCCTTGCCGGGTTTTGGTATTAGAATGATGCTGGCCCACCTCTTTACTATTTTAATCTTAGTCTTATTTCTATTCTTAGTAGTATTGTGAATGAAGGATATGAACAGAAAACATGTGAAACATGAATTATACAATATAAGATCCACTCTTCAGAAAAAAAATACCAATTTTTAAAATTGTTAGTTCTTGCTCTCAAAATTTAGAGTAACTGTTTTACAACAATACTCAGTACCACTGACTATTAATAAAGTGAAAAAGATGATTCACACTTAGCTAGTAAGAACATACAACTACAAAGCCCTGGTGTAAGAGAAAAAAGGAATATTAAAATCTTTGAAAAATAACCTTTCCATACATTCAATACACATTTGTCAGATGCCATATGACACAATATACATTAGTAAACAACATAGTTTGTCCTTCTCATGATGTGTTGGTGGAATGAGAGACTAATTGTTAAAATAATGACCAATTCTGATAGACACTTTGGGGAATGAGGCCTACTTAAGAAAGGATAGATGGGGAAAGTTGCTCTAATAGGTATCCTGTATGCTATAGGCTGTGCTAAATGCTATACATAAATAGTCATTTACTTCTCCTAACAACTCTATCAGATAAGTATATATCATAATTAAAACTATTTTATAGGAGAGGACACTAAAGTTTGAAAATAATTTTGACTAAGGACACAGCAATTCATTAATAAGCACTGGAGCTTTCCAATATAAGAGTTAGTTCTAAAGATGTAAGGATCCTCCAATACTCTAAAATAATAATTATACTTACAGAAATGTTTTCTAGAGAAATAATCAAATGCATGTACAAAAACTACAGTGCTATTTATGAGTGAAAAATCAACATAAAAGTTCAACAGTAAGGAATGGTTAAATCAGTTATGCTCTGGCCATTAGTTTCATGCTCTGGATAAGTATTAAATGACACTGGAAAATGCTAGTAAATTTATTTTTTTAAGGATACAGTACAAATCAATACAGTCTAATTTCTCTATTACAAAATATGGGAACTGTAGTTGTATTTGGATGTTTTTCTTCTTTTTTAACACTTTCCTGCACTTTCTAAATTTTCCACATTACTGTGTACTACTTTAATAGCAAGAGAAAAACAAGAGAGACCGTGGTGCTTTCAAACACACACTCACAGACACACACACACCAGATAATGTGATAATGTTTGCCCAGGTTAACAGTGCTCTAGTTTGTTTAACAGCAAATTATTTTAATTTTCTTCTTTTCCTCTGTATTTTCCACTTTTTAAAAAAATAGTAAGTGTATGCTCTTACTACTTTTTACCACAGGCTTCTTCAGCACATGGCCTAACATATGCTTCATATAAAAATTTAAAAACCAATACATAATAGCACTACTTCCTTGGTATGCTGCAATAATATATATCTATTGTGAAGGATCCAAAATTACAAAATAGATAAGCTATAAGGAAATCATTCCTTTTACAAGAGACTTCCATTTAAAATAAAATTAAACTTCTCAACATATGAATCTGAATAACGTTAGAAATCAAAGGAACTTTTTTTTATTAAGGTATCATTGATACATTCTCATATGAAAGTTTCACATGAAAAACAATGTGGTTACTACATTTACCCTTATTATCGAGTCCCCCCATACCCCTTTGCAGTCACTGTCCATGAGTGTAGTGCCACAGAGTCACTACTTGTCTTCTCTGTGCTACACTGTCTTCCCAAGATCCCCCCACACCATGTGTACCAATCATAATACCTCTCAATCCCCTTCTCCTCCCTTCTCCACCTACCTTTCCCCATCCCTCCCCTTTGGTAACTGCTAGTCCCTTCTTGGATTCTTTAGTCTGCTGTTTTGTTCCTTCAGTTTTACTTTGCTGTAATACTCCACAGATGAATGAATCATTTGGTATTTGTCTGTCTTTGCCTTACTTATTTCACTGAACATAATATCCTCTATCAATTCATGTTGTTGCAAATGGTAGGATTTGTTTCTTTCTTATGGCTGAATAGACGTACCACCTCTTCTTTGTGCATTCATCTACTGATGGTGGACACTTAGGTTGCTTCCATATTTTAGCTACTGTAAATAGTGCTGCAATAAACATAGGGATGCCTATGTCTTTTTAAATCTGTGATCTTGTTTTCTTTCGGTAAATTCCTAGGAGTGGAATTCCTGGGTCAGCTGGTATTTCTATTTTTAGTTTATTGAGGAACCTCCATATTGCTTTCCACAATGGCTGAACTAGTTTACCTTCCCACCAGCAATGTAGGAGAGTTCCCCGTTCTCTGCATCCTTGCCAGCATTTGTTGATCCTAGTCTTTTCAATGTTGGCCATCATAACAGGTATGAGGTGTTATTTCATTGTGGTTTCAATTTGCATTTCCCTGATAATGAGCAATGTGGAGCATCTTTTCATGTGCCTGTTGGCCATCTGAATTTCTTCTTTAGAGAATTGCCTGTTCATATCCTTCACCAATAATCAGGTTATTTGTTTTTTGGGTATTGAGGCATGTGAGTTATTTATATATTTGGGATGTTAACACCTTGTCGGATATGTCATTTACAAATATATTCTCCTATACTGTAGGATGCCTTTTTGTTCTGCTGATGGTGTCCTTTGCTGTACAGAAGCTTTTTAGCATGACTTAGTCCCATTTGTTCATTTTTTATTTTGTTTCCTTTCCTCGAGGAGATATGTTCAGGAAAAAGTTGCTCATGTTTATATTCAAGAAATTTTTGCCTATGTTTTCTTTTAAGAGTTTTATGGTTTCATGACTTACATTGAGGTCTTTGATCCATTCTGAGTTTACTTTTGTGTATGAGGTTAGACAATAATCCAGTTTCATTCTCTTGCATGTAGCTGTCCAGTTTTGCCAACACCAGTTGTTGAAGAGGCTGTCATTTCCCCATTGTATGTCCATGGCTCCTTTATTGTATATTAATTGACCACATATGCTTGCGTTTATATCTGAGCTCTCTATTCTATTCCATTGGTCTATGGGTCTGTTCTTGTCCCAGTACCAAACTGTCGTGATTACTGTGGCTTTGTAATAGAGCTTGAAGTTGGGGAGCATAATCCCCCCCCAGTTTTATTCTTCCTTCTCAGGATTGCTTTGGCTATTCGGGGTCTTTTGTGGTTTCATAAGAATTTTAGAACTATTTGCTCTAGTTTCTTGAATAATGTTGTTGGTATTTTGATAGGGATTGCACTGAATCTGCAGATTGCTTTAGGCAGGATGGCCATTTCGTCAATATTAATTCTTCCTATCCATGAGCATGGGATGTATTTCCATTTATTGGTATCTTCTTAAATTTCTCTCCAGAGTGCGTTTAGTTTTCAGGGTATAGGTCGTTGACTTCCTTCAGCAGGTTTATTCCTAGGTTTTTTATTCTTTTTCATGCAATTGTGAATGGAATTGTTTTCCTGATTTCTCCTTCTGCTAGTTCATCATTAGCGTATAGGAATGCAACAGATTTCTGTATACTAATTTCGTATCCTGCAACTCAAAGGAACTTTAAACTGTTCTTTTTCTGTGCCACTTCATAAAATGAAAAATACAAACTATTTCTGAAATAGCGTTAAAACTGACAGCCTAATTTTGTAAAAGCAAAAACACACATCTTTGTAATGCCTTGAGATTTCAGCATGTGCATTATTTGTCCAAGGTACGCATAAGCAATTAAAAATATAAGCCATTTAACCATACAGTTTAGCATATAGGCTCTATTCTGAAGAACTAATTCCCTAGCTACCTCTAGTTAATTTAAGCAAATTAAGCAAAATGCCTTTGGTATTGAAAACTTTTCTAAAATGTGCTTAAAAATTATCTTTTTTCTTAGAGTAGTAAACCTAACTGACATAAAAGCTGATGCCTAAGCATACTGCTGTGCCTGACAATCATTATAAAAAATTAGAGAGGCATATCTTGACCAGGAGTCTGCATATCTCCTACAAGCTTATTTTATAAGTTTCGTACTGTAAATACAGGTCCTAAAAGTAAGTTTAAGATATGAGTGAGTTGTCTTTGTTACATTTTTAATTATCTGCCTTAGTTAATATGAAAAAATGAAGGAGCCACCTGACTATTTGGAGTAGCAAGATGCCAGTTTCTAGAATTTTAGTACATGGTTTTAAAAGGAAAAAGTATTTTAGCTGAAAGCAGCTCTTCTATTATAGTATGAGATCAAATAATCAGCAGACCTCACAAGCATAATGAGTAACTAGATTTTACAAGGGAGATGGTAAAAGCAGTGCCTTTCTCTTCAATACACAACAATCATTCTCCAAATTCACTGCTCTGTGCTTTACTTTCCTTACTTTGCTAGTGCAGCTACTTACTACAGCACTATTCTGCTTTCCTTATATGGTATTTAATGCTTCCAAATGCTTAGAACCCAGGCGATCTTACAGATATAAGGGCATGGAAAAAAGAGTACAAGTTATTCACACACATTACACAGATAAAGAATACATACTAATTTCAAATTACTGCATTGACATTCTCAATTCTGTAAGTGTAATTCTAAATAAATGAACTTCATTTGTAGGGAAAAACAGGCATGGCACTCACAAAAAAATGTCAGGCTAACAATGATAAAAAGCACACAAATAAAGTTACAAAAAATGGGAATAACCCAAAGAATATTTATGATCTTTTATCTTTAATGAAGATGAGGGAGACTTCCTGTTATACATACATCCACACAGAAAGTATCAGGACTTCTGCAGGCAAAAACATGTACTATATGGCCTAATATGATGAACATAGCAGACTCATTTTTCCCACTCTCCCCACCACACCCTTGCTATAAGTCCAATAAGCCAGATACTTAATTAAATTAAAGGGCAAACCATGTAAATGCAACAATACCACAAGATAAAATGAATGAATGAAAAGATGAATTCCACAACTTAAGAACTACTGGTTTCATCACAACCACTAGTGAAGGGGAGTCATTACTGTATTTTCACATGCTTTATAGGTAACCAAACACTTTTGTTTTCATTATCTCAATTCTCATCAGCAACATTAGGAAGTATAAGTGACTAAAAAGCTGAGTCTTTTTAATACTAATTGATTTGCCCACGCACACAGCTAATAAATTCATGGAGCCCAGATAAAAACCCCTCTTCTCAATCCAAGTGTAGTAGTCTTCCCAAATAAAATGTTATCTTGCCACTAAATATATGAGCATATACTCAAAGGTAAATAAATGATCTGACTTTCTCTTTCAAAAAATAAATTATGGGTGCTATGGTAAGTATTTCCTCTGAACTTCCTCCAGAATACTCAATATTTACTCTGCATAAAGGAAAAGAAAGGGGAATCAACACTGCTAAGAAACTATTGTCAGGTGTTTCAGATGATTGTTATTTAACCCTCTAAATATGCCTATGAGAAAATATTAATTCATTTTAAGGAAATGGAAACTGAGGCATAGAGAAGAAACTAACTACAGGTAACTCGACATACTCAGGTTACATGTATAGACACAAGTCTGTCTGAGTTCTAAGCCAATGTTCTCCCCTTTAGATTTATCCATTTAACAAAGAAATTACTAAATGTCTACTATGTGCTATGCACCATGCCCAATGCTTCAAACAGAGCAATTCTAAAATGTATGTTATTCAAAACACTATACCTGCACTGAACACAATGTCATCTAAACAAGTCTTGGTAGGAAAAACATGCGTAGGCTCTAAGAACAAAACTGCATCCTTCTTGTTTATGCAAACTTGATACAAAAGAAAAGCATAGTGCATGCACCCCGTGAAATAAATTGTGGCTAATTCTCATTTGCCTCAGAAGCTCATCTAAGCAGAAAGTCCCACTCCAAAAACAAAACAAAACAAAACTCCCAATGAGCCTCTATTCCTTATGTCAACTCTAGTCAACTTTGTTAGGTATCCACATTTTTCAAATGAGAAAACTGAAGTTTAGGCAAGAGAGCTAATTAGAAGCAGTAGAATTGTTATTCCAACCCAGGCTAGCTAGTACCAGAGACTTCCAAATCACTTTTCTTGTCATTGTAAATTTCATACACAATGTAACTCTTCAATAGGAAATAGTTATAATCAGGTCCATTTTATTCAGCCAAAAAGGAACTAGACAATTAGGCAACTTGGGCAGCTCCAAGTCATCATGGTTCAATCACTGACTTTTGCAATGAAAAAGTGGTATATAATGCACACTACCAAAGCTGTAATTTGCTCAAACTGAATTCTTAGGGAATCAATTCTTTTTATTTAAAACATTCATTTGGGCCTGTGTGTGTGTGTGTGTGTGTGTGTGTGTGTATGTGTGTGTGTGTGTCAGAATAAATAATGCTAGCAAACTGAAATAAATGCCTGTTACATAGTTTTTTGAATGACACACATACATCTTAGCACTGTAAAATAAGGACTTCCAGTAACATAAGACAAGTTTCCCCTGCTATTTGAAAGTAGAACATTGCTATGAAACCTCGTGTAAACCAAAATGGCATTAAGAAAAGCAATTACCATTAATTTAAATGGAAAAAGTTTTGAGCATTCCCAGACCCAAAAAATAACTTCTTAGGCTTTTCTGATACTTTAGGACACAGCTTCCTAATGGATGCACAAAATTAATCAAGATAAAGCACAGATGCTCACAGACACAATTCAAAGCTCTGGTCGCTTGACGCTGAGATCCTGCATGTGGTTCACAGGGAAAGAGCTGACTGCCACTCTCTCTGCTCGGAGTGCATGCTACCTCTGTAACACCTGTCTGCAAAACAGACGCTGAACGCTATTTTCATTTTTTTTTCCATAAAGGCAAAAATCTTCAGCTTTCCATTAGCAAAAACAGACACTATATAGATCTTCCACAAAAGGGAAGTGGTCTAATGGAAACTTTCAAAAAGTGGGGTGTACTTGTATAGGTATCAGCTCCTATGAGTGATTATATATTTTTTATTTTTTCGGAATTATTCTAATTTATCTAAGTAATATGAAATCTCACAGCAAGCAATGTCATATAACAATATTCAAACTTTAACTTTCCTAAAAATTATGTAACAAATTCCATCCATTAATGTAAAACTTTTAGCTACTGGCATTGGTTTATTTGTATAACAAGTTCTCTGGGAAACAGAAACTAGAGTTTCAATGTCACACTCTCCATAATAAGAAATGCTGCCAATATGAATACAAAATACTCAATGTGTCTAATGGAGAGAAAATAATCCTTCAAAAATTTCACAAATATACTACACTACCAAGCTTATAATTTTAATTATAAATCGACTGTAGAATCTACAATTTAACCCCTGAAGCACCAAGCTGGTTATCGCTCAAATTGTTTTTTAAAATTAGTTAATTATTCCTCAGCAAGTAAAAAGTCTCTCACACTATGTATGGCAAGTTTATTTACTTCAGCCAACTTCTCATGAATTCCCAGAACTTCATCAAGAATTTAAGATTACTTTCCCATTCTCCAAATCCAGCAGCATACTCTGGCAGGCTTTGTGTATTTGCAATGTTGTAGCCTCCCCCACCTACTGAACTCTAATTCACCCTTCAGAACCCAGTTCAAATAGCACCTGCCTGAAACTAACTCATTAACTCCTTTAAACAAGGCTGCTCTAACTCTAGCAGTATCCATAGCATGTACCACAAAAACTGAACTTGAAGAATTATTCAGGGCACCTTTAACAGTGCATGTTACACAGTCGCATTGTTTCAAATCAGTAAGGAAAACTGATTAAACAGGGAAATGACTAAACATGAAAACCACTACTAATTAATTCCTAGTAAAATTCTACTATCCAAAAATTTGGGAAATTTTTAAGATAGTAAGATTTAGTAGAAGACTAAAACTTCTCCAAAACAAAAAACTCTTAAGGGTTTTGACTATTCTGTGCAAACACTAAAAGTTTTAAACTAGCTCTGTTTTATAATTTCCCACTAATATAGACAGACTCCCAATTCCATGTAATCCAGAAAATATTACCATGGTCACTTAATGAAAAATAATCTCTCTTCACTATAAGCTCTTCATAAAATTTATCACAAATTACTACATAAAATTTATCGCAATTATCCACCACAGTAATTTCAGCAGTTCAAAAACAAGCGCTATACATTTTAACCATCTTTTTTTACCTTTAGAGTTTATGTAGAAAGCAATATTTATGTAGACAGCACTAAGTAACTATGACATTTTTTGTTGTCATCAAACATGCAAAACTTGACTCCACCTGGGAGCCTTTTACACTTTCTGTCTGGAAAGCCATTCACCAGTATTTCTGCATAGCTTTCCCCTTTTTCTGTATTTTAAATGCCACCTCCAGAGACAGGTCTTCCCTCATCACCCTACTTAAAATAGTCTCCTCCTTCCATCCTTATTGCTATACCCTTATTCCCTTTTATTTTCTTCATCACAATTACCACTACCTGAAATTATTTGTTTATTTTCTCTCTCCCTATCTGAGATGTCAGCTCCATGAAGGCAAAAGACTTGTCTTGTTCACTGTCATATATACCCAACACTACAGCATTATCTAAAAGACAACAAATTATTAAAGGATTTAAAGTCTAGAATAGTAACATTCAACCAGTGGACCCCAAAATTTAAACAATTTCTAGCCAAATGTTACTCAAAACAAGCAAATTGTATGAATTTTGTATCTGCAGAGAGAAGGAAAGTCTTGGCTTTCTGAAAACTGAATTTTAAGATTAAAGTGACCTCAGACATCAAGTCCAGGGGTCTTCAAACTATGCTCTGAAAACACCGTTAAGAGCAGTCAGAGGTCAAATTCCCTAAAGCACTGGACCACAACTGTTTTATACATACACCTTATTTTGGGAAGTGTGATTCATACACATACAGAACATAAAACAGCATTATATATCAAATTTAAACACTATTTAGAGACTATATCTCCGCTGCCATGTTAAAGTTTTGCTACAGACATCAAATGAAGTTTGACCTGACAAGTCTATGAATATATCTACAATTTCTCATAAGGGTGCATAGATTATAAAGGTTATAGCACTAAACTTTTTTCTAATCTAAGGAGACCAGGTCCATTCACATAAAATCATAAAAACTACACCCTTAAAGCACTACTTTCGGCAATATTAAATTAAGGCAAAGCTCAAGGCATACCTGCTCAGCACATGATCTCACAAAATGTGCAATAAGTAAATTTGTAAGGTGTCAGTGTGATAAAGTACTATTCTCATTATAACAGTAATTATTATTACTTAAGGTTCTGACGATTCTTGATGAATCTTTGTAATAAACATGCAAGTAGCTACTGTATGTTGCCAGAATATCAATCTTAAAACATTTCCTGTTATGTCTCTTTCAAATTTCTGTTAAATTAAGTAATCCCAAATCTGCAAGATGAGTTAAAAAAAAAAACCTACTTACATCTACTTAATTTGTAGCATTAAACTGAGAAAGGTATTAGATGACGAGTCCAGATTAAGGATAAAATGGCCTTCTAATTCCCAATTACTAATTTTCATACTAATTAAAACTGCTTGACTGTTCAATCTTCATGTTAATGTTAAAACTTAACCTTATTTTAAAACTTAGCATAAAAACAACAACCATACAAAATTGAGATAATGTATATGAAATGTATTTGCAAACTGTAAAGCATTTTTAAAATACTTAGTAAGATTAAGCCAAAGGCATCAGGTTATTTGAAAGGCATGGTAAACTTATTGAACATTATTATTTCACCAATCTATGAAAGACTGTTTTACAAACAGAAAATCAAATACAAAATTTGTATGAAGGATAAACATTGTAATTTAGAATGTAAAATGTAACACAAAAATACATTCCTGTCAGATATGCTATAAAACCAAAAGTTCCTCCCCCAAACACATTGTGTTACATAGTCACTACACTTTGTCCAGATGCTGACATAAAATGGAGTATGTTTCAATATCCAAATATCTAAGTGGAAAAATGGCTCATGAATATGCTTGAAATAAACCTAAGTCTACTCATTGTTAACTAAATTGCCAGGACACATCATTTCTCTTATTTTATCATTCCTTGGCAAAGTAAAAATTTACTAAGTGTGTATTTTCATCTACTTTCATGTAAGGAAAGACTTCAATTCAGTACAGGCAGAGGAGGATTGGTATCCTAAGTACTGGATCAAACTTTCTTTTTAAAAAAATATACCATCTCTATATCTTCAGTAGTTTCTAGTAACTAAAAAGTATCTGAAAAATATATAGGGAAATGAAACCAAAGAAAAGATTTCTTTTAATTCAGCCATCTCCACTAAATGCAATTCTGGTAGTCATTTACTCTGTTGAGTTCTTCATCTAAAAAAATGAACATGAAACTGGTACACAATCTCTTATCCAAATCCTTAAAAGCCAGACGTTTCTTTTGCTTTTGCTTATCTGGGAATTGTTTAATCCCTCCTTCATATTTAAATGATAATATTGCTGGATACAGTGTTCTTGGTTCGAGGCCCTTCTGTTTCATTGCATTAAATATATCATGTCATTCTCTTCTGGCCTGTAAGGTTTCTGCTGAGAAATCTGATGATGGCCTAATGGATTTTCCTTTGTAAATTATCTTTTTTCTCTCTCTGGCTGCTTTTCATACTCTATCATTGTCTTTCATCTTTGCCATTTTAATTACTATATGTCTTGGTGATGTCCTCCTTGGGTCCCTTGTGTTGGGAGATCTGTGGGCTTCCATGGTCAGATGTTTCTTAGAATTGGAGTTTTTCAGATTTTAGAAAGATAAAATAGTGTATATATCACAAATGACCTAACACCTCCCAGAGTGGCCTAGGTAGCACCTGTAATCAAATACAGTAACAATTCTGCAGAAAATGTTGGAAAATTAGGTTACTACAGATAAAACACTCTAACTAGGCTAACAATTTTAGTAGGAATTTGCCACCATGCATGCTTAAAAAAAACCAGATTTCAGAGCTTTGTGGATTTTGGACTGCAAATAAAGGTACATTAGGTTCATCTCACCCAATTTTTACAAGGAGAAGAGTATGTGAACTATAAACTCCTGTTTTGTACTGGCACTGGGCCAGACATTAAGAGTAAATATGTGAGAAAAAGACTAACTTCAAAAATCCCAAATCTAATAGAGGCTCGTGGTTAAGCAACGGTAAATATACATTATCATGTAAACACAATATATTCCTTGACTTATAACAGGGTTACATCCCGATAAGTTGAAATGCATCTGATGCACCAGTCAACCAAACATCACAGATTAGCCAGCCTAAATTTACTCAGCACA
Organism: Manis pentadactyla; assembly: GCF_030020395.1. Lineage (NCBI taxonomy): Eukaryota > Metazoa > Chordata > Mammalia > Pholidota > Manidae > Manis > Manis pentadactyla. The sequence goes on along the minus strand of NC_080028.1, from coordinate 62,324,062 downwards.
CTTACATTAGCCTGTAGCCGGGCAAAATCACCTAATACAAAGCCTATTTTATAGTACACTGCTGAAAATATCTTATATAATTTATTGAATACTGTACTGAAAGTGGAAGACAGAATGGCTGTACGTGCACTGGTTGTTTACCCTCGTGATCTTGGGGCAGACTGGGAGCTGCAGGGCACCACCCAGGATCACAAGAGTATCATGCCATATATATTTCTAGCCCAGGGAAAAATCAAAACTCAAAATTCGAAGTATGGTTTCTACTGAATGTGTATCACTTTTGCACCATTGTAAAGTCAAAAAATCATAAATCAAACAATCATTAAGTCAGGGATCATCTGTATGAAATATATTTCAACCAATGGTCTTAGTCATACAAAATACAGCAAGAAATACAGACCTAAACTAGACTAGAAGCATTTTATTACTAACATCCTTCCCTTAGTCCTACACTCAATCTACACACACTTCTCTTAAGAAGCTGGTTATATAGTTTCCCATAGGTCATTAAGAAACAACTATAAGAAAGGATTCAAGGAATGAAGGAATACAGGATGCCCTTCTCCCCTTCCCCTTTTCTGCTCTCATGTTTCTGATCTGTGGATTGGGAAATAGTGCTCTGACAGCATTAAGTGTTAAAGGACAATCTGGCACCAGTTCACTTTACTGCCTATTTATTGATAATCTACTGTAAGTACCATGCACTACAGAAGGTAGTAGAAATGTAAATATAGAGACAAAGCCCTACCTCTCAGCTTAAAGTCCAGTGGAGGTTATGGTGGATGGCAGGGATGGACAGTAAATTACAATACAGCATGACACATTCAGTACCAGGAGTTTGAAGAATAAAAGCAGAACAGCAAAAGGAATTAGGGAGTCAGGAAGAATTTCATTAACAAAGTGATACTAGAGTAGACTTCTGAAGATTATCAAACAACAGAGAAGTCACAGTAAAAATAACACTGCAGTATACACGTGTGCGCGCGCACACACACACGCACACACAGGTAAAAACATATGCATGAAAGGAAAAAAAGAAAAGGAAATTTTTCAGGGTAAGTGGCAAATAGGTCCAAAATGTCTAGCTATATCTAAATAGTTTTCTCCTAGATAAACTTACTTTGCAGTTCTGTATTATTTAAGCTATGAGGTGTTACCAAAAATATGAACACAGTAAAGCATCTTATTACTTCATAATGCAACATACCCAAGTGATATAACAAGAGATTTCCTCTGAATTTCAGAGAACAAGCTGTCAAAAAAAACATACTAGGAATTCTTTTTCCAGGTCACCCCAACAGTATGGACAAAGTAAATAAATGAACAAGCTGTATCAGCATGACTTGTCATAGGAAAAAAGTATTAAGAGTTTAAAAAAGGATGTGAAACAGAAAACTCAATCAAGAAGAAGAAATATATATAGTAAATTGAAGAACATTCAGTTCGATGAACAAAACCAAGGTAAAAATTATAATTTTAGCAACTGAAAACCCTAATGTCCAATCCATTTCTTTTCAAAGGCAGACTTTCTACCAAAGCCATCAATTTTAGTACAGTTCTTTTCAAAATATCTAGTAAAAGTCACAGTTTTCTTTTAAGTTTCAGAGGTAAAAATCATCCTCAGGAAGGAAGAACAGTCACCTATGTCATCAACGAGAATGACTCCTACCATAGTACAAAACCCCTTGACATCACTACCATATGTAATTCTCTTCAAACACTACAGTGCAACTCAGATGATCCCCAGCTCTACAACTGCTCTACCTGAAGCCTTCGTTTCTTTTGCTTCTCTGTATTACAAAATCCATTAGTAGTATCTTTTCCTAACTAAGACTGTATCACTATTTGCCTAAGCTGACCTCGATGCCTACCTACTAAAGCAAGCACACCGGTATGATCATGAAACTATAACAGAATGCAGTTAAACATTTTGCAACAATTAACAATTACTATTTAGCACTGCTCTGAAAGAGCAAAAAAATACATTGTTAACTTAGTTTTATTAATCCTTTAACATCTACTCTACCTCACATACAGGCATTAAACACACCTTTTCTTCATTTTCTTACATTATCAGAAAATCTTATGAAGTAAATTTACCAACAAAAAAGGGTAAACTGTAATTTCCCATGGGTTCTGAAAAATCATGTAGGGGTTTTTCAAAAACACAAATGCTTATAATACAAATACTACTATCTACTGAAGAGATAAAACCCCAAACTCAGCACTTCTAATGAAATCTATTTATAAATCTAAAGTATTTATATATTTGTAACAAAGAGAATGTTCAGGTATATAATAACTAACTGTAAAGTATCTCCAAAAAAATCAAAAGGTAAATGAAGCACACGAGGTTATTAGGTAAAAACACAGGTACCTAGTTCTCTTGGGAAGGAATATCATCCTGAGTTTATCTTCAAGATCAAGTACTTCCCAAATGAAGGGGATCTAAATCACTCACACTCATGCATTTTACCCTCATTTTTCCACCATATAAATTTCTTTAAAAATACTATAGAAACTAAAAAATTTTTAAAGGTGTTATCTGTTACTTGGTTAAATATACAGGCAATTCTCATTACCCAAGAGTATCAGATTAGGTCACAGATTATCTCTATACAGTATACTTAGAATAAAAGGGTTCTGAGAATAAATGATGCTCACATTAATTTATTTTTATTGAGCAGAATTAGGATGCAAAAAATGTGAGTTTCTCAATTTGTCTTAAATAGGAAGTATTCACATAAGTCACTGCAATTCAAGTCCTCTGGAAAAAAAAGAGGAAACTCTCCTTTTAAAATTAAATGAGGCTCTCAGAATGTCAAGAATTAAGTGGAGCAGGAATTTTGTCTTATTTACATGAATTTTGTATTTTTCGATTAGATTTAATATTACAAAAGAAGAAACTACGAGTTGAACATTCAAAGCTTAGTAAAGATCTTGGACCATTAAGAAGTATTTCAATGAAAACGGACCTGAATACCTAACCATCTGAATGTAGGCATTTAACCATTTCAGTCCAGTGTGATTCTTAATCAACCCTTTAAAACTGGGATGAAGTTATCTTCCCGAAGTGCAAATGGGGTGAGTTCATTGATGTTTGGGAAATAACTTGTCAGAGAAACCGAGTAGTCTCAAACAACTCAACATAAGCCTGATATGCAAACAGGTACTTCCAAATTTACACCCCGAACTTCATACTTTATTCCCACTAATGTTTTTTCAAAAGGTAAATCACAAGTTGCACTTAGGATTTCAGAGGTCTAGAAAACCTTAGTATCATGCATAACAGGAAATGTGTTCAACTCTGAACTCTAATTTCCAGTATGGCTTCCCTTGTGGACAGATTTTTAAATGAGTAGTTTCTGTCATTACACCCAGAATCTAAGGCTTAATATCAATGTAATTATTAAAAATAGTCCAGAAGACTAAGAAAGGAGTAGGATTCTTTGACCAAGAGTTTATGACAATTAAAATGTGTTGGATTAGGTCGTCTGGGTATTGAAATATCAAGGCACCTCCTAGGATTCCAAAGGATTCGAAAGAAGTTGATGTTTAGGTGCCCTCCGAGAGGGGGGTACCCGTATGTAAGACTTTTGTGGTGGAAATACCGTCCCCACAGAGTCTGGAATAGACGCAAATTCCCTAAACCTGGAAATGCTTTTAGAAATGAAAACTACAGTTCGCATTCACTAAAGTCCATAGTTACCACGACTTAGAGGCTCTCCTAGACGGACAACAGAGCTTCAACTGAGAACTAAGAGGGCCTCTCTGAACCCCACTCATTTCTTCCGTGAAACTTTTAAGTTAGACCTAAGACAGCAGAAGGTGGAGGCCCCGGCGGAAGTAGAAACCCGGGGTTAGCAACTTCACAGACAGAAGCGTCTCGGGTTCCTCTGCTGCCCAGGACTATCCGCAAAGAGTCTCTACCACACCACGGAAGCTTCACCCTCCCTGTGCGGTGGCAGAGGAAACACATCAGTTGCACTCCTTCTTCCACCATCCAGACCCTTTGATATCCCAGGGCCTGGAGGCACCCGGAGCCCGTTAGCCAGTCCAGTGTCCCCCACCTTTTACACACACAGAAACACACAAGTTGCAAATGAGGTGCGTGTACTAGAAGAATGTGAACAGCCAGAGACCGCAGCGGCTGCTAGGAAGTCGGCAACGCCGTCCAAAGTGAGCTCAGGCTCCTTGGCCACCACCGCTGTCGCCTTCTCTTCTTCCCCAGGAAGCAGCGCGGCGGAGGCTCCTCCGCGCTCGCGGGAGCCCAGGGAAGCGGTGTCTGGGGGAAGCCCCAGAGCCTGCCGGAGGGACCGGGCCCAGGATCCACAGCGGCTGCTGCAGCGCCCGAGTACAGCGACGCTTTACGTCCCGTCCACCACCCTCCTCCCCACACACACCCCCTCCCTCCCTCCACCGCCGCCACCCCCCTCCCCGCCCGCTCCGCTCTCCCTCTCTCGACTGGAGCCGAGACAAAAGCAACGGGAAGCGGCGGGCCAGGATGCTGCCCGCGGACCCCGGGGGCGACCGGACCAGCCCCGAGGCATTCCCCCGTCTTGCGGAGGCTCCGATTCCGCCGCCCACGCCGCACGCCCCGCTGCCAGACTTCCAAAATTTTGCCAAAAACTCACCGCATGAATTTTCTTGTCCCGCGGATCCAAGATGGCGACGTATCCACCGCGGAGGCTGCTGGGAGCAAGACCTTTACCCTCTGACCCCCACCGTGACCCCCGTCGTTCCGGTTTCCCTCAAGGCGGCGGCGAAGGTGGGAACGACGATTGCTGGCGGGACCGGGTTGAGGAGGAGTAGACCTCTTCACGCGCGTTCGGGACGGAGTGAGAGAGGCACTTCACTCCCTCACCTCGCTCTCTTCGGCCTCCACCGTGTATCCCGCCGACACAGGGAGGCTTGTAGCTTCTCCGGGGTCGTTGTAGCGAGCGGGGCCTCTGACGGCCGCCACAGTTTCCCTGGGGCCCCTGGGTTGCTTCGCACTGGGCACTGGCCCTGGGACCGAGGAGGGCCGCAGGGCCCAGGGGCGGGGAATGGTGAGGTGGCGTCGGTCAGCCCTCCCCGGGGACGCGGAGCGTGTTTGTGTTTGTGTTCGTGCGGGTGTCCGACACCCCGCCCCACCCGCTACGTCGGCCTGAACGCCCCCACTCGGGCTGCCCCGAAACAGCTGATCGCTGTCCCCTGTACCTCTCAGCCGCCGCTACCTCCGGTGCTCGTGCGCGCGCTTCAGGGACTGGCCGCGGGTCACCATCACCTGCTGAGCAGTGAGTGCCCCTCTGCTGAAACCGTTGGTCTTTCTACTCACCGCCTTTACTTTTCTAAAAAATTTTGGTGGGCGGGAGCATTTGAGGGAGCAGGTTTTTAGAGCGCTGTTGGGTGACTTTGCGCCGGCGGATTTAGGTTTATAGCACTTTCTTTTCGCTCTCATTCCCCATTCCCCCGTTAGTTTGAGAGATCTGCAGGGCTGTCATCAAAACCGTGTGAATTTATGGCGCTTTGGTAGAAACTTAAGGAAAGTTAGGTCTCTGTTTTACTGAAAAACAGTTGTCACTCACGTGCAATTAAATTTGTTTTCCTGGATGCAATAAATCTCTCTTTTACTTTGAATATAGATAAATTCTTTTTTTTTGTTACTATTCGACATTTTTGGATTTAAAAAGGGCCTCTCTGCAGGTGTGTTTTGGAATTGCTCAGTTACATAAAGTAAAAACTGTTACCCTTTTCTGAGAGCCTCTGCAAGTGTGTTTTGGAATTGTTCAGTTTCATGAAGTAAAAACTGTTACCCTTTTCTGTTTGATATATTTATTAATGTGAAGTACGATTCGTCTGGAGTAAATAAACTTTCTACTTTGTTTCTTTTATAAAATCGCCTTTCCTTCCAGTAGACTCGCTGTGATCCAATTTAAAATTTATCATTGAAATGCAAGGGGCATATGTCAGTCATAAATAGGAAGAAAAGGCAGCATACTATAAAAGGTGGCTTTGTCATGTTTATAGAATGCAAGGTGTTCTGACCTAATGGTAGATAGTATGTGAATTTATTTAAACTCCAAATGGTGCTGATGTAACCAGTAGAAAATATTTTGCCTGGTTATTCCTTTCGTTAAACATTGTGCTTCACTGATTTTTGCTTCAGCCAAATTCAAGGACACAACACTTTCTATGTCCTTCCCTTTCTCCTCCTTTTCCCCTGAACAGTTCTTTCCTGCCTCTTTAGTTTTCCCTTCTACTGCTTAAGGTGGTGCTTTAAAGTATATATGCCTCTAATTATGTGTAGTTATATTATAGGTATGTGAATACATGTGTGTGTATATATTACTGAGCATTTTAATCTATTAATAATTTGAAAGCATAACTATTAATATTTGGAATCATAAGATGGAATGACAAAAATGGGATGTAATGTGAATATAGTAACATCAAGTATTACTTAACATCCTAATTTATTATTTTGACTTAATATAGGACTTTGTTAAGGCCCCAAAGATGGATCTATCCCTGTAATGATTCAAAAAAAGCACAAGTTTTAAATAGCATAAACATTGGTAAAATTAGAGAAATCACTTAACAAAGGGGACAGATCTAGTTTGAGGATTTTGTTCCTTTGGATATTGTATTGGAGAAGATAGATCAAACATCATGGTAAATGTATAGAGTAGGAATATTAGGAAAAAATACCCAGACACTACCACTTTCTTGAGACTACTTTGATTAGGATAAATTTACTTTAAACCTTGTTGAAGAACAAATTTTAAATTGTCCTATTATTTGTGCCTAATTTCTTTTAAATTTTTTAAATTTGTTTAATGCCTACCTTAGAGGTTAGTTCTGGTATTGAATAAGCTAACATCTGTTAAAGGCTTATATTTATGGATTTCTAGTAAACACTCTAAATGGTATATTTTTAAAGTTGTGTTGCATCAAAAAGTTCATCTATATTGCTAAAATTGATTAGATGTAGTAGTTTGTGGATTTTGTTTTAACTGTTCACTTTGATAGGTTTTCTTACTTTGACTTGTAAAACAGCCCATACTGATGATGTGTTTTGTATGTTTTTGAAATGTGTGTAAGGTAAATTCCTTGTGTACCTTATAGAAAAATTAGTGATTTAGATTGAAAGGGGAAAATCATTATTAAGGGAGTAACGAGTTTGTATGTAACTAGTTGTAGGAAAGAGAGACTTCCTATTTTTAAAAAGTGTGAACAATACTGGAAATCTTACCATGGCAAAGGATGAAAAGGACAGGCATCTTAAGTTTAATATTGCTCAAACAGAACACTTTAAATCCAAACCCCCCTCCTGTAAGTCTTCCTGATTCACTCAAACAATACTATCAGTAACTCATGTGCTCAGGCATAAAACTCATGTGCAGTTTGAGTCTTTTGTGATTCTAGGTACAACTCATCAGCCTGTACCATCAGCTCTTTATATATACTTGGAATTCACATCACCTCTAATGCTACCACACTGTGCAAGTGACCATCTTTGACACAGCAATATCCATAACTGTCTCTGATTCCTATTTTCCCTGCATCCCTTCACACCATTCTCTACATGCCAGCCAGAGCGGTCATTCAAAAATTTCATTATGTCACATCACTGCCTTGTTTAAAATCCTCCAGTGGCTTCCCTAGGAAAAGAATAAACTCTAGTTTCCTTACCATGGCCTCTAAAGCTGCATAATCTGGTTCCCGCCTACCTTTCCAGCTTGAACTTGTTCTCACATTGTTCATTGCTTCCTTTCTGTTTCTGTGATATACCAAACTGTTTCCTTTCTGTAGCAGAGACTGTTAGTTTTCTCCTAAACTTTATTTTTTTTCATAGTAATAGACATGGACATATGGCTGTCCAGAATAAAAACTGTATTTTCCAGCCTCCTTAGAGCTATGTGCTAGTTCTGGCCAATGAGATATAAGCAGATATGCACCCTTCCAGAACCGTTCTTAAAAGAGTTGCACACCTTTAGTGCTTTGCTTCTTTTCTACTTAATCCTGCACCCTTGAGTACAGGTGTGATGGCCTGGAACTCTAGCTTCCAATCTGGGTTATGTGCAAGTTCCTCCCATCCTAGGGATGACAAAAAAGCTGGCAGAAACCTGGGTTCTTGAGACCTTTGTGGAGAGTCATACCACCCCTGCACTCCTCACATTCAAATTTTGATAGAAAAATTTAACCTACTAAAGCTACTAGAGTCTCTTGTTCTCAACTGAAAATACTTCATCTCAGGAAATGGCATTTGCAGTTTTTCTTTTCAGCCTGGGATGGGCTTTCTCTGTCTACAGTTGACCCTTGAACAACATGATTTAGGGGCACTGACCACCCCCATGCACAGTCAAAAATCAATGTATAATGTATAACTTTTACCTCCCCCCAAAATTAACTGCAAATAGCCAACTATATAAAATGGGTAAGTTAACTTCAGATGTAACAAAGAGTAGAAAGATAGAAAAGAAATGAGAGAGTTGTAGAATCCAACAGAGAAAAAAGTGAATGAGCTGCTCTACTAGTACCTGCCAATGTTGACACCTACCTGCAGGTTGATCAGGCCTTGGCTGGGAGGGGTATACTTTGAAGAGTCAAAGATTTTCTGCCTCCTTCCTCTGAGTTTCCCAACCCAGGTCTTGGATCCCCTGCTCCTCTCAGATCCTGTCACTTCTCTCTGGTCCAAACAGCAGCTCATAATGTCAGGGTGACACATTTTATCCCAATGGGGGCCACGAAGTACATTTTATTCTTTTTCTATCCACCACATAATTGTCGAATCTGCTGCCTTACATCCAATTATAGATGATGTATATTTATTGAAAAAATACACATATATGACCCACAGAGGTCAAACTGGTGTTCAGTGATCAACTGTATATGGCTAACTCATTCTAATTCTTCAGGTCTTAACTCAGATATCATCTCTGACAGGCCTCCCTGGCCACCATATCTAAAGTAGCTCATTGTCCCATTTATTGTCTCTCACATGACCCTCTGTTTTCTTAATTGCATTTATAATGTATCATTATTTTCTGTATTGTTTGTTAATTGTTTCCCTTTTTCCCTTCACCCTACTAAAAATGTAAGTTCAATGAGAGCAGGAACTACATACCTGTCGTTCATGGCTTTATCCCCCACACATAGTAGACATTAGATAAGTACTGTTGAATGAATGACACAGTGAATAAATGAGCCATTGAATGACTGAAGCAGAGCCTTATCCAGGGTTAGGTAGACTTGAAAAAAAGAGTGTCTTCAAAGGTTTCCTTCAGCACATGTAAGATCCAAGCTAGGGAGCAGCTAGGAAAAATAGTGTTAAACTAATGAAATATGTCTAGATTCTAGCCCTTGCTAATGAAGATGTATATCTTTTTCTGGGAAACCGATCAGGTGGTAATAGGAAAAAAAAAAACCTTTATATTGGTGAGCAGACTGGCAAATCACAGAGGGCACTGCAATATAATATCTAGGGCAGAAATTCCCACCAAATAGTGTCTGAATTATGATTTGTAATATAACTTACTAGATCTCAGATTCTTCCTCTAAAATGTAAGAATCTTAAGCTTTGGATGGTAATATAAAAGTAAGTCCAACTTATGAGTGATGTAACATCTGCTTCACATAATTTGGTCTTCAAATTTATTTTGGTAAGTGATTATGTCTCGATAATACCTGTAAAACTTCAGAGAAACAGGGCTGCTTGTACTGTTGAGAATATAAATTGGGTACTTCTAAGTGGCAGTTTGGCAATATATATCAAAAGCCTTGAACATGTACATTTAACCAGGCAATTCCTTTTCCAGAAATGTATCATAAGGAAATAAGGATATATGTAACAATTTGACTGCAAGAGTATTCATTACTGCATTGTTTATTAGTATATTCGTTAAATATAAAGCTGCATCCATTGAATAGTAGTCAGCTGTTGAAAGTAATGTGGAGAAAATTTCATTGATGTAAAGTGTGAAGGGAAAAAAGTTTATAATACTAGTTATGTAAAAATTTGTAGGTCTGATGGAATTCTAACAGTATATGCGCAAGTTGTTAATTCAACCTTGCAGAATAACTGTTGCAGTTATTTTTATTTCATTTCTATTTATAGTATTTACTTTTCAGAGATTAAACAATTATCATAAAACTAATTAACAGACAGCTTTTATCTTTAAAGAAACAAATAGATAACCTTGGGAAATACTTACACATACTCAGTTACCAAGTCTGATATCTTTTATCCTTTTTTCTTCCCTATACCCCATAATTCCTTACCAATTCTTTTGTATTTTATCATCTAAATATGTCTAGGATCCATCCGTACCTCTACATTCCTTAACCATTCTCTTAATTATTTCCTCATAATCTCTCTTCTGAACTTTTGAAAGAGATTTTTTTTTTAAACTGGTCTTTCTTCATTATGTTTTACTTCTCTCCCGTCTTCCAAACTACCATCAGATTCTACAGTGCACATCTTAGGAGACTCCCTGCATAACATCTTTAATGGTGCCTCATCACCTACAGGATAAAAGTGCAAACTGCTTTCCGTGAATATAAAGCCCTTCTCATGATATAACAACTTCTTGCATTTGCAGCCTTGTGTACTACTTTTGGTGATATACCACCACTCCATGCTGCTTATACTTCATGCCCTTGCAGTTTTCTTCCCTCTGCCTTGAGTGACTACCTTCTTCCCACAAAATGTCTTAACAAAATTCTCTTTAGTCTTCTTTGCTGGTTTTAAAAATATGTCCACAAATTCTTTGATATTCCATTCTTCAAGATGTGGAACTTAATTCACCTCTTAGTGTGCATTGGACTTTGTGACTTTCTTCTAATAAATAGAATAAGATGGAAGTGACTGATTCTGAGACTAGGTCATAAAAGATATATTGTGACTTTCTCCTCATGCATACTCCTGAATCACTGAGGGAAGTCAGCTTCCTCCTAGGACACTCAGGCAGCCTATGGAGAAGCCTGTGTGCCAAGGAAATGAAATCTCACAGCCAACAAGGAACTGAACCCTGCCAGCAATCATGAGTGTCCTTAGAAGCAAATTCTTGGGCCCCTTGAGATGAGTCCAGCCCCAACCAACAGCTTAACTGTAACCTCATAAAAGACCCTGAGCTAGAACTGCCTAGCTAAGCCCCTCCTGAATCTGAGATAATAAATATTTGTTGTTTTAAACAACTGAGGTTTGGGTTAATTTGTTATGCAACAATAGATAACTGATACACCTTCCTTCAGGACTCATCTTGGGTGAAACTTCTCTGAACCCACTTTATTTTTTCACTTAACCTTCCTATAGAATTGGTTTTTGCCCTACAAGACAGTGAGCTTCTTAAGGGCAAGAACTATATCTCATTTATCTTTTCTCCCCCAGTTTCTAGCATAGTACTGACAAATGATAAGTCCTCAAAAAGATTTTTTCCAAAAGGAAGTGAAAAATTATTTGATCAATTGTAAGCAGCTTACAATAGAGATTATGTATTTTTATTCATCATTTTATTTTCTTATAAAGTAGGAAAGCAGATAAGCAGATGCTCCAAAGATATCTGTGCATCACCAAGTGTTTTTAAGCACTATCTATGCATCACCAAGTGTTTTTAAGCACAAAAGGTGAAGGTTCCCATGGCCAGGATCCTCACCTGGTCCTTGTTGGCTTGCTCACTACACACATGCGGGCAATATGTTGTTATTGACTCTATATAAAGACCTCCACCCAGTGCTTTGGGCTGCATGGCTCCTGGAGAGCAGAGGCTGGAGTGGTGGCAGTGCCGAGGACAGAGACTAAGATGGCTGTAGGGGCAGAGAGGTCCAGGGGCAGAGACCAGGTTGCTGCATGCAGACTTGCTCTGAGTGGATGGAATTCTAGTGATTGACCTGCCACTGTGGGAATAAAGTTGGGTGTAAACCCTTTCACCCCAAGAATGTTCCACTGTTATTTTTTCAGTCTCACTGAATACATAGTGAACTTATCTGGGGCCGAAACCCATTGGTAAGATAGTTGGCAATGTCGGCAGGATTCATTGTTGACTGAAGAACAGAACAGGCTGCCATTATGGGAGGGGTGCTTCAGCAGTCTGTGCCTATGAATGGCGAGACAGTCAAGGATCCCCCAGTGGGCCCCATCCCAGTACTGGAGGCTGGTGGAGGTGACACCTGAGTCAGAAGAGGTGGCCCTTGGTATAGTAAGGAGGTCCTTTGAGAAATAGAGTGCCTGTGAGGTGGCAGGAACTGTGGACCACCTGTTTCTCACAATATTAAAAAAATCTACAGATGAGAAGAATGTGCTCTTGAAAGAGACACAAGAAATGGCAGCACAAGAATGCAAAGTGCAAACTGCTGTGGATTCACTGAAGAATGAAATGACATTGATATGAGAGGAGGCAGCACAAGAATGCCAGCTGCAAGGTACTGTGAAAGAAGTAAAATATTTGTTGATGATTGAAATGGCATGGCTACCAGGTGCTGTGGAAATGGTAAAGGCTGTAAAGGTAGCTCAAGAAAAAGCAGCCCCAGAGTGCAGGCTGTGAGGTGCTGTGATGCAGGTGAAGCACGTAGTTGGGGCCGTCAGCCTCAGAAATGAAGGAGGAGCCAAGTCTTGACGAAGAGATGGGGGTGGAGGCCCTGCTGGTGCTGGAGGCATTGACCCCTCCTCAGTTGAAACCCCACCTGGTTTAAAGCTGGTGGAAAGCCCAAAAGAAAATAAAGCCTTGGCAATTATGGGTTCCTCCAGGAGAGGTGCAGCCCACTCCCCAGGCCATGGATCCCTCCAAGCTCTGCTCCTATACTCAGGCTCAAGCAATGAAAGTACAGAAGAAAATATGATCTGCTTCTCAAAGGAAGAATTTAAAGGGCTCTGTGACGGTCATAAGGACCCAGATGTGTGTTGATTTGATAAAGGCGGGAGCAGACAGATACTGGATGGAAAGTCAAACAGAATCTTACTGGAGCTGTGGTAACAGCTAAAACTGGAGCAGTGGTTCTGGCCACTGAGGACAAAGAAGCAGAAGCCAGAGACAAAGTGACAAGACCGGCCTGTGTGTCTGCAAGACTTTCTGCTGGAGAGGCTGGAGAAAGTGAGTATTGTAAGGCACGCCCATGGTTCTTTTGGTTACCTCAGATATTCAAGTAGAACTGGTTTGAATGGATGACCACTTGGCAATGGATCTCCTCAGGCTTGAGGGTTATTATATTTTGTCATTATTTTTGTTATTTGTATATTGTTGTAGTCCCAGTATTTGTATATTATTGTGTAATTTGTTTACAGTGTTCCAGCTTTCTTGCACAGGGACCATTACAGAAGATTGAGGGTACCTATATTGAGAGGCAAGTATCCTGGAGAGGTGGAGTGTGGATAAAGTGAAGGTTCTTATGGCTAGGATTCTCACCTGGCCCTGGTCAGGTTGCTCACTACACATATGTGGGCCATATGTGGTTATTGACTCTATATAAAGAGCTCCGCCCAGTGCTCTGAGCTGCATGGCTGCAGGAGAGCAGAGACTGGAGCGGTCGCAGCACCGAGGACAGAGACTGAGATGGCTGCGGGCGGGGTAGAGATGGCCAGAGGCAGAGACCGACTTGCTTCATGCAGACTTGCTCTGAGTGGACGGGAGTCTGGTGATTGACCTGCCACCATGGGAATAAAGTTGGGTATAAACCCTTTCACCCCAAGAATGTTCCACCATCATTTTTTTCTGTCTCATTGAATCCATAGTGAAATTGTTTGGGGCTGAAACCCATTGGCAAGACATATGCCCAGCATTATACTAAAAAGAGTTTAGTAGTAAGGTGACTTGATTAGAGAAAAGAATGTAGGTAGGAAATAGTAGTGGCAGCAACTGATGAGGAAACACTTGAGATAGGCACTATTTTAAGCTTTTCCTTTATTCATGAAATCCTTACATCTACTCTGTATGCTAGAAAGTGCTAAAATCTGTGGTACAAACTCTCTACTAGATCAGAAAAGGAAAGTGAGGACTGGTGTGTCTGATTACCAGATGGGCTGTTTAAGTTCCATGTTGAATGACATACTTTGAATAGGATGAAAGGAAGGGATATTCTCACTGAGGGCAGTAACAGGAACACAGGCAGATTGTATAAGTTTCCTAGGGCTGCCATAACAAAGTACCACAGACTGGGTAGTTTAAACAAGAAATTCATTTCCTCACAGTTCTGGAGGCTAGAAGTCCAAAATAGGGTTGCTTTCTTCCACAGGCCTCTTGCTGTGGTTTGCAGAGGCTGCTTTGTGTTCAGAAGGTGTTCGCCCTGTATTCGAATCTGTCTCCCAGTTCCCAGTTCTTAAGAACACCAGTCATATTGGATTAGGGTGTGCCTATAAGGCCTCCTTTAACCTTAATTGCCTTTTTACATGTCCTATCTCCAAATCTAATCACATTCTGAGGTACTGGGAAAGTACCTTCAATTTTGGGGGGCACAAGTCAGACCAACATGGAATCAGAGATGAGCATGGACCAATCAGTAGACCATTCTAAGATAGGAACAGGGAGCTCATGGAATTTCTGTGAAATAGGGTTGCAGGATTTTGGAGTGTTTTAAATGCCAGGCAGAAGACTTGATATGGATGGCTTTCAGTAAGTCACTGTTAATCAATCCATTCCCAAAATTTAGTCAGCACCAGAAAGAAAAAAAATGTTAAATAGACTCATATCCTCTTTTATCACCTAGCATTATCACTCTCATCCTGCCAAGATAATTACTTTAAATTGTCTATGAATAATCTCAAATGAATGTGATATTTTTTACCCAATCAACTCAATTTGATACAATAAAAGTTCTTTTTTTCCCCACATCGTGTAAAAGAATCAACAAAATACTTTTTACTCTGCTTTCTCAACTACATCAACTTTGTTGAATCTTTGTATGATAACCTGTTTTCTCAACAACACCAATTTTTCTATCCTGTGTATGAATTATAAGGTATCTTCCACTTAAAAAAGTAAAATTACTACTACAAAAGTTAACCAGATTCAGTAAATATGTAATAGTAAATCAATTTAAAACTCATATAATTAGCTAACACATTTTTAGTATTAGCTGAAATCTGCTTAAAAGGGAAACATGGATTAAATACTGCACTGATAATAGCAGGAATGAAAATAATTTTTACAAACAGTAGGTTGATAAAAATAGGTTGATTATCATTTGTGTTGCTTAAATAGTAATTGCCTTAGTGATAGCAAGTCAAATGCTGAATGTTAACCTGGTTTTTTAACTGAGGAACTCATAAAGTGAAAATATATTCAGTATAAAAGAAAATGAAGATTATGAAGACAATGAGACAATAAAGATTTCAGTGTATAGATCCCAGGAAAACCTTGGGCCTGGAAGAAAAAACCTAAAAACCCCAACTTTAAACTGATTTCCGTCCTATTCAATTAACTCTTGTTCTTGGGTATCTTTTATGTTAATCCTAAAATTTTTACATTGTCTTATTGTTTTCACATTTTTACATTTTTTCCTTGAAACAGCCCACATTGCAGATTGGTGATAGATGAAATATAGACCTTAGTAGGTTTTTTTCTACAAAATTACAGTATAAACTAATTTCTGATTGTGAACAAACTTATGGCACACCATTTAAAATAAACCCCTTAAAGACTGAATGTGTAGAGTACGCTGCAAGGTACAAGAAATATGCTAAAAATGATCGTATAAACTTACATCCAGATCAACATGGTACTGCATGCTGGCAAATGTTAGAACACGGGAAAAAATTCTTAAGAAATACATTTAGGCCCTGAAAAGGTTAAATAGAAACCTTAATGTATTACTGTATCTAACCATCCATCTCAGTACAGGGCTTGAAAATAGTCGAATATCTGGCATATAAATTATACACATTTGTGTAGTACAGATCAGAAACAACAGCTTTTGAAGTCAAAGTAACTGAGTTAATAATTGAGAAGCATTTTGTTTCAAAAAAATTACTATTGATTATCTGGTTAAACATCAGTAGTTCATTTAGTTCTTACCTGCCCTGGCAATTTCTGTGAGTATACAGGATTTCAGTCTGATTTAAACAAAACAGTTATAATCATAAATCCATAAAGTAAGAGTGACAAATATTTCACTAATACATTTATCAGATGCCTTAAGTTGCCAAGGTTTAAGAAAAGCTAGCGATGGGTTAAATATCTTAGGGTTCAACTCTGAAATCTTTTAAAATATAAAGGGAATAAAGACCTTCCCAGTCAGTGACAAATGCAGTAGAACTAATAAAAACTCTTATTGGATCAAGGGCTTAGCTTCTGTGCATATCTTTAGAAATTGCATAGAACCATAAGAGAATAAGATCTAAAAATTGTAAAAAGGGAAGACCAGAACATACTGTACTTTAAAGGAAGCATTTACCATTTTAAAATGAGAGTTGTTAATGATAGTAAGAAACCAGCATCTCTAATAGTGCCATCATCCTGGGGAGGGGGACATGTTCCATTGTGTACAAATTCTTAAGATCACTTTTTAAGGTCTTCCACACAGATTGAGATTACTGGCAAATGTTAAAACAGAGGGAAAAATTGTTAAGAAATACAGTTATAAAAGCATTTTATTGTACTTGAGAATCTTTATTAAATTCTTATGCATTTTGTGGAATCTCATGATGACTATGGTGACACTATAAGACATAACTAAAATATTTTTATCTTCAACCTGTCACCTATACATGTCATTCAATATTTGATGATTTAAACTACCCCATGACAAGGAAAATAAAAGAATTTGGACAATCCCTTAGAGTTTTTGCATAAATTTCTCCTATAATTATGAGTTTCCAAAGCTATGTGTTATTTTCATGGCACTTTTTCTGATATTCTTGTAAATTTTAAATATCCTTTTTGAATTATTTTCCAAATAGGAATATAAAATAATGTTTTTAATATAATCAGTTTTTATAACAATAGAATAAATGCTTATCTTACTACAGTATTGTTTGGACTTGGTATCCACTTACTGTTCATTATTCAAATGTGATCGAATCTCAGTTGTGCCACACATTGTGTTCTATTATTCTCAAGAAAACTATGTGATGGAGGCATAATTCCCCCATTTTCTTGTATGTCACATGTATGTCACAGATCATATCCAGTTTAAAATTGTGTGCCCTGTTTTGCCCTTCCAGTATCCCTGTCCTTATTTTGAATTGCTATTTGTTACTCATCACCTTTGGAATTAGTCACATCAATGTTAAAGCTGCTTAATATTCTTAAACAAAATATTTAAGATGTTATTGCTCTCCAGTGCTTTCATGGGTCACTATCATCTGTAAAAAAGATGGTCTAAAAGGAAAAGCCAAATTAATGTAACCAGTGGGAAGAATATAAGATTCTTGGAAACTAGAAAGTGACTGCACCAAACAAACCAGCACAAGAAAACATCAAAAAACAATAATTAGAGATAAAAACAGAAGGTCAATATTGGCCCAATAATTATTACAACTACCACTTAATTTGGCATCTGCTAAATTGCAAGCACCTTCATTACAGGATTTCACTCAGTCTGTAGTAACATGAGGTAGGTGGCATTTGCAGTTCACAGGTGAGGAAGTGAAGGCTTTCAAAAGTTGGATTGGATTATACAGCTTATTTCTAACTTCAGAGTTCTCCTTTTTTTTAAGTATGTACTTTTTTTGTATTACATATAATATTTTTACATATAAATTTTTCTGGGGAGAGGGTCCATAGATTTTGTAAGGGGTCTCTAGTAAAAAACAAAAAGTCTTAAAAAACCACTAAAACTCCTCACTGTGAGTTCAGTGAATTTACTAAGAGGAAGAAAGTAAAAGTAACTCTGGGATAGTTTGGCTCAGTCAATCAAATAAATGTGCAGAACCTAGATAGATAATTAAAATTTTGATTCAACTAATATCAATCAAGTTCCTATTATGCACCAGCCATACAGATTATATAGTACTGTTACTCAATCTTGAATAATACAGGAATAACTTACAAGACTTGTGTTTACTCCATGTGATAAGTTATTTTTACTATAAAGTTACCCTATTATGTGCTATCTGCAAATAGAAAATTTGGTATAAACTATACTGATAGCTCTTTTTTAACTTAGAACTGGAAAAAAATAGAAATTAAACTAAATATTTTAAATTAATAATACTAATGTAACAAGGAATATTGTTTTGCTAAGCCTAAATCATCATTGGAAATTACTGTAGCACAGATTTGTTTTAATTTGGGATAAACTATATCGCTATATGGTAACTCAATTTTCCCATCAGTTTCTTTTTTTTTTTTTAACCTTTGTTATAGAAGCAATCAGTCACAATATTTGACCTTTACCTGGCATGTGTGCATCACTAACTTCTTTCTATTCTTTTATGTAGCCCAGGGTAATATAAATAAGTTTCATAGCTTGGCTCCAACTCAGTTATAAACCCAAGCAAAAAACATGGTATTCAAATTAGTTGAAAGTATGTATTTTTATGGTGGTCTTCCCTATGATCCAAATTATACTAATTTTAAAATTATTTTTGAAATGAAATTTCAAAATAAAGGTTTTGGCAAAAAATCACAGATACTCATGAATATGTGAGTGAATCACAAGGGATTTGAGAAGCAAAGTGTAAGATCTTGGCATTTTAGAATATATCAGACCTGGAATTTTACCCAACTAGAACACACACAAGCTGAGTGCCCGTCAGCAAGATGCTTAAGATCTCCATGCCTCAGTTTTGTAACTTGAAAAGTTCTGTATGCAGAAATATTACCATGCCTTTCAAGGTTATTAAAAATTTTATGAGGGAGGTGGAGCCAAGATGGCGGCGTGAGTAGAGCAGCAGAAATTTCCTCCCAAAACCACATATATTTATGAAAATATAACAAAGACAACTCTTCCTAGAATAGAGACCAGAGGACACAGGACAACATCCAGACCACGTCCACACCTGTGAGAACCCAGCGACTCGCGAAGGGGGTAAGATACAAGCCCCGGCCCGGCGGGACCCGAAAGCCCCTCCCCCAGCTCCCGGGAGGAGGAGAGGAGTCAGAGAGGCAAGGGAGAGGGAGCCCAGGACTGCTAACCACCCAGCCCCAGCCATCCACACCAGAGCGCAGACACAGTGCATGCGTGGGGTCCTGGATACTAGGGAAACAGAACAGCAAGACCTGTGAGTGGGTCCCTGAGGCCGGCGCCCGGGGACAAAGAAAAGCGAGCGTCTTGATTTATTTTTTAATTAATTAATTAATTAGTTTATTTATTTATTTATTTTTGCAAGTGCTTTTTGGAAGTCTTAAAGGGACAGGGACCCCAAAACTGGACGGAAGCGTCCCAGGACACTTAGTCCAGAGGCAGGGAATCTGGGGATCTCTGGGCACTCTAACCCCCTGGGCAGCAGGGAGTACGCAGGCCCCTCACGGAGAAAAATAGCCTCCCGGCCGCTCCCCCTCCAACGGGCTCCACCACATCGGAGTAGCAACCCAAGGCAAGTCATACCCACAGCAACAGTGGAGATAAACTACATAGCAGCCGGGCAAGAATCAGAAGCCCTTTCTGTGCGCAGCTGCCCAGGACAAGCCACTAGAGGTCGCTGTTCTCCCAGGAGAGGAAGGCCACAAACCAACAAGAAGGGAAGTTCTTCCAGCCGTCACTCCTCCCAGCTCTGCAAACTATTTCTATCACCACGAAAAGGCAAAATTACAGGCAAACCAAGATCACAGAGACAACACCAGAGAAGGAGACAGACCTAACCAGTCTTCCTGAAAAAGAATTCAAAATGAAAATCATAAATATGCTGACGGAAATGCAGAGAAATATGCAAGAGCTAAGGGATGAACTCCGGAGGGAGATCACAGATGCCAGGAAGGAGATTACAGAAGTGAAACAAACTCTGGAAGGATTTATAAGTAGAATGGATAGGATGCCAGAGGCCATTGATGGAATAGAAACCAGAGAACAGGAACGCATAGAAGCTGACATAGAGATAAAAGGATCTCCAGGAATGAAACAATATTAAGAGAACTGTGTGACCAATCCAAAACGAACAATATAGGTATTATAGGGGTACCAGAAAAAGAAGAGAGAGAAAAAGGGATAGAAAGTGTCTTTGAAGAAATCATTGCTGAAAACTTCCCCAAACTGGGGGAGGAAATAATTGAACAGACCATGGAAATACACAGAACCCCCAACAGAAAGGATCCAAGGAGGACAACACCAAGACACATAATAATTAAAATGGCAAAGATCAAGGACAAGGAAAGAGTTTTAAAGGCAGCTAGAGAGAAAAAGGTCACCTATAAAGGAAAACCCATCAGGCTAACATCAGACTTCTCGACAGAAACCCTACAGGCCAGAAGAAAATGGCATGATATATTTAATACAATGAGACAGAAGGGCCTTGAACCAAGGATACTGTATCCAGCACGACTATCATTCAAATATGACGGTGGGATTAAACAATTCCCAGACAAACAAAAGCTGAGGGAATTTGCTTCCCACAAACCACCTCTACAAAACATCTTACAGGGACTGCTCTAGATGGGAGCACTCCTAGAAAGAGCACAGCACAAAACACCCAACATATGAAGAATCGAGGAGGAGGAATAAGAAGGGAGAGAAGAAAAGAATCTCCAGACAGTGTATATAACAGCTCAATAAGCGAGCTAAGTTAGGCAGTAAGATACTAAAGAGGCTAACCTTGAACCTTTGGTAACCACGAATTTAAAGCCTGCAATGGCAATAAGTACATATCTTTCAATAATCACCCTAAATGTTAATGGGCTGAATGCACCAATCAAAAGACACAGAGTAATAGAATGGATAAGAAAGCAAGACCCATCTATGTGCTGCTTACAAGAAACTCACCTCAAACCTAAAGACATGTACAGACTAAAAGTCAAGGGATGGAAAAACATATTTCAAGCAAACAACAGCGAGAAGAAAGCAGGGGTTGCAGTACTAATATCAGACAAAATAGACTTCAAAACAAAGAAAGTAACAAGAGATAAAGAAGGACACTACATAATGATAAACGGCTCAGTCCAACAAGAGGATATAACCATTATAAATATATATGCACCCAACACAGGAGCACCAGCATATGTGAAACAAATACTAACAGTACTAAAGGGGGAAATAGACTGCAATGCATTCATTCTAGGAGACTTCAACACACCACTTACCCCAAAGGATAGATCCACCGGGGAGAAAATAAGTAAGGACACGAAAGCACTGAACAACACAGTAGAGCAGATGGACCTAATAGACATCTATAGAACTCTACATCTAAAAGCAACAGGATATACATTCTTCTCAAGTGCACATGAACATTCTGCTGAATAGACCACATACTAGGCCACAAAAAGAGCCTCAGAAAATTCCAAAAGATTGAAATCCTACCAACCATCTTTTCAGACCACAAAGGCATAAAACTAGAAATAAACTGTAGAAAGAAAGCAAAGAGGCTCACAAACACATGGAGGCTTAACAACACGCTCCTAAATAATTAATGGATCAATGACCAAATCAAAATGGAGATCCAGCAATATATGGAAACAAATAACAACAACAACACTAAGCCCCAACTTCTGTGGGATACAGCAAAAGCAGTCTTAAAAGGAAAGTATATAGCAATCCAAGCATATTTTAAAAAGGAAGAACAATCCCAAATGAATGGTCTAATGTCACAATTATCGAAATTGGAAAAAGAAGAACAAATGAGGCCTAAGGTCAGCAGAAGGAGGGACATCATAAAGATCAGAGAAGAAATAAATAAAATTGAGAAGAATAAAACAATAGCAAAAATCAGTGAAACCAAGAGCTGGTTCTTCGAGAAAATAAACAAAATAGATAAGCCTCTAGCCAGACTTATTAAGAAGAAAAGAGAGTCAACACAAATCAACAGTATCAGAAACGAGAAAGGAAAAATCACGACGGACCCCACAGAAATACAAAGAATTATTAGAGAATACTATGAAAACCTATATGCTAACAAGCTGGGAAACCTAGGAGAAATGGACAACTTCCTAGAAAAATACAACCTTCCAAGACTGACCCATAAAGAAACAGAAAATCTAAACAGACCAATTACCAGCAACGAAATTGAAGCGGTAATCAAAAAAGTACCAAAGAACAAAACCCCCGGGCCAGATGGATTTACCTCGGAATTTTATCAGACATACAGGGAAGACATAACACCCATTCTCCTTAAAGTTTTCCAAAAAATAGAGGAGGAGGGGATACTCCTAAACTCATTCTATGAAGCTAACATCACCCTAATACCAAAACCAGGCAAAGACCCCACCAAAAAAGAAAACTACAGACCAATATCCCTGATGAACGTAGATGCAAAAATACTCAACAAAATATTAGCAAACCGAATTCAAAAATACATCAAAAGGATCATACACCATGACCAAGTGGGATTCATCCCAGGGATGCAAGGATGGCACAACATTCGAAAGTCCATCAACATCATCCACCACATCAACAAAAAGAAATACAAAAACCACATGATCATCTCCATAGATGCTGAAAAAGCATTTGACAAAGTTCCAAATCCATTCATGATGAAAACTCTCAGCAAAATGGGAATAGAGGGCAAGTACCTCAGCATAATAAAGGCCATATATCATAAACCCACAGCCAACATTATACTGAACAGCGAGAAGCTGAAAGCTTTTCCTCTGAGATCATGAACTAGACAGGGATGCCCACTCTCTCCACTGTTATTTAACATAGTACTGGAGGTCCTAGCCACGGCAATCAGACAAAACAAAGAAATACAAGGAATCCCGATTTGTAAGGAAGAAGTTAAACTGTCACTATTTGCAGATGACATGATACTGTACATAAAAAACCCTAAAGACTCCACCCCAAAACTACTAGAACTGATACCGGATACAGCAAAGTTGCAGGATACAAAATCAACACACAGAAATCTGTGGCTTTCCTATACACTAACAATGAACCAACAGAAAGAGAAATCAGGAAAACAACTCCATTCACAATTGCATCAAGAAAAAATAAAATACCTAGGAATAAACCTTACCAAAGAAGTGAAAGACTTATACTCTGAAAACTACAAGTCACTCTTAAGAGAAATTAAAGGGGACACTAACAGATGGAAACTCATCTCACGCTCGTGGCTAGGAAGAATTAATATCGTCAAAATGGCCATCCTGCCCAAAGCAATATACAGATTTGATGCAATCCCTATGAAACTACCAGCAACATTCTTCAATGAACTGGAACAAATAGTTCAAAAATTCATATGGAAAAACCAAAGACCCCGAATAGCCAAAGCAATCCAGAGAAAGAAGAATAAAGTAGGGGGGATCTCACTCCCCAACTTCAAGCTCTACTATAGAGCCATAGTAATCAAGACAATTTGGTACTGGCACAAGAACATAGCCACAGACCAATGGAACAGACTAGAGAATCCAGACATTAACCCAGACATATATGGTCAATTAATATTTGATAAAGGAGCCATGGACATACAATGGCGAAATGACAGTCTCTTCAACAGATGGTGCTGGCAAAACTGGACAGCTACATGTAGGAGAATGAAAC
Source organism: Manis pentadactyla (assembly GCF_030020395.1). Classification (NCBI taxonomy): domain Eukaryota; kingdom Metazoa; phylum Chordata; class Mammalia; order Pholidota; family Manidae; genus Manis; species Manis pentadactyla. The sequence continues at coordinate 62,300,524 of NC_080028.1, read as the reverse complement.
TGGACCATTGTCTAACCCCATATACAAAAGTAAACTCAAAATGGATCAAAGACCTGAATGTAAGTCATGAAACCATTAAACTCTTGGAAAAAAACATAGGCAAAATCCTCTTAGACATAAACATGAGTGACCTCTTCTTGAACATATCTCCCCGGGCAAGGAAAACAACAGCAAAAAAGAACAAGTGGGACTATATTAAGCTGAAAAGCTTCTGTACAGCAAAAGACACCATCAATAGAACACAAAGGAACCCTACAGTATGGGAGAATATATTTGAAAATGACACATCCGGTAAAGTCTTGACGTCCAGAATATATAAAGAGCTCACACGCCTCAACAAACAAAAAACAAATAACGCAATTAAAAAATGGGCAGAGGAACTGAACAGACAGTTCTCCAAAAAAGAAATACAGATGGCCAACAGACACATGAAAAGATGCTCCACATCGCTAATTATCAGAGAAATGCAAATTAAAACTACAATGAGGTATCACCTCACACCAGTAAGGATGGCTGCCATCCAAAAGGCAAACAACAACAAATGTTGGCGAGGCTGTGGAGAAAGGGGAACCCTCCTACACTGCTGGTGGGAATGTAAGTTAGTTCAACCATTGTGGAAAGCAGTATGGAGGTACATCAAAATGCTCAAAACAGACTTACCATTTGACCCAGGAATTGCACTCCTAGGAATTTACCCTAAGAATGCAGCAATCAAGTATGTGAAAGACCAGTGCACCCCTATGTTTATTGCAGCACTATTTACAATAGGCAAGAATTGGAAGCAACCTAAATGTCCATCGATAGATGAATGGATAAAGAAGATGTGGTACATATACACAATGGAATACTACTCAGCCATAAGAAAAGGGCAAATCCAACCATTTGCAGCAACATGGATAGAGCTGGAGGGTATTATGCTCAGTGAAACAAGCCAAGCGGAGAAAGAGAAATACCAAATGATTTCACTTATCTGTGGAATATAAGAACAAAGGCAAAACTGAAGGAACAAAACAGCAGCAGAATCACAGAACTCAAGAATGGACTAACAGGTACCAAAGGGAAAGGGACTGGGGAGGATGGGTGGGTAGGGAGGGATAATGGGGGGAGAAGTAGGGGGGTATTAAGATTAACATGCATGGGGGCGTAGGAGAAAGAGGAGGGCTGTACAACACAGAGAAGGCAAGTAGTGATTCTACAACATTTTGCTATGCTGATGGACAGTGACTGTAAAGGAGTTTATAGGGGGGACCTGGTATAGGGGAGAGCCTAGTAAACATAATATTCATCATGTAAATGTAGATTAGTGATACCAAAAAAAAAAAAAAATTCCTGTGTGGTAACCTCCAATGAGTTCTATACAAGGGTATAAAGGGAATATAAAAGTGTAAGCAAAGGGTCTGTTTGTGTTTATACAGAGGATCAAAGCCTAATTGGGCTACCCCGAAAATGAACTAAGGTACGATATGAAAAAGAACTTCCAACATCAGCACTCTCTGGAAGACTCATGCGAGAAGATGATCATCAAAAAACCCCAACAAAGGTCCATGCAGTGCTACAGCTGTAGATGCACTCATCCCACCAGTTCCTGGACTTGCCATGGGAATGAAGAAGGAGATATCTAAGCTGGCCTGTGCATACAGTAAAACAACAAATTTGACTGGATCTATACTGTTGTAACTCAACCAAGAATTAGGAGAAGTGCAAATTGTAGCGCTCCAAAATCTTACAACTACAGACCATTTACTGTTAAAAGAACATAAGGGATGTGAACATTCCCCAGGAATGGGTTGTTTTAATTTGTCTGATTTCTCTCAGACTGTTCAAGTTCAGTTGGAGAATATCCACCATATCATAGGTAAGTTTTCACAAATGCCTAAGGTGCCTAACTGGTTTTCTTGGTTTCACTGGAGATGGCTGGTAATTACAGGTATGCTTTGGTTATGTAATTATACTCCTATTATGTTAATGTGTGTGTGCAATTTAAGTAGTAGCTTAAAACCTATACATGCTGAAGTTACTCTACAAGAAGATATGTCAAAGAAATAATCCATCTTCCCAGGTTTTCTTCCGCCTGCTACTTCTATAGCTTTTCTTCTTCCTTCCTAATTACAACCCTTAAATAGAATTCGTGCCTCATATCAAATTTACCGAGTATCATAATTCTTCCAAGTGGTAAAGATACCTCAAGACAAATGCTGGGCATAGAAGCTACAGGGCATAAATATGCAAAGAAATAAAAAGCTAACCATTTCAAACAATAAGGCTTCTCTCTCACTTACCAACTTTACATTTCCCTGTATGGCCCCAGAAGATGACTGGTTAGCCAGAGACGGGTAAGATTCCTCAAGGGAGGAACAACCTAAGACAGGCACAGTCACAGGGGGGTCATCAGGTGAGAAATTGGGGATCAACAGATGTGAGGCTTAGAACCTCACCCCCCCTGTTCTGAGAGAAATCTTCTGCGTCCGTGGATGTTTTATTGCCCTTGTCTAGCTTGGATTAACACATAGTCTACAGGCACACACCTGATCATCTACATTTGCTCTCTTACAACACTAAACTATGTTTTCTACCTTTATCTTTTATCTACGTACCACTTCAGCATTTTATTAAAAATAATAATAATAAAGAGAAATGTATCCACATATAAATCAAGTATAAAAATCAAATGAGTATTCATATTTGAACTGTTTATAGTTCATAATGCATGAGCAAAACCGAAAGTTTCTGTGATGACTGCCCTTGTACTGTTCACTATGTAACTTATTCACTATGTAAGAATTTGTTCTCCATGTAAGAACTTGTTTGTTATGCCTCAGAAGATTGGAGACTGACGAAAATTAGGCTTGGGGTGGATTAATGATTGTGCATTGAGCATTGACTCCCCTATACAGAATTTTATTGTTGTTAACAACCATTTGATCAATAAATATGAGAGATGCCCTCACAAAAAAAAAAAAAAAAAAAGTACTCACTTCCAATGGTAAAATAAATTAAGTAACCGGGATGTAATGTATAGCATAAGGAATATAGTCAAAATATTGTAACAACTTGGTATGGTGATAGCTGGTACCTAGAATTATCATGTATATTAAAGTTGAATCACTATGTTGTACACCTGAAACTAATGTAATGTAATACTGTGTGTCAACTACTCTTCAATAAAAAATAATTATCTACAAAAAAAAAAAATCATAAGACATAAGATTTCTAAATGGGAAGACCTTAGCCTCATCTCAAAAGCGAATTTTCCTGCTTTTTGGAAGCCAGGGAATCTTAGTTTAAAAAGCAAGACAAAAGGAAACCTCTTACTATACTAGCAGAGGAAAGGAGAATGAACCAATAGCAGACATTTATTACACTTAAGTTGATGAAAAACTTGCATGGATCTGTGTAGTTCCTTACGGAAACAAAAATTATAAAAAGGAAAAGGGAGGGAGGGTGGAAGGGTCCAAACTGGGTTTCTCAGACTAGTTCCATGGGATACTGGTAAGTGTACTGTTAAAGGAAGGATTCAGTTGTAAACTAAGCATAGGAAATACTGACTTGAACCATATAAAAGAAGTTTCATTATTGCAACATTTTCTGGGATTCTTAATATGCTAATGTACTAATCACCTCTTTTATTGAAAACTTCAATTAATACCTCACAAAACCATGAACTATCTAATTACTTTTAAGAACATACTGTACTTGAAAGGCTAAATTTTGGATTTCTGTAAACAACAACTGAGGATGCTGTATCATCAACTATGTTGTAAGGAATTGACATGGGATGTGAACTGGATATCACAAATCTTTTGAACATGACCAAATAAGAGATTATTTATCTTATACATCTAAGACTAAGGCTTAACAATACCCTAAGCAAGGACTGGTTGACATTTAATATCAAAACAATACTATAATTATAGCTGAATATTTTTTGTAAACATATAATACCTTGAATAGGAGCTTTCCCATTGCCCTGTAATTATAATTATGCCCCAAGGCTGAAAATAAAATGCATCTCATGTTCCACATTATAAATTAAAATAACCACACAGCATTAACTGAATAGTGTCACAACCAGCCCTGTCGCCATCACCACCACCACTCCTATCACCTCTTAGTCAAAAAACTGAAGAGATAAAAAGGATGCCTGTTGGAGAAAGCAGTATTTGTGGACAAGCTGTTTCATGTAGTTGGGGTTGAGGTGCTTGAAAATAATCACTTTTAAAAAGAGTTGATTTATGAAAGAAAGGGAGACATTAATTTTCTCTCTTGGATGTTTTCTTGGCCATAAGACTTGGTGATCTCTTGTCAAGTTGAGAAAGCATCTGCCCTTTTCTCGCTTCCTTCCCTCTGCCCAACAGTGAAGAGCAGTAAACCTGGAAGAGAGAGGAGAAGCAAGTGTCTGAGAGCCAGATTTCCCCCTACCACTTCCAAGTCACTAGAACTTTACCTATACCGAAGATGGGTAGGTGGGAGGAGAAAGAAGAGTTTTGAGTTGAGCTAGAGAGTGAAGCTTTTGAGTTAAGATTAATCTTAGATTGTGACTGATCTGATAAAGTGGCTGAAAATCATAGAATATATAAGATTAAATGAGCCACCACTCTGACAAAAGGGAAATTCTACCTGGTATTTTGGGGGATGGTGATTGAAAAAAGTAAGGACTTTTTTTGTTTATATTCTTCAACAATTTGAAACATTTTTATAAACACTTTAGAACATTTATGCTAAGTTCTTTATATAAATTCATGTCAAGGTGTAGTTGCTGTAATTTGTCTTCAATTTCTTTTATGAACTTTGAAGTTCTGAAATTTAAAACATCGTAAGTATATTAGAGGTGTTTCCACAACTGACAGTTTTGGTGAAGATTCTGGGGCCCAGATGGAACAAAGTATGGAATGCCCTTCACAGAATCATATTTTTTAAAGTCCTGTACTCCTTTTTGCATTTGTCACCCATTACAAAGACAGCTACATCATTCAGCCCTGATATTGTCACCTACAAGCAGCAATGTCATTCAGTCCTGTGCTATTGTCACCCAGTCCAGGTTTTAAACAGAAAAGTAAAATTAAAGAGCAAAAGAATCTGAACTCTTTGCTTTTGCATTGGCCTTGCTTAAATTTTTAAATCCAATGGAATTTCATAGAATTTTAGATCAGTGTCTACTCCTAATTCAATAAAAATATAGGTTCATGCAGAAAAAGAGCAGAGTAAATATAAAACATTTAACATGATTTCAAATTTAATCTTTGAGGTCAGTATTGGATTTCATAGATAATTTGGTGAAAAAATACCTAACATAATATCTGTTCAGACCTTTTAACCACCTCACTTGATAGGATACGAAGCATGAAGAACTTTTGTTTGCTTGTTTGTTTATTAGAGAATAAAAAAATACAGGTGACTGCTTAGCAACTTTAGATCTGGAGACAATCGGATCATTCTCATATGAAGAACAACATGAGTGCATGCAAATGCCCAGTACTTTTATGCTGACAAATGCTTACTTATGTACCAGGCACTGATCCAAACACTGGGAAATAGAGCAGTTAGGAAGGCAGGTAAGGTCCTTGTTTCCCTCTAGGAGATAGACAATAAACATATTCAAAATAATATTATGCCATCATAAGAATTATGAAGGAAATGAAGCAAGGTAAGTGATGAGAGGATGGGGTGCTATTTTAGATAAGGTGGTCAGTGAAGACTTCTCTAAGGTACCATTTGAGCAAGAGATCTGCAGGGAATGAGGTTGCATCAAGTTCATTTGATAGACTTGTGATTTAGGTGTCAATCTATGAGTTTACTATTTCTTAAAAACAAATTTCTAAAAATATATATTAACAGCACCACCCAAGAAAGTTGATTTGTCTTTACAAAAAGCATAGTATACAGTTATATCTTCATAGAAACTGATTTTTTTGTTGCTTCTGGTCTTATTCATTTCACTTCATTTTAATTCAACAGATTTTTATTGGGTGGGTGCTATGTTCCAGGCTTTATTCTAGGCTCTTGCCATTATGTCAGAATATATAAAACCGAGAAAGATCCTTTACTATGTGGAGATAACATTCTAGCAGGAAAAGACAGACAATAAATAATAAACATAACAAATTACATACTATGTTGGAATGTGATTTGTGCTATTGGGGAAAAAGTAGACCAGAGAAAGAGATTATAAATAGTAGAAGGATAGGTTTCATTAGTAAATAGGCTGGTCAGGGTGGTTAGACCTCAATGAGGTTAGACCAGAGCCAACACTTGTAGACAGAATTAGCCGTAGCCTATCTGAGGCAACAGCTCTCACTGACATATATACATACATACATGCTTTTGCCTCCAAAAAAGTTTCATCTTTTTTTCAAGACTTACTATATTTTTAGCTTATAAAAAATAGAGTGGATGTGGTATACTATCATTATATATAACTACTGGAAGGTGTGAATTTTTTTTATTTACTTAAACGAGTGACTACAATAGGTAAAATTTTTTCATCTGAGACTATGGAGCACTACCATTTAAAAAGGTACTGAAAAGTAACATGATTATATATATATATATTGGCACATATAGGTCATACAGCAAGTATATTCTTTCTTCTTCAAAGGTAATGGTGTTCTTGAATTTTTCTTAGAAATCCAAATTAATTTAAGATAAATTGGAAAACATGGCAGTTCATGCTATAAATTGAGTATACGACTAATAAGCATAATAATTTGTTGGCATGAGTAAGAAAAATGGACTTAGGACATCATTGAATAAAATTATAATTTAGAATCTTTATCTTATTTTTACTTCATTCTGTTTTCCAGATATTGGTAACTTTATTATAAATTTGTTTAAAGTCACCCTCAATAAGATTCCTCAAGGGAGGAACAACCTAAGACAGGCACAGTCGCAGGGGGCCATCAGGTGAGAAAATGGGGATCAGCAGAGGTGAGGCTTAGAACCTCCCCCCTCATGTTCTGAGAGAAATCTTCTGCATACGTGGATGTTTTATTGCCTGTGTCTAGCTTGGATTAACACATAGTCTATAGGCACACACCTGATCATCTACATTTGCTCTCTTACAACACTAAACTATGTTTCCTACCTTTATCTCGTATCTACCTACCACTTCAGCATTTTATTAAAAATAATAATAATAAAGAGAGAAATGTGGTATCCACATATAAATCAAGTTTAAAAATCAAATGAATATTCATATTTGAACTGTTTATAGTTCATAATGCATGAGCAAAACCGAAAGCTTCTGTGATGACTGCCCTTGTAATGTTCACCATGTAACTTATTCACTATGTAAGAATTTGTACTCCATGTAAGAACTTGTTCGTTATGCATCAGAAGATTGGAGACTGACGAAAATTAGGCTTGGGGTGGATTAATGATTGTGCATTCAGTATTGACCCTCCTATACAGAATTTTATTGTTGTTAACAACCATTTGATCAATAAATATGAGAGATGCCCTCACACACACACAAAAATAATATATATATATGTATATAAACACACTTCCAATTGTAAAATAAATAAGTAACCGGGATGTAATGTATAGCATAAGGAATATAGTCAAAATATTGTAACAACTTGGTATGGTGATAGCTGGTACCTAGAATTATCATGTATATAAATGTTGAATCACTGTGTTGTACACCTAAAACTAATGTAATACTGTGTCAACTACCCTTCAATAAAAAAAAATAAAATAAAAAATAAGTAAATAAATAATAAAAAAAAATAAAGTCACCCTCAACAATTTACATACAATATCTGTTATTCTGCAAAGTTAAGTAAAATCTTCTAATCTTTGTTTCTAAGACATCACTTTTAAAAACGATTTCTTAAAAACAAAGTGTTTATTTCTTAGTTACAACTAGCCATAGAGATATAGTAACTATATTTCTTTTCCATTTTCAAATTCCTTTGTTTTAATTCTTTAAAGACAAAATTACATTTCACCTCTTTGGTTTGTACTGTTGGATCAGTATTGAATAACAGACAACTTTCTGTGACTTTAGATACAGTATCTTTTCTAAAAAGGTCACAAATGTTACATAAATGTAAACATTTTGCTTGCTTCTTTTACTAACATGAAAGTAGTGTTTGATCTGTTAAAACAAACTTCTTAAAACTCAGTTTATTTAACAGTATATACTGCCTTGTGTTTGTATTAGCTTCCAAAATTAAACCACATTTTTTCCAAGGATAAAAATCCAGTGCTTATCATGTAGCGTAATTACTCTTCACAAATTTAACTGTTCACTAGCATTTTTTTTTCTCAGTTGGTGCTGTTTGTATGACTCAAAGTTATACTATTGTTATGCTGTGATTTTTAATAAGAAATACATATTTGGTTTTCATCCCCATTCCTGGCACAGAACTCCTAAAACCCTTTCAGGTTCCTAAGTGATGAGAGAAATAAAGGTTCTTGTTATTCATAGTAAACCCCTGTCAGCCACACCTGGGTTTATGTTAATACTGTGACTTGGAAAGCTGTAGGGTTGGGGGCTGGTTGCTAGAGACACCAACTGAACCACAGTGGATTGGAACTTTAAGCCCCACCCCCTCAACCTCCATAGAGAGAAAAGGGACTGGAGATTGAAGCAATCACCACTGACCAATGATTTCATCAATCGTGCATACTGTAATGACCCCTCCATAAAAACTCAAAAGGACAGGGTTCGGTGAGCATCTGGGTTGGTAAACATGGAGGTGCTGGGAGGGTGGTGCATGTGAGGAGGGCATGGAAGCTCCAAGCCCCTTTGGCCTTACCTTCCCCTGTGCAGCTCTTCCACTTGGCTTTTCCTGAGTTAAATGTTAAGAAGGAGTACACAGGCCCAACATGGTGTCACTTCTGCTAGGTCAAATCACCAACCAGGGCTCAATACCTAACTTAATAGCAGTTTCAACCTCCCCCAGAAATGTAGTCAGTGAGAAATTTTCCAGTCAGCATCAATCAGATAATGTCACATGTGTCCTCTCCATCCCCCAAAGAAATCCACCTAATAAGAACTGTTTGTCCCCAGATGAAAGTGATCTCACCAGATATAATCTTTCTTTTTTAATTAATTTTTTTTAATTTTGGTATCATTACTCTACAATTACATGAGGAACATTATGTTTACTAGACTCTCCCCATCACCAAGTTCCCCTCACATTCCCCATTGCACTCGTTGTCCATCAGCATAGTAAGATGTTGTAGAATCAGTACTTGTCTTCTCTGTGTTGTACAGCTCTCCACGTGCCCCCCTCCCACATTATACATACTAATCAAAATGCCCTCTTTCTTCCCCACCCTTATCCCTCCCTTCCCACCCGTCCTCCCCAGTCCTTTTCCCTTTGGTAACTGTTGGTCCATTCTTGGGTTCTGTGAGTCTTCTGGTGTTTTGCTCCTTCAGTTTCTCCTTTGTTCTTATGCTCCACAGATGAGTGAAATCATTTGATACTTGTTTTTCTCCAATGGCTTATTTCACTGAGCATAATACCCTCTAGCTCCATCCATGTTGTTGCAAATAGTAGGATTTGGTTTTTTCTTATGGCTGAATAATATTCCATTCTGTATTTTTTTTTCTTTCCCCAGACATTTATTAGATAGTGTCTATGCAGCAGGTCCTACAGTGGCACTCATGTTAGCAAGTAAGACAATTGCTACCTGAATTAATTTAGCACTGTTCATTCAAATGACTTAGGAAATCTCTTCCATAGTCTAAACAGAACCTTGATCTCTAACTTGAATCAATCAAGTATTGTGGCAAGGATGGAGGTGGGAAATGATAAAATTAGATTATCTTTGCATTCCAAATTGCTTTTGTTGATTGGGGGTGGGGAAAAGTGGGGGAAATGCCAGCATGGGTTGGCTAGTAAAGCCAGTGGGGGAAAATGTTCACCGTTAACCTGAACTTTAAGATACTTTTGAATGTGGTATTTGTTCAAACATCGTTAGTTTTATTTCATAGAGTTTTGCTGTAGTGTATGCAAAAATTTCAACCTGCTCTTGTTCTGTTTAAGCCTGTAAATCTGTGGATACTGATTGGCTGCTGACTTCAAAGACATAGTTCAATCTTGAGACTCTCTACTACTCAGAAATGGATAATCATGCATTTACCATGTTAAAGGCCCAGAGAAGTCCCACGGTAAAGAATGCTATTTAACTCTGACTCCACAGTACTATCTAGGGTCAAATTATTGTTGTCCAAAGTTAACTTCAAGGAAACCAAAAGTAGACAGTGGAAGCACATAGCCTCCAACTTGGCCTCCAAGAGTTCTCTGATGCCAGAATCAGCTAGAGTGATGTTTTCTAAAGTGCTGTTTGCTTGTCAATATACTGTCTTTGATGTTTACAAAACATCAGAAAAGGCCACCTCAAGACAGCTTGTCTTTGTGGTGATATCTCTGATGCTGAAAAAGACCTGACCTCTGCCTGAAGGCTTCTCCACATTCATTACACTCATAACGTTTTTCTTCAGTGTGGATTCCCACATGCTGAGCAAGATGTGAATTTAGTAGGAAGGCTTTCTGGCATATATTACACTTGAAAGGTTTTTCTCCAGTATGAATCCTGTGATGTCGAATAAGGTCTGAGGTCAAACTGAAAGGCTTTCCCACACTCGTTACACTGATGGCTTTTGGAATGGCTGTGGATTCTAAGATGGTGGTTGAGGAAAAGGGCCTGACTAAAGGTTTTCCACACTCCTTGCACTCACAGGGCTCCTCCTGACTGTGTATCCTCTGGTGTCGATTAAGGTGAGAGCTGCACCTAAAGTTCTTTCCACAGTGGATACACAGATAAGGTTTCTCTCCAGTATGGATTCTGAGATGTTCCAAAAGGCCTGCATTCTGGCTTTTTTTTTTTTTTCCTTACCTACGACCCCTTAGCCCCCCCACAGCAGGTTGGGCCCCCTTTCTCCCACCCTCACATTCAGGGCTCGCCTTCCTCGGTGCCCAGGAGAAAAGCCAGCCTAAGATGTGTGCCCTTGGGACCCTGCGCTGCGGAGAGCCTGCGGTGGGGTCCACCTGCGAGGGGAGGGGTGCAGGCCTGCTGGGTGCAACCGCAGGCTTCTGGCCCCACGCACCAGGTGCCGGACCGGCTGGGAGCACAGCTGGAATGAAACTGGGCGTGGAAACTGATGGGAGGGCAGAGAGGTATATGTGCCACCTCTTCTTTATCCATTCATCTACTGATGGACACAGGTTGCTTCCATTTCTTGGCTATTGTGAGTAGTGCTGCGATAAACATAGGGGTGTTTATGTGTGAAAAAGGGGTGCACCTGTCTTTCAAACTGGGCAACTGCGTTCTTAGGGTAAATTCCTAAGAGTGGAATTCCTGGGTCAAATGGTACTTCTATTGAGTTTTTTGAGTAACCTCCATACTGCTTTCCACAATGGTTGAAGTAATTTACATTCCCACTAGCAGTGTAGGAGGGTTCCCCTTTCTCCACATCCTTGCCAACATTTGTTGTTTGTCTTTTGGATGGTGGCGATCCTTACTAGTGTAAGGTGATATCTCATTGTGGTTTCAATTTGTATTTGTCTGATGACTAGTGATGTGGAGCATCTTTTCATGCCTCTGTTGGCCATCTGAATTTCTTCTTTGGAGAACTGTCTGTTCAGCTCCTCTGACCATTTTTTAATTGGATTACTTGCTTTTTGTTTGTTGAGATGCGTGAGCTCTTTATATATCTTGGGTGTCAGCCCTTTATTGGACCTGTCATTTATGAATATATTCTCCCATACTGTAGGACGCCCTTTTGTTCTATTCGTGGTGCCCTTTGCTGTACAGAACTTTTCAATTTGATGTAGTCCCACTTCTTCATTTTTGCATTTGTTTCCCTTGCCCAGGGAGATATATTCATGAAGAAGTCACTCATGTTTATGTCCAAGAGATTTTTGCCTATGTTTTTTCCTAAGAGTTTAATGTTTCATGACTTACATTCAGGTCTTTGATCCATTTCAAATTTACTTTTGTGTATGGGGTTAGACAATGATCCAGTTTCATTCTCTTACATGTAGCTGTCCAGTTTTGCCGACAGCAGCTGTTGAAGAGGCTGTCATTTCCCCATTGTATGTCCATGGTTCCTTTATCGTATATTAATTGACCGTATATGTTTGGGTTAATATCTGCACTCTCTATTCTGTTCCAATGGTCTGTGGGTCTGTTCTTGTGCCAGTACCAAATTGTCTTGATTACTGTGGATTTGCAGTAGAGCTTAAAGTTGGGAAGCAAGATCCCCCCTGGTTTATTCTTCCTTCTCAATTTTGCTTTGACTATTCGGGGTCTTTTGTTGTTCCATATGAATTTTAAAACTGTTTGTTCCAGTTCGTTGAAGAATGCTGTTGGTATTTTGATAGGCATTGCATTGAATCTGTAGACTGCTTTAGGCAGGATGGCCATTTTGACAATATTAATTCTTCCTAGCCAAGAGTATGGGATGAGTTTCCATTTGTTACTGTCTTCTTTAGTTTCTCTTAAGAATGTCTTGTAGTTTTCGGGATATAGGTCTTTCACTTCTGCTGGTTCACCATTAGTGTATAGGAAAGCAACCAATTTCTGTGTATTAATTTTGTATTCTTCAACTTTGCTGAATTCAGATATTAGTTCTAGTAGTTTTAGAGTGGAATCTTTGGGGTTTTTTATATACAATATCATGTCATCTGCAAATAGTGACAGTTTAACTTCTTCTTTACCAATCTGGATTCCTTGTATTTCTTTGTTTTGTCTAATTGCCATGGCTGGGACGTCCAGTACTATGTTGAATAACAGTTGGGAGAGTGGGCATCCCTGTCTTGTTCCCGGTCTCAGAGGAAAAGCTTTCAGCTTCTCGCTGTTCAGTATGATGTTGGCTGTGCGTTTATCTTACATGGCCTTTATTATGTTGAGGTACTTGCCCTCTATACCCATTTTGTTGAGAGTTTTTATCATGAATGGATGTTAAATTTTGTCAATGCTTTTTCAACATCTATGGAGATGATCATGCAGTTTTTGTCCTTTTTGTTGATGTGGTGGATGATGTTGATGGATTTTCGAATGTTGTACCATCCTTGCATTGGTGAGATGAATCCCACTTGATCATGGTGTATGATCCTCTTGATGTATTTTTGAATTTGGTTTGCTAATAGTTTGTTCAGTATTTTTGCATCTATGTTCATGAGGGATATTGGTCTGTCATTTTCTTTTTTGGTGGGGTCCTTGCCTGGTTTTGGTATTAGAGTGATGCTGGCTTCATAGAATGAGTTTGTAAGTATTCCCTCCTCTTCTATTTTTTGGAAAACTTTAAGGAGAATGGGTATTATGTCTTCTCTTTATGTCTGAGAAAATTCAGCAGTGAGTCCATCTGGCACAGCGGTTTTGTTCTTGGGTAGTTTTTTGATTACCGATTCAATTCCTTTGCTGGTAATTGGTCTGTTTAGATTTTCTGTTTCTTCCTCAGTCAGTTTTGGAATGTTGTATTTTTCTAGGAAGTTGTCCATTTCTTCTAGGTTTTCCAGCTTGTTAGCATATAGGTTTTCATAGTATTTTCTAATAATCTTTTGTATTTCTGTGGGGTCTGTCATGATTTTTCTTTTCTCATTTCTGATTCTGTTGATGTGTGCAGATTCTCTTTTTCTCTTAATAAGTCTGGCTTGGGGATTTTCTGTTTTGTTTATATTCTCAAAGAACCAGCTCTTGGTTTCATTGATTTTTTTCTATTGTTTTATTCTTCTCAATTTTATTTATTTATTCTCTGATCTTTATTATGTCCCTCCTTCTGCTTACTTTGGGCCTCATTTCCTCTTATTTTTCCAATTTCAATAATTATAAATTTAAACTATTCATTTGGGATTGTTCTTCCTTCTTTAAATATGCCTGGTTTGCTATATACTTTCCTTTTAGAACTGCCTTCGCTGCATCCCACAGACGTTGGGGCTTTGTGCTGTTGTTGTTATTTGTCTGCATATATTGCTTGATCTCTTTTAATTTGGTCATTGATCCATTGATTATTTAGGAGTGTGTTGTTAAGCCTCCATGTGTTTGTGAGCCTTTTGTTTTCTTTGTACAATTTATTTCTAGTTTTATGCCTTTGTGGTCTGAGAAGTTGGTTGGTAGAATTTCAATCTTTTTTAATTTACTGAGGCTCTTTTTGTGGCCTAGTATGTGGTCTGTTCTGGAAAATGTTCCATGTGCACTTGAGAAGAATGTGTATCCTGCTGCTTTTGGATGTAGATTTCTGTAGATGGCTGTTATGTCCATCTGTTCTAGTGTGTTGTTCAGTGCCTCTGTGTCCTTACTTATTTTCTGTCTGGTGGATCAGTTCTTTGGAGTGAGTGGTGTGTTGAAGTCTCCTAGAAGAAATGCATTGCACTCTATTTCCTCTTTTAATTCTGTTAGTATTTGTTTCACATATGTTGTTGCTCCTATATTGGGTGCATATATTTTGATAATGGTTATATCCCCTTTTTGGACCGAGCCCTTTATCATTATGTAATGTCCTTCATTATCTCTTGTTACTCTCTTTGTTTTGAAGTCTATTTTGTCTCATACTAGTACTGCAACACTTGCTTTTTTCTCCCTATTGTTTGCATGAAATATCTTTTTCCATCCCTTCACTTTTAGTCTGTGTATGTCTTTGGGTTTGAGGTGAGTCTCTTGTAAGCAGCATATAGATGGGTCTTGCTTTTTTATCCATTCTATTACTCTGTGTCTTTTGGTTGTTGCATTCAGTCCATTTATATTTAGGGTAATTATTGAAAGATATGTACTTATTGCCATTACAGGCTTTAGATTCGTGGTTACCAAAGGTTCAAGGGTAGCTTCTTTTCTCTCTAACCGTCTAACTCGCTTATTAAGCTATTATAAACACAGTGTGATGATTCTTTATTTCTCTCCCTTCTTATTCTTCCTCCTCCATTCTTCATATGTTAGGTGTTTTATTCTGTTCTCTTCTGTGTCTCCTTTGACTACTTCTGTGAGTAGTTGATTTTATTTTTTGCCTTTAGTTAGGTTTTGGTTGGTCTGCTTTCTTTGCTGTAATTTTACTTTCTCTGGTGACATCTATTCAGCCTTAGGAGTGCTTCCATCTAGATCAGTTCCTTTAAAATATCTTGTAGAGGTGGTTTTTGGGAGGGAAATTCTGTCAACTTTTGCTTATCTGGGAATTGTTTAATTCCTCCTTTGTATTTAAATGATAATCGTGCTGGATACAGTATTCTTGGTTCATGGTCCTTCTGTTTCATTGAATTAAATACATCATGCCATTCTCTTCTGGCCTGTAAGGTTTCTGTTGAGAAGTCTGATGATAGCCTGATGGGTTTTCCTTTGTAGGTATCCTTTTTTCTCTCTCTGGCTGCCTTTAATACTCTGTCCTTGTCTTTGATCTTTGCCACTTTAATTGTTATATGTCTTGGTGTTGTCTTCCTTGGGTCCCTTGTGTTGGGACTTCTGTGGGCCTCCATTGTCTGAGCGACTATTTTCTCCCCGTTTGGGGAAGTTTTCAGCAATTATTTCTTTAAAGACATTTTCTATCCCTTTTTCTCTCTCTTCTTCTTTTGGTACTCCTATAAAGTGAATATTCTTCTGTTTGGATTGGTCACACAATTAATATTCTCTCATTCCTGGAAGTCCTTTTATCTCTCTCTGCCTCTGCTTCTCTGTGTTCCTATTCTCTGATTTCTATTCCATTAACAACCTCTTGCACCTCATCCAGTGTGCTCTTAAGTCCTTCCAGAATTGTTTTATTTCTGTATTCTCCCTCCTAGCTTGATCCTTTAGCTCTTGCATATTTCTCTTCAGGTCCATCAGCATGGTTATGACCTTTATTTGAATTCTTTTTCAGAAAGATTGGTTAAACCTATCTCCCCAGGCCCTCTCTCAGGGGTTGTCTGGGTAATACTGGACTGGACCAAATTCTTCTACCTTTTCATGGTGATAGAGTTAGATGTAAGCAGGTAGCACGTGTGTCATCTGGGAGAACAAAGTCCTTTCCTGCTTGCTCGTCACCTTGCCCTTCTCCGCTGTGTCGGTTACCCGCACACCTGGCACAGCCTCCGGATTAATCCCCTAAGATGCCGTGACCGGGGTCACCGGCAGGGTATCCCAGAGCCCTGTCGAGAGAGGCAGGCATGCCGGGTGTGCTTTCCTGTGGGAACAGCTCCCCTTTGCCCCTTGCCCCAGTTTCCTCTGCCTGTGTCGGGCAGCTGCGCGTTAGCATCGGCCTCTGGGTCTGGCCCAGGCAGCTGCCCACCAGGGGGAGATTCTGGGCAGCTGCTGTCGGCCCGGCTGCTCTCTGGCTGCTCTGCCACTGCAAGCAGGCACACGGCCACTCCCTGGCTGCCTGGTCACTGCATGCACATGCAGGGCCGCTCTCTGGCTGCTTGGCTGCTGCAGCAGGACTGCGCCAGAGGGGGATCGACTGGCAGACTGTTTATCGCCATGAGGGGCCTCAGGGCTGCATTGCCTCCCAGGAGGCTTGGGCTCCTGAAATTCCCCAGGATTCCCAGCTGCTAGGCTGAGTGTTCCGGGATTCTTCCATCCAGGTGTGAGGCCTCTGCCCCTTTAAGACTTTCAAAAAGCACTCGCTTCTCTTTTTTCCCATGGGAGCCGGCTGCGGGGACCGGCTCACAGATTTTACTTTTCCGTTTCTCTAATATCCAGCACACCATGCAATGTGTGTCTATGCTCCTGGTGAGGATGACTAGGGCTAGGTATTTTGCAGTCCTGGGCTTCCACTCCCTCCCTGCTCTGACTCCTCTCCTCCCGCCAGGGAGCTGGGGTTGGGGGAGCGCTCGGGTCCCACTGGGTCACGGCCTGTATCTTACCCCCTTCGTGAGATGCTTAGTTCTCTCAGATGTAGATGTTGCCTAGCTGTTGTACTGTATCCTCTGGTCTCTCTTTTAGGAATAGTTGTATTTGTTGTATTTTCAAAAATATATATGGTTTTGGGAGGAGATTTCTGCTGCTGTACTCACGCTGCCATCTTGGCTCCTCTTCAGAAATAATCTTTTTTTTTTTGTTTATGACTTCCTTTTCCTGCTTTTAAAAACCTCTCCCTTTCTGTAGCCCTTCCAAGCCTCTCTCTACTTGCTAGAGGGAATGCTGCCCAATTCACAAATTTCCTAATAAAGCCTATTTGATCTTCAAATTTACTTGTATGATTTTGTTTTTAACAGTATCATTTTATAATGAACTGATACTCTAGTAAGTAAAGTGTTTTCTTGAGTTCTGTGAGCCAGTCTAGCAAATTATGCAACCTGAGCAAGGATTGTGGGAACCTCTGATTTTTAGGTAGTTGGTCAGAAGCACAGGACACAACCTGGACTTGGGTTTGGTGTCTAAAGTGGGGGCATTTTTGTGGGACTGAGTCCTTAATCTGTGGGATCTGATGCTATCTCCAGATAGTGTCAGAATTGAATTAAAGGACACCAGCTAGGGTCTGCAGTGAATTAGAGAATTGCTTATCGTAGGGGGAAAACCCACACATCTAGTGGCTATAAGTGCCAGAAGTGTGAGTATTGTGTGTGTGTGTGTGTATATATATAAATATATATAATACATAGTAAAGTATATGAAGATATAATATACTCAAGCTGCAGTGTCTCTGAGTTTGAGAGTGTTTATGCAGTATGCCTTCCTGCGCTAGGGGAGAGAAGGAGTCAGGCTTCCCACTGTTCCTGCTTTCTTGGGGGCAGAGGGATTCTGTTACCTGAAAAATTGTGTAGCCAAACTGGCAGTCACCAGCTTTTAGATTCAAAAAGTTGGTCATGAAGAGTATTAGGTAGAAATAAAGTTTAGCTCCCAAATGTTTTTATTTTACATTGACATCAAAATGTTGTTTTTATATCAAGACAGTCTGGTGATCCAAAGATAGGCAAATGAAAGCATTCTAATTTTTCCCACCTCTAATCTGTATAGTGTTAAATATAGTAGTGGAACCATTCTGGCCAATAAAATATGAGCATTGTATTTTAAAACTAGCCATGTGAACCCTGCTGTCTGATAGACTTAATCTGTGAATAACTAAGGTAACATGTTCCCTGGTTCTATCCAAGTACCCATGTCCTTAGCCACTGATGATAAACTAGATCATATGTCAGAATCAATTGTGTCAAAGAAGTCCTTAGGAAAATCAATCCTTGATACCTACTCCTTACTAACTTTCAGTCCTCATTCCTGAGGAGTACTTTCTTTCCTGCAAGAATACTCCAATTCCAGAGGAAATTGGGGATGGGGAGAGACAGACTCCAATCTTAGAGAAATTGGATACTGCACAAGTTGTCAAAGCCTAGGGACCCAACCACTTTGACTAAAACTATTATAGAAAGTTGGAGAAGGATTAGCCAATTAACCTGATGAAAAGTAACATGAGCTATGAACATTGTGCTCCTTAAGTTTTTCCTGGCAAAGGACAACATTGACCCATTAGCTTTGGGTAGAGCTGCAGCTTCATGTGAACTTTTAAGTTCACAACTGTAGGTAATGGAGAGATTGAGCCATCCATACTGACTTCTAATTCCCCAGAATTTTTTGTTGCCATATTTCTTCTAACCCTACCTTCCACTCTACCTATACACATTCTCCATGGAAATTTGCTTGTTCTATATATGATCTTCTTGAGGTCAAGTGATCCTTTCTTCAAAAAATGTATCAAGTAGTTAGTTATCTGATAATACAACCAAGTACAGAGCCCTATGCTCCTGCATAGGTTGCATGCCTATGAAACTGGTCCCCTATATTAGTGTCAGACAAATAATGGAAATCCTAGGGGTCTACCGCAACTATTCAGTTGAACAGTTATGTGGAAAAGGGTACAGGTTTCAATCACATGGCTCACTGTAAGCTATTTTGGTAACTTATTCTGAATGAGATAATTGGAGGATTTGGAGCAGAGGGTGACATGGTCTGTTTTGTTAAGATCTGACTGAAGTGGGGCAAGAAGCAGAAGCAGGAAGGCCAGATAGATTGTTATAGCAATAGTCCAGGTGAAAAAGAGATGATGACTTGGACCAGAGCAATAGCAGAGGAGGTAATAAGAAGTGTTCAGATTCTGAATATAGAATAAAGAGCTCCCAAATCCATTTATTCATTATTGATTGAAATATTATTTTTATAATCATTTGTGTTATCTATTTTCATAGTAAAATATCATTTCCCATTTCTTTAAATATTCTCTTACCACATAATATTAGAGCCTGTGTAGCATAGTTTGGATAAAGCATAATGTAGCCATTGAATAGATTGTACCTTTTTTAGTTTCTCTCTATTACAAGTTCTATTAAATATAAATATATATAGAACATAAACATAATTAAGGAATCTCTGCCTATTGATTTAAGAAATGACTGCTGAATTGAAACTAGAAAGGAGAAACTACAAAGATAGAAGCTGGAAAAGCAGAATTGTTACTATAAACTGACAGATTGATATTCAGTTATAACCATAGAAAGATTATCAACATGAGATGCCCATTGATAGAGTTTAAAGGTTGCCAGAAATACTTAAATGTGAAATATTTACAAATTCTTGCTTGAGATTAAATAAACATTCTTGTATTTCAGAATTTATTTTCTATTTTTGATAGATTTAATTATTACTAGGAACAGATGACCAATTACAAGAACTGTGGCCTGGCTGGATTTCTGGCACCTGAGCATTCACATCCATCTGTTTATAAGGCATTATGCCCACTCATGAGGTCTATGTCATTTTCAAAAAGTCATGTGTAAATCAAGATAGGCAATGTATATTCTATGAGATACAAATCATCTATTATTTAATCTCTCTAATTTATGTTTTTAGAAAGACCTTTAGCCACTCGCTGATTAGAGACTTTTAGTCATATATAGAAAGCAAAATATAAGCAAAACTCTAACTTTATTAAATAATAAATAGAATTCCATGCTTCTTTAGCATGACAAAGTTAAAATCAGAAAAAGTGCTATACAAATCCTTGAAAAAGATTTGAATATACTATTTGAGGGAAAGAAACTAACATTCATTTGGTACCTGCTATGTGCAAGGTACTTTTACATTATTTGTTTGTACAGTTCTCATAATAATCCTGTGAAGTAGGTATCATTATCCCTATCTTGCAGGTAAGAAACTAAAAGGAATAACTTACCTAGGGTCACACATAGGAAATAACTGAGATAATTTCAAGCCCAGTTTTATATCACTCTTTCTAAAGTCATGCTCTTTTAGCTATACCACACTATGTAAGTGGTTGGGATGCAAACATTAGGGTGAATTTACAGATTTGTGATGCAATTGAAGTGGTTTTTAAGTTAAAACTTAAAAAAACCTGATCAACCAACCAAATGATTTGTTTACTCTTAAACCTCAACGAAACTTTCCTAGGTAAGTGTTGAGGGTGTAAGTCAGCTCTCATCAGGAGGGCAATACCAAATAGCAAGTACAGGTGGCCTTAAACAATGTGGATTTGAACTGCATGGTTCCACTTATAAGTGGAGTTTTTCAATATGATGGAAACTTTTTTGGAGATTTACACTAATTTGAAAAGCATCTTCTTTTCTCTAACTTTATTGTAAGAATGCAGTACAAAATACATATACAAAATATGTGTTAATTGACTATGTTATAGGTAAGGCTTCAGGTCAACAGTAGTCTATTAGTAGTTAAGTTTTAGAGGAGTCAAATCTGTTCTCACTTTTTAAAAATTCTAGTTTTTTAAACCAAGATTTAACTCACACATACAGTAAAGTGCACAATACTTCAGTACTGTAGTTCTGTGAATTCTAAGTTATACACCTGTGTAATCATCACCAGAACATCCTCAGCTCATAAGGCTCTCTTATGCTCCCTCCCAGAAGATAATCCCCCAGAGGTAAACACACTTTGATATCTCTCAACATGGACTAGCTTGCCTATTCTTGAACTTCCTAAAAGTGGAGTCATGCAGTACAGTGCATGTACTGCAGTACAGTGTACTCTGTGGTGTCTTGCTCTTTTCAGAGTCCTAACTTTTAATAACCATCTTATACTCCTTCAACAAAATTGCCAGGTCCTCTGCTTTATTCCTCTAGGCTTTTATTAAAGAATTAATGTTGATGATTTAAAAACTAATTCCTGCTAAAATATCTGTGGGTGAAGATGGCTTAATTTCCTTTTTTAAGATAATTTATAGTATTATAACTGACTTTAAGCCTAGAAGAATGCCTACTGTAGAAATTCTAAGCAGAGTCTGAGAGGTGTTTGCAGAGGTGGGAAATGGAGAGAAGATTTTGTTTTTCCTTAAAACTAAATACATAATTTTTTATAAGTATGCTAATTGTGTACCTGTAAAATTTCTTTCTAAAATGTATATGCTGTATCTATGACTGAATTTGAAATACTGTAGAAAAAAATCTTAGATGCATATAAAGAAAGGTTAATATGATACAGAAAAATGAGCATTTAAGCTGTCAAAAGTTTTGGGTTCTAATCCCTGTTCTGCAACTTACTTTTCTAGCTAGTTACCTCACAAAATCACCCAATCTTTCTGGGTCAACTTTAATATGAGCATAAAAACGTTTGCCATGCCTGACAGGATAGGTGTGAAGGTGAAATATGAAATAAGCTAATGTATATGGAAGTGCTTCATAAAGTCTCATATACTATACTTGCCATATATATATGACTTTATAGTCACACTTCCATAAAACAGGTAATATAATAATGGTATATGTTAAGTTGAATATTCTGACCACCTGATGTAATATAAGTCTTACTGAAATTGTTTTTAATATAATTTTAATAATAAAATTAATGAAGAACTTTTAATTTAATAACCTAGACTGTCAATCACTTGATACATTTGTCAGATCTCTAAATGAGTTGGTTGGGATGATGTAACAGCAAATATTTTCCCATTTCTTTTGTCCTTATTTTTACGTTTCACTTCTTCACAGTTCAAAATTTTGTTGGAATGCAACACGTAAGTTTTTACTTTTAACTTTTTCCTTAGAATTTCTCACATTTCACATACGAGTTTGTCTAGGGATTTTCTTGTAACAAGAATTATCTAAATGCCATGTAACAATATGGAAAATCTACTAGGAAAGAAAAATGTGAAAGACTTTTCTCACTGATAACCATTTACTAATTAATCTATAACCAATGATAAAAGTTTTGAGGGGTAGGGGTTGAGTGGAAGAGGTAGTAAGCATGTTCAGCTTTACTTCGGAGCGCCACCTGCTGGTAAATTAATTCCAGCAGTGTGGCAAACGAAAAAAACGTTGGGAGACTAGAACAATCAACTTACTATAAATGAAGTATACACTACTTGTAGAAAACGCTGATTTGGTTTATTAACTGACTGATTTGATTATTAAAGAGATTTTTTTTCTCAAAGGACTTTTGAAAGGAATTTTTTATTCTAAATTCTGAACTCTAATCAGAACAAGTACATAAAAGGGTCTGTTATGTTAGTTAATTAGTCAAATATTTAAGTGTTTATATATCTCACTGTGCTAGACACTGAGGATGCAATGGTGAAAGGAGCAAATAGAATCTCCCTGCCCTCATGCAACTTAAAGTGAAGACTAAAAAGATAAAATGGTAGGTTGCTAAAAGATGACATGAATAAGAGGCAGAGAGAGAGAGAATACTGGGACTGAGAGAAACTACTATGGATATGACTTTCAGGAAAGTGATTTCTAATAAGACCTTTAAGCACTTGTTCTTTGCTATGTTCCCAGCACTGAACACAGTGCCCTATACATAGTCAACGCTCAGTGAATATTTGTTGAATAAAAGGATGAATGACACTGGGTGATAACCTTAAATAGAGGCATTGGACAGAGCTGAAGCACCATCAGTTTTTCTTTTTGGTCTGGTCACATGGGTTAAGCTAGCCTAATGATGCAAAGATGTGGTGAGAGAGTGCAGGAAAATTACTGAAAATGTACATAGCATAATCTTTTTCCCTTTGAGCAGGATCAGCTTGTAAAATCCAATCCAGGTGCAAAGATGATGAAAATGATGTCTCAGTTCAAAGCTACTTTAACTTTGGTTCACCACTAAACTACCAAACAAGCAGGCTAAACTAGGATCTGTAGCCCAAATAAGGATACAAATGAGTGGATGCAGAATGCCTTTCTTGTACTTCACAAATGCCCAAGTTCAGACCACAAGGAATCAGATCATAGAGTTTCAGCACTGTAGACTTTTATAAAATTAGGCTAGGTGAAGGGTCATACTTAAGGATATATTCCACTGCCACCTAAAAAATTTATTGTTTTGCTACAGTAATATCTTTACACAGTTTTTTTCTCACTGCATCATCTGCTCTACAGTAGACCTATCAGCCTACCAAACCTTCAGTGAAGTTAAACCTAACTGGTGTAAGATTCAAACTTATATGGAAGAATTGTTAGCTTATAACTATGAATTTAACTAAAAAGAAGGGAAACATCTTTTTTATGACCTAACTCTTGTGAAACTGGCTCCCACTGACAGCCTTCCACTTTGCATTCAGTAGACAACACATATCATGCACATCTCTTTTCCACATATAAACATATTCAAGTAACATACCTCAAATACAATCTATAAGCATTGATACATCCCCTTCTTCAATAAGGGAACCCTGAATTTTAGTTAGTCATATTGTTGTCCAGCTAAAAGACTAATCTCCTAGCCTATAGCTGTACTAGAAGTGGCGATGTGATGGGTTTTTGCCAGTAAGATTTAAGAAGTATTGTATGGTATTTCTGAAAATCTTGAAAGAAAAGGAGTGTGTACCTCTTCTTTTCCTTCTTCCATCTGGCTGTTTGTGTCTGGAATATAGTTGTGGCAACTGGTGCTCCAAAATTCATACTGGATGAAGAGGACAAAGGCAAAACAGGGCAGAAAACTACAAGGATCTTGGTGTAGAGCCACCATATCAGCCCCGGACTATCTCTTGACTTGACTTACAGGACAGAGAAAGAAGCATCTGTCTTGTTTACGACATTGATCTCTGGGATTTCTGTTGCCCTCTGCTGAGCTTTATTGTAACCAATTTGGTGAGCAGTGTAGGTTTTGCTGATGTTTTCATGACAGAGAAGGCAACATTTCACACCGCACAGCAAACTTGATCTTTTCATTATACAAGTTCTCTATCTAGTCTCTTCCCAGACCCAATTCTCTTAGTATTTCAAGTGCATTAAATGTAGACAGCATATAGTTGGTACTTGCTTTTTACCATTCTTATGATCGCCTTCTGATTGGAGTGTATAGTTTGTTTGCTTTAATATAATTATTCATATGGCTGTTTTCATTATTATGTATTAACTATTTTAATCCAATAAAATATGTACTTAATATATTTTAAACATGTTTATATATTGATATTAATATACTTTTGGCTATATGTAATATTTATAGTGAATATTAATATATATTAAACATATTTGATATATATTAAATACATGTATTATGTATGTAATATACAATACATTAATATGTATTAATATATCTATAATTTTCATAGGATTGCCATTTTGCTATTTACTATTTATCTCATGGACTTTTTTTTGTTCTTCTGTTCTTCATTTTCTTCCTTCTTTTGTATTAATTGAATATTTTTTAGAATTCCCTTTTAATTCCTCTGTTGACTTGCTACCTTTCTTTTCATTATTTTTTACTTTCTCTAGTGTTGAAAAAATGCATTTTTAACCATTGAAAGTGATACTGAATTACTCCAGTAAAATATGAAAAACTTACAATAGTATAATTCCATTTACCCCTTACCCTTAGTGCTATTACTGTCATATATATCACATCTGTATTTGTTATAAGCCCATCATTACAGTGTCATACATTTTTTATTAAAACACTCATATCTTTTAAATAAGGAAGAAAAGAAAAATATGTATTATTTTTTACACTTACCCACATATTTACTGTTTCCACTACTTAAGCATAATTTCATTATACTCTCAAGAATCTTGAAGTTTTTATATTTTTTATCCAATAATTATACTTACAGGAATTTTTATGGTAGTAACTAGATATGGGAATAATTTTTTTCATTATCATGCTTTTCTCACTGTTTCTTATAATTAAAATTTGAAATAATTTAAATGTCTGAAAATAGAAAAATCATTACTTCAACTGTGTTAATACACAGAATGGATAAGCATGGTTGTTTTTAAGATACTGGTTAACTAAGACGTGTGTGTGTATGATTATTATAATTAATACACAACATTCTTTAATTTTTAGAAAAGAAATATACTTGGATATTAATACTGGTTCTCTTCAGTTAGTCACTTACTTGGTTGGAGTACTGCTTTTTGCTTACTTACACTTTTCTGTATTTTCTAAATTTTTAAAACAAATACGTGATCTTTTACAAACAGAAGAAAAGTACAATGAGAAAGATTTCTAGATTGGGGAGGTCATGATATGTAAACACTGGTAAGCATCTCTGAAACTAGTTAATCACAGAATTAAGAATAATTTTCAAAAATATACTTATCATCTTAAATTCAGGATAACATATATCTTTGGTTTGACAAGTTTGGACCACATAAAAAAGAAGGCAAATTGTGGTTAGATGAATATTAATTTATATATTTTCAACATACTGAAGCCTATTTGGTTGGTATACTTTCCTTTTTTTGGTGTGATTTAAAGATTGCTACAGATCCTTAAGTGTCCCAGAGTATCTCCCTTGCTGGCTGAATTAGCCCTTAAAATTCCTATCAAGCAACTCCTTTTGTTTAAAGTTCTTTTGTCTGTCTTCTTATGAAACCTACCTTATTTCATCTAGGTGGGTAGTATATATTGACACATTACCATGGGTTACTGTATCAGACTCAGGACATTCTGATGAAGAATATTTTGGCAGTTTGGGTGAAGACCTACAGCTGTAGAGCTGATAGAACATGGCCTTTATAGGCAGAATTCTGTGGTGGGGTATCTTGAAAAGTTAAGTTGCAGAATGAGGGTTCTGGCACTTTGTAGGGTTGGTGGTGGAGGGGGGATAGAAGGGAGAAAAAAAAGAGAGGGAATGCCAAATGGGGATGCAAAAATCATCCAAAATTTATTCATTCAACGAGCTTGCATTCTGCAACTATTAAGCTTGTACGATTAATGCTCCTGTAAGTGGCAATTGTCAGTGGACTGTTTTCTCCCACAGTTACTTGCTACTTGCTCTTTGGTGAAATAGGCATTAAAGTCCTTTGTAAAGTTTATAGTCCTTTACCTAGGCAAGACATGTTTATTATTTTGCCCTTCACACCTTCAAATTCCCAAGAGTTGCCTCAGTAATTGAAGAAGTAATACCCAATAATGGGACACAGTGATGAGTAAACCATACACAGGGAAATCTATATACTAGTTAGTCAGGGCCTTCCCGAGACTTCACCTCTCCTTCCTTGGATGTTACACATGCTAACAACTCTTTCAGATGGAATTTAAAGCCAGACAAGAGAGAAAATAGAGGTCTGTATATGCTTTTTGCTAGATGGACCTTTCAGAGGCTTGTAAGCTAAGTTTCGGCAGCCTCTGTTCAGTCTTCCCTTAGGACCATTCCAAAGGGAGGACGTTTTAAACACACACACACAAAGTCCGAGATTCAGAATATATGGAGATGTAATAAATCCAAATCTAACTCTGTTGTATAGATGAAAAAATTCAAGTCTTGATAACTTGGTTTACTTAACATAGATTACAATGAGTTAATAGCAGATTTAGGAATAGAGCCAGTTCTCTTAGCTGGTAATGTAATGAGTGTCCTGTAATATCAAGTTGCCCCATGTCCAGGTATTAGAAAAGCACCTTCAAAGCCCATAAAAACACCAAGCAAAGCAAGGCAAAAGGCAAAGCCTGCAAGTCTGACATCAAACACTGAGAGAAAATGTGTAAACATCAGATGGAATGGAATCTGAAGCCATATTGCCTTTCATAAAAAGTTGATTATGTCAACTGTACTAAATATTTGTTTCCTCCTAAATTTGCTTAACAAAGGAAGGGGATATAATTGCTACTAATTTATTAGGGACCTGAGCCACTTTTTTATAAGAAATGATGTATATCAATTTGAAATCTGGCTTCAACTGATTTGGGCAATACATTTTAGCCAAAGACAAAGAATAAGAATGAGCCTATTGTGTCAAGATACCTGGCTGAGTGCCATAGGAGTCAGAATAAGGTCATGTTTATCCTGTTGCACATTTTGTTCCTTATCTAGACTCTTAAGAAGGCAAAGAGCATGATAATGAAGTACATTGATGACCTAAGTTGGGAGACACTGTCAATGTGAATGAGAACAAAGAAGTAAAATAAGGTAAATACAGGTTTAGACATATCTGCCAGGGACGATGCAGTGGGACTTCAAAAGAAACTTGACAGCTTGAAATGGAAATGGGATACGAAGTTCTAGGGATAGGAATGTCATAGAAAATGATAAAGACTTAAAAAAAACAAAAGCAATTACAACAGTTCACAAAATGTTACAAGGTTACAATATAGAAAAGAGAAAGTATACCCCAAACAAAAACGTGTAACTATGCACTTATGGACATTGACATAAACTTCCATCTCAAAACTTATGAATAGAAAGATTTCTGTTATTATATTGGAGAACCAAACATTTTTGGTGTGGGATTGGAGATAGTATCAAATTAACTAAACAGAGGAGTTCATATAAAAGGCACTGTGAATAAATGTAAGGTGTTGGTAGTACTCTTAGAATCTCATTTAAATTAATGACAGAAGAAGAAGAATTTTAAAAAAAGAAAGAGAAGGGGAAGAGGAGCCAAGATGGCGGTGTGAGTAGGGCAGCGGAAATCTCCTCCCAAAACCATATATATTTTGAAAATACAACAAATACAACTACGTCTAAAAGAGAGAACAGAGGATACAGCACAACAGCCAGGCTACATCTACATCTGTGAGAACTCAGCATCTCATGAAGGGGGTAAGACACAAGCTGTGTCCTGGCGGGACCCAATCACTCCCCCAACCCGAGTTCACCAGCAGGAGGAAAGGAGTCGGACTGTGGAGGGAGTGGCAGTGCAGGACTGCTAAATGACCAGCCCTAGTAATCCGCACCAGGAGTGCAGGCACACATTGCATGGTGTGCTGGATATTAGAAAAACAAAAGTAAAATCTGCAAGCGGACCATGCAGCTGGCTCCCATGGACAAAAGAAAAGCGACTGCTTTTTGAAAGTCTTAAAGGGACAGTGGCTTCACAGCTGGACAGAATCATTCCAGCACACTAAGGCCAGTAGGCTGGGAATTCTGACGACCTTCAGGTGCCCCAGCCCCCTGGGTGGCAACGCAGCTCTGAAGTCCCTCATGGTGATAAACAGCCTGCCATTCATTCCCCCTGCCCCCCGGGTTGGCCCCCCACAGCGGCAGCTTGCACAGGAGCTGCCCAGAACCTCCTCCAAGCACGCAATCGCCTGGGCCAGACCAAGGGGCTTCCATTGGCATGCAGCTGCCTGGTGCAGGCAGAGGAAGCCAGGCCATGGCAAGAAGGGGCGCATTCTTCAACGAACTGTAACAAACAGTTTTAAAATTCATATGGAACAATAAAAGACCCCGAATAGCCAAAGCAATCCTGAGAAGGAAGAATTGAGCAGTGGGGATCTAGCTTCCCAACTTCAAGCTCTACTACAAAGCCACAGTAATTAAGACAATTTGGTACTGGCACAAGAACAGACCCACAGGCCAGTGGAACAGAATAGAGTCCAGATATTAACCCAAACATATATGGTCAATTAATATACGATAAAGAGCCTTGGACATGCAGTGGGGAAATGACAGCCTGTTCAACAGCTGGTGTTGGCAAAACTGGACAGCTACATGTAAGAGAATGAAACTGGATCATTGTCTAGCCCCATATACAAAAATAAATTGGAAATGTATCAAAGACCTGAATGTAAGCCATGAAACCATAAAACTCTTAGAAAAAAATAGACAAAAATCTCTTGGACATAAACATGAGCAACTTCTTCATGAACATATCTTCCCGGGCAAGGGAAACAAAAGCAAAAATGAACAAGTGGGACTATATCAAGCTGAAAAGCTTCTGTACAGCAAAGGACACCACCAATAGAACAAAAAGGCATCCTACAGTATGGGAGAATATATTCATAAATGACAGATCCGATAAAGGGTTGACATCCAAAATATATAAGGAGCTCACCCACCTCAACAAACAAAAAGCAAATAATCCAATTAAAAAATGGGCAGAGGAGCTGAACACAGTTCTCCAAAGAAGAAATTCAGATGGTCAACAGACACATGAAAAGATGCTCCACATCACTAGTCATCAGAGAAATGCAAATTAAAACCACAATGAGATGTCACCTCACACCGTAAGAATGGCTACCATCCAAAAGACAAGCAACAATAAATGTTGGTGAGGTTGTGGAGAAAGGGGAACCCTCCTACACTGCTGGTGGGAATGTAAATTAGTTCAACCATTGTGGAAAACAGTATGGAAGCTCCTCAAAAAGCTCAAAATAGACATACCATTTGACTGAGGAATTCCACTTCTAGGAATTTACCCTAAGAATGCAACAGCCCAGTTTGAAAAAGACAGGTGCACCCCTGTGTTTATCGCAGCACTGTTTACAATAGCTAAGAAATGGAAGCAACCTAAGTGTCCATCAGTAGATGAATGGATAAAGAAGATGTGGTACATATATGCAATGAAATATTATTTAGCCATATGAAGAAAACAAATCCTAGCATTTTTAACAACATGGATGGAGCTAGAGGGTATTATGCTCAGTGAAATAAGCCAGGCAAGTATCAAATGATTTCATGCATCTGCGGAGTATAAGAACAAAGAGAAAAACTGAAGAAGCAAAACAGCAGCACACTCACAGAACCGAAGACTCAACTAACAGTTACCAAAGGGAAAGGGACTGGGGAGCATGGGCAGGAAAGGAGGGTAAGGGGGGGAGAAAGGGGGCATTATGATTAGCATGTATAATATGGTGGGGGGGCACGGGGAGGGCTGTACAACACAGAGAAGACAAGTAGTGACTCTGTAGCATCTTACAACGGTGATGGACAGTGTAATGGGGTATGTGGGGGGGACTTGGTGATGGGGGGAGTTGATTAAAAATAATGTTCCTCATGTAATTGTAGATTAATGATACTAAAATAAAAAATAAAAAAAAGAAAGGAAAGGAAATTGCTGTTTCTGCCCCCCATTGTCTGTTATGTTTTTCTCTGTGCAAAAACAAACAGTATCACAGAGAAATCTGTTGCACTCCTATACACTAATGATGAACTAGTAGAAAGAGAAATCAGAAAAACAATTCCATTCACAATAGCATCAAAAGAATAAAATACCTAGGAATAAACCTATCCAAGGAAGTGAAAGCCCTATACCCTGAAAACTACAGGACACTCTTAAGAGAAATTAAAGAGGACACTAATAAATGGAAATTCATCCCATGCCCTTTGGTGGAAAGAATTAATAATGGTCAAAATGGCCATCCTGCCTAAAGCAATCTAGAGATTCAATGCAATCCCTATCAAAATACCAACAACATTCTTCAACGAACTGGAACAAATAGTTCTAAAATTCATATGGAACCACAAAAGACCCTGAATAGCCAAGGCAATCCTGAGAAGGAAGAATAAAACTGGGGGGGATTACACTCCCCAACTTCAAGCTCTACTATAAAGCAGCAGTCATCAAGACAATTTGGTACTGCCACAAGAACAGACCCATAGACTAATGGAACAGACCAGAGAGTCCAGATATTAACCCAAGCATTTTTAGTCAATATACGATAAAGGAGCCATGGACATACAATGAGGAAATGACAGCCTCTTCAACAACTGGTGCTGGAAAAACTGGACAGCTACATGTAAGAGAATGAAACTGGATTACAGTCTATCTCCATACACAAAAGTATTTGAAATGGATCAGAGACCTGAATACAAGTCATGAAACCATAAAACTCTTAGAAAAAAACATAAGCAAAAATCTCTTGAATATAAACATGAGCAACTTTTTCATAAACATATCTCCCCAGGAAGGGAAACAAAAGCAAAAATGAACAAGTGGGACTATATCAAACTAAAAAGCTATACAGGACACCATCAGTAGAACAAAAAGGCATCAGACAGTATGGGAGAATATATTCATAAGTAACATATCTGATAAGGGGTTGACATCCAAAATATATAAAGAGCTCATGTGCCTCAACAACCAAAAAGCAAATAAGCCAATTAAAAAATGGTCAGAGGAGCTGAATACACTTCTCCAAAGAAGAAATTCAGGTGGCCAACAGGCACATGAAAAGATGCTCCACATTGCTAATCATCAGAGAAATGCAAATTAAAACCACAATGAGATATCACCTCACACCAGTTAGGATGGCCACCATCCAAAAGACAAACAACAACAAATGTTGGTGAGGATGTGGAGAAAGGGGAATCCTAGTACACTGCTGGTGAGAATGTATATTAGCTCAACCATTGTGGAAAGCAGGTTGGAGATTCCTCAAAAAACGAAAACTAGAAATAACCATTTGACCCAAGAATTCCACTCCTAGGAATTTACCAAGAATGCTGCAGCCCAGATTCAAAAAGACATATGCAGCCCTACGTTTATCACAGCACTATTTACAATAGCCAAGACACAGAAGCAATCTAAGTGTCCACCAGTAGATGAATGGATAAAGAATATGTGGTACATATACACAGTGGAATATTACTCAACCATAAGAAGAAAACAATTCCTACCATTTGCAACAACATGGATGGAGGTAGAGGGTATTATGCTCAGTGAAATAAGCCAGGCAGAGAAAGACAAGTACCAAATGATTTCACTCATCTGTGGAGTATACCAACAAAGCAAAAACTGAAGGAACAAAACAGCAGCAGACTCACAGAACCCAAGAATGGACTAACAGTTACCAAACGGAAAGGTACTGGAGAGGGTTGGGGGGAAGGGAGGGATAAGGGTTTTAAGGGGCATTATGATTTGCACACAATGTAGGGGTTCACTGGGAAGGCAGTATAGCACAGAAAAGACAAGTAGTGATTCTATAGCATCTTATTCTGCTGATGGACAGTGACTGTAAAGGGGTGTATGGTGGGTATTTGATAATGGGGGAAATCTAGTAACCACAGTGTTGCTCATGTGATTGTATATCAATGATGCCATAATAAAAAAAAGTCTTTTTCTTAATAAATCCTTGCCAATTTCTAGGTCTAGAAAAGAGCAGGCAAGGCCACATCTACAACCCACTGCCAGGGGTTCGAGGTGACGCTCCCTCTATGACCCTATGAGCATTCTTGATGTCTCAGAGAACCAGAGCCAGTGCTGTTCAATTTTTATCATCCTCTCACACTTTCAGAATTTGCAGGGTTAGAAGTCTTTCACAATGTCCTTATTAGAGCATACAGCAGTCTCTTCCCCTCTGTATAAGTAATATCATGTTGAAATTCAACACATGTAATTCCTATGTAATGAGATTCTTTCAGAAATTATATGCCATTTGACCAGAGATGTACCCTTGCTGCACACTAGCAGGGAGTAACTGAAGTGCTCTTTTCAGCAAATATTTCTACATATACCCTTATCCAATATATGTTGATATGGAATATACGTTTTAGGACCCCCAGTGGATGCCTGAAACCATGGGTAGTACAGAACCTTTTATATACTATCCTTTTCCTATACATACATACATATGATAAAATGTAATTATAAATTAGGCACCATAAGAGATTAACAACACTAATAATAAAATAGAACAATTATAACAATATGCTATAATGAAAGTTAGGTGAATGTGTTCTCTCTGTTAAAATACTGTACTGTTCTAACTTTTGTTCTTGTGATGACATGAGAGGATAAAATGCCTACGTGATCAGATGGAGTGAGGTGAATGACATAGGCATTGTGATGGCACATCAGGCTACCATTAACCTTTTAACATGTCAAAAGGAGGACCATCTGCTTCCAGACCACAGTTGACTAGGGGTCACTGTGTCTGTGGGTAATTGTAACCATGGAAAGCAAAGTTGCGGATGAAGGGGGACTACTGCATTTCATGGCAGACGGAATCCAGTAAAGATTGCAAAAGGTATTTCAATTAAAGGCTCACTTGTCCAGAAATATTCAAGGTTCCAAATACACAAATTCTCATGAGACCACAAGTAAGTAGCAGTTTAATTGTTCTGCAAAAGTATACTACAAATGACAAGTGATGTATGATAAGTAAAAGGAATTATAAGAAAAAAAGATACTTCAGTAGGGTTTTTAGAAAACATCTATGCAGCCTTCGGTTTTAAAACAATAATCTACCTTACAGTGAAGAGGTCAGTACTTACCAATCAGGATTCCTGGGAGCTTAAAAGCAGCAACTTCAGATGATCTTCTAGAAGGAGAGTTAGGAATGACCTGGATACCAGATTTTACTTTTCTCTATTCTGAAAATCTGGCCCTTTAAAAATTTCAGATGTAACAGAGCTATCTGGAATTCTCTGCTCTTCTCCAACCAGCAGATACCCTGCTTGTGATCGTTTTCTTAGACCAGTACACCATTTTGACAGAGGGCACTGTGTCAGCATTAATTTACTTCTTCATGCTATCTTTTCATGAACCATCCAGGGAATCCTAAATCACATCCTCTTTCCTTTACCTTCTCAGTTCTGTGTATCTGAAAGATTTAGCTTAAAAAGAAACTCAACGAAAGGCCACAACTTTTTAGATTTATAGAACTGTCTTGTATGTGCTCTCAGAGTAGTAAATGGGGCACCAGTGTCTGGGAAGACAGTGGTGATAAAAGTCATCAGTGAAGGAATTGATTTTATATTCAAAGACCTTCAAATAAGTGCTTTATGGTTGAGGGAAATCTGTTTTTGATTCAATATTATTTATGGGTACCTACTACATGGACTAGGTAGTGTTTATTTCACTTCAGTCTTACTAAATGCCAAATATTGTGCTTATGCTGAGGATACAAAGACAAAATGTAATTACCACCTTCAAGAGGCTCACAGACTAACAGGGGAGATAGATTGATAAGTGGATAGTTAAATTCAGTAACAATGCAGTAAGTGTAATGAAAGAGGCAAGCATGGAGGATTGTAGAAGCACATAAGAGGGTTAGGAAAGATTTTTCTGCAGGAAGTGGCTTTTGATACAAGTCTTGAAGAAGGAATAAGGAAAAAGTAGCAGCTTGAGCTAGGGCCAAGGGCTGAAAAATGCAGGGTTGCTTCAGTGATACTATAGAAGAAGATGTGGGAAGTGGGGCGAAATGATGGCTGAAGAGGCAGAGTCCAGATCATGCAAGGCCTCATATGACATGTAAGGAGCTTTCCAAACAGACACCTAATGGAATATTTTATTCCTAGCAGGAGAATTTTGTGGGGAAATGTTTGGAAAACATTGGATCAAAAAGACTTCTTTAATGTAGAATCTCTTGGAAAGTTAAACATGCTAGTATACATTGTGACACTCCAAAATGGTTTCTGACGTGAAACACTTATGAAAGATTACCTTTTGGGACTAGAGTTCTGAGAAGCACACTTTGGGAAGTAATGCACAAATATTTGACGAACCACTAAGGGTTTAAATAGTCAATGGTATGGACAGTTTTCATTTTAGAACACACTGGGAGCATTTCAGAACTCTCTAGCAATAGTGTAGGAGACGATTGCAGCAGGACAGAACTGGTGACAGAGAGACCGGTTAAGAGACCATTTTTCAAGGGAGCAAAAATGAGGGCCTGCATTTAGGCAGTAGAAGGAAGATAAGGATTTTTAAAATGTTTATGAGATTGACAAAACTTGATCATTGATTGGATATAGGGAGGTGAGGGATAGGAGAGGCTAAAATTTTCTAGGAGTAAGTTTCAGGGAGGTACTATGACTTTAGTTTTGGACAAGATGAGATTGAGGAAATTTATTTCATATCTAGTAGAGGTTAGAGGAGAAAATTGGATATGAGTGTAAAACTTCTGTTAAATACCCAGATTTGGTAATCTACAGCAGATAGGTGTAGTTAAAATTATGATAGTACTAAAAATCACCCAGAAAGAGCAAGTAGAATTAGAAGAAATATGGGCCGAAGATAGAAGCCAGGGGAATTCCAATAAAAGTGTTTACTTATATAACAACTTCAAAATCTTGATTCAACTCAAACCATAAACAGTGCTTTTTATTTAAAAACACCAACAACACAGTGTTAGATCCATTTCAGTGATTTTGGATCTGTATTAAGTCATGTTTCCATACATTGACTTTATATTGGTCTATATCACATATTTTAACAACAATTCTCCAGTCCCATTCCAATAAAATTACCAGAATTAAAAAAAAACTTAACTTTGAGGTGCTTTCCTTCTTTTAGTTAATCTTTGAAAACAGATTCAGCAGCACACAGAGATTTGAACTGAGGCTATCATATTTAAACAGGATTTTGCCGGGCTGCTGATAGTGGCTCCAAAATTTCTACATAAGAAGGGCTTGGTTGTTTGACAGAAGATGCTAAAGCAAGGTATATGTAAGAAATGTTTTTACTAAGATTGAATATTTCTTTGGGGAGATGCAGGTTGATGAAAATTATGCATAGGTTGGAAGGAGTTAAATTTTGCATAGAGCCTCCAGTTGGCACCATGACTGCTCTCTCACGTAATTAAATATGTGGTAACTAGTATCTCCAGCTGATACTGAAATTAACCCTCTAAGTAGCTAATAATTTATCAATCTAAAAAATGTCTCCTGCAACTAAATTTTGCAAAGCAATATTTTTTTATTTATTAACATAATTTATATTGTTCATTAAATTACCTATTAACATTCTATCCGTTAGGACACTGAGTTTTGTTTTTTTTTAAGCAGTATAGTAGAACTTTAAAATACAATCACCCATGGCAAACCTTCAAGATTTGCTTAGTATCTGCCATGGCTGTCTCTCAATCTTTATATTGTATATACTGAAATTTTTATATAACCATCTAACTCCTTTGTGGAAGGAGTCAGAGTATAAACAAAGATGAGTAAATTATGCAACATTTTGAGTATTCAAAATAGTAAAATATGTATCTAATTCACTCTAGTAAATGACATACTTTGGTATTTAAAAAAGTAAAATCATGAAACAGTCTGCATGTATATTAATTAACAGTTATTTAATAGATTATACCTCATTGATTTGGAGAATTAAAGCAATTAGCTTCTTTAGCAGAGGTTTTCCTTCCCAGCAGTAATTTAGGCATTATGAAGTCTATCTTATCATGTAGTTATAACATTGGAAAAAGCAGATGCAATATTTCTGGTGTACATGCACCAAATACAGCTCTGCAGAAGGCAGCTTTGCCTGAAATCCTTCCAATGTGTGCAATTAAGATGAACTTAATAAATTTAAGGTGGCTTGTAATGTCCAGTTTCATGATCAAAACAATGTCTACTGTGATGTTCTGAGAATGGTCAGTGCAGGTCTGCTTCTTCAGCACAAGAGATAATGTTTAGTTAAAGTAATAAAGCAATGATAACAATTACTTTATCCAAAGACGGGTGCTTTAAAAAATTATTTCTTATGAAGAATAAAGTCATGTAATAAGAACAGGAAATATCAGATTTGAAGAAAAGATAGTCCATATCTTATTCTTTGTCATAAAAGATTAGAGTTTTGGCATTGAAGCTGACATTTTAGTTAATGGGATAGGTAATTACATTAGCCAGTATTTTTTAGAAAATTTAGCTGGTATTTCTTAGGAATTTCGTGGGAAATTCTCATAAAGTCTGCTCTTGTGGTTGTATAATGTAATGTTTATAAGAACCTATCTTCCCTACAGAGAGATGTGAAGCCCTTTGGTCTGAATTTTCTGGTTTCAAATGGAAAAAGACCACCAGAAGGTGTGAATCTGGAGTTTAAGGATGACTGAAAAGGAGAAGCCTGAGTAGAAAGGATAAAGAGAATTTCAAGATTCTTAGATGTTTAGAGGTGCCATTTCCACCCTCATGTCTCCCCTGCCCATTACTAGAACATAAACAATCCAAAAAGACAAGAAAAATATAATTGAGAGTCAAAGAATAGCAAAATAATGTTAGTCAAGGAAGGAACTAAAAGCATGTCATTAAGATATAGGTAATTTTCTTTTGAGTCTTCCTTCAACAGAGAGATAAGTTTTATTTGTGTTCTCTTATAAAAACGAGACAACATAAATGACCAGGAAATCCAGGCAGATGTTTGTAAAATAATCTTGATAGATTTTCTATGTTTAAGTATGTGCTTTCACTTCATCTTCTAGTAATATATAATTAATCTATAGTAAATTATAGATTCAGTTTTGATTAATTTTTTGGGTAACATTTAGATACCCATTGGATGCCCTATATATATGCTGGGGTAATGTATATACCTGTGTTATTTCTAACCATATTTTCAATTTTAATTTATGGCTGTCTTGGACATAATTTGGTTTACTTTCTATCTCTATATAATTATATGTACATATATAATCATTATTTGTTGTATAAACAATACTTATTACTGTTTATTCCCATTTTAAAAAGGGCTCTTAGCTATTAAGTTATTTTTATTAAGGTCTCATTGATATACAATCTTAGGAAGGTTTCACATGAGCAACACTGTGGTTACTACCTTCACCATATTATCAAGGCCCTCCCAGATATCCCACTGCAGTCACTGTCCATCAGCATAGTAAGGTGCTATCGAGTCACTACTTGTCTTCTCTGTGCTTCTACACTGCCTTCCCCATGCCTCCCCTATATTATGTATGCTAATCAAAATACTCCTTAAACCCCTTCTCCCTCCCTCCCCACCCATCCTTCCCAACCCCTTCCCTTTGGTAACCACTAGTCTATTCTTGGAGTCTGTGAGTCTGCTGCTGTTTTGTTCCTTCAGTTTTGCTTTGTTGTTATACTCCACAGATGAGTGAAATCATTTGGTACTTGTCTTTCTCCACCTGGCTTATTTCTCTGAGCATAATACCCTCCAGCTCCATCCTTGTTGTTGCAAATGGTATGATTTGTTTTCTTCTTATGGCTGAATAATGTTCCATTGTGTATGTGTACCACATCTTCTTTGTCCATTCACCTATTGATGGGCACTTAATTTCTTCTTTGGAGAAGTGTCTGTTCAGATCTTCTGCCCATTTTTTAATTCACTTTTCTGGGACCAGTGAACTACCACATGATGGTCTGAGTTGTACACAGTAGGCATTTTAAACCCATTTTGAAAAAATATTTATTCATTCAATGCAGATAGAAATTGAATGCCTAAGTACATAATTTTTGGTGCCTTGAAGGCAACAGGGCTGGCTCTTCGTATTTTCCATATTTAAGGTTTGTTGATTTTCAACACTATTGCAAAACTCATCCCATTAGAAATATTTTTTTAAATTTTTGTACAGGTAAAACAAAGTAATTAACAACTATTTACCTATGCAAAAATTATTGTGCATTAAATTTGTGTGTGTGTGTATGTGTGTGCATAAAATGAGCAAAAGCTCATTAATAATACACACTGGAATCCTGCAAATCATCCTAAAAGAACTGGTTTATTGATAACTTGTTCCAGAATTAGAAAATAAACAATGGAATTATTAAAAATCAGTGAGAAAATAAGCTTTTATTTCAGGAATGTAGTCTTATCTCGCTGGGATTTGGAAGTCTTTCTCAGTCTTTTATAGTAGAGAAGGGGTTTTTTCCCCTCAAAGTTTTGATGAAGTTAAAATACTTTTTAAAAGATTTGTCTTGTTTTTCAGTTTAGGCTATGTTGACCCAATGCTCAGTCAGTTGGTTCAGAGAAAATTCATGAAACCTGAGTAGCAAGATGCCTGGATAATAATTTTGTTGTATGTTCATTATGGAATTCTATGAGGAAAGGAAAGGAAAGGCAGAAAATGCAGTTTAAATACTTGTAACAATTGACCTGACATCAGACTTTCATCTAAGACAATATATGATTTTAGCAGAAGTGTATCTTTAAGAAAAATATAATGAAAGATCAGATGCAATTCACAAAGGGCTCAACCTCCTCAACAAAAATGTATTAAGCACTTGCTATATACAAGGCGTGGAAAAATTCTGGGACTAAGGATGGAAGAAATGAAAAATAATCAGATACATAGATGAATAAAACACAGTCATTTTCTCCAAGGAACTTCCAGTCTGGTGAGTAAGATACACAGGTTAGCATTCATGGAAAATATTAAAAAGTTGTAGGATAGTAGATAAAAGACTACTGGGATTGGATATTAGGCTAGGATTCAAAATAAGCTTCTTTTAGTGGTCTTGAATAAAGTTGCCACATAAACAACAGGACACTCAGGTGGATTTGAATTTTAAGTAAATGGAATATATTTTCATTATAAGTATACCTAATTTCATGAGATATACCTACACTAAAAATTTACTTTTTAAAAAAATATGAAATTCAAATTTAATAGAGCATCCTGTATTTTTACTTGCTAAATGTGGGAACCCTATCTTAGGCAAGTGAGCTAGTTATTTAGTTTGCCAAATCCATCCACCCTTTTCTGCCCTACATTGTATACCTCCTGGAGCCTGACTCCCGTGGCCTCTATTTCCTGTGCTCACTTGCCAGTTGGCTTCTTGTTGAATTTAGCCAGTGGAAGGGACTTGGAGGAGAGAAAACAGTAGGTGAGAGAAACCCGCTTTTCTTCTTTGCCCCCTCCATGCCTCAGTGAAGCATCTCTGGTGCTGGCAGTATTCCTCTCTAACTATAGCTCATGTGTGCCATTTCCTCCTACTTGGCTTCAGTTCTTCTGGGACTTTGGTCACACTTTTTCATCCCAATGCTTTCAGTTTTGGGAGTAGCAACGGTTTCCCTTTTCTGCTTATCTATAGGTGCCACAGGATCTCTTCTGATTTCCCTGACTTTGCCCATATCTTTGTAGGTTGCCTATTAGAATCTTCATTTGGACCTCTGAGTTAATTTGT
This sequence comes from Manis pentadactyla, assembly GCF_030020395.1. Lineage (NCBI taxonomy): Eukaryota > Metazoa > Chordata > Mammalia > Pholidota > Manidae > Manis > Manis pentadactyla. The sequence continues at coordinate 62,260,662 of NC_080028.1, read as the reverse complement.
TTCCTTTCTGGATCCTGGTTGGTAAAGCAATTACTTTTAACTTATATAAGCCTTATCTCTGTATTTATAAGATGAAGAAAATAGTACCTCCCTTATATATATATATATATATATATATATATATATATATATATATATACTTATTTTATTTTATTATCATTAATCTAAAATTACATGAAGAACATTATGTTTACTAGGCTCTCCCCTACCCCAAGTCCCCCCCACAAACCCCATTACAGTCACTGCCCATCAGCATAGTAAGATATTGTAGAATCACTACTTGTCTTCTCTGTGTTGCAAAGCCCTCCCCTTTCCCCCATCCCCCACATTATACATGCTAATCATAATACCCCCTTCCTTCTTCCCTGCCCTTGTCCCTCCCTACCCTCCCATTCTCCCCAGTCTCTTTCCCTTTGGTAACTGTTAGTCCATTCTTGGGTTCTGTGATTCTGCTGCTGTTTTGTTCCTTCAGTTTTTCTTTTGTTCTTATACTCCACAGATGAGTGAAATCATCTGGTATTTGTCTTTCTCCACCTGGTTTATTTCACTGAGCATAATACCCTCTAGCTCCATCCATGTTGTTGCAAATGGTAGGATTTGTTTTCTTCTTATGGCTGAATAATATTCCATTGTGTATATGTACCACATCTTCTTTATCCATTCATCTACTGATGGACACTTAGGTTGCTTCCATTTCTTGGCTATTGTAAATAGTGCTGCGATAAACATAGGGGTGCATCTGTCTTTTTCAAACTGGAGTGCTGCATCCTTAGGGTAAATTCCTAGAAGTGGAATTCCTGGGTCAAATGGTAAGTCTATTTTGAGCGTTTTCAGGAACCTCCATATCGCTTTCCACAATGGTTGAACTAATTTACATTCCCACCAGCAGTGTAGGAGGGTACCCCTTTCTCCACAACCTCATCAACATTTGTTGTTGTTTGTCTTTTGGATGGTAGCCATTCTTACTGGTGTGAGGTGATATCTCATTGTGGTTTTAATTTGCATTTCTCTGATAACTAGCGATGTGGAGCATCTTTTCATGTGTCTGTTGGCCATCTGAATTTCTTTTTTGGAGAACTGTCCGTTCAGCTCCTCTGCCCATTTTTTAATTGGATTATTTGCTGTTTGTTTGTTGAGGTGCATGAGCTCTTTATATATTTTGGATGTCAAGCCTTTATCAGATCTGTCATTTACGACTATATTCTCCCATACTGTAGGGTACCTTTTTGTTCTATTGATGGTGTCCTTTGCTGTACAGAAGCTTTTCAGCTTGATATAGTCCCACTTGTTCATTTTTGCTTTTGTTTTCCTTGCCCATGGAGATATGTTCATGAAGAAGTCACTCATGTTTATGTCTATGAGATTTTTGCCTATATTTTTTTCTAACAGTTTTATGGTTTCATGACTTACATTCATTTCTTTGATCCATTTTGAATTTACTTTTGTGTATGGGGTTAGACAGTGATCCAGTTTCATTCTCTTACATGTAGCTGTCCAGTTTTGCCAACACCATCTGTTGAAGAGACTGTCATTTCCCCATTGTATGTCCATGGCTCCTTTATTGAATATTAATTGACCATATATGTTTGGGTTAATGTCTGGAGTCTCTAATCTGTTCCACTGGTCTGTGGCTCTGTTCTTGTGCCAGTACCAAATTGTATTGATTACTATGGCTTTGTAGTAGAGCTTGAAGTTGGGGAGTGAGATCCCCGCCACTTTATTCTTCTTTCTCAGGATTGCTTTGGCTATTCGGGGTCTTTGGTGTTTCCATATAAATTTTTGAACTATTTGTTCCAGTTCGTTGAAGAATGTTGTTGGTAATTTGATAGGGATTGCATCAAATCTGTATATTGCTTTGGGCAGGATGGCCATTTTGACAATATTAATTCTTCCTAGCCATGAGCATGGGATGAGTTTCCATTTGTTAGTGTCCTCTTTACTTTAATTTCTCTTAAGAGTGTCTTATAGTTTTCAAGGTATAGGTCTTTCACTTCTTTGGTTAGGTTTATTCCTAGGTATTTTATTCTTTTTGATGCAATTGTGAATGGAATTTTTTCCTGATTTCTCTTTCTATTGGCTCATTGTTAGTGTATAGGAAAGCCACAGATTTCTGTGTGTTAATTTTGTATCCTGCAACTTTGCTGTATTTTGAGATCAGTTCTAGTAGTTTTGGAGTGGAGTCTTTAGGGTTTTTTATGTACAATATCCTGTCATCTGCAAATAGTGACAGTTTAACTTCTTTACCAATCTGGATTCCTTGTATTTCTTTGTTTTGTCTAATTGCTGTGGCTAGGACCTCCAGTACTATGTTAAATAACAGTGGGGAGAGTGGGCATCCTTGTCTTGTTCCCGATCTCAGAGGAAAAGCTTTCAGCTTCTCGCTGTTCAGTATGATGTTGGCTGTGGGTTTATCATATATGGCCTTTATTATGTTGAGGTACCTGCCCTCTATACCCAATTTTTTTTTTTTGAGAGAGCATCTCTCATATTTATTGATCAAATGGTTGTTAACAACAATAAAATTCTGTATCTCTATACCCATTTTTCTGAGAGTTTTTATCATGAATGGATGTTGAATTTTGTCGAATGCTTTTTCAGCATCTATGGAGATGATCATGTGGTTTTTCTCTTTCTTTTTATTTATGTGGTGGATGATGTTGATGGACTTTTGAATGTTGTACCATCCTTGCATCCCTGGGATAAATCCCACTTGGTTGTGGTGTATGATCCTTTTGATATATTTTTGAATTCGGTTTGCTAATATTTTATTGAGTATTTTTGCATCTACGTTCATCAGGGATATAGGGCGGTAATTTTCTTTTTTGGTGGGGTCTTTTCCTGGTTTTGGTATTAGGGTGATGTTGGCTTCATAAAATGAGTTTGGGAGTATTCCCTCCACTTCTATTTTTTAGAAAACTTTAAGGAGAATGGGTATTATATCTTCTCTGTATGTCTGATAAAATTCCGAGGTAAATCCATCTTGCCCAGGTGTTTTTTTCTTGGGTAGTTTTTTGATTACCGCTTCAATTTCTTTGCTGGTAATTGGTTTGTTTAGATTTTGTGTTTCTTCCTTGGTCAGTCTTGGAAGGTTGTATTTTTCTAGGAAGTTGTCCATTTCTTTCAGGTTTTCCAGCTTCTTAGCATATAGGTTTTCATAGTAGTCTCTAATAATTCTTTATATTTCTGTTGGATCTGTTGTGATGTTTCCTTTCTCATTTCTGATTCTGTTGATGTGTGTTGATTCTCTGTTTCTCTTAATAAGTCTGGATAGAGGCTTATCTATTTTGTTTATTTTCTCAAAGAACCAGCTCTTGGTTTCATTGATTTTTGCTATTGTTTTATTCTTCTCAATTTTATTTATTTCTTCTCTGATCTTTATTATGTCCCTCCTTCTGCTGACTTTAGGCCTCATTTGTTCTTCTTTTTCCAATTTTGATAATTGTGACATTAGACTATTCATTTGGGTTTGTTCTTCCTTCTTTAAATATGCCTGGATTGCTATATACTTTCCTCTTAAGACTGTTTTCACTGCATCCCACAGAAGTTGGGGCTTTGTGTTGTTGTTGTCATTTATTTCCATATATTGCTGGATCTCCATTTTAATTTGGTCGTTGATCCATTGACTATTTAGAAGCGTGTTGTTAAGCCTCCATGTGTTTGTAAGCCTTTTTGCTTTCTTGGTACAATTTATTTCTAGGTTTATACCTTTGTGGTCTGAAAAGTTGTTTGGTAGAATTTCAATGTTTTTGAATTTACTGAGGCTCTTTTTGTGGCCCAGTATGTGGTCTATTCTGGAGAATGTTCCATGTGCACTTGAGAAGAATGTGTATCCTGTTGCTTTTGGGTGTAGAGTTCTATAGATGTCTATTAGGTCCATCTGTTCTAGTGTGTTGTTCAATGCCTCTGTGTCCTTACTTATTTTCTGTCTGGTGGATCTGTCCTTTGGAGTGAATGGTGTGTTGAAGTCTCCTAAAAGGAATGCATTGCATTCATTCTATTTCCTCCTTTAGTTCTGTTAGTATTTGTTTCACATATGCTGGTGCTCCTGTGTTGGTTGCATATATATTTATAATGGTTATATCCTCTTGTTGGACTGAGCCCTTTATCATTATGTAATGTCCTTCTTTAACTCTTGTTACTTTCTTTGTTTTGAAGTCTATTTTGTCTTATACTAGTACTGCAACAGCTGCTTTTTTCTCCCTATTGTTTGCATGAAATATCTTTTTCCATCCCTTGACTTTTAGTCTGTGTATGTCTTTGGGTTTGCGGTGAGTCTCTTGTAAGCAGCATATAGATGGGTCTTGTTTTTTTATCCATTCAGTGACTCTATGTCTTTTGATTGGTGCATTCAGTCCATTTACATTTAGGGTGATTATCGATAGGTATGTACTTATTGCCATTTCAGGCTTTAGATTTGTGGTTACCAAAGGTTCCAGATTACTTTCCTTACTATCTAAGAGTCTAACTTAACTCACTTAGTATGCTGTTACAAACACAATCTAAAGGTTCTTTTCTATTTTTCCTCCTTTTTCTTCCTCCTTCATTCTTTATATATTAGGTATCAAATTCTGTACTTTTTGTCTATCCCTTGATTGACTTTGGGGATAGTCAATTTAATTTTGCATTTGCCTCGCAATCAGCTGCTCCACCCTCCCTACCGTTATTTTACTACCTCTGGTGACAGCTATCCAACCCTAGGAACACTTTCATCTTTAGTAGTCCCTCCAAAATAGACTGCAGAGATGGTTTGTGGGAAGTAGATTCTCTCAGCTTTTGCTTATCTGGAAATTGTTTAATCCCTCCTTCAAATTTAAATGATAATCTCACTGGATAAAGTAATCTTGGTTCCAGGCCCTTCTGCTTCATGGCATTTAATACATCATGCCACTCCCTTCTGGCCTGTAAGGTTTCTGCTGAGAAGTCTGATGTTAGCCTGATGGGCTTTCCTTTGTATGTGATCTTATTTCTCTCTCTGGCTGCTTTTAACAGTCTGTCCTTATCCTTGATCTTTCCCATTTTAATTACTATGTGTCTTGATGTTGTCTTCCTTGGGTCCCTTGTTTTGGAGGATCTGTGGATCTCCATGGCCTGACAGACTATGTCCTTCCCCAGATTGGGGAAGTTTTCAGCAACTACGTCCTGAAAGACACTTTCTATCCCTTTCTCTCTCTTCTTCTTCTTCTGGTATCCCTATAATGTGAATATTGTTCCACTTGGATTGGTCACACAGTTCTCTCAATATTCTTTCATTTTTAGAGATCCTTTTTTCTCTCTGTGCCTCAGCTTCTTTGTATTCCTCTTCTCTAGTTTCTATTTCATTTATTTTCTCCTCCACCATATCCAACCTGCTTTTAATACCCTCCATCATGTTCTTTAACGATTGGATCTCTGACCTGAATTAATTCCTGAGTTCTTGGATGTCTTTCCGTACCTCCATTGGGATGTTGATGATTTTTATTTTGAACTCCCTTTCAGGAAGAGTCATGAGGTCCATATCAGTTAAATCTTTCTCAGGAGTTGTATTAACAATTTTACTCTGGACAAGGTTCCTTTGTCTTTTCACATGTGTATATGGCGCCCTCTAGTGTCTAGAAGCTCTATTCTGGAGCTGCTCAGCCCCTGAAGCAATGTCAGGGGTCGCAGGGGAGCAGTACTCATGCCTGGGGCTAGGAAAGAGCTGTTCCCCGCCTCCTGGCTGCTGTGCCTGTCTCCACTGCCTGAGCCAGTGGGCCAGTCACACAGGTATAAGTTTTTGTCCCAGAGCAGCCAGATATGGATCCCTGCTTTCCACAAGCAGCCGGAATCCCAATCTTCCCAGGAACTCTGCCTGTATTAACTTTCCAACCCAGTAGTCATGCGAGTCTCATGAAAGCACCATGAAATGTAGGTTTGTGCTCCCAGAGCAGATCTCTGGAGCTAGGTATTCAGCAGTCCCAAGCCTTCCACTCCCTCCCTGCTCCGTTTCTCTTCCTCCTGCCAGTGAGCTGGGGTGGGGGAGGGGCTGGGGTCCTGTGGAGCCACAGCTTTGGTATGTTACCCAGTTCGCTGAGGTCTGCTCTTTTCTCCAGGTGTGTGCTGTCTGATGCTGTCCTCTTTCCTGTTGCTCTCTCAGGATTAGTTGCACCAATTAAATTTTCTAATTGTATCCAGTTTTAGGAGGAAGCCTCTGTCTCTCCTCTCATGCTGTCACAATGATCAAAAATACAATCCATAGTTACCTTATGAAAAAACAGGAAACATGAACAATTTTAAAGAGAAAAGACAACTATCAGAGCCTAATCACTGAGAAAGCACAGATGTTGGAAGTAACAGATGCATATTTTAAAGCAGCTATTTTAACTATGCTCAAGGATGTAATGAAAAATATCATTTTAATGTATGAAAAGATAAGAAATCTCAACAGGGAAGCTATAAAAAATAAAATTCCTAGACCTAAAAATATAATATCCAACTTAAAAATATTCATTGAATGGGATTAGCACAGAATGAACATGATAGAAGAAAGAATTAATGAACTTAAGCATAAGTCAATAGAAATTAATACAAGTTGAAAAACAGAGATAAAAGATTGAAAAAAATTAACAGCCTCAAAGGCCTGAGGAACAATATCAAAAGGTCTAACATCATATAATTTGAATCCCAGAAGGAGATAATTCAAATGACTATTGACTCCCCATCTGTGTTGAGGTTAGAAAACAGAGAAACATTATCTTTAAAGTGCTAAAAGAAAAACAGGAAACCCAGAATTCTATACTTATCAAAAAATATCCTTAAATAATGAAGGCAAAATATGCACATTTTCAGGTAAAAGAAAACAAAAGAATTCATTGCCAGCAGACCTGTGCTGCAGGAAATGCAAAAGCATGTTCTTTCAAGTAAATGGAAAATGATTAACAAATGGAAATTCAAATCTTCAGGAAAGAATGAAGAGCTTTTCAAGTAGTAAACATGTGAGTAAATAAGTATTTCATAGCAATTGACATGAAAGTAATTGTTTCTCTGTGTAGTGTACTTTACAATAATACATGTGAAGGATATTAGATCAGAGTTTCAAATGAGAGGCCAAGATACAACAGAGGCCACAGTCCAAAGGATTTGGTAATGTGGTTGCAAGTATTCAAAAGAAATAATCAAGAATATCTTAGATGATTCATCCATGTTTAAGAATATAAAAGGTTTGGATTTTTGGAAAGTTGAAGAGAATTTTGAGGATAAGTGATGAAGAAAGTGCTATTCTGTGCTGTGATTACCTACCTTGATTTTTATCCCTATACTTTTGTTTTTGAGAATGTCATATAATTGGAATTACACAGTATGTAGCTTTTTGTATCTGCCTTCTTTCAATCAACATATTGCTTTTGAGATTCATTCATGTTGTGTATATAAGTAGTTTTACAGATGAATTTATCCTATTCACCAGGATTTAAAAATTCATCTATGAATTTTTTGTTTTTTCTATGCTTGGGGCAATTATGAATAAAGCTGTTCTAAGCATTTGTGTATATAGATCTTTGTGTGAATGTGTCTTCATGTATCTTGAGCTAGGAGTGCAGTTTCTGAGGCAATATGTTAAGTGTATGTTTAACTTTACAGGATTGTTGTTTGACTCAGGAAATCTGCAAAGTGGGTTGACTAACAGCTTTAGCATCAGAGTGAAGGAGTAGGCTGGAATAAGAAAAACACGAGTGCTTACTGTAAATCAGATAGCCTTTGTGTCAATTATTACTGCTAAAAATAGAACAAAAAAACCTACCTGAAATATAAAGATAAGTTTTATTTTACCATTCTGCAGTTTGGACAAGGCTTAGGCTGGCTTATCTCTGTTATGTTGGCTGGACTGTCTCTGCTCTGTATTGCTGGAGGATCTAAAATGTCTTTACTTCCATATGTGGTTGCCTTAGCTGATATGGCAGGAATACCTGGGGTCTGGTTGAACCTCTCTGTCCAGCAGAGTAATTAGGATAATTTACATGATGACTCAGACTCCAAGAGAATAAAAACAGAAGCTACAACATCTCCTAAAGTCTAGGCCTAGAAGTCATACAGCATCACTTTGCTGCATTTTATTAGGATCATCCCAGTTTCAAAAGGCAGGAAAATAGACCCATTTTTTTCATGGGAGAGTGGAAAACTCACATTGCAAACGGGAAGTGGGCTGGAGAGTGAATGTTAAAGTTGGCTTTAAAGGCAATCTGCCTCAGCCGGCATTACATTTGTACTAGATTCTGTTCAATAGTGCTACTTGGAGGGGTATTGGGACCTCAGAGGAATGGAAGTAGAGGAGTGCTGCGGGATTCTAGGAGCTAGGAGAAAGTATTTAACTGCCAGAATAAAATCCATTCATGCAGATCAAAGAAACTAAAGTAAGAGGCCCGTAACAGGGTTGGAGATTTCCAGAGAGCCAATGAAAAATGTCCTATAAGGAGTCAAAGTTACACATCTTGTTGTCCCAGAGAACCCAAAGCCACCTCACAAAAATAATAGTCATATAAGAACTTTCTTATTCCTTTTATATGTTTCCCCTCCCCCAACTTCAACTCTGGTAGAGACAGAAAACCAGAAACCTTACTTAACATACTAAGTGAAGAGGAATTGGGAAGAAAGGAGAACTGCAGTCATTCCTACCTTATACACGTCCAGCCTGCAACAGGCCCTTGTTGGGAGAGATGGGAAGACTTCAATGTTAAAACAACTTTGGCATTTTGATTATTATGTTATTGGACATTTATAATAATTGTACTTAGACTGTATTTGTGACCCTGCATGATTATAGGACTATACTTAAGGATGCAGAGAAAAAAATACCAAATTCAAGGGCCTTGCATAACTTTTAATCTGAGGATAGGAGAAAGACTATTCATACTGAAAAGCATAAAAAGTAGTGGGGAACAGAAATAAATTGTTTAAAATGCCAGTTATGTAGTTAGGTCTATGATAGGTGAGCTTTCATGACAACTAAAGAATCATTTAAAGAGTGAAAAATTCTATGTAACCAGATATTTGATATCCTATGACATATGCTAGAATGTTCTATCACTTACCAGCTCTCTGATCCTAGGCAAGTCACTTAATTTCTCTATGCTTCATATTTTCATGTATAAATGAGATAAATAATATCTGCTCTCTTGTATAGTTGTGAGAGTGAGGTGGAATATAGATTAAGTGTTTAGCAAAATAGTAATGTCTGGCAAAATAGTAACTGCCAAGCAAATGATAGTTATCATCATCATCTGCCCTAAATTGTTCTGCTGAATGAGACTTTTCTGTGAGTGTTTTCTTTTTTTTTTCCCTTTTGTTTGTAGATACTTATCTGTGGGCTTTAAGAAGGAATAATATTTTTATAAGACAATAATATCCTTACAAATGCTTAGCATAATGGCTGGAACATAATAAGTGTTCCATAAATGGTACTTGTTATTATAGTCACTTATATGCAAGCCCTTTCACTTCCTTTTGTCCCACTATGTACTAGCTATTTACCATTGCTGGTACTCCATTTAATCTCTGAATCTCAACTTCTTCATGTGTAAAATAGGGCTTTTACTTAGTTTACCTACCTCAAAGGGCTGCTATGAGGAATAAGATCATTTTTGTGGAAGCACTAGAAAACTCTATGCAAATATGAGTTAGCATTATTATTGCTTATTGTGCAGGTTACATCTTTTTTATATTATGTATAAATCTCTTTCGGATGATTTTCAATGACAATATGTTTCTGCATGAAAACAGAGCTGAAACCTCCATTCACATACATATTGCTTTCTAAAAGTCTGTGTGTGTATTTTCTAGGCTTATTCATAGATGCTGGTGTTACAGGGGAGTTGCAAGATCCCACTGGCCCAGAAATCTCTTCTCCTTGGTACTGAGCTGCTGTACTGCCTTGCCTGAAAGTTCTCAATTTCTCGATTGTCAAAGGAGAGATAAGAAAAATCTAATTTCTGATAATACGTTCTTATTTTGGAGTGGAAAAGTAAGGCAAACATAGGGGTTGAGAGTGGAGACTGTCTCCTAGAACTTTTCAGCACAAATTATTTGATTAGACTAGTTCAGAGTTAGCTAAGAACATCCATTCTTAAAGTGTGAATTCATAAGATGGGCACATTTCAGTAGAGGGGCAAAACATGGTCACAACCATCTAAGAATAAATAGCTCAATAAACTTTCATTCTATTTATGTCCAACAGAAGGTGGCTGCTTCCCTTAGATGCCTCCCACCAGATGGTGACTTCTCAGTTCATTTTTAACTACCTGCAAAATCGCAGCACACGGCTCTGACCTCATTTCGTTTAAAAATTCACCTTTTGTTTCAGCACTATATTACTCTAGTTTCTGTTTTCATCTGGTCAAAAAACTTCCTTAAAAGGCAGGAGGTGAAAGTCACAGGCAAACACATATGCACTCAAATATATTTACTTTTATGAAGAGCTTACTGTTCATAATCCATCTGTAATTATGGACATGTGACATTTTGTTTCAGACCAGGTTCTCTTCTCTATCTACATAATGAGAGTTATTTCTGTTGACTCAAGAAATGAAAACTGATTCTAAATTATTCTGACAAAAACATAATTATGAAGGCAAATAGGAAGTTCTGTCAATATAATGCATTCTAAAGTCAATATAAAATGTCATGGATTATCCACCTCAATCCTCATTCCACAAATCTCCCTTTGTTAGTGTTCATGATTGGGAATTCACAGCACAATTTCACTTAGCCTGTAAGGTAATCAGGGTAAGACCTTTCAATAATGAGTCACTAGAGAGTTTAGCCACCACTCTAATCAATTACTTTGTTCTGCCTGAATTTACGACCACGCACTGCCCCCTTAAAATCAGCTAGGGGCAGACACAAGTCCATGCTACTTGTAGAAAGAAGTATGGAGCCAGTAGAAGTATCTGGATGTACTCATCATTACTATGGGGAAATTAACTGAAAATAACCCAAGGGTGGGCTATTTGGTCATTTCATTGATGCAATTTACCAAATGAAGTTTCGGAGAAATGATGTATTGCTCTGTCATTAAGCATAAATTAATCTCAACTATTTTCATATTTATTTTTGTGGGTGAATTGATTATCATACTGAGTACATAAATAGGCAATGGAGAAAATTTATATGTGTATATGGAAAATAATATTAGTTAAAAAATAATGAAAACATTTATGAGTCTCCAAATAATGATAATAATAGGTCTCAGTATCATATGGAGAACTTTTCGTTGCTATATACATTTTAAAATTTCAGATTTTATAGCATATGGTAGGTATTATAGCTATTGCCCAAAAAAATGTGAAATAGGAAAGAACATTTGAGAATAATTAGCTCAGCATCCTAATTTTACATATGAGGAAACTAAAACCTATAGAGAGAGGTGACTTTCCCGAGGACACAGAGCTGGCTCATGGCAGAGAATTATACCAGAAATGATCCCACATCTTCTGACTCTTAGTTTGGCATTCTTCCCATTCCCATGCACATACAGACAATTTCTTTTATATTAAAAAGTAAACTAATTTATGTACACAGTTAAAAATATAGTTATACTAAAAAAGTGTTCATCCATTTTAGATATACATTAAAATCACTTGGAAAGCTGTGAAAGTACCATCACCAGACTGCATCTGGATCAATAACATCACAACATCTGAAGATGGGATCTGTACATCACTAGTTTTCAAATCTCACCAGGTCATTCCAATGAGCAGCCAAGTTTGAGGATCATTGTGCTAAAATAATGATAATGAAAAATAGGTGTCCTTTGCCTAACTTTCTAACTCCTTAGTTTCACTTCCTACAGTAGTTGTTCTCAAAGTTTTGACTTAGGTGCAGCACTAGCTTCACAGGTGAGCTTGTTATACATGCATATTCATGGGGTCCACTCCAACCTATGGAATCAAAATCTCAGAGGATGGAGTCCAGTCAACTGTGATTCTTACTCATTCTTAAAATTTGAGTATCCCTACTTTATGGGCTACCATTTTCAACTACTTTTAGTGATTTCCTCTGTATTTATCTCCATGTCTGAATAATATGCTTATAATACAATTTCTTGATTGACAGTTTTCTACTTCACCTATTGACTTCCTATAAAGGTAAGTAAGGATTTACTTAGTTCTTTACTTTTTCTCCTGCTCTTATCCTTCCAGTAGAGTCATATCACAATTTTTTAATAAATCAATCAGTCTGTTTACATTATTAATACCATAAAAATGTGTTTTCCTGCAAAGCTAAGAAAAATCTAAGCTTATATGCTTTCCCTACATACTTTTTTTCCCTGAGATTAATTGCCTGGTTTGTTTATTGGTCCATTTTATACATATTCTTAATTTTTTTTTTACATGCTCCACTATTTCTGTTCTATGCCTACTAATATAATTTTCAAATATCCAACCATAAGATACCCTGTCCATCTCATTTGGAAATATATGCCCCTCAGCACTCCATCCTCTTGCCCTGATCCTCTAGGCACTGGCATCATCCTTTCCCTCACACTACATCCAGTCTGAAGGCAAATCTACTACCTCTACCTTCAAAATGTATCCAGAATCTGATCCCCTATCTCAACCTCCTCTGCTGCCCAAGCCACCATCATCTCTCACCTGGATGACTGAAATTGTTTCATTAATTCTTCCACCTATGCCCCTTTGGCTTGTACTCCACACTGTCTCATTTAAAAACATAGCTTAGATAATGTCTCATGTATTTATAGTTAAGTGTAATAACAGAAAGGAGCTAAGAGCTGTTTGGAAAATGTTTGTTTTTTCCTCTGTGTGTGTGTGTTGGGAACGAGTTGGGTGGGATAGACAGGTTATGGGTGTGAGAATTCTATATACCTTCTCACTGTTTGCCCTGTAGTAGATCAGTATTGTGGGAAGCAAACAAAAAAATTAAACATTTATACAATGAATATTTACTATGCACTGTGAGGATATAGAAGTAGAATATATGATTCTAGCCTGTGAAAATTCAGATTACTACAGAAGATAAAACATGTACCTGCATTACACTGAAATGACAAAACAATGTTTGATTATAAGTAAAACCAGTATTAGAGGCACCTAAGAAAATCAGAGAGGAATGTGCCATTTTGGCTGACCAATCAGGAACATTCTGATATAGAGAAGGGAGGATTTGTGTTAGGATTTAAAACATGGGTAATATTTTCATCTGCAGAGGCTGCATGAAGAATTTTTAAACTGAGGTAACAATGACAGCAAAGTATGGAGCAAAGAAGTATAAAGCCAGTTTGAAATTATGGACTAGGACAATTTAATATATTGAAATATGTGACCCAAGGGATAGACAAAGAGTACAGAATATGATTCATAACATACAAATAATGTAGGAGGAGGGAAAAAATATCTTTAGGTTGTGTTTGTAATAGCATATGAAGTGAGTTAGATTAGACTGTTAGATAGTAAAGGAATTACCCTTGAACCTTTGGTAACCATGAATCTAAAGCCTACAATGGCAATAAGTACATACCTATTGATAATCACCCTAAATGTAAATGGTCTGAATGCACCAATCAAAAGACGTAGAGTCATTGAATGGATAAAAAGACAAGACCCATCTATATGCTGCCTACAAGAGACTCACTTCAAACCCAATGACATACACAGACTGAAAGTAAAGGGATGGAAAAGAATATTTCATGCAACCAATAGGGAAAAAAAGGCAGGAGTTGCAGTACTTGTATCAGACAAAATCAACTTCAAAATAAAGAAAGTAACAAGAGACAAAGAAGGACATTACATAATGATAAAGGGGTCAGTCCAACAAGAGGATATAACTATTTAAATGTCTATGCACACAACATAGGATCACCTACATATGTGAAACAAATACTAACAGAATTAAAGGGGGAAATAGAATGCAATGCATTCATTTTAGGAGACTTCAACACACCACTCACTCCAAAGGACAGATCAACCACACAGAAAATAAATAAAGAGGCAGAGACACTGAACAATATATTAGAACAGATGGACCTAATGGACATCTACAGAACACTCCATCCAAAAGGAACAGGATACACATTCTTCTCAAGTGAAAATAGAACATTTTCCAGAATAGATCATATACTAGGCCACAAAAAGAACCTCAGTAAATTCAGAAAGATTGAAATTGTACCAACCAGCTTCTCAGATGACAAAGGTATAAAACTAGAAATAAATTACACAAAGAAAATGAAAAAGCTCACAAACACATGGAGGCTTAATAACATGCTCCTAAATAATCAGCGGATCAATCACCAAATAAAAACAGAGATCAAGCAATATATGGAGACAAATAACAACAATAATTCAACACTGCAAAATCTGTGGGACACAGTGAAGGCCATGCTAAGAGGGAAATACATTGCAATACAGGCCTACCTCAGGAAAGAAGAACAATCCCAAATGAACAGTCTAAATTCACAATTAATGAAACTAGAAAAGGAAGAACAAATGAGGCCCAAAGTCAGTAGAAGGACGGACATAAAGATTAAAGCAGAAATAAATAAAATCGAGAAGAATGAAACAATAGAAAGAATCAATGAAAGCAGGAGCTGGTTCTTTGAGAAAATAAACAAAATAGATAAACCCCTAGTGAGACTTATCAAGAAAAAAAGAGTCTAAACACATAAACAGAACAGAAATGAGAAAGGAAAAATCACTATGGACACCACAGAAATACAAAGAATTGTGAGAGAATACTATGAAAAATTATATGCTAACAAACTGGATAACCCAGAAGAAATGGACAACTTTCTAGAAAAATACAACCTTCCAAAGCTGACCCAGGAAGAAACAGAAAATCTGAATGGACTAATTACCAGCAAAGACATTGAATTGGTAATCAAAAAACTACCTAAGAACAAACTCCCTGTGCCAGCTGGTTTCACTGCTGAATTTTATCAAACATTTAGTGAAGACCTAATATTCATCCTCCTTAAAGTTTTCCATAAAGTAGAAGAGGAGGGGATACTCCCAAACTTATTCTATGAGGCCAACATCACTCTAATACCATGATGAATATAGATGCAAAAATACTCAATAAAATATTAGCAAACTGAATTCAAAAATATATCAAAAAGATCATTCATCATGATCAAGTGGGATTCATCCCATGGATGCAAGGATGGTACAACACTTGAAAATCCATCAACATCATCCACTACATAAACAAAAAGAAGGACAAAAACCACATGATCATCTCCATAGATTCTGAATAAGCATTCGACAAAATTCAACATCCATTCATGATAAAAACTCTCAACAAAATGTGTATAGAGGCCAAGTACCTCAACATATTAAAAGCCATATATGACAAACCCACAGCCAACATCATACTTAACAGCAAGAAGTTGGAAGCTTTTCTTTTAAGATCGGGAACAAGACAAGGATGCCCACCCTCCCCACTTTTATTCAACATAGTTCTAAAGGTCCTAGCCACAGCAATCAGCAACACAAAGAAATAAAAGGCATCCAGATTGGTAAGGAAGAAGTCAAACTGTCCCTGATTGCAGATGACATGATATTGTACATAAAATTGCTAAGAATTCACTCCACAACTACTAGATCTCATATCTGAATTCAGTAAAGTTATGGGATACAAAATTAATACACAGAAATCTGTCACATTTCTATACACTAATGCTGAATGAGCAGAAACAGAAATAAGGAAAACAATTTCATTCACAACTGCATCAAAAAGAATAAAATACCTAGGAATAAACCTAACCAAGACTTATTCTCTGAAAACAAGACACTCATGAGAGAAATTAAAGAAGATACCAATAAATGGAAACACATCCATCCTCATGAATAGGAAGAATTAATGTTGTCAAAATGGCCATCCTGCCTAAAGCAATCTACAGATTCAATGCAATCCCTATCAAAATACCAACAACCTTCTTCAATGAGCTAGAGCAAATAGTTCTAAAATTCATATGAAACCACCAAAGACCCCAAATAGCCAAAGCAATCCTGAGAAGAAAGAATAAAGAGGGGGGAATTACGCTCCCTGACTTCGAGTTCTACTACAAAGCCACAGTAATCAAGACAATTTGGTACTGGCACAAGAATAGACCCACAGATGAATGGAACAGACTAGAGAGTCCAGATATAAACCAAAGCATATATGGTCAATTAATATAAGCTAAAGGTGCCATGGATATACAATGAGGAAATGACAGCCTCTTCAACAGCTGGTGTTGGCAAAACTGGACAGCTACATGTAAGAGAATGAAACTGGATTGTTGTCTAACCCCATATACAAAAGTAAACTCAAAATGGATCAAAGACCTGAATATAAGTCATGAAACCATAAAACTCTTAGAAAAAGACATAGTTAAAAATCTCTTGGACATAAACATAAGCAACTTCTTCATGAACATATCACCCCGGGCAAGGGAAACAAAAGAAAAAATGAACAAGTGGGACTATATCAAACTACAAATCTTCTGTACAGCAAAGGACACCATCAGTAGAACAAAAAGACATCCTACAGTATGGGAGAATATATTCATAAATGACAGATCCAATAAGGGGTTAACATCCAAAATATATAAAGAGCTCATGCACCTCAGCAAACAAAAAGCAAATAAGTCAATTAAAAAATGGGCAGAGGATCTGAACAGACACTTCTCCAAAGAAGAAATTCAGATGGCCAACAGGCACATGAAAAGATGCTCCACATTGCTAATCATCAGAGAAATGCAAATTAAAACCTTAATGAGATATCACCTCACACCAGTTAGGATGGCCAGCATAGAAAAGACTAAGAACAACAAATGCTGACAAGGATGTGGATAAAGGGTAAACCTCCTACATTGCCGGTGGGAATGTAAATTAGTTCAACCACTGTGGAAAGCAATATTGAGGTTCCTCAAAAAACTCAAAATACAAATACCATTTGACCCAGGAATTCCACTTCTAGAAATTCACCCTAAGAATACAAGGTCCCAGATTCAAAAAGACATATGCACCCCTATGTTTATTGCAGCCTTGTTTACAGTAGCCAAGAAATGGAAGCAACCTAAATATCCATCAGTAGATGAATGGATAAAGCAGATGTGGTACATATACACAATGGAATATTATTCAGCCATAAGAAGAAAACAAATCCTACCATTTGTAACAACATGGATGGAGCTAGAGGGTATAATGCTCAGTGAAATAAGCCAGGCAGAGAAAGGCAAGTACCAAATGATTTCACTCATCTGTGGAGTATAACAACAAAGCAAAAACTGAAGGACCAAAACCTGCCCAGACTCACAGGACCCAAGAATGGACTAACAGTTACCAAAGGGAATGGGACTGGGGAAGATGGGTGGGAAGGGACAAATAAGGGGAAAAGGGGGTATTACGATTTTCACACATAATGTAGAGGGGAGGGAATATGGGGAAGGCAGTATAACAGAGAAGACAAGTAGTGTTTCTATAGTATCTCACTACGCTGATGGACAGTGACTGTAATGGGGTATGTGGTGGGGACTTGATAATAGGGGGAGTCTGGTACCCATAATGTTGCCCATGTAATTGTACATTAATAATACTAAAATAAATAAATTGAAATAAATAAATAAATAGATGAACGAGTAGATAGGTTTTTATTCATGTTGAGCATCTAGTTGATTGGTCACCTTTCTTTTTTATTTAATTAACTTTTTATATAATATGGGCAATAGTAATAGCTCTCATCTAATCCCAGAAAGTAGGTTTTATTATTTTCTTCATTTTGCAGATAAAGAAACTTGAGTCCCAAAAGGGTAAGTAACTTGCCTAAGATCAAAAGCCTAGAATGTGGTGTAGCTAGTGTTGGAACCTATGCAGTCTCATTCCTGAGCTTACACTGCACCTATACTGACTTTGTCTATTCTATATGCTGTAAATATTTTCTCCATTTTTCATTTATCATCTTAACTTTTTGTATGGTGTATATCACTATAGACATTTACATTTTTATTTAGTTACATTTTCAATATTTTAAATTTTTTATGCAGTTTTGTTTCATATCAAGAGAGTTTACTATGAAGAAAAATAAAATAGTTTCTGAAATAATAAAAATGTCATATTTTATTCTAAATTTTTTATTATTTCATTTTAAACTTTATGATAATCAATCCTGAATCTTGTACTGTATGTGTTTACAGTCTGAGGTAGGGATCTAATTTCACTTTTCCTCCAAATGTCAGCCAGTTGTCCCCAAAATATATCCTTTCTTTATGAGCTGATGTACCACCTTGATATTAGCAGATATTTGCAGATATTAGCAGAAATTTGCCACATTGATAGACAGTCTACCAATTAGCATTTCATTCTGGTTAACAAGAATTCTTTTAAAATTGCAACCCTGGAAGGGATACCAATTCGATATAGTACAGTGTAAATAGTTGGATGATGTTGGGTTCTTAATATCCAGCTGAGATAAATGTAGCTACAAACAGTAATTTTGGCTTGAGAGGCCAAATCTTCCTTGGGGAAAAGGTGATGAAAGAAGAAATGTTAATTTTTAATTTAGGGTATTAGCAGGAGAAACTATTGCCTTCCTTACAATTTGCCTTTCACAGGCGAAATTCTAACATTTTTTATGACAATCATTGAAGGATATCTGGCACCAGTTGAAATAATGAAGACTTATAACCTGACTTTTTAGTAAGCAAACCTCTCCACATTTTTCTAATATCTTCCAGCTTTGCATCAATGGAAAAGCCATCAAACAAAACAGCCATTAGAGTGAATAGCCCAGTGAAGATCCTTTCTCTGGAAATGTGAAACTAAGATTGGTTTTGGGAGGAAATGCCAAATCTTTACACTTCCTCCAGGACAACATCATGCATGTAAATCAGTGGTCCATCTATGTGGACTATTGGGAAACCCTATGCAAATATTGAATAATTTTCCCCATTTCATTATGTGCATGCTCTGAACAATTAATGTCCTTACTTGCCTTCACAATGGTTCACTGTGATCTAACACAGAAAACACCATCTGTCTGTGTTTTCTTCCATTTGCAACATTTGTTCTTCCTGCTGATCTATTTCTTTTCTCTGCTTTCTGATTCATATACAGCAAGCTGTTCCAGAAATGTACTTGTTAGGCAAAAGCAAGTCCCTTGGCTACAGAAATATAAAATTTACCCCAGAGGGCAATGTTTAAGAAAACCATTGTTTTGTTTGTTTTGTTTTGAAGGATATTGCCTGGAAATTATCCCAGGGTCTTATTGATAGAAGCTTTTTAACCTGTTGGCAAAATAAAATGTATTTAAATCTAATCCATGCTTGGAAGAAATAAACAGTTTTCCTTAAACATGGCCCTGAGTATCACTAATATCGTATTTCAGTGAAGTTCCAACATTCCTTTTTAAGAAGTGCATCTTAGGACACCCTACTGGAGTCACTTATCTTCCACTTGAAGTACATTCTTTAGTTTACTCAATGAAAGTCTTTTGGTGGTAAATCCTCTCAGTTTTGTTTTTTATGTGTTTTTGATAGCATATTTCATTTCCATTCTCAGAAGATCATTTTAATTGTATATTATTCCACTATCTTCTGGCTTCCATTAATAAGAAATTAGCTGCCAGTTTAATTATGTCCCACTTGTGGGTAAGTTATCTTTTCTTTCTAGTTGCTTTTAAGATCTTCTTCCTGTCTTTGTTATTCTGCAGCTTCACAATATGTACCCAGGTATGGGTTTCTCTTTGTTTATACTGTTTGGGATTTATTGGCCTTCCTGAATGTGGCAATTGATGCCTTTCATTAATTTTAGAAAAATTTTAGCCATTGTTTCTTCATATATTGCCATTTCTTATTTGAATTGCCTGTTTCAGGAATTCTAGTTAGCCTTTCTCAGTCTATATGTATATAAAATTCTCTTTCGTGTTTTATACCTATTTGCTTCTCTGAGCTATAATCTGAATATTTTTTTCAGTTCAATAATCCATTATTCATTCTAATCAGCTAAATCTAGTCTACTTTTTAATCCATTGGTTGAGTTTTAAATATCATTTAGTACAGTTCCATTTTTAGAAGTTCATATGGCTAGATTTCAAATCTTCCTGATTGGTTCCTATTGCTTTTTTTCTCATTGCTCATGTAGTTCAATCTGTTATGTTTATGCAAACATATTAAACATAATTATTTTGTATTTTATCTGATAATTCCAATATTTGTCAGTCTGTTTTATCTGGTATATTGTTTACTTTTGTATTTGGTGGCTTGCTTACTTTTGTGTTTGTGATTTTTAAATTATTACAAATAATACTTGAAATTCTATCTGTAGAAATTGAGACCAGCATAAGAGCATGCTCCTCTAGGGTTTGTGTTTCCTTTTCCTCAGAGGCCTAGAAACACAAACACACCAATTCCACTTTAACTTCAACATTTCATTAGGGTGGATTTAGGCCCCAGAACTTTGTGAAGATCAGATACTGGCCACAATTTTTTGGAGAGATCTTTTTTTTTATCCCCCTATTTCCTGAGATTATAAACCTTCCAGAGTTCTTTTTATACAGTATGCTCTCTGGTCTACTCAAGACTGCTCCCACGTACTCTTCTGCAGAGTAGTTCTAAGCTACCATGACATATAGTTGGCCAAGAATTTGATGACCTCAGAGCCCACAGAGCTTCCTGTTACTGTGTTCCTGACTGAATTTCATCTTCACTGGATTTCCTTACTTTGTTACAGACTCATTCAATAATTTTAAATGAATTATCTTTAATTTTATGTTAATGTTTTCAATGAATGTTTTTTAAATGTTCTGTGTCAGGAAGATTTTAAGATCTTTAATCTACCATATTGCCAATGGTACTGACATTTTAATTTATGTTTCACTTTCGCAGGGTAATTTCACTGGATATAGAATATTAGATTGAATTTTGTTTCTTTCAACATTTTAAATAATTTCAATCCACTCTCTTCTTGCTTGCTAGTCTCTAACAAGAAGCATGCTGAAATTCTTCTTCTTCTATAGGTAAAGTGTTTTTTTCTGGCTTCCTTAAGATTTTCTCTTTGCCTTTGGTATTCTGAACTTTAATTATGTATCCCTATTTATGGGGTCTGTTTTTATTGTTGCATTTATGCTTGATGTTCTCTAAGCTTACTGGATCTGTCTGTGGTTTAATATGTCATTAATTTAGGAAAATTATTGGTTATTATTACTTCAAATATTCTCCTGTTTTTCTTTTCCTTCTGGTATTATAATTATGTATATGTTAGACCTTTTGCTATTGTCCTACAGTTCTTGGATGTTGTGTTCTGTTTATTTCATTAATTTTACTCTTTGCATTTCAGTTTGGAAAGTTTCTATGGCCCTATTTTCCAGTTCCCTGATTCTTGCTCAGTCATGTTGAGTCCACTGAAGGCAATCTTCATTTCTGTTACTGTGTTTTCTTATTTCTAGCATTTCCTTTTGATCCTTTCTGAAAGTTTTTATCTTTTTTCTTACATTACTCATCTGTTTTTCATATTACCTACTTTTGCTATTACAATTCTTAACATTTTCTTAAATTCCCTATTGTATAATTCCAATATCTGTGACATATCTGAGTGTGGTTCTAATAGTTGCTTTATCTTTTTAGACTGTACTTTTCTTGCCTTTTAGCATGCTTTGTAATTTTATTTTAAAAGTCAGACATGTTTTATCAGTTAGCTGGACCTGAGGCAAATAGACCTTTAGAGAAAGGATGTATGTTAATCTAGCTAGGAGATATGCTATCATTGTTTGTGGTAGATGTAGGTACCAGAGGCTTCCAATTTCTCTAGTGTTCTTGTTTTTTTTTTTGTCTCTCTTTTTGAGGAGGTATCAGTCTATGGCTTCCCAGTTTTTCAGCAGTATCCCATTATTATACTAGAGCCTTGCCTAGTACACTGGGGCCTTCACAAGTGTTTATATCACTTCTTCAGTTGAATAGCTCTTACCCCATAATACTCTCTGGCTGCAATGTTCTCAATAAATTTCCTGAAGCTTTGTCCTCTGTTGAGTAATGCATTTTTTTTTGTTGGGGGGGTGGAGTGGGAGGGAGCGGGGTTCTTGTTTTTAACCTTACATGAGAAAGGAAGGCAAAGGGGGAACTAGAGTGATGAGGAGGGATTCCCTTTTTCCTCCTGGGATACATTTTCATAATTGTGCCCTGGCAACAACTTTTTCCCTGGAGAATAGGACTTTATTATGGAGAAGACTCTGGGTGTGGTTTGCAATTATTACTCTTCTCTCCCTACTAGAACCAAGAGGGAATTTTTCTGGTATCATCACTATAAGCAATTGGTGGCATACCTAGAGATAAAGCCCAGGAAAATGTGGAAACCCCTCAAGATTGCAGTCCCCAGGAGTTTTTCTCTCTCTCAGAATAGTCCATACACAACCTTCAGCAATTTGTCAAAGTTATCATTTAAGTATTCCTACCAGTATATGTCTCCAGTGGCTTCTGCTCCAGGCAAGCAGATCTGGGTTGCCTTATCTTTCTGATAACTGTCATTTCAGATTTCAGTGTAATGCTTTGCAATAAGGCATCAGTTCTCAGATGGATCCAAGAAAAGTCACTGACTTCTCAGTTTGTCCATATTTTTTTTCTAAGGATGGCAGTGACAGCTTCCAAGCTCTTTACATATCTGAGTGGAACTTAGAAGTTTCACTACTGGCTTTTAAATTTTCATTGCAGTTTGGGTTCTTTATAAAAACCAGCATTGGCTAACTTAAGAAAAAGGGTATTTGTCAGAAATCTGTTGAAAGCAAGGCGCATCTGGGCATCACTTAACAAGAACTATAGGAATAGTTTTATCAGCCAAATTTTTGTTAGGACGTCTCCACTGAAATAATTGACTTTCAACTATTTTCAGTACCTTTCTTCATCTACTCAAGATTCAAATTTCAGGAATTCTGGAAAAAAGGTGGCAGAATTTTCTTGAATCCTTGCAGAAAGGTAAAGCAAGGAAGTACATAGCAAAACTACCTGGAGAGCACTTTTAATAGAACTAGATGATAAACCCTAAAACACCAAAATCTACAAGTTTGTGTGTTATTACTGTCTTGGTAGAAATCTGAGGGAAGCAATAAGACATCTGACAGACCTAAGAACAGAATAATACCCAAATAGCCAACAGGTATTCTCTGGAAATGGTAGTGGACTGATTTGAGAATAACAGCTGAAACTGGGAAAAATTTTATCCAGTTCAATAACTAATGAAGCATGGCGTGAGGACTGCTGAAATAGTCTATCTCCAATTCTCAAAACCGATCAGCCAGTTCTCTTGCAAAACTGGATTCCACACTAAAAGAAAAACTTCTGAGAGTGAAATAAATATTGAGGGTAGGGGCAACAGAGATTTTAAAGAGGGAAAATTCAGAAAATAGTGAGAGAGGGGAGGGAGCCAGAAAATCTCAGAAGTAAACCTCCAGTTTTTTAAACACTGGAAAACAATGGAAGGAGCTCTAGAAAACTAAATGCATATAAAATTGAAAAAAAAGAAAATTATCACAAATCTCTTTAAAGTTACTAAAGATGAAGAGTAAGAACCAGAATAACATCTTATAGACAATGAAATCATGAAACACCATACAAAAATGAGATCAAAACGGTAATAATTTCAAAACAGGCTAAAAGACATTAAGAAAATGATACAGACATGAAAAAAATAATATAAATCAGAACTGGAAAAAACTCAGAAATGATGTAACAATCTCAAGACAAAATTTAAAAATTAAAAAAATTTTGATTAAAAAAATTTTTTAATGTAGAAATAAAGACCTAAAAGGAACACAAGACTAAATACATCAAATAAAGCTTTAATAGAAAAGGAAGTAAAAAGGAAAATTTTAAAAAGGAAGAATGAATGAAAAATAAGAAAGAGAAAATTGAAGAAAAAAATGACAAACATTAAATACAAGTAAAGAATATCTAATTTGTAAAACCCATGTGGTCCAGGCTCTTTTTATTTTCTTTTTGTTATTTAGATTGGGTAATTTCTATGGAAATTTCAGTTGACTGACCCCTTCAGTTTACTTATGCTTTCTTCTGTCAGTTTTATTTGAAACTGTCTTTTTTTGGCCTTCTTTTATGGAGGGTGTTACTATTAGATTTAGAAATATGGATTAAAACTCTATTTCAGCACTTTAAAGGTGTCATTTCACTATCTTATGCCATTTCCAATTTGCTATAAATGCTAATCAGTGACATTTTAATTTTAGATTAGAAATTTCCATTTGGATCTTTAAAAAAAAAGTCTTCATTTCTCTACTGAAATCTATCCTTTAGTTAATTCATTAGGACTAAATTTCAATAGCTGTTTTAAAATCTTTGTCTAATAATCCAACATCTCAGCTATTTGGGCTTGGTTTCTGTTGATTGCCTTTCCACTTGTCTTTAAGTCATATTTTTCTGTTTGTTTGCATGTTAATAATTTTTGGTTATTTACTAGGTGCCCACACCCAGTGGAATATTATTCAACTATAAAAAAAGAATGAAATCTTGCCATTTGTGCATTTGTGACATGAAAGGAACTTGAGGGCATTATGTTGTGAAATAAGTCATACAAGGGAAGGCAAATACTGTGTGATCCCTGTAACATGTGGAATCAAGCAAACAAACAAACTAAGCTAATGGATAGAGAACAGATTGATGATTGTAAAAAGTAGGGGTGGGAGATAGGAGAGATGGGTAAATTATTTGTTTCAGTTTAAACAAATTGTTTTAAAATAGTTATGTCAATAAGATACAGGAAAGCAACTTGAAATAAGCTTCAGCTGGCCAGTCATGAGAGAATTTGAACTTCAATAAGTGTTAAAAATTGCAATGGATTAAATTCCATTAGATAAGTTTAAATATGTTGTAATGAATTATCTAATAATATTGAAAAAAAAACCAAATTGGTTACCTTCTGAGGATAATAGAGAACCAATCCACTTATCTTGAAAACTAGAGAAATAAAGGAAACAAGTATTTAACCTACCTTTCCTATATGAACTGTATCACTGGGTAGACAAATATAAAATTATTCCAGCTAATAAATAAAAATGAAATGACAGAATTAAAATATCAGCATTTGTGCAATCTTCTTTGAGTTAATGGAGCTGAACATTGAGCACTGGATGGCTGGTAATACCAAAAAAGAAAGAAAAATCAGATGTTATATGCTTCCTCACAAATCTAATTAAGTCTCTGGATTCTGCTGCCACTTTGTGGGAAATAAGAAAGAGGAGCATGTTTAACTGGACCATGAGTGTGTATTAGAAAAATCTAGACTTTGGAGTATTATATAGGTCAAATGGCCCTAGATTCTTCAATAGATATAGTTTAAGGAAGAGAAATGTCACAGAGGGACCCTTTAAATTAAAAGATACTTGAAAGACATATCAGATATTTTTCAGTGGGTGAGACTAAACTATCATATCTAGGGACATTCGCTTGAACAATTAAATCATAAAGAAACTGAAGGGACCACTAAGTCAGGGTGATGATTGTTTTTGTAGGGAGAGAAGAGCCTTTGGGGTGTGCAATGTGAAGGTCTCATTCTGGAGTTTTCAGGAAAGTTATTAATCTTTTAATGTGGGTGGTGGTTACAGGGGTGTTTTCTTTTAATAATTCACTAAACCATACATACATTTATTTTGTGCAGTTTTCTGTATCTGTGCTTTATTTTATAATTTCAAAAAGCTAAAACATTTTTAAAGTAGCATTCCTGGAAATATGTTTTCAACGACCTAGTTAGGGGTACAGGGGTATCTGTTGGTTAAGGGAATTACCCCGGCAGGTTGTATGCATAGGGTTAGAAGTTATTCCTACAAATAAGAAGTTATTCCTATGAAGTTGCTGTCAGGAAAGGGCAATGAATGCTAGGTAGCCTAAATACACTATTTTTCTATTGCAATACAACTTTCCTAAATATCTGGGATAGTCCTGATGTGGTATATGTCAATTCTATTCTTCTAAGCAGAAAAGCAATCAGAGAGGCAAGACCATTCAAAAGAAGTTTCTAAAAGTTCAGTCAGCTCAGAAACTAACCAATTCCCCCAAAAATGGTTTTACTAGCAAGAATATATGTATCTAATTAAAGACAATGCTTAATATCTATAACAGACAAAATATAAAGTTTTTTGAAAGATTAATATTACAAAAGAATGAGGGTATTATGGTAAGTGAAATAAGCCAGGTGGAGAAAGACAAATACCATATGATTTCACTTATTTGTAGAATATGAAAACAAAACAAAACAATAGAAAAACAGTGGTATACACATAGAACTGAGAAGTGACTAGTGGTTACCATGGGGGAGAGGTTAGAGTAGGTGTGGGGATGTTGGGGTATAAGCGTGCACAAAAATTTTCAATCATAATGTAAGCTGGTCACAGGGATGGTAGTACAGCATGGAGAATATAGTCAGTGATTCTGTAACATCTTCCTATGTTGACAGATAGTAACTGCACTGGTGGGGGGTTAAGATCTAATAATATGCGTAACTGTTGAACCACGGTGTTGTATATTTGAAGCCAATATAAGATTGTATATCAATGATAACTCAATAAAAGAGTTTTTAAAAATAGTAACACCACTATGAATATTTTGTATGTGTGTTGTTGCACATGAAGAAAAATTTCAAAAGAATGGATATTATGGTAACTATTGGTTACAAATGAAACATTTTTCTTTACTAGATGTTTATAAGCCCTTTGGATGATGTTTTTAAATCATTACCTGAGATCTGTAATGTTCTAACATTAAGATGGATAATCAGTTACCTCAAAATTATTCTCTCTAAATATTGCTTATTATCACTTTGAAAAGGTAAGTCCAGATAGATTAGGGCCATGATAACTCTGGACACTTGGTCCCCCAAATGATGTTAGTTAGTCATCCCCTCTGACATTTGTTCCTTTTTTCCTTAACTTTTAACTCCTTGACTTTTGCTTCTCTTTTCATTTGCTTGAAGGAATTTGGAATCAGAATGAGGGACAATGACCTTTTTGATAATTTCAAAATCAAATGTTAATATTGAATAAAGTAAACCAAGTGTATATATGTATTAACAAAGAAAGGTGGTTAGGTATACAATTATTTGATCCTAACATACTCCCTACACCTTCTGGTCATTCATTGGTATTATAACTATCCTAATAACTATGGATGGCATCCTTGAGACTGCCTTAGTGTCTATATATACATTCATAAAATATTTATTAATTATACAAATGGCCAATAAGCAAATGAGAAGATGCTCAATACCATTAACTATTAGAGAAATGTAAATTAAAGCCACAGTGAGACACCACTTCACACCTATTAGAATGGCTAATATATAAAAAAAATTATAACAACTATTAGTGAAGATGTGGAGAAACTGGAACCCTCTTTCATTGCTGGTGTAAAATAGTGCAGCTACTTTGCAAAAACAGTTTGTCAGTCCCTCAAATGTTAAACTATGTGACACAGAAATTCCACTCCTTGACATATACCCATGAGAATGGAGATCATATGTCCAATGCTAAACTTTATCCATGATTGTTCGTAGCATCCTTTTCAGAATATCCAAAAAGTGAAAACAACCCAAATGCCCACCACTTCATGAATAGATGAACAAAATGTGATATATTCATATGATGGAATATTAATCAGCCAAAAAAAGGAATGAATTGCTGATACAGAGTATAACATAGATCATTCTCGAAAACATTATGTTAAATAAAGGAAACCAGACAAGAATAAGCACATATGATTCTATTTATATAAAATGTCCAGAATAGGCAAATCCATAGAGACAGAAAATAGATTAGTGATTTCCAAGGGCTGAAGGGAAGAAAGAGGATGTGTGAAGTATTTCTTTTTGAGATAATGAAAGTATTATAAAATTATATAGTGGTGATGGTTGCACAACTCTGTGTATATACTAAAAATAAATTGTATACTTCAAAAGGATGAATTTTATGGTATGTGAATTATTTCTTAATAAGGCTGCTATAAAAAGGCATTTATTGGCTTTCCAATTTGTACTGGAAACTCTGCTAAGTGCTGGGAATAATATAGTGAAGACAATGAAGACCCTGCTCTCAAAAAGCTTATAATGAACAGATGTACCTGCTGCTGAATCTAGCTCGTGTCCCTGATAGACTGCACATGGATTGGGGTACTACCACTTTTTGCCAAGGGAAAATTTGGCAGAATAATTTTCCCCCATAGTAATCCTGGCTCTACCCTTCTTTGCAGCCTTTTCCACTGAGAACAAATAAAGAAAGAAGAAACTGTCAAAGAAGTAGTAGAAACATAAAAAGAAGAAACTGTCAAAAAAATAATAGAGAAGAATGAGTTGTTACAGACTGCAACAATTTCAAGGTAAGAGTGAACAAAATTACCAGGCACTTCACAGAGGTCAAGAAACATACCCCTTGGATTTGACAATTAGGAGGTCTATGGTAACCTCCTAGTATAGTGGCGATGGAGGGAGCAGAACAATTTTGTAATGGTTCACCTAGCACAGCGCCTGAGACATAGTAGGAGTTGCTAAAGATATATTTGATTGAGAATAAGTTCTATGAGAAAGTAAAGACAGAAAATGAAGACTATGCTTACAAGAGGTTTGTATGAGAAGGGAAAATGGTGATATTTGGGGAAATATCAGTTAAGGGAGTTTATGTTTTAGCATGAGAACTTGATTATAGTCTGAGAACTTGATAGTAGAGAGGAAAGTGTGAATGTAGTAGAGAGAGAGAAAGTAGCAAGGTCTGGAAATAGTGAGAGGGTTCCTCTGAGATTAAACTAGGTCTGTATAGACGCAGATATATTTGCAGAGATGGGCAAAATGTTTAGGGAAATAACATCTGATGACTTCAGGTTTCTTTATTAGTCAGAAAGTTAGGCTTCTACAAAAAGTAAAAGTGAGTAGTAGGGAGCCAAGAAGAGGGCTTGAAGATAGCAGTGAAGATTTGGAAACAGCTCTATGGGTGGAAATAGAAACTTGCCAAGGACAAGTAAAAGGATTGCCAGGACATGTTGCAATTTCAGATGTAACTAATAAAAATATCCTTTAATATGCTTAAATGCTTAATATTTTGAAGTTGTAGAGACTTTCTTTAAATGTTTTCCTACAACTATCTAATTTCAGAGATAGAAAGATAAAGGTGGGTTAATACTATATTGACATTTTCTTATGTGTATGGATCTTACTATTTTCAGAACCCCCTTTAAGAGTAGTATTTGAGAGTATAAACAATCCTTTTTTTCCCCCCTTAATGAAATTGTTGAACATAACTTCTGTAACTCAGATATCATCTTGGTTCTCTGGGGCCACCTAAGACATGGATGAAATTGACTTTCTGTCATTATCCTGTGGATTATAGATGTCCAAAATTTTCTTCAAGATGTGTATGTATTCCCTGAGGTCTTGTGATCTCATAATCAGTTCCAGCTCGGTGCTCCTGCTTCTATTTATTTAGTTTAGTTGACAGATCTTGCACTATCCTGCTCATGTTGCTCATGTAGTTATAGATTCTGGTGTTTTTCCCCAGCAACCATTAAAAACATTCACAGAGATGTATATATGTAGAGATGACTTTGCTGAAGGTGGTAACATGAAGGGATTCTTTATCCTATCACTGTAACAGAAAACAACTCAACTTGATGTCAACTTCCTGTACTTTTCTTCTTCTTCTTACTTTTCTGTCCTCTCCTCTAAGGAACAAAATTTCAATTCCTCCCACTCTTTAGTGGCAGAGTAACAGCTCTCTATGTCCCCTAACTTAGCCTGAGATGCGTTCTGGCCTGTACAAAGCCAGTGAAGTGCTCAACAAAACAATTCACTGCCTTCTAATTAGAAATCACTTTTGAGATCCCCACAGAAGTCTCTAGCCAATTTCATTTTCATGCTTCTTTTTCAGGACTTGCCGTTAAAAATATCATTTTTCTTGAAAAGTATATGGGCTTTAGACAAAATAATTCTATATGTATGAACTAAAAGCAAACTTAGATACTGCCCCTCACCCCTACATTGTACCAGAATG